>NC_132786.1:97776500-98987500 GCF_048418805.1 Vulpes vulpes | reverse complement strand
TCTACTTTCTAGTATGTATATTTTATGTAATGACTAGTAAATTTCAGTGAAAATTATTTCATCTAAGGTGGTTAAATGTGGTGTGGCAAAAATGTTAATAAGTTCTCTTAAAACAAGGTCGACCCACCATCTTTCATAAAACCCCCTCACCCCACACTTGTTTGTTCTTCTGGCTATTGTTTTTATCTGCTTCCATTACAATCATGGTTTCAACATTTTCCACTCACAATTTAAAATTGAAAAATTCTTCAATAGCCTTTTTCACTCTTAGTCTTTCCAAAATAAACTTCCTTGGACAGAAAAAAATCCTAATAAAGAATTTATTAATGGGCATCTTGGTCAGTGCTGAGAGAGAAACAGAGAGAGACACAGAGAGAGAAAAGCAGAAGGAAAGAAGACGTTTTCATTCATTTATTTATTTTAGGGATCTTTAAACAAATTCCTTTCCTAGTAGACTGTTTTTTCCTTTCTGTTTTTCCCTCTTATTAGGGAAATTGAATACATTCACATGTAGTGTGATTGCTTATAATATTGAATTATTTATTCTAACTTATTTTATAGTTTCACTTTATTTCCTCTCATTAATTTTTAACTTCTCTGATATCTCTTGGTTCAATCTTTACTGTCAAATTGTATTTTTCTCTTTATTTTTATTTTCTCTGTCTCTATATCAATGCACAAATTTAAAGTTGTATTTTTCTGTCTAAAAACTATCTAGAACTAGTCAGCTCTTCTGTTATGTGCTAAATGATATGAGTTTTAGAACACTACTTAAGTCTTCTTTACCTGCACCTCACCATCTCCCATGGTAAAATCACCTGGGATATTCATTCTAAACAGATGGTAATTTTTCCAATCAATACTTTTCAATCCAAATACAATGTTTTGTTTTCTTTTGTGTTTCTTTCTACTACATTTCTTTCTTATCCTATGGCTTTCTCGGTTTCTTTTCCTGAACAGTTTCTAGTGGTGCCTGTAGAGTGTCTCATGTCAGACGTTTCAGAGCCTGTGTTAGTTTCCCTTGCTGCTAGAACAAATTGCCACAAACATTGTGGCTTAAAACAACAGACATTTATTCTCTGGAAGTTCTGGGGGCCAGAAATCTAAAATAGGTCTGTGGGGCTAGATTCCTTTTGGAGGCCACAGGGGAGAATCCATTCCTAGCTCACAGAAGCTGCCTATATCTTCGGCCTCACAGATCTCCTCTCCCTTCAAAGCCAGCCGTATGACTCCTTCAGATCTTTTTCTCTGTGTCTCTTTATGCCTTCTTGGAACTTGTGTCTTTTGACCTTCTTGTCTTCCTTTTAAAGGACTCTTGTGATTATATTTAGGGCCTACCTGGACAATGCACAATAGTGTCATATTGAGCTTCTTAATTTAATCACATTTGCAAAGCCCCCTCCCCTTTTTTTTTCCATATAAAGTCAGCATTCATGGATTCTGGGGATTAGGACACACATCTCTTTGGAAAACCATAATTCAGCCCACCACAGTGCTTCTGTCCAAATGATCTTGTCTTTTTTATAATCTCTTGTGTGAATGAGAATTTGACTGGATGTCAAAAGTTCAAATGTACTTTTTTTCAGAATCTTGTATTTATATCTTGATAAATTCTTTTAGGCTGTTAGTACAAAAGGCAGAGTCATTCTAGTGAGGAACTGATTGTACTATTGCAGTGATTATGTTTGGTGCAGATATCTTTTTCTGTTTCCTCTAGTTAGAGTTGCAATCCATATTTGCATATATCCTGGAAATAATAGACTTTGCTACCCCTTGGCCAAGGGCTTAAACATGTGCTTCATAAGAAAGAAGGCCTAAGGACAGAGCAGAGCTATGCACCACCTCCCTTGCCTCCCCACATACCCATTTATGCGACAACCCTTGTTCCCTCTTCCTGTCTCTGCAACAAATGACATACTTTGTGTAACCAGAATTTCTTCCGAGGGCCTTATTCCTCTTTGAATTGCAGTTATTTTATTGTCTTGGACCTCAGCATTCTGATGGGTTCTTAAAGTTATCAATCTATTAGTTTTTCTGCTTTTGCGTATTGTTTAAGTGGGAATGGCATCTTTGTTCTTTCTGCATCTTAACTAAAGCAGAAGGCTCCATAGACCTTTCATGAAGAAAATCCATTCAAAATATAGAATGCTATTTCTATTATTCTCCCTTTCATCCTACAAAAAGTCACACCTTAGTTATCTATTGAATTTAATCTAAATTGGAATCAAATGAATTCCACTTGGAGGGCTAACTAGTTTCATTATATAGTTCCACTTCCTATCATTGGATCACTTCATTTATACAACTTTGTAGTAAAAGCAAAGGAAATAACTCTCCCTGGGTTTAAATAGCCCATCTTCTCAGAAATAAAATTATATTTTCTCATATAAAGTTGTATATCTAATTCAGATAATGTATACCTCCAGCCATGAATTTTACTTTTGTAAACAGATTTTTTTCACTTTTTTCATAATGTGGTATAAATGCTTAGCATCCTTAATAAAGTGATATTGAGCAAAAAAAAAGTATTTTGAAATATAACAAATTCCCTATATAATAGGATACACTTAACTGTAGACTGTAATTCAACTGATTATCTTATAATCATTCTCATTACAACAAAAATTAACAATGGCAGGGTCAAAGAGAGTAATTATACATGACTAGGTGTTCACCAATCACTTCTGGTTGGATTTGCTAGTATAACGCACTGTATTAGAACTGAAAAATCCTTTTGAAGAGCATTTCATTACGTTTTTAGAAATAAATTACCCTCGACACTAATAGGAGCCTTAAATTATGTGATTTGTGACCTTGATGAGTGACCTTGAGGCACTAAGCCTATTTGGACCTTCCCCCACATGCAAAACTGCAAGGACTGAATTAAGTCATCTTTTAAGATCCCATCCAGTGCTCTCACTTGGGATACAGATAGCCGGTGAAACTAAAAGATCATTTACTGCTTTTTTTGTGCTTCTTTTACACTTCTCTATAAACTGTGACAGCTGAATTTTAGCTAGCATCCCTTAAAGACTCTTTAAAAATTCTGTGCTTTTATATAGGGTGGATTACATGGGTAAGTTTTTTCTCAGATTACAAGTTTCCTCCAAGAAATGTGGATTTTGGATACCCTGACTATCAAGTAACTATCGAGATGTATTTACACTCCAGGCCTGATTGGGAGTAGAAACATATTGTTTGATTGCCCTCATAGTCTCTCTTTCCCCCTCCCAAGCCCTGAACTTCCTTTCCTTAGTGGACCATGGAAGGAAGCAATTTTATTACCACCTAGATGTTTTAACCAAGTGGCTGGGAAGGAGAACTCGGCTAAAACTCCAGAGGTCCCCTCAAGCTTGGCTGTGAATAAATAATGGCAATGTTTATAGATTTCAGAGGAGATCCAAGGAATACAAAACTACATTGCTTTCAAATTATTTCAGGAATGAGTTCTGGTTAAATGGACTTTCAGGGTGAGTAATGGGTTAGTCAGGCAAGCAAGAAGGACATGCTGAGGCTTTGATCTGAAGCCTGGAAGGATGGAGAGGTACACAACTGGTCCAAACTGGAATGGACTGAACACAGCCTTGGTAGATAGGAGACAGGATCAGTAAGTTAGGAAGAGTCCTGAAGGACTCTTAAAGACAAGTTCATCTAGACCAGGACACAAAGTGGGGGAAGGGTGACAAATGGTTACTCAGAAGTAGCTTGTTAAAACTTCTGAAAAGTAAAGCATGCAAATATTCAAGTTTTATAAATTTCTGAGTTTTTATCTTCTCATGGTTTTGAGGTATTAAAATTATCTTATTAGATCAATTTCTATGGTATGTTAACCCTTGACTGCATATGCTTTCTAAATATAATCCCAATTTCTTTTTTGCCTTTGAGAGTTATGTTACTTTTTACTATAAAAATATAATTTTATGTATTAATATTTATAAATATTTTCCATTTTGGTCTGTGACTTTGCTGTTATGTTTAGTAAATCTTTCCCACTCCTGTAAAATTACATAAATATTTTACTTTGTTGAATGTTACTATACTTATTTTTTTATACTCTTAAATATTCACCTGTTTCATTGACATTTTAGTGTATGACATTAGGGGAGGTTTATAAACTGTCCTAATTCCTTTGGATCTTACTCTTTTTTTGCATTAATTTGAAATATCATCTAATTATAAGAAAATTCTTATATATCCTTGTGTTCTCTTATCTGTCTTGCTGCATCATTGTCTGCTTTGTAATTATTTTGTTCTTTTTATAAGGAAAGTTTCCTGTTAAGGTAAACTTCCCTAATTCATTATTTCTCTATCAAATTTTGTTGGTCTTTCTCACAAGCATATTATTTATCTCAGGTAATTCTTAGAATAGTTTTATGTGTATACTTAAAAATATACATATGTGTGAAACACTTAGTTGAAACCATTTAAATTATTAGTTGACTTGAAACAGCACAATTTAAAAGAAAATCAAAAAGATAAACTTAACTGCATTCAAAGCTTTATTTGTTAGTCTGAAAGCCCTTAGTGGGCTTTTGTTTTTTTTATGGTTTGCTTCCAGCCAGATGTATGTATAAATGTGCATTCAAATATCCCTAAATGTTTCTAACCAAGTTAAATGATTTATCACTTTCCAATAACCAAAATATCTAATAGTGCATCATTGGTAGACTTTTTGATGCATCTGCTTTGCAAAGCAATTTTGTCACCAAAGTGCTTATTTACAAGAAATGACATGCCATTAATAGCTTCATTTCCTTGAGTTCTTCCAATGTATCTACAAGGACCATATTTCTGGGGGAACAAAGATGTCACCATTTTACTTGACATAGTTTGAGAGGTACAAAGAATGTCTCTAAAGAACACCTCCCTTTCAGCCTTATCTTTTTGTTTACATGAGATTCACTCCCTGTAGTAAAGCCCACTGATTTCTAATTGCTTAAAAGTCAATTCTGAATGAATGTATCACACTACTTCTCTCCTTAAGAAAGTAGAAAGGGATGAGAAGACAGTGAAAGAAAATAGGCGGAATAAAACTCTAAATTTATTTACTTCATAATTTGCCTGGCATAAAACTGACTCAGGTTTTGCTTAAGTCCCACAATTACCTATATCAACCTTGCAAAGAACAAATTTTCACTAAAGTTAGCATTTTTATTTCTTACTATTCTAGAATGAGGTATTTTTCTTTCCGGCTTTTGATGGGAATATAAAATTTTCAAGCTTCCCTGGAGCAAGTGTCATGAGTGAGCTATAAGCTAAAAACTAGCGGTTTTCTTATCTTTGAATATGGAATAATTTTTATTCTTTTCCCTTTCAGTTTCTTCTTTGTGGCATATGTGGAATATTGTGCGCCAAAAAAAAATCTGGACTTGTCGTAAGTTTCTGCCTTGTTTATATTTTGCATTGAAGCATTTGAAATGTAGGAACGCGAAAATGGAAATGATGACAAGCCAACTTTCACATAGAGAATGTTACTCATTGAGGATGAAAAGAGGACCGACAAATAAATACTGGCTTTTTCATTTAAAAAACAATCAAGATTATTAGAGACCATGGCAAAAGAAAAAGAAAGAAAAGCTTTGATACACTCAAATGCATGAATATGCAACTCATAATGACTGCTGTGGTTGACAATCTCCACTTTTCCAGTTTAAAGACGCCCAGACATTCACATGAATCCTTCAGTAAGCTAAAAAAGACATGGCTTGAGTTCATGGGAAATTTAACTGTTTAAATGTGGAACTTGGCCTATGGATTACTGGCTTTGACTGTGAAGTCAATTTTGCAATGCAGCAAAACAGCTGTGTTGTTATAGTTACAGTTAATTCCCAATGATTTTTTATTTAATTTTATTTTATTACTGTGAATGCAAACGTAAGTGTTTTCAGATGTTTTACAGTACTATCATGGGTTTCCAGGGTATGGAACATGCTCCCTGTTACCTCTGATAATGGCTGGAGTAGAACTGCCGTATGCTGAAGGGTAGATTCTCCACTTCCCTCTGTGACATTTTTTTGAGAGTTCAAAAGAAGGAAAAAACATTATTTTGTTGTGTGTAAAAGGAAAGATCATAGACCTTTATAAGTTGACAAAATTAATACTACACTTGGACCCTAGAAAGTGGTCTTTGAGTCTAAAAAGAGCTTTCCAGGGGGAGGCCAGTTATCTGAGGAGGGCAGGGATGGGAGAATTATTTCTGTTTAACTACTTTTTTCTGAAATTATATCTTTTTTTGTGAGAATACCTATTGTGACAAAAAAATGAAGCACCCATTGCTTTAGACATGTGAGATGTATTTTTTTAAACTTACATAAAAGGAAACCATTAGATACAAATTTCTGGAGGCTTGTAATTTGCATCTATGAATCTTCCATCACTTTTTATACATGGCCTTCATTCTCTCTCTACTTTTATTTTACCAGAGTCTTTATGGCTGTATAATAACAATTTCTTGGCACTTAGAAGAAAGAAAGACAAAGAGAGAGAGAGAGAGAGAAGAAAAGAGAAGTCAAAGATAGAAAAAATGAGGGAGGTAGAAGAAAATAGGGAGGGAGAGAGAGGAGAAAGGGAATCAGTGAGGGGGAAAGGAAGAGAGGGGAGATGTCTTCATCTATCTGGGCTGTTATAACAAAGTACCATAGACTGGGTGACTTACAAACAACAGAAATTTATTACTCACAGTGATAGAGGGTGGGCCCAGATTAGTGTAATTGGGTTCTGGTAAGGTTCTCCTCCAGGTTGCAAATGTTTGATTGTGTCTTCATGTGGCAAAGGGGAATGAGAACTCTCTAGAATCTTTCAAAAAGGCACTGACCCCATTTATGAGGACTCTACCTTCCTGACCTAATTACCTTCAATATCCCACCTGCAAATATTATGCCAACACCTGCCTCACTCAGGGCCTAACAGATGCTAGGTGCTCAATAAATGCTTGTTAAACTCAACTGTCTACAGCAAATAGTTCCTGATAATGTAAAATTAAATGCTAAATTGAGTTTTACAGCTGTTTTCCCTATGGAATTATGCCAAAGGAGACAATCAAATCCAGGAAGGCTTTCTGAAGAAGTTAGGACTCCCTTTGGGCCTTCTGTCTAGGAGTCCATGAAAGAAGCAAAATCATTTCCAGGAAATGGAAAATATCATTGAGATGGGAATGAACAAGCTGTAGGATTGGCAAAGAGAGAGAACTGGAGTGGAGACCATGTTCAGGAGAAAAATGGAAATAGGTGTAGATAATTAAATTAGTATCACACTATAAAATATAAGGAAAGCCCCCACGGGAATTTATACTAAATGCAAATACAAAATAAAATCATTAAAGCTTTTGTAATATTCAGTTAAATTTATAATATTTAGGTAGAATTAAACACTCACGGTCTCTTAACAGAGATCCAAATCAAACCAATAATTGGATCAAAAGCAAAGGCACATCCTGTGTTTCCCCAAACCAACCATTCTGTATTTTTGTAATGTCTATTGTGTATTCTTCACTGTGGTGCTACAGAGTAACAAAAAAATGTAATAGAATGGGCCAGCTCACAAGGAATCCCTAAATTCTCCTTTGGGGAACTAGATACACAAACTCCTAGGTATGAAAAAGAGAAGTAACCAGATTCCCCAAGCTCACTTAGCTAGAGAAATATAAAGATCGGAAGTTTGGTGGAACTCGTGATAGTTCAATGAGAAGACATGTGATAGGAGCATTAACATAGTGAAACTGGATTTGGAGTCAGAAAATCTGGATTCAGTCCCTCAACTTGAGTGTTTACCTGCTCACTGTTCATTGTCCAAAATGTATATTATAACTTCTCTCTGAGGTTTGCTGGTTGGGTTAATTGAGCTATGTGTTCAAGCTCCTAGTGTAGTAAGCGCATGATAGCTAGTGAGTAAATATTATTGAAATCTGAATCTACCTTGAAGATAAATATTGCTTATTTTAGGATTTTTGAAAGATCTATCCCTGGCCTTCATACAGTCAATTATTAATTCTGAAACACTGTGGTCAGCTCTCTCACCATTGAGTCAGATTGCACAGAAACACAGAAAGGATAGCTCCTGTCCTCCAGGAAGCACCCAAAGCCCCTTCTCTTTAATACAGCTCTGCCATCCTAGAGGTGCCACAGGACAGCGCACTGTGTTCTGGTCAGCTTTGCTTCCTCAATTTTGACATTCCCTTTCTTTTTCTTATCAGATGATCCTTTTTTCTGCCTGCTGCATCTGTGGACTCATTGGGGGCATCCTGAATTTTCAGTTTCTTCGGGCAGTGACAAAGAAGACCTCTTCTCTCTACCCTCTGCATCTCGCCTCCATGTCCCTTGCATGCATTGGGATCGGTGGTTGCACCCTGTCTTCCTGGCTCACTTGTCGACTAGCCAGCTACGAACAGAGGAGGATGTTCTCAGAAAGGGAGCATTCGCTGCACCACTCTCATGAAATGGCTGAAAAAGTGAGTTTTATACCTTTTTCACTCACTGCTAGCATGTGATGAAGACTGCAGTCAAATCATGGTCAATCAACTTGCAGCTCTAGGAGAGAACTTGAGGAATTGAGTTTTATAAAAGTTGGGCCCTATTGGGCTAAGAATAGAATTCTTTATTATTTTTTTCTCTGCTATTTTGGGTACACCTATTTTCAACAATTTCATAGCTCTCTAGCTATACAAAAACACCATTCCTAAAATAGCATTTCATAAAATATTGAATACCTTATAAATATGGATTTTTATGTACTGTGCTGAGGAAAAACATATAAACTAAATACTCTCTCAACTCAATAATGCCAGTTTTAGAAATCTGATGAATTCTCCTTTCTAGCTCACCTCTTGTGCTTGTAAGTAGATGCATTTGATTATGTAAATTAGATTTGGAAGCATAAAAGGACCTTTTAATAAGACAGCAAAAAGCCTGCACTAACAGTGCAGATAGTACAATCCACATAAGGCTTCATTAAATTCTCATCTAAACTTCATGCATATTTGGGTAGCTTTGCCTATATTTTAAATAGTATTCTTGCATAATTGTTTCATGAAACTCATTCAAACAGGGAGTAACATTTATTGCTTGGAGGACAAATGATATAGTGAGCTGTGTTTCTATTACATTTTGTCCGTATTTCTTAATTCAGTTCCTGTTACTGGATCTATGAAGGAAAAGATAAAACATCTGTAAAATAAACCAGCTAAGATAATGACCACACGATATTTCACTTGATACCATGAAAATAAAACTGCATAACCACAGGATAGAAGACAGAGTAGCATGAGTTACAACTGCATATTTCTTTATAATGTTCTTTTGAAGCAAAAATATTTATTCTATAGTTTTATGTTTCCATTTTGTATGCAATCAATACATTCAAATAAAGAGAATAGATATTCTTAAATTGTTCCATGAAAAAAATCAATGTGAAACAGATGTACACATGTTCTTCAAAAAAAGTTTTATAGCACAATTAGCAGGACTGGTAATTTAAAGAAATGGGTTGTTAAAAATAGATTACCATTACATATTTGGATAGTGACTCTTTTGTGCTCTATTTTTATACTACTGTGATTTAGTTTTTTGTGTATATGTTTGTGCAATATTTATTATATGATTGTTATATTTATATTAGAGATTGAGGGCTATTGAAATTACCGACTTGCCCAGCTGCCCGGTGGTGCCCCCGACACCAGAGTTACCTACAAGGTACGCTGATTTCTAGGGAGTTACCATGTTGTAATGTCACTGCAGGAAGCAATGCCTCTTGTAGGAAGCCATGATGTCAGCAGATCAGTCTGGACTGATGCTGTGATGTTTGTTGTTCCTCAAAGTAGCACTTTCATGAGAACTGCTTTTGAGGACCAACATAAACCTACATGGCAGAGTCTTGCAGCTTGAAAGTTGGTTGAGTATTTAAAATATTCAACCTCCTATAAACATCCAAACACATTTCTGTTTGGATGATTCATGACTCCTTTATTTTCTGCTATATCATGATTCTGACTCAATACCATCATTCACAGACCAGAGTTTTGTTTTTAAGAATAGGTGTGTCTGATAAAGACAGACTGTATCTTCCTCGTGCCAAAATTGCATGAGCAGACAACATTAAGTTTGACACTAATACAGTAAAAATGCTTTATGAAAGCCATCTTTTTATAATATTATCTTATGTGATAAATTTCAAATTTATTTATTATATTTTGGATTGCTAAAAATCTTCACCACTCTCACTTTGGCTATACAATATAATTGAAAATGTAGAAAGTCACACTGATACTATGGCCCAATGGCAGAAAGTATACCCACTTGCAAATAGTCACATTTGGTCCTGTGTAAATTTAGAGAATATTCTTTATGTAAATTGGACATGCCTATTTGCAAATAAACTGAAAATACTAATACATTTAAAATCTAATTTTTGTGTTTTCTCCTATGATTTTGCTGTGTCCATAGTAGTGTGAATTTAGCTAAGAAAATGCTTTTCTTTGTAAGATTTTTAAAAACTGGATTTTTTTTCTTAATTCTATAATAAAATATTATACATTAATGTTTATGGTTTTTAAGCTAATTTTTGATGCAAATTTATTTTAGGAGAAGAACAAGCACGTAAGAATCTTACTTCTATAAATTCACTAGAAAATTGTTTTTGTACTAGTATGAAGAATAGAAAAGCTATATGAATAATTTTGTTAAAAATCATTTTTGAAGAATTGTTTCTATTTATCTTGCCACCCACAGTGAGTTCTTGAATGAAACCTCAAATCAGGTTTCTTACCTATAAACTTAACCTCAGCCTGACAACCCTACTATGTTTCTACACTTTTGCCATGTGCACATCTAGCAGAGCCAGTCACTGAGCCATTGCTGGGCCATAGAAACAGGCAGCTGGTGGCAAAGGACCTTCGCCTTCTGTCAGAGTTTTTACACTAAAGGAGTTTGAGTTTCTAGGCTTTTTCTTGTCATTCCTTGGCATCTTACTGGGGAGATATAATGGATACTCAGGTGTGAGATAACTCCCTAGGGCCTAGAAGGGGCAAGCTCTGCCTGGAAAGACAGATCTTGATGTGAAAGGAGAACAAGTCTCCAGTGCAAATAGTCTCCTTTCTCAGAATTTCCTTGGAAGAATCTCCACAACTTTCAAAAAACAATAATGTTTTCAAAAACAAAGCTCAGTGACCAGGCCAATTTTTACCTTCCAGTCCCTCATGGATCCTCCTTCTAAGGAAATTTCCAAACCAGTCAAAACAAGGAACAAGCATCTTTATTCTATTTTATCTCCTATATTGAATTTTCAAAGAGAATATAGTCAAAATAAGACATGGATACCTTTTCATTTTTCAAATAAATATTTGGAAGAATTTCTAAAGTTTACAAAAGCAAACATTCCTAATTCTCCCAAACAGAAATCAAATATAAACTGATAGGCTTGAGATAAATGAGCAATAATTTTGATTTGAATTTTCTTTACCACACTTTTGCAAAAAGGCTTGTTCAAGGATGAAAGATTTTTAGATATTTTTGCCTAAATATTATTTATAATATGGTGTACTGACCATTATAAATGTGAATGGGCTTCACATCTTATTACCCTTTAATGTTTAGGGAGGAATTTAACGTTCAATAAAATATATGAATTCAAAACATCTAAATTTTTCATAAATTAACATTTTCTAAAATTGCAAATGAAACTTTTATCAGTTCATCCTTTCTAAGTTTTCATTTGATTTCCATATAGTTTTCCTTATTAATATCCTAGTAATTGATCCCTTAAGAAACATATTAAGAGCTTTTATTTGTTTGGTTGGGTTTTTTTACTGTATGAGTGATACTGTCATGAAAGCCAATCTTTCCCACCCTGATTTATTTGTAATCCACTGTTACATGTAAGCAGTGATCGCCTGTGGGCCTATTTCAGTTCTTTGCAAAAAGGCCACACATTTTTCTGTAGAATGAGGTAACTCCCAGAATATGTTGGCACTTTGTTGATATGCTCAGCAGAGAAGCCAATGCAAGGGGGGGAAATGTAGGCATTTAACCATCTTCTTCTTTCTAGGTGAGGTCTTTCCAAAATAAAGTTGAGAAATAAAAGGGGAGACTCAGGGGACTAGGCACAGATTGAACTATTTTTATGTGTAGAAGACTTTGGTCTAACAGACTGTCATTTCAGCATTTTCATGTGCTCCAAGATGCCATGAAATTTCATTTTCTCAAATGCAACAACAGTATCAATCCTCGTCCTTCCCCAAAACTCAGCAAGTTTTTCAGTAGCTTGAAGTTTATGTTTTGCAAACCCATTAACCAAGTCAATATCTTACTCTGGAAGTAAATGTTAACTAATTCATCTTATTTTCCTAACAGGAAATGACAGACAACATGAGCAATGGAGGACCACAACTGATATTTAATGGAAGAGTATAATCAATATTTTAAAGAACCGTACTTTTTTTTTTTTTTAGGATTTTCATGAGGAAAGGAAATACCAAAGGACTAGGGGATAAAATTAAAACAGTTCTTGCATTTGCTATTATCTCTTGTGAGCACCCAATATAAACATTCTCCCTCAGTTTTGCCTCACTTATTTCTTCAGCTTTTTATATTGGGTGAGAACTTTCCTGAAATGTTCTGGTGCAGTAATTTGAACAGACTTTCCAGATTATTCTAAAGACTTTTCAGGAAAAAAAAAGGAATAAACAGAAAGTCTCATATTCTATAAACACAGTATTTCACTAGCATGAGTATTAGATTTGTAATGACATATTTCATATAAATAATCAAAAGTGCGAATATCAAGAATAACAATAACTTATCAATGTCTTTGTTTTTAAAGACAATGGCTTCAAGAATACCACAATTCAAGACCTCAGTAATGCCTTGTTGTAAAAACATAATTATTTCCAATTTGTGAATGAACTATATTTCATAATTTATTTGTAAATGACAAAAACCCTGACATATAAAAAAGAATTTTTTTTTAGAGAGACAATACTAATCTGTATCATATTTTTGCATTTTTGCACAAGGGTGAAAAGTTATAAATGAATATCACTTAAGGAAAATAAATATGTTTTGATTATACCGTGCAGATTGATCTGCATGTTTATGAATGAGCCTAAGAATAAAATATGTGTGTATGTGTGTATATAGACTGTAAATATAGAAAATATATACAGCATATATTTATAGCATTCATGAATGTAAATAGGTAGTTGAAAAGAAATTGTAATGCTTTTGGGGTATTACTAAAATTCTATTCCCAAAGAGTTGGGAAAGCATTTTTTCCAAGGCTTTTCTATCCCCACAAAATCACGTTTGATTTCTACTAAATTTGTTCATTTTTATTCTTTTTATTATATATGCTGTGTGTAAATATCATTGTGACTGATATTTATGGAATTGAGTGATCTGAATAGTGTAGTATAAAGGTAGATTACTTATTTGACTATTTTACTATTATGGTATTTATGTAATAACAATGATTAATACTGATTTATAAGCATAACTTTAAATCACATGCTTACACATTTACAAAAATTGACATAATGACTTGTGATTATTCATGATACTTACATTTCAAACACTTTACAACCCAATTAAATTATATAAAAGGACAAATGATGTATGTCCCAAAGTTAAAGTTACAATTCATTTTGCTAGAATTTAATTTAAATTTAAAAATTTTAATTTACATGAAATAATACAAAAAGACCACTTTTAAGAATAAATATATATACCCAAAGAATCTAAAAGAGTTTTTTTTTTGTAGAAGGAAATACAAAACATAGGCTTACATTTATATAGCTAGATTCAATCCTTCTCTTCCATAATGAAATGTTAAAATAGCAATTCATGACATTATGAATAGGCAAGAAAATAGCATGGTCTTTAAAAATATTTATGAGAACACAACCTCCGGTAACAGATAAAGAAATCTAATATTTTAAAATATGTAATTCTCACTGTATTGTATGCTTTTATTTTTCCCTAAGGCTTATCTATTTTTGAGTCATTTTTATGAGTTACTTATTGAACGACAGGTAGATTCAACCTTTAATATTCAGGAGGAGAACATGTTATAATTTAGAAACAAAATGTGGGTTTTAATTTTGATAACAAAATAATAATTCTAGTTAACAGAAATCTGAAGTTCTTCTAGTTTTAAAGCAACATGATCATCACCTACCCTATTTAAGTCAACTCATAAAAAAATTCTAGCCATATATAGTCAAAAGAAATAGCTGGACTATGGTTGTTTGGTGTAGCATTTGAAGTCTCCTAACTCATATGAAAAACTTCATTATCCAGATTACAGAAGTTGCCCATAAATGCAACCTCAAATAGTGAATCAGAATTATCACAGTTCTTTTGATGCCACAGACATAATCTTTATCACTGAAAATCTAAACTATACAATGCAGACATTTTGTATATATATATGACTCTACTGAGTTTATGCAAGGATGTAGTTTTGTACTGAAGGGATAACCACTGACTCTAATTTTAGGTGGTGTTTCTTTGTAGACATATTTGTATAATACAGAGTTCTAGTACATCAGTAATATGTTTCAATGCCTTTTGAAATAATTTATGAAATCACCCATCAAAGGACAAAAGTAGGCATATCACTGCTTTGATATAGAGTTAAGAAGAGATGCAACCATTACAATTATCCAAATAGTCTACAGTGTATATAACGGTATAGATATGTCTTTAAATGTAGTTATTTTAACCCAATATTTTCAGGGCTCAGTTATTTAGAGGGATTTATTTAGGATGTATAGTGATTCTTTCTGAGATTAGTAGGGGAAGTTGGAAGACATTGTTCAAGTACTTGAAAATTTATTTTTCACAATAAATCAAACTATGAATTAGAATATTTTAAGTGACTACTTTACACTTTTAGTATGAGCCTACCTTTGGGGGAAAGTAAATTAGGAAAACATATGTGAAACTACTGTGGTGGTGTGCTGTAAAGACTAGCTACACAAAGGTAAAGTTATAATAAGCATAAAAGAATAAAAGTGGACTCTGCTTTGAAATTTTTAAACATATATGTATATGTGTGTGCACACACAAACACATATACAATTGTTTAGAAGTGGAACATGGTATGATGACTCTATTGATATGTCTATATAATAAAATGGTGTGCTTTGAAACTACATATGTTGTGACCTCTCTTTTCATCATGATAGAAAAAAATAATTTCTCCTGCTATGTTCTGAGATTGGCAGGGGACAGGATGCTGTGAGTGAAGAGACAGAGAGAGTGCCAGCTAGAGGATATGGAATTCAGAAAGGGTTTTGTCTGAGATAGAAGAGATTAAAGTGTGTTCAAATGTAGAGAGGGAGTGGTTGATGATGCAGGACAAAATGAATGTGAGAAAGTGAGGTCCCTTGGAGGCAGGCGTTCATAAGATACACTTTATAGGAGACGGATTTAGCGATAGGACTGAAGTTGTGGGAGATCTCACAGATGAAACCACAATATTCAGAGAACTCTGCTGTCCTTATATTTGTCAAATAATTGTTACTGGCATTTGGGGTGGACAGTAATTCATTGTGCAGACTGTCCTATGCATCTTAGGCCATTAAGCATCTTTGATCTCCCATGTACTAAATGTCAGGAAGATACTGCAGGCATAGCAAACAGAAGTGTCCTAACAAATTTTCACCTATCTTTTTGGCAGGTAAGTATTGATTCCTAACCTAGAACCACTGAGAATAACCCTTGAACACAATCCAGACTGGCCAATATTAATGTTTTTTACAAATGTAGACTTGAATTGCTCAGGGTCATAAACTCACTGTTCTAAGATCTACCTATATTATCTGATACAGTAGCCACTAACCTAACCACGTGTGGTTAAGCATATATATATAAATTAATCAAAAAAATATTAAATATTCAGTTTCTCAGTTGAACTGAGCTAGCCACATTCCAAGTGCTGAATAGCCACATATGGACAACATCACCTCAGAACATCCTATCAGACAATGCTAGTCAAAACCACAGAGAGGAAAACTGTCCTCAACCCTCAGTCAACCAATTATCATTATAATAAAATATGTGAAAAAAATTAGTAAACTCTCCATGGAATTTAAAGTTGATGGACCAGTTAAATCCATGGACTAGGAAAAACTAGCAAAAATGCAGTGTAGGCCAAATCCATAATAAAGTCGAAAAGTTGCTAGAGGTTTCATGTTTAAAAAATTCTGTTCACGGAAACATTCCACTAAATAACTAAATATTTTATGTTTGACAGGTAAAATGAGATGTTGTGTAACTTCTATTTTTGAAGAAATTTACTCAGCCTATTACCATGCATCAATGAAAAACTCTGCATTTCTTATGCTTGGGAAGGTGAGAACAATATGCGGCCCTCCACTTTTTTCACTGACTTGAGCTCAAGCGTGGCATGTTTAGAAACTGTATGTCCAAGGCTACATTTTCAAAGATTATTTAGCAAACATGTTTCAGAAATTTAGATTGAGCATCTTTAGTACCATTTGGTTAGAACACAGTTTCCAAATAAAGTTTTAGAACTTGGCATCACTTCACTCTTGTCTTCCTTAAATCATTTTTTTTCTGGAAACTTATGTAATATTTCTTACTCAAAGTGTGTGACAGCCAAGAAATTCAATTATTCTAAAACCATAAATCACAGGTTGTGAGTTACTCAGAGAAGAGGAAACCAATTCAGAAATTGCTTGAAATGTGGGTGCCTCATAAAATTACACTAAAGTTTTTTGGTTCTTGTTGGTTTTGTTTTTTTACTCCTATTAGCAGGAAAAATATTTACTGAATACAAAAGCCTTTTATTAGGAATGTATTTCCCAAGAAATATATTGTAAAAAGTCAAACTCTAGATCTAAACAAATTGATTCAATATTTTAATAGTTCAATATTGTATGCATTTAACTAGTTATAGGCACACAGCTTTCATTTACCTGGAAATCTTTAAGAACTAGGTTCCATCTTTAAACTTTCCTTCACATCAAGTAGGGACTATTGATTTTTGAAGTTTTTCTTCATTAACACCCTAAGACTCTACTCTCTTAGCCACATAATACATTGCAAGCCCTATTCCAAAAGCCAAAGTGTATTGTGTTACTGGAAATTGCCAGAGACACTCTAGAATTTGGCTGAAGCTTCACAGAAAATCCTAAAATCTTGTCACATTTTCAGCAAGTGTTCTATTAACCTCAAGGAATCAGGACTCATGACTGTTCCTTGTTATTAATCAGGCTATTTGTCCTCACCTACTCATTAAGACAGAAATGTCATTTCACAGCATCCTGATGGAGGGCTGGAAGATACCCCTTGGGCTCTTTAAGACCATTGCTCAGGAAAGAAAAGCTACAGTTTCCTTCATTGGGGGTTGCAGGAAGGGATCTACCACCCCTCACTGTTCCTCATTGTAAGTCAGACAGGAAAGAGGTAACACTCAGTCTTATATAAATGTACTCTAAGGACCCTGTGCTTAGATGTCCACTCCATTCATTAATATCTAAAATGCCTTTTGATATCTGGACTTCTGGGTCTTTTCTATCTTTTAATTATACTAATACTTCTGCATCAATATCTGAGAAAAAAGAATTTTAAAATTTTAATTTGATTTAAAAGGGCCCTAGGTCTTCTAAAATAAAACAAATTGCTGGAAAAAAGACTGTCTCCAAGTCACAAGAGAATAAGTAGTATTTTTTTTTTTTTTTTTTTGAGAATAAGTAGTATTAATATTAGCCTGTTGCCATCTATCAGCAAAAAGGATGGCAGTGCAGCAGTTGAAAAACATCAAGCGTTATTATAATGTGCATTGTCTATAAATGTAAATATTCCTCTATCATATTAATATAATTTATTTAATATGAAATGTGGATAATGTGGTAAGACATTATTAATATTTCATCTGAAAAGTAAGGTCATTTCTTGCTGTACCCATGAATCATAGAGCCATTCAACCAAATCTTGCAATTTATACACCCGTAAGTTTATAAAACCACAACTCTATCATATAGGAACCACTGCTCTTTATTTGTTCAGCTTCTTTTGATTTCAGATCCAAATTTCTGGTTCTGTGGTGGTGCTTTGATTTCCGTTTCTGGTTCCTGCACTCCAACCTGAGACATTATCTCTGTAGTTGCCAAGTTTTGACCACTACAGCTACTCACTTCACTCTAGGCACTCGGGTTTGTTTAACAGGACTCCCTACCCCTGAGCCAGCTGGTGAAGTCCAGCCTTGGTCACCAAGCCAGTGGCAGGTAGTGACAAAAGCAGCCTCAACACAAATGTTAGTCACAAGCAAACAGGCATGTGCTCCAAATGGAACTAGGAATGCAAAAAAAGGATCCCAGATAACTAAAGAGAAAACAGGAGCTCTCCATAACTTGAATGTAAAAAGGTTGGAAAATCTATACGAGGTCTTTGGAAACAGGCAGGGAGCTTTAACTAAGAAACTGAGGCAAGATTATATTCCCCCTGGGTTTCATCAGGGGATTAGATCAGTAAGCTATAGAAAAAAAATGAATTTTGTCATGACAAAATTTTGCCTTTATTATCAGATATGTTCATTTCTTGTAGTAGTTGTCTTTTTCTTCTTTTAAATCTCTAGCTTAACTTACTTATCTGTGCCAAGATCATTAGAGGAAGAGGTTTTATTCAAGGGAGCTAACCCTGTATGTGTCACACTAAAGTCGATATATGCATGACAGCAGGGATCACAAGAAACGTCAAGAGAAAGTGAGATACAAGGGATGCTTTCATTAGTCATTGATCCTTCTCGACTAGGAATACTCCTCTCAGTGTGAATCTTGGAGTTCTGGATTTTTATTTTATTGACAAATTGTGGCTTTTATGTAGTATCTTCCCTTATAAAATTCTGTTTGCTGTTGCATTCTTTCACAACTGGGAAAGTCCCCTTTGCCACTGGATAAAGATGAATCCATTATTGTAATAATTTCCAAAGCATAGAGATATTAAGAGCACCCTGTGACCATAAGAGGGAGTCTAGCATATGATTCATTAATAAGCAAGTATTTAATGACTTGAGAGTAAATTGTGTATCAAAATGTACTGTGTCTAAATTTCATTTTTATCTACTTTCCAACCTCAAACTTCCCATATCACATTCTTTGGAATGTATTTAGTGTCAAGGATCTGTGAATTCACACCCACGCAAACTCTGCAGCCAGCAGGTGGTTGATTCAACTACAATTTTAGGGTAATAGTCAAAGAAAAAAGGAAGTCGTTTCCTATTTTTGTTCTGCAGTGAGCTAAAGGCAGATGGAAGTAAAGGGGAATGTCAATAGGTATTCTTGCAAGCACCATGGTTGATTTTACTGGCTAGATTCCTTGGATTAAAAAACCTTTCAAAAGATGTTGAAACTCTGCTGCAGTAAAGTCTAGTTGGGAAGGAACTAGGGCCTTAAAAGAAATACTAACTCTAGTTTTCATAAAAGGACAGTAAATTATATAAAGATGACATCACAGCTTCAGAAAGTAGCCCCACCCCATCTTATACCTCCTTTATTCCTTCCTAACCAAGACTTTCAAGATTACATAGGTACTCACACATACAAACTATTTTATTGTTTTTTTTCTTTAAAAAAAAAGTTTAATTCCAATATAGTTAACATGCAGTGTTGTATTATTTTCAGGTATATAAAATAGTGACTCAATTCCATACATCAAATTCCAAACATGGAATTTTGGAATTTCACACAATTCCATACATCACATATATTATCCAGTGTTCACCAGGAAAAGTGCACTCCTCAACTCCCAACATTTATTTCTCCCATCTCCCCACCCACTTACCATCTGGTAACCATCAGTTTGTTCTCTATAGTTAAGAGTCTGTTTCTTGTTTTCTCTTTCTCTCTCTCACCTTCTCCCTCTCTCTTTCTCCCTTGCTCATTTGTTTTGTTTCTTAAATTCCACATATGAGTGAAATCATATGGTATTTGTCTTTCTCTGATTGACTTATTTCACTAATTATGCTACTGGATATTTACCCCCAAAATACAAAAATACTAATTCAAAGGGATACATGCACCCTTATGTTTATAGCAATATTATTTACAGTAGTCAAATTATGGAAGTAACTCAAGTGTATGTGAATAAAAAAAAAATAAGTTGTGGTAAATATATATAATGGGATATATATGGTAGATAAATATATATGTATTTATCCACCATATTATTCAGCTGTACAAAAGCAGATAAATATATGTATTTATTCTACCATATTATTCAGCTATAAAAAAGGATGAAATATTGCCATTTGTAACAACATGGATGGAGCTAGAGAGTATTATGTTCATTTTACTATTTAAAACAATCCTAATTTTAACTAGAATCTTTCATCCAAAGGGTATGTAGTTGCCTTCCTGCTAATAATTGATACCTAGATAGATACTTGTAACCCCAGGTAAGTGGAGCTGAAAATTAGTATGATTTTATGAAAGTCTACATTTTAAAGTTCAGGTTTAAACTACCCATGTATATATTTATTGAATTCTAACACAAAAATTCTAGGTAATAATCAAAGCATCTATACTACGGCCAAGAGATAAAATCCAAGCATAAACATCAGGGTGTTTGCACATTATTGCATCTGATTACCACAAAAGTGAGAAAGACACAATTCCATTGTTAGAGAGAGTAAGAATACAATGATTACTTATGGGTTTTTTTGCTCTTTTATTTCCCTCAAAAGTACCTAATGTGATTTACAAATAATCCATTTACTAACACTGTAAAAACTATTCATACATTAACAAGAAGAAAGTTTGCCTCTAGACTGAAGTTGAGTAAACACTGCCTCTTCATGGGAATCAGTAGTTTATGTGTTCTTTAGAAATTCTGAATTTAAAAAAAAATTCTGAATTAGTACAAAAATTACTAAAAAAAATTAGGTAGGAAGGTAATTGAGGCAAAGAAGTATTTAGGATAAAATTATCACAGTGATAAACAATTTTTGCATACTTTCTCTTATTTACAAATGAAAATGTGGCCCGGGTGAATTTGTTGTTAATTTAAGTGGTTATACCCCTTATTTCAGTAACGGAATTGCAGGACAATTTAACTATGCCTGAGAAAGAATGGAATATGCCCATGTGTTAATACAAATAAGAGTAACACCCTTTTAATAGGAAACTATTTAGCTTCCTAAAGATTGTTCTATACTCCTTGGAAATAATCATATTTTGATGTAATTTTAATTTGTTGGTTAAATTCCAACATATAATTTACCATAATATTATCCCTTTTAGTAAATCTAGAAGGGTACATAAACTGAAATTTTTCATTCAGTTTAAGAAATGTGTGGAAATTAAGTAATGGCATTTTACCTCTCTGAGTCTATGTAAATTGTGTGCTATTTTATGTTCCTTATTTTGCAAACTTTACTGTGTGTGAACACTAAATCATATGAAAGAAATAATCAACTACATTGTTAATTATTACTGCATTTATGTCAATTATACCTAAATAAAAAATGATCAGTTCAGAATCTCCATCCCGTATTTCAAGTTTCTTTTAAGGTCCTGGTTCTCAAACTTCCCAGGTATTATAATCACTTGGAGGGCTTGGTAAACAGATTGCTGAGTGCCACCTCCAGAGTTCTAATTCAGTAAACCTAGGGTGGGGCCTGAGATTTGCATTTCTAACCACATTTCAGGTGATGCTGAAGACACCCAGGGACCTGACTTTAAGGACTACTGTAACCAAACCCATATCTCCCTTCCCGATGGATACACAGTAAAGCCAATCACTGAAACACCAGGTATGTAGCAAGGAAAGGGTTTTATTTGAGAGGCAGCCAAACCAGGAGACACAGAACTTAAATCCACTTCCCTGAAGGGGGAGAGAACAAATTTTTTTATAATCATGGGGGTTGAGATTCCATACCTATTGATGAAAAGGGCAGTAAATCTGATGACTATTCATGAAGAAAGATGGAGAATGTGCATTGAGCAAACATATGTAACAAACATTCCTGGGGTGGAGACTTAACACTAGCAAGGCAAAATTTAGCCCCTCATGTCAGGAAGTTATCTTAGGACAAGGAGAAGAGACTAGGGGCATGCTTCGAGAGCCAGTATAAAAATGGATGGGGTCTTGGGTTACTTATCTCGGGTAAGGAATGCAGGATCTTGTTTTTTCATAGGCTGGAGCCATATCAGTTGACCTTGAGCCCAGGTTTCTGCAGAGACAGAATTCTGCTTATTTGGAGAAAACAGTTCTCTGAAAAACAAGCTTTCAACTGTTAGTTTCAACTTCATTAAATACATGGCGCAGAGTTTCACTACGAATAAAACACAGCCTTATTAAAAGCAGTTGTGCCTTAACTTACAAACAGATGCATTTGAATGACTTCATTTCCATGTATTTTCAGCAACAGCTATAGTTTGCAAAATGTAAAATCTAGTATATTCAATAAAATATGTCTACTATTGTTTTTCCTCAATGTAAGCACAGTGTACATTTGTTAGTTCAGCAATCTCATAAGTAGGTAGAAAGAACGTTCAGAGTTAAAAATTGATGCCAAGTCCATTTTTGAAGGATTATAGGTTAAAAACCAACCATTCATATGGAAGTGCCTTGATTCTTGCCATTCCTGCAGTACTTTAGGCTAAAGCAAAACTTAGAAATTGAAAGCTCACAGTTGCCATCTGCTGACACATTTGTGAATCACATGCAGTCAGCGTCAACCAATAGCTGATTGATACATTAGTATCTTGTTCAGACTTTTGTTTTCTTCATTTTCAAAACCCATTAGGCAAATTTTATACATGTGTTTCCCGCCTCCCCCCCAAAAAACTATTCCCAAATTAAACATATTCCCAAATTAAACATATTTATTTCAAACGATTAGTTTGTACTGAAGACATTTTATTTTTTTATATTTTTTAAAGATTTTATTTATTTATTGATGAGAGACAGAGAAGGCAGAGAGAGAAACAGGCTCCATGCAGGAAGCCTGATGCGGGACCCGATCCTGGGACCCCAGGGTCATGTCCCGGGCTGAAGACAGAGCTAAACTGCTGAGCCACCTGGGCTGCCCTGTACTGAAGACATTTTAATCCTTCCTACTGACAAAAGAAATTGCAGGGGCACGTGAGTAGCTCAGATTCTGGATTTCAGTTCAGGTCATGACATCAAGCTCCATGATGGGCTTTTAACTCAGTATGGAGTCTGCTTGAGATTTTCTCTCTCTCTCTCCCCCTCTGTCCCTCTCCCCACTTACCTGTTCTCTGAAATAAATAAATAATTTTTTAAAAAAACATCAAGATTGCAAGTTCGTATCTCAGTAAACATAGTTCTTATCTAGAGCAAATTTTATCAAAATATTTTAAGAAGGTAGTATATTGAAATCTTTCATTGTTTTAAGTTGAATCAAATGTTTGTGTATATAAATTGCTTATAAGGGTAGTACATCGAAAGAGGAGCTAAAATTAATCATGCTAATAACACCAAAACCAAAAGTTCATTCCCAGAGATGAGGCCAAGTTATTCTCCAGTTTTTATTCATACTCTTACAAGAATTTTCCTCTTAGGTCCAGGGCCCTGCCTTGCTCTTCATTCAAGGCAGTTATAACCTCCTGCTCCCTACTTCAGCTTTACAGCCTTCATCAGGCTGAACCAAGAATATTCCAATCGATGTGTTCATCATGGACTCCAAAAAGGACATATTATTTAACATTTACTATGGGCCAGTCACTGTGCTTAGTATGACACTACCATTATCTCATTTACTCCACAGAGCTTCTCCATATCATTATACTTCTACCATACAGATTAGGAAGTTGAAGTCTAAAAAGACTAGCCAAATTACAGAGCCAAAAGTGACACCCATATCACCAGATGCTAGCACCTGGCTTCTACCAGCCATGCCATACTGTGAAATACTTTCTGCAAGACTCCGAGCCCTCACACTTTGGCCTAAACTGGTAATTCTTTGACACCTTTCCAAGCCTGTTAGAAAGGACTAGTACTTACCAGTTTTTCTGATTCTTGCTTTCCCATTTGCTTTTAGGCAAAGGCTAATTAAAATAAGCACTCATTTTCTTAACTCTTAAAATTTCTTCCTTTATAATCTTTGGCCACGTGTATAGGAAAAGTGAGGATTTTTAGTGATCCAAAGCATGAGCTATGGAATGAGTCACGCCTGGGTTAAATTCCTTGATTAGCAGCTGTGTATCCTTGGAAAGCTCATTGATTTGCTCATTCAAGAAATATGCGCTAGGCACTAACTAGGTTTCCAGCTTTTTACAATACAGATAGGATTGTTACCTTCATGGGGCCAACATTTTAAAATCTTCCCTATATTATAGTTTTCCCATTTGTAAAAATATATAATAATTGTAGTAAGTATATAAAGATTCTGTGTTGGTGATTTGTATAAAGCACTTATCGCAGTGCCTGGCAGTTTTGCCATAAAGTTTAGGTATGATGATCATGATCGTGGTGGTGGTTGTGATGTTGATGAAATCACTCATTCCAACAATTTGAAACAAATAATGCATAAAGGTGATGAAACTTTTCTTGTCAAGACTATTATTACTCTATTGTTGGGGGGTGGGGAACGTTTAGGGATTTCCAGTGCACATTTGGTATAGGACAGAAGTAGCAGATCCTTTCTTAGGCAAAGGACAAAGTACTTGAGATCATAAGCATTTCATGCCTTGGATTGCGCTATGTTCTAGAGTCTAGGCAAGAGATTTTGTTTTCTCTCACACCCTCTCTCGCTCAGAAACATGCACAGCTGCCAGGAAAGCAAACCTACTCTAGCCTGCTGGAGGATGAGACACATGGAGCCACCCACACCTGACTACAGATGCTTGAGTGAGTCCAGCTGAGCCCAGTCCAAATTTGTATTCACAGAATTAGGAACTGGATTAATGATTGTTATTAAAGCCACCAAATTTGAGAATGGTTTGTTATGCAGCAAAAGCCAATTAATGCAATGATATTTTTACTTGCACTGCCCTTTATATAAAACTATTTTATGGAAATCTTTATACATAGTTCAAACTTGCTAATTCCATTTCTTCAGTAAAGTCTACTCTAATAATTTCACATTTTTTTCTTTAAAAAGTAAGAACTTGCCTAGTAATGTTACACAGTTAGTAACTGGCAGAGCCAGGATTCAGACTCAAATAATGTAACTTTAGCACTCAGGCTCCTCACCTTGCACTATATTAAACTGAAAAATTGAGGATATCTTATAACAACCAAAACATCAACAATAGGAATCCTTTCCTTCATTAAGTTTCTACTTTCTAAAACTATAAAAACAATGCACATTCATTACAGTATATGAAAATTCACACAATTTTAGAAAGCCATTAACTCACTCTCAAGAGATAACTAATATTAACACATGGTATTTATACATCCAGATTCTTTTCTAACCGTATAAATGTGCATATTTTCCATAAAAATCAGAGCATATGACACAAATTACTTTGTGATTTATTTCGGCAAACTACCAATTATTGCACATTTATATTGCTCCAGGGATTTAATGATTGTGAGGAACAGAAACATAATATTGTGTGTGTGTGTGTGTGTGTGCACGTACGCATGTTGGAGAGGAAAAGGTCAATGGTAAGAAAAGGATACAGAGAGTTTCAGGGACACTTTTCTCTCTTTTTTCGTAGGATCAGTGGACATGCAGACTAAGTCACGTCCAAACTTCTCTCTTCTCCTTGTAGAAAAGAGGTTTTCTTAGCACATGCTTTACTTTGACTTGACAGGGTTTTTTTGTGGGACAGCGATCACCAATGCCTGACTTCCTGTGCCACTTTGATCAAATTTTAGGCAAAAAGAAAATGGTATGGTTCAATTACAGGCCCTTGATCAAGTAAACTTTGTGAATTTGTGTGCAGTGGGAGATAGGTGGGAGGAATCTCACTGTACTTCTTTTCTTCTTCTTCTCTGGGTAATAGATGAAACAGGTTCATTTGGTAAACTAACTCCATAACAGTGAACATTTACATGTAGGCTAAATCACCTTTTCACGCTTCCAAATCATGCAGATCGTGGGTAGCAGCTAACAATCAAGCCAGAACTTTAAAAAACTAAAAAAGTAGAAAACAATTTTCAAAATCAAACAAGCAAATCTCCTATGAGCACACAAAGGGTCATAAAACTATCCCATATTTAAAATTTGTGAAAAATAATTTCTGGTGTAGTTGATTTCAAATAAGTTCATTGTGACTAAATTGTCTTGATGTCCAGCTTGTTTTGACTAAATTGCTCTGGACAAATTGTTTTCATTCAATTCACCTGCAGACCATCTACATGCACCTTGACTGCAGGAAGAAGTTTTGATTAAGTGGTCTGGAGACGCTGTTAAAGCATAAGATTTTAAAGCTCTTCAGGTGATTTTGATATTTAGCCAAAGCTGAGAACACTAAACAAAGGGGTCCTGCATAGGACTGTTGCAGGACTTTGCAATCAAATCCGGGTAAAGGCTGTTACATTTCCTACTCATGGGCTCACATTTATCACTGGGCTTTGGGAGCAGTTTCATCCCATTATCATCTTACGCTGAATTTGAAATCAAAGACTACTAGAGAAAATGTTTTTCACTTATCTTATTTGAACTTTCTTCCCATTGAGCAGGGTAGGTACGTTATTATAACAGGCAGAAAACAAGTTGAGAGAGGCTTAGAGACTTTTTTTGCAATACCTTGGGGAGGTGGAGGTGTGTTAGAAGTTACCTCACTAACTGCTATGCATTTCTCTTGGCATTTATGCAGTGTAATCCTGTTGTATATTTATGTTTAGATTCTATTTCCCCATTAGACTTTGAGCTTTTTATAGCCTGTTATTTCATTCATTCATTCATTCATTCAATTCCCATGCATTGGCTGTTTTGTTTTGAGTCATAAGGGGTTGCAGTGGTGAAAAAGACAGTTATCCTGGTCCCTGCCTTAGTGAGCTTGGAGTCTAAGAAGGAACAGGGAGACAAATAGGCAAATGATATAAAATTAACATAAAAACAAGGGCTTGATGGTGGTAATTCACCAAAATCGGGGAGACTAATCCCCCATCTTGGATTAGATGGGGGCACGGATGTGGAGGGGGGTGGTGGTAAACTGCAAAAGAAGAGAATGCCAAATCTAAAATTTGACACACGAGTAGTGTTCTCCTATGAGAGAAGTTAACTATTTTCCCAGGGAGCAGAAAGTGATGGAAAAGAGAGGGAGCAAGGTGAAAGGGAATCAATGAACTCGGGTGGTGGCTAGCAGAAAAGGTAAAGTGGGGATTGTGATAAATGGGACTCCGGGGCTGGCAGCAGATCCCTATACGGTCTTGTAAGTAACTTAGCCATATTAAGGAGTCTGTGTTACCCTGAGAAACCTGGGGCGCCCATGGGAACAAGTCATGGTTCTATTTGTGTTTGGGAGAAGGGGCTCCCAGGGGTCCTCTTGACCATCAGGGCTAAGCTTCCACAGGCACTTTTCTGCGATTTGGGAAGTGAGGACAGACAGAAGTATCCCCAGTAGACCGATGTTTCCGCCGTGGACCCCACAAGCCATGGGGCCGACTGGATATTTGAGGGTACAAGAGAGGCTCCTCGGGGACCAGCTGAGCTGAGCCATCTGGAAAGTGGTAAGATCTCTTGAGTTAGTTGTTACAGGCTGAGCAGAGAATCCAGACGGGAGAGAGAGATGATGGGTTGATTTTCAGATGTCTCGCAGTTGAGGCATCTGGGCTGCATTTTAGGATTGCATTCCCTGCAGGAAATACATGCCCTAAAATTTTAAAGTTCATTATTTGTATTGTCCACGCTGGCAAAATTTACCAAACCACGTTATTACTGGAAACTATCAAAGTGCGAACCCCTATTAAGTCTACATATTAAATCCAAAAAGGGCGTTACGGGGAATCCCTGGGTGGCGCAGCGGTTTAGCGCCTGCCTTCGCCCCAGGGCGAGATCCTGGAGACCTGGGATCGAGTCCTGCGTCGGGCTCCCTGCATGGAGCCTGCTTCTCCATCTGCCTGTGTCTTTAATAAATAAATAAATAAAATATTTTAAAAAAAAAAAAAAAGGAAGTTAGCGGACATAAAGGTTTGGCTGCCTTGGCTGCCCCGAGGAGAGGAGGTTGGTGGCCGGTCCTGCAGCACGCTCCGGGCTTGAGCCCCGGCTCTCAGCTCCTGCAGCCGTCCCGCAGGCGGAAAAGCGGCTGCCCTCTGCTGGTCACAAGCGCGTAATGCAACTCAAGGAGAGCAATTTCCTAGGGGCGGGCCCTCCGGTGGATGACGTAGAACCCGGGCGCCCGCAGATAGGCGGCAGTGCGTGCGTCAGCCGTGGGCGCCGCGGGAAAGCTTGACAAAGCGCATGGCTGCTGGTTGCTGCGAGTCTCCGCCGCCTAAGGCGGCCTCTGAGGGGCCGGCCGGCGTGTTGCCGTGCCTAGAGCTTCCGACCTACGCCGCGGCTTGTGCGCTGGTGAGTAGCCGTTACTCCTGCCTGGTGGCGGGGCCGCACCGAAGACACATCGCGCTTTCGCCGCGCTACCTTAACCGGAAACGCACCGGCATCCGGGAACAGCTGGACGCGGAGCTGCTGCGCTATTCCGAAAGGTACCGGCCCCCTAGCGGGTGGCGAAGAGGGGTGAGTGGGAACCTGGACGCCTTCGGGACTCTTCTTCGGGCCCGGAAGGCCGGTACCTGCCTAGTCGGGATCTGCACGGGGTCCGTGTAATAGGCAGGGAGGGAGACGCGAAGGCGGCGTGAGCTGTGCCGGGGACGGGTAGAGAAGCTTGTTCTGTGGCCTTCAGGGGGAAGAATAGACCAGGGGCCTGGAAACCCGGCAGGCCCGGGTCCTCCCCCGCAGAGGGAGAAGCAGGCTCCACGCGGGCAGCCCGACGCGGGGCTCGATCCCGGGACTCCAGGATCACGCCCTGGGCTGAAGGCGGCGCTAAACCGCTGAGCCACCCAGGGACTCCCCCCCCCCCCCCTTTGTTTTGTTTTTAAGAGCAGTTTAATTGATCTAACTGGCCATTCTGTTGGGCTTGGGGGTGAAAAAATTTTGTGGTTCGTTTAATGTGTTCAGAAGAAACGGAGTTACAAGAACGGAGGGTCGAAGGAAGGGGGCATGTGTACTTTAATATTGCAATAGGGCTGCTTTGCCTCAAAAGCAAAGGTTCTGGAGCTGGGACAAGTGGAATTCCTAGGGATTCCTTACAGCACTTCAGAAATTTCATGACATCCTCCCCCACACCCCCCACCCCTCCGGGAAATTTGCTGTCCGTGTTCTCGGTCAAAGTATCCAAAGTGTTCCCTTTCTCCAGGGATCCTGAACAGGTTAAGAAGCAAGCAAGTCTAGGATGTACGGCTCATTCCAAGCACCAGCACCCTTGTGTGGTGGCTGTTTTATGTACTAGGGACTTGGGATTTAAAAACAAAGAAAAAAACAAGATCCCTGTTTCAAGAAACTGTAGGCTATAGTAAAAGATATAAATGTCAGATAAATTGAATGAAATGTTAAAATTTGACAGAGGTCTAAAGTTATATTAAGAGAAAGAGTAGTGAATTTGATGTTGGGACCTCTGAGATGGTAGTATTCAAGGCATAAAAAGTGTAACCTAAACGGATAGTAGATAAAAATAGACTGCTTTGGTCAGAGAATTGTAAGTACTATATAATTAGAGTAAGATTTATGTTAGAGGAAAGAAATTGTGTGCAGTTGAAGAGAGCAGAGGCAGCGTGGGGGATCAGTCAGGATGTACATTTCGCTCTTTCCTTCCTATCTACTAGGTTTTTTTTTTTTCCTCTTTGCTTAAGCAGGCTTGGCGCTTCATCCTCCCAGTGCCCTCCAGCTCTGAAATTTGGTGCACTCTGGAGAGAGTAGTGCATATCTGATCTCTGGGACATGATCAGATACACAGTTGAAGAAGAAACCACACTTGATAGCATTGGCTTAAGGAGAGTGAGGCTGTAGACCTGGAGACCAATTAAGAGATTGTTACAACTGTCCAAGAGAAAATGACTAGAGAGTATGGAATTGAGAGTTATTAAGGATATAAAAGTGGTCATAAAATCTGGGAAGAGGCATTGTTTGATATACTTACTACTTTCTGGAACCAATCAGTGCTTCTACTTGACAGGCTAGGGGGAAGCCACCTGAAGTGTCCCAAGTCCGAGCCATTACCCCAGAGATATAAGGAACCCATTGAACAATAATATCTAATGGAACGGGACAGTGTGGCCTTATGGAACAGGTTGCGCTCTGAACAAATGAGAACTGCCTCCCCCCCCACCCCGAGTACCACCCTGGGTAGTGGGGTACCCCAGTGTGATAAAGACTCGGACTTACTCAGGGCAAATAAAGCAGCACACATTGAACTATACATTTCTAATTAGGGACGAAACCTTGAACTGTAATGTCAATCATTTATCGTGTATAGGTAGATTTACAGACTTTGGCACCATCAGGAGGAATCAGGAAGACTTGTTTCACTTTGTTTGAGAAATGAGGAAAACCCGAGTGTTGGGAAGTGGAGGAGGGACAATACAGTGTCCCCCAAACTGAGAAGGCACTTTGAGATTTGAAAATGAAGTAGGTGACTCCATACATTTTACACTCCCTTCAATTCTGGGTAATTTACTGACATAGGGGACTGGACATGTGATTATCCTGCAGCTGCACAGCTATCCTCCACAAAGTTTGGACCTTAGTTCACATTTATAGAGTACAAAGCGGTGTGCAGAGGGCATTTTGGTTAGGTCAGAGGTCTAACACTTAACAGACTTTGTGGTGCCACGTGTGCTCCAGAAGAGGCGGAGGAAAGTGTGTTACCTATAGTAGTTATCTAAACAACTTTAGGGAAGATCAGAACAAGTTCTTGTATTCTGGTCAGGGCATATGTTAACCTCCAAGGGGCCTGAAACCTGTTGCCCTGAGGGAGGTCATCACCCAGACATGAACAAGCTGGAGGGCCAAACATGGGGTCAGTATTGTCAGCATTCATATACCTTTATGGCTCCTACAGTGTTTACATGCCATTCTTCTCTGATGACCCTAGAGTCAGATATTGGGAGTTGGGTTGCATGCCTATGTCATGGCAGTAATGTAAACAGAAACATGAGGTTAAGATAGGTATAAGACCAAAGAAAATCCTTAGTAGTTCCTTAGTGATGGTCAAGAGGTGAGTCATAAGTGAAGGCACCAGCAAAAGCTATCAAAGCAATTGTGAATTTCAGCATAAGTGGTGGCCCACAATGGGGAGAGCTTCCTGAGGCAAGAAGGAAGGACATCAGCAATGCAAGGCTGGGGCAATAAGACAATGTTTGACAGCAGTAGACAAGGCAAATCATTTGGCAACAACACACAACACAGTAGCTGTTTGGTCTCCATATCACTGTGGCTTTTCATCATTCCCCATTTTGAGTGACAGGAATGTTTCCAGCTACTTTGTGCTGAAAAGGGGGGCATAAATCAGAATTGAGGAATGAAACTGCCTTGCATCCAGTTGCAGATATCCCCTAATATAAGGTTGAGCCCCCATCCTTCATAGAGGCATTTTTTTGGAATCGTAATGTGTAGTCTTAGCATCTTATGCCACATTTCATAATGAGGTAAAATCGTGTCAGTTCAGTTAAACAGTTGTATCATTTCAGGAGGTGGTCCTGCCAGATGGGTTTTCAAAGTCTGCCTATAGTGTATAAGTAGTCCAATAGAAATCCAGATATTCAAGGAAACCAGAAGAATTCAGAATCTGACCCAGTGTTATAGGTAAACAAAAAACATTTGAGGACAATTAGAACTAGAATCTAACACCCGTAAAGATATGTTACTGAAATATGATTTTTTTTCTTTGCAAAATCCCCCTCATTTCCATCAGCAATAGTCAAGACTAATTCGTTTGTAAAACAAGTCCATTTTTTAACAAATTTGGCCTAAATAATTAGGTAAGTACAACTGGCCACATATGTTCTTTCAGCTCTGTTTTGCTGGAACATTGCATAAAGAATTTCACATTGAGCTTTTAATAGCCATTCAAGGCTAAAGCCAAGCCAAATCCTTGCCATCAGACTTTCTTCCAGTACCCAAAGATCTGATTATTTCCTCACTTCTTGGGGTACCTCAAATATCCTGAGGTTCTTGATCCTGTCAGAAAGCAACCTTCCTTGCTTACGTGGTAAGGCTCCTGGGAACCCTGTAAGCAAGGTACCAGCTGTGCCACTTATTCCAGGGGGGCTTCATTGGCTCCATAAAGTCAACCTTAGTTCCTTAAAACTGGCTATATCTGAGTCTCTATGCTTGTCTTTCTCAAATACAACATTCCAGTCAAAGCCTTAGTAATTGAACTAATTTTCCTAATGGTGACCTATTACAAGAAGGGATTCTTAGTGAATTTATGCAAGTAACTATAATTGCCATGAAGGTAAAAATACTCAGATCACTTCTTGAATTCTGGAGGGATCAGGTAGGGGAAAAAAGATAAATGTTTTCTTAAATCCTGAAGAGCAAACATTAGAGAACCAGTGATGTTTCAAACAAGAGTCATAAAAACTGTAGTCATCCTCAGTTAATTCAGTCTTCTGTTACTAATTCTTTTTCTTTTTTTCTAATTCTTTTTCAGTTTGAATACAGTTTTCCCATTAGTCCCAGAAATTTTTATTTGGCTTAGTTTTATGATCTAAAAGGCATCAGAAACCTGTGTTTGTCAAGTCTTCCCTGTGATTCTCCTTGAAGATGAAACATATTTGTAAGAGCATTAGAACAATAACTGTGACAAAAGACTTAAAGGCCACAGTTAAAGATCATAATGAGATTTCATTATAGTGCAGTTGACAAGGAAATCTGGTTATTTCTTTGATAGTACTTCAATAATTAGAATTACAAATAATGATGTTATACCAAGATACTAAACCTTTAGGGATTTCATAGTATTCACCCATGCAATATAACCTAAAAAGATTTATCATCACCTATCTCACAGTGCTTCCCATGTAATTTAACATACCAAATCAATAAGCCTTACTAGTTAAAAAGACTTTACTTAGAATTTGAATTTTCGTAAATTTGTTAAAAATATCAGGTTTTAAAGCTCATACCTAGGGGCGCCTAAGTGGCTCAGTGGGTTAAGTGTCTACCTTCAGTGTTGATCCTAGGGTCCTGGGATTGAGCCCCACAAGGGGCTCCTTGCTCAGTGGGGAGTCTGCCTCTCCCTCTCCCTCTGCTCCTCTCCCTCCTCATGCACTCTTGTGTGCACGCTGTCTCTAATAAATAAAATCCTAAAGTAGTGCCTAAAAAAGACCACAGATCATTACAACACTTCATTACTTATTTAACCTAGATGGCAGTAGAAATTCTAAAGGCAAGTACAGAAGGTTACATAGTTGTTACCAAAACTTAGCTCTTTTGATATTAAGAAGATTTAGATTTATGAAGTAATTAAAGCCCTGATAGCAAACTTTGTTTTTTTCTGGGCAGTTAAAGGAAAAACCTTTTGTATTTTTCTATCAAAAGCAGACCAGTATTCTAGGAAAACCCTGTCATTTCAACAGAGTGAAAAATGAAACTCCAATCTTAAACCAGTGTACTTTTAAAACTCATTCATTCCAATCTTCCTTCTGACTGCATATTCTTTTGTAAATACTCCTTTTTCACAGACTTTCTGCAACTTTTTTTTAACATTAAGATTTTTTTCATGTTTTCTCTCTTTAAATAAGCCTCATTTTAGGTAGGACAAATTACTTTGTTTTACCCAAACAAAAATATATTCCCATTTCTTATACTTTATTACCAAAAACGTATCACATACCTTATTTTCCTTGCATCCGCAGTTGCTTCCCTCATTTCCAGTAGTCTCTTTAAAGACGTTATTTATTTTACTTTTTGAGAGAGCATGAGAATGCATGCTCACAGGAAGAAGGTGCAGAGGGTGAGGGAGAGAGAGAATAATACCAAGCAGGACTCCATGCTGAGCACAGAGCCCATTGTGGGGTTTGATCCCCTGACCCTGAGATTACAACCTGAGCCAAAATCAAGAGTGGACACTTGACTGAGCCACCTGAGTGCCCCTCCAATAGTCTAAATGACATTTATTAGAATTCTTAATGCTTAGAAACTTTACTTTCTAGTGAAAACTAAGTAGTAAGCAATATTAGTTTCAGATGTACAATATGGTGATTTGACAATTCTATATATTATTCAACACACATCATAATAAGTGCACTCTTGATCTCCTTCACCTATCACCCATGTCCCCTCTAGTAACCATCACTTTGTTCTCTATGGTTAAGAGTGTTTCTTGGCTTGTCTCTTTTTTTCTCTGTTTAATTGTGTTTCCTAAATTCCATATCTGACTAAATCCCACTATTTGTCTTTCTCCAAGTGACTTTTTTCACTAGCATTATACCCTCTCCATCTATCCATGTTTTTGCAAATGGCAAGATTTCATTCTTTTTTATGGCTGAGTAATGTTCCATTGTATATATATGTGTACCACTTTTTATTTATTTATTTTTCAAAGATTTTATTTATTCACGAGAGAGAGAGAGGCAGAGACACAGGCAGAGGGAGAAGCAGGCTCACTTCAGGGAGCCCAACGTAGGACTTGACACCAGCACTCCAGGATCACACCCTGGGCAGAAGGCAGGCGCCAAACCGCTAAGCCACCCAGGCGTCCCTATATGTACCACTTCTTTATCAGTTCATCTGTTGTTTGGACACTCAGGCTACTTGCATAATTTGGCTATTGTTAATTCTACAATAAACATAGGGATGCATATATCTTTTTGAATTAATGTTTTTGTATTTGAGTATTTTGTATTTGTATTCACCCAGTAGTGAATTACTAGATCATATGGTAATTCTATTTTTAATTTTTTGGAGAACCTCCATGCTGTTCTCCACAGTGGCTGTACCAGTTTGATTTCCAACAAAAATGCACAAGGGTTCATTTTTCTTCACGTTTGCCAACACTTGTTTCTTGTATTTTTTATTTTGACCTTTGTGACAGGTGTGAGGTGATACTCCATTGTGGTTTTGATTTGCATTTCCCTGATGATGAGTGATGGTAAGCATCTTTTCATGTGTCTTGGCAATCGATATCACTTCTTTGGAAAAATGTCTGTTAATGCCTTTTCCCCATTTTTAATTGGATTATTGGGGGTTTTTTGGTGCTGACTTACCTAAATTCTTTATATATTTTGGGTATGAATTCTTTGTCAGATAGGTCCATTGCAAATATCTTCTCCCATTCAGTAGGTTATCTTTTAGTTTTTTCCTTTGTTATTCAGAAGCTTTTGATTTTGATGTAGTTGTAGTAGTTTATTTTGCTTTTGTTTCTCTTGCCTCAGGAGACATCTAGAAAAATGTTGCTAGAGGTGATGTCAGAGAAATGACTGCCTTTGCTCTCTTCTAGGATTTTTATGGTTTCAAGTCTCACATGTAGGTCTTCAATCCATTTTGAGTTTATTTTTGTGTATGGTAAGAAAGTGGTCCATTTTCATTGTTGACATGTAGTGGTCCAGTTTTCCCATCACCATTTGTTGAAGAGACTGTCTTTTTCCCATCGGATATTCTTGTCTCCTTTGTTGAAGATTAATTGAGCTATAATAATGGTTTGTTTCCGAGCTGTTCCATTGATCTTATGTGTCTATTTTTGTGCCACTACGATACTGTTTTGATTATTACAGCTTTGTAGTGTAATTTGGATACACTACTATTGTTTTGGCTATTCAGGATCTTTTGTGGTTCTGTAGAAATTTTAGTATTATTTGTTCTAGTTCTGAGGAAAATTTTGTTGAGATTTTGATAGGGATTGTATTAAATTTATAGATTGCTTTGGATAGTATGCACATTTTAATAATACTGGTTCTTCCAATTCATTAGCATGGGCTATCTTTCCATTTGTTTACTTTGTCTTCAGTTTCTTTTTTTAGAGAGAGATGGTAGTGGGGGCCAGAAGGAAGAAGGGAGAGAATCCCAAGCAGACTCCATGCTGAGCACAGAGCCCATTGTGGGGCTTGACCTCATGACCCTGAGATCACAACCTGAACTGAAATCAAGACTTGGATGCCTTAACCAACTGTGCTACCAGGCACCCTGTCTTTAGTTTTAAATCAGTGTTTTATAGTCTTTGGAGTACAGGTATTTCACGTCCTTGGTTAAGTTTATTCCTGGGTATTTTATTATTTTTGGTGCAATTATAACTGGAATTGTTTTTTTAATTTCTGTAATGGTATACATTATTCGTGTATAGACATGCAACAGATATCTGTATGTTGATTTTGTATTCTGTGACCTTACTGGATTGATCAGTTCTAGTAGTTTTTGGTGGAGTCTTTTCAGATTTTCTATGTATAGTATCATGTCCTGTATAATTAGTGAAATTTTTGCTTCTTCCCTAGCAATTTGGATGCTTTTTAGTTCTTTTCATTTTTATGATTGCTATGGCTAGCACTTCCAGTACTCTGTTGAATAAAAGTGGTGAGAATGGACATCTTTGTCTTATTCCTGATCTTAGAGGAAAAGTTCTTAGTTTTTCACTATTCAGTATGATGTTAGCTGTGGGTTTTTCATCTAAGGCCTCTTATTATGTTGAGGTATATTCCCTCTAACCTACTTTGTTGAGGGTTTCTGCCATGAATGGATATAGCACTTTGTTAAATGCCTTTTCTACAATATTTGAAATGATAGTGTTTTTTAAAAAGATTTTCTTTATCTTTGGAGAGGGAGGGTGGGAGCGCATGCACACATGTGGGTGCACATGAGCAGGAGGGAGGGACAGAGGGAGAGGAAAAAGCAGACTCCCCGCTCTGCAGAGAGCCTGACTTTGGGCATGATCCCAGGATCCTGAGATAATGACCTCAGCCAAATGCAAATGCCTAACCAACTGAGCCACTCAGGTGCCCTAAAATGATACTTCTTTTTTTTTTTTTTTAAAGATTTTATTTATTCATTCATGACAGACAGAGAGAGAAAGAGAGGCAGAGACACAGGCAGAGGAAGAAGCAGGCTCCATGCAGGGAGCCTGACGTAGGACTCGATCCCAGGTCTCCAGGATCAGACCCTGAGACGAAGGTGGTGCTAAACTGCTGAGCTACCCGGGCTGCCCCAATGATAGTGTTTTTATTTTCTTTTTTGATGTGGTATATTACATTGATTAATTTGAAATCAATCAAGTTCAAATATTGAACCTCGGTTTACAGAAATAAATCCCTCTTAATCATGATGAATATTTTTAATGTATTAATGGATTCAGCTAGCTAATATTTTGTTGAGAAATTTTGCATCTACAGGCATCAGAAATATTGGCCTGTAGTCTTGTGTGTGTGTGTGTGTGTGTGTGTGTGTGTGTGTGTGTGGTGTCTTCATATGGTTTTGGTATCAGGATAATGCTGGCCTCTGAATTTGGAAGCTTTCTTTCTTTTCTATTTTTTTTTTTTTAGAATATTTTGAGAATAATAAGTATTAAATCTTTAGATGTTTGGTCTTTAAATTTACCTGTGAAGTCACTTGGTCCTGGACTGTTGTTTGTTGGGAGTTTTAAGGTTATTCATTCAATTTCATTGTTGGCAATCAGTCTGTTCAAATTTTCTATTTCTTATTTAGTTTTGGGCGGTGATAGGTTTCTAGAAAGTAACCAGTTCTTCTAGGATGTCCATCCAATTTGTTGGTATATAGTTTTTAATGTCTTAAAATGCTTTTTGTATTTCTTTGATGTTGATTATTGCTTTCTCTTTCAATTCTGATTTTGTTGATTTTCTCTTTCTCTTTTGATCAGTTTATCAATTTTGTTAATCCTTTCAGTGAATCAGGTCCTGGTTTCATTGATCTGTTCTATTGTTTTTTAGTTTCTCTTTTATTTCTGCTCTAATCTTGATTATTTCTTCCTGCTACTTGTTTTGGGTTTTCTTTTTCTAGCTCCTTTGGGTTTGTAAGGTTAGTTTGAAATTCTTCTCATTTCTTGAGGTAGGCCTGTAGTGCTTTAACATTCCTTCTTAGAATAGCTTATATTGCATCTCAAAAAACATTTTGGACTGCTGTATTTTCATTTGTCTTCATGTAATTCTTTATTTCCTCTTGATTTTTTTGGCTGACACATTCACAGTTTAGTATCATGTTACTTCATGTAATTGTGGTTTTTTAGATTCTTTCTTGTGGTTGATTTCTACTTTGTTAGCATTAAATTTGGAAAAGATGCATAGTATGACTTCAGTCTTTTTTAATTTGTTGAGACTTGCTTTGTAGGGTAACATATGATCTGTCTTGGAGAGGATATTCTGTGTGCACTTGAAAAGAATGTGTATTTCCTGTTTTAGGATGGTATGTTCTGTATATATCTGTTAGATCCATCTGTTCCAATGTGTCATTCAGAGCCACTGTTTTTCTTGTTGTTTTTCTGTTTGGATAATTTATCCATTGATGGTGGTGGGGTATTAAAGTCCTCTACTATTATTGTATTATTATTGATTACTTCATTTATGTTTGTTACTATGTTTAGTGGTGATGAGATCCTTTAACTTTTGTTTGAGAAACCCTTTTGCTCTCCTATTCTGAACGATGACCTTGATGGATAGAGTATCCTAGTTACTCGCTTTTTTCTTTGAATATATCAGGCTACTCCCTTCTGACCTGCAGTATTCCTGCTGAAAAATCCACTGATAGTCTTATTGAGTCTCCTTTATGAAACTGTTTTCTTTTTTCTTGCTGCTTTTAAAATTCTTTATAACACCCCCCCCCTTTTTTTTTTTTTTGCCATTTTAATTAACACGTGTCTTAGTGTGGACATCTTCAGGTTGCTTTTATTAAGGGATCTGGATGTCTGTTTCCTTCTCCAGACTCAGGAATTTTTCGACTCTTATTTCTTCAAATACATCTTCTGCTCCCTTTTGTCTCTTCCTTCTGGGAACCTTATAATACAAATGTTATTATATTTGATAGTGTCCTGAGTTCTTTAATCTCTTTTCATTTTTTTTTGTTATTCATTTCTCTCTCCTGTTCATCTTGATTGCTTTCCATTATTCTTTCCTCTAGGTCACTGATTGATTCTTCTGCATCCTCGAGCTGTTATTTATTTTCTCTAGTGTATTTTTTAATTTCATCTATTGAGTTCTTCGTGTCTAAGTGTTTCTTTTTTATGTTTTCTGTCTCTTTGTTGAAGATCTCACTGTCTTCCACTCTTCTCAAATCCAGTGATCATCTTTATGATCATTAATTTCTCTATCAGGCATATTACTTATCCTATTTCGTTTAGCACTCTTCCTGTGAATTTATACTGTTCTTTCATTTGGGACATACCCCTTCTCATTTTGTTTAATTCTGCATCTGTTTCTATGTATTAGGAAAGTCCTCTGATCTGGAAAGTAATGCCTGTATGAACAAGAGCTCTTGTAATTCCCTGCCTGCATTGCAATGTCTCCTGTTCACCAGAACCTGGCATTGCAAGGGTGTCTCTTATGTGTGTTGCATGTGTACTGCTTTTGTGGCTGAGCCATGTTTCCCTTCAGTCCAGTCATCTGCAGTGGCTCTTTGCCTGTATGGGCAGGGTTTGGTCCTTGTGTTGTTAGTGGACCAATCTGGGTTCACCTTGGGCTTGAAATGAGCGAGAGCAGTCTTTTGCCAGAGCCATGGTAGCACCAAACTCAAGGGTGCTTTTCCACTGTGGTCACCTGAGAAACTTTTATTGGTGGGCTGAGTCTGCAGTTAGACCAGATTTCTGTTCCCATTCCACTAATTGGGGGCAGGGTGCTGCATCTGGACTGGTGTGTGCTGTTGGTATTTTTCCTCTCTCAGGAGCAAGTGTCACTTTGGAGTGCTGCTGGCCCCTGTGGGGGCTACACGCATAAGGCGCAAGGCGTGCGGCACTACTTTGGATGGGCTTCAGCCAAGATCTTCAGGAGAACAGAGAAGCTGGGTGTCCTGCACATGGTGCCAGCAAGGTCTCTTATACATTGGTCTCCTGTGAAAAGGGAGCTGAAGCAGCCTTGGGAATACTCCTGTAGACAGTTGAAGGGGGTGGGTCCACATTAAGTGTGTGGCTGGGGCATGCTGTCAGCAAGCTAGGTGAATAGGTGAAGATGGTTGTGCTGGACCCTACAGCTGTCTATGTAGTCAGGCTGGGGGCAGGTGCTGGGGAGGGAAATAGCACCCACCAGGTCTTTTGTTCTTGGTGAAATCTCCCAAAGTTCCCTGCGTCTCCAGTACATGCTCTGAGATTATTAAATAAATCTCCTTCCTGTATACCCCAGGCATTTTTCGATCTGCTGCTTCTGTGCTGTATCTCAAGCAGGGCTGTTGTGCAGTTTCTTTAAGGGCAGGGAGTCAAGTTTTCTATCTCCCTCTTGCCTCTTAATGTATTGAGCCTGCTGATTTTTAAAGTTCTAGATGTTAAGCCCTGTTGATTGTTAACAAAACTGGAGAAGCCCTCTGGTTTTCAAAGCCAAATGTTATGGGGGTTTGTCTTTTAACTGCAGTCCCCCAACCCGGGGTACTGGGGGCTAGGTCTTCTCTTCCCTCTCTGCCCCCAGTGTTCTTTCCTCCCAAGGTCTGTCCTCCTCTATGGTATGATCTTGCAGTAAGCATAAAACATGTTTATGAACAGATCTAAATTTATCTTTAATTTCTCTTTAATAAGACAAAAGTAGATAAATTTATGTGTAGTAATCAATATTTTTGGTATTTAGAAAAAAAAATTGAGATGTCTAGTGAGGGGTTTCTCAAAGGTTTGATGGATTTACACAAATCCTTTTGGGTTTAGGCTCTATGGTCACATTCCCTAATTATCAATTTTGAACGCTACAGAACCCAATACATCTCTTAGAGTAAATATTTTGCAATACTATCTTTACTATCACGAAAGTACATCTTTACTGTGAATTGAAACGTAAAGGTAACATAACTTACCGACATAATTGAAAAAAGAATTTGTAAGTGCTCCTACACAATACAATAAATGATATTTCAATGTGATAATGCTTAAGCATGACTACCTAGGAAGAGTTGAAGTAGTTTGATGACTTCTGCACTGACACAAGAATTGTGAATGTGTCCATTATATAACAGTGGATTGATGCAGGGGTTTTGAGTTGACAACTTAGAGAGGACATACAGTATCTCCATCGGTGAAATGCTTTTCTGAAGTGATGAGCAGTTCTCAGTAAAATTCCCTACTACTCTTGAATTTGCTACTACATTCCTTGAAATTTTAATGTATATTGAAACCGTGGAAACATGCCTGTACACTGATATGTGTGTGTGTGTGTGTATATAGTAGAATTAGATTCTGTGTCCATCTATTTATAAATCAGTTTGTTCCCTCAGAGGTCATGTAGACTTCTGGATTTTCTGTGATGGTGTAGTTCCTGCTTGGGAAAACACAAGCAGACACTAACAGTTCAAAAAAATGCTTTCTGGAATAAATCTCTTGAGTTTTTGGTCTTTTTGATTTGATAGTTATTAAAGTTCCTTTCCAGTGGCTCCTGGCTGTTTTATTTAAGCAGCAGCTATTAGGGGTAAATTCTTTCTCTTATGCCATGTGAATAGTTTTAGAAATTTAGTAGAGTTCAACAAAAATATTCTGGGCTCTCAAGGGCCACTACTCTAGCACTTTTTTTTTTTTTTTTTGTATTCAACAAAGTGTGTATTAAACCATTTTTTGAAAACTGGTTAAAATTAAGGCACTCTGAGCTTCACGGTTTCCTCGAGGTTATAATATATCAGCTGCTCTTAGGGCTATTTCAGAAAAAAGCGTGGGGACCGAGACAGCCCTCCAGGTCCCTGGCGTGGGCTCAGTACCCCAGAAGGGATCAGATACACAGTGTGGAGGTCGGGAGCTCAGCAACCTACACTCAAGGCAGGAGTGACCTTACACGGCAGGACTGTATGGATACAAAGGCCGCTAAAGCCTGTTACAAAGTTTCTCAGGAATAAATGGAAGAAAGACAACCAGAGCAGGAAGGCTTCATAGTACTTTAAACTGCTATCAAATGCCCGAGAAGTCAGAAAGATAACGGGAGTCTGTGGAGGTCGGGTTCTAGCTCGTGGGACCGCAGGGCAGCATGCCCGGCGCCTGCGCGGGGACTTCACCCGCGTGTGGAATGCAAACATATTTGCAGATAGTTAATAAAATGAGATTAAGTTCAGTGATGATGCTGTGCCATGGAATCTTCTAAGAGTGGAGGAGGAGTGATTTCATCCTTGCCTTGCTGAGTCTAGGATGTTTTCTTGATCAAGTAGGTGTGGTAGTGAAGCCACCAGGTCTGCCTCCTTAGTAGTTAAAATGTGTTAAGTACTTGGAAATGACATTTTCAAATAGTAGTTGCCGCCCCCTAATCCTGTCCCCTATGTAGACTAAAGTGGCAAAATGGGTTCTTAATAATTATAACTATATATTTCATTTATTAACATTACTATTTGTTACATACAGTTGGAGTTTGAGGATTTTTCTCTAAGTCATTGGCTTTAATATTCAGGGGCTTGACCTATGATTCTAGTAATTCTCTTACTATAGGCCATCCAGTACAGAAATTCAGTAATGGTAGATAATACCAAATGTCTTGATTTGGTTATACTCAGAGACATTTTTCATTCAAGTCTCCCCCCCCCCACCCCCACATTCTAGCATGACTAGAATTCTAATAGGTCAACCTACTGCTCATGTATAATTGGACATTTTGTTTCTGGGTACCTGTCTTGAACAATCATTTTTTATTTAGTCAATATATTGGAACCTTTTGGTGAAATTGAATTACTCAAGTTGTTATGGATTAATCATATGCTATTGTGTTTTGGCATGCGTGAGTATATTTAAGAGGCATATAATTTTTGGACTCTGAATATTTAATAATTATGGCCTAGTTTAAAAGAAGATAAAAATACTTTTTTTTTCTTTTCTAATAGCCTTTCAGGTGTCCCCATTGCATATGATAACATCAAAGTAGTGGGTGAACTGGGAGATATTTATGATGATCAAGGACACATTCATCTTAACATCGAAGCAGATTTTGTTATTTTCTGTCCTGAACCGGGGAAAAAGCTTATGGTATGTATTTATACATACACTTTTTTATGCTTTCTCTAATTGTATAATTATGTAATTTGGAAAATCTTAAGAGATTTGGGAAGCAAATGGATTGCTGTTGTGGTTTCCTGAAAATTATTTTTAAAAGAAAAAAATTACTGTCCATTTAATCTTGGTAAATTTTTAAATTCCATTCTTCTCAAACTCACATGTGTATGCAGATAATGTGTCTCATAGAATTTATTCTTTTCTTTGGATAGCACCAGAATGATCTTAGGCAGTAAGAAAAAAATTTTATTTCATAATTTCTCAGTTATACACAATAGTTCCTTCATACTACTACCCTGTTCGAATATCCTTTATATCAAATAGGAGTTGAAAATTCAAATGGTTGCAGGACCAGGCAGGTAATGAAAGTGAATGAAGAATGAGGTTAGAGCACCCATAACGTGCCATATGATAAAGGCCCTGTGGGATAGGTCTTTTAGTTTTTCAAAAGAAGCTGAAGTATATCCTCATATGTTCTGCACTAGCCTCTCTTCTACCAGTTCTGCATGTATACATTGATACATATATACACATAAGAATAAGAATATATATACACGTGTCTATTTTTTCCTTTAACAAAAAATTATGTAGGAATTGCGTAATCATTTAAGAACTGTTAACTAACCCAGGTAAAATTTTACTGTCAAATCTGTAAGGCATTAATAATTTAAAAAAGCTTTTCAGAATCAGTTAAACTGGTAGAGCATCCTAGGCATGACCAGCTGGGATCCTACAACCAGCCTCTATACTTCTAAAGTTGGCAATAGATTTGTACTTAAAGCTGGTAACAGTTAAGTGTAGGAATTTTTGTATGAGTTACTGTAAATGTGTACATGGAAGTACCACGCTATACAGAAAATATGAAATGAAAAAAGAAATCAATCCTTTTACTCTATTCCCTACAATAAGATCCAGTCTTCAAATACATTTGGACAGTGTGTTCAGTTTTTTTTTAAGATGAAGTATAATTTACATACAATAAAATGAGATCTAATTTACATGCAACAGAATGCACAGATCATAGTATACAGTTCAATAAATTCTGGTGAGAGCATGTATTCTGTTCTATTTCAGAAAGATGCTTATGCCCTTTCCTGGTCAGTCCTCTCTCCATTCCAGAATACAACCACTGTTCTGATTACATTTATTGTGAAAGTAGTTTTGTTTATTCTAAAATTTCATGTTAATGGAATTTTTCATTATACAGTGTTTGAAAATCTGACCTCTTTTGCTCAACATGTTTGTTTTTTGTTTGTTTGTTTTGTTTTTTGCATTTCATGCATGCTGTTTGTTGTAATGGTTTCTTTTTGTTGTTCATGGTATTCAGTTGCATGAATGTATAATTTAATTGCCTGTCTTCATCGATAGACATTTGGGCTGTTTCCATTATGGAGCTATTATGAATAAAGCTGTGAATGTACATTTTCATTTCTCCTAGGTAAAAACTAGAAGTGGAATGCTAGGTCACAGCGTAGATGTGTTTAACTTTATGAAAAACAGGCAAATTTCCCATTCAGCACTATAAGTTGCTTTGCATCCTTGCCAGCATTTGGTTTTGTCACTCTTTTAATTTTACTGATGGGCATATACGAGTTTCCCATCATGGTTTTAATTTGCATTTCTCTTGAGCTCTTTTTCATGTGTTTCAGTAAGGGGCCTATTTAAGGGCGTTACTCATTTTTAATTGTGTTTTTGTATTATTGAAGTATAGTAGTTCTGTTTGTAGCCTTCCTACAGATCCTTTTCAGATCATTTGTTAATATTTTACTCTAGTCGGTAAACTTGTCTCTTTAATGGTATCATTTCATAAACAGAAGTTTTTAATATTGATGATCAGTTTGTCTTATTTTTTTGGTTGTTGCTTTTTGGATCCTACGTAAGAAACTTGCCTACTGCTGGATTGTGAAGATACTTTTTATAAGCTTCTAGAATTTTTTAGTTTTAGCTTTGTCATTTAGATCTATGATAAGTCTTTAATCTTTGTGTGTAATATGAAGTAGGTCCTTGAGATCTATTTTCTTATTCATATGGTTATTCAGTAGTTCTAGAACCCTGTATTGAAAAGATGTTCGTTTTCCTATTTCCTTAATTGATAGGCTTTATTGTTTTATAGCAGTTTTAGATTTACAGAAAAAATGAGTGGAAAATAATACCTCTCTTCACTTCTCCACCCCAGCATACACAAACACAGTTGCTCCTATTGTTGACATCTTGTATTAGTGTGATAACATTTGTTACAGTTCTTAAGCTGATATTGATACATTATTATTTTTAGGGTTTAGAATTAGTTTTTCCTGTTGTACATTCTAAAACCCAGGGAATGTAAGTACAACTTAATGACCTGTGTCCTGTGTTCCCTTTACTGTATCCTGTAGAATAATTGGGTACTGCTCTCAGAATTCTCTATTTTACCTATTCACCCCTCACCTTCCTTCCATCCTCCTGAAACCTGGCAACTATTGATCTTTTTACTGTCTGGTCTCTATGGTTTACCCTCTCCAGAATGTCATATCGTTGGAATCATATTGTATGTAGCCTTACAGCTTGCCTTCTTTCACTTAGCAGTATGCATTTAAGGTTCCTCCATGTCTTTTCATGGCTTGATAGTTATTTTTTTATTGCTGAATAGTACTCATTGTATAGATGCAGTGCAGTTTGTCCATACCACCCAGAATGTACCATTGGGAACACCAGACTCCTAATAATGACAGCCAATGAATTTTTTGTGTATAAGGAGTTGCAACACTAACATGTATACAGTTTTGTTTAAAGTTTAAAATAAATGACTTAAACGTTTCAGATGTTAATTTATATACATTATATACATTGATTCCTAGGGGAAGAAAAGAAAACTAAGGCTTTTTTTTTTTTGAAACTTTCATATTTTAAGCTTAAAATCATATAGCACATACTTTTTAAAGCTTCCCAAAGTGTTTTGTGATTCAGTCAAAATAGCCATGCTCAAGATCTACATATGAAGGCTAAGCTGTCTTTTAATAATTGCTTACATCATGCTAAAGTTAATTGTTAAAGAATGTACTCTAAGTTTTGAAATTCAGACTGTTTATAGAACTATAATGTGGTTCCTAGTTATTATAGACAGCATAGGCTTCCTGCCTTAAAGTCTTTTCACATTTAGGTTATATCAAAGAGTATTTTCTGCTTGGTTTCATTATGGTTATACTCTACTCACCAGGGAATCCTGTAGTAGGAGCAAAGGAGTTGTTTTTATTGGGGGGGGGGGGGTGGTGATAAGAGTAGTTGTTTATCCAGTTAGGCAATTGATATGCAATTACTTAGTAAAGTTGAACTTTTCTCAAATCTCTACAGTGTTTTAAAATGATGGTTTAGTATAATATGTAAATTTTAATCAAAAAATTTTTTTCCATGTCAAATTATACCATATTTTGATGTTTTCTCTTTGAAGATCAACTTGAAGCTTATAAAGTTTTATTTACCGTTTAACTCTGGATTTCTTGATGTTACACTTTTTTTTTTTTTTTTCTCTTTCTTCCCAGGGTATAGTTAATAAAGTGTCATCCAGCCACATTGGCTGTTTAGTACATGGGTGTTTCAATGCCTCCATTCCTAAACCTGAGCAGATGTCTACTGAGCAGTGGCAGATCCTGGAGATAAATGTAGGTGATGAACTAGAATTTGAAGTATTTCGTTTGGACTCAGATGCTGCTGGAGTATTCTGCATTCGGGGAAAGTTGAATATCACTAGGTCAGTTCCTAATCACATTATTTTAATTTTGTACCATTGTACCAAATGATACTTAGTCATTTGTTTAATTCTCAATTTAGAGAACATAAGTCCCTCTTTAAAAAAAAAAAAAAATTATTAGGGTATTCATGCTTCCAAACCATAAAGTCAGTGCAAATAGGAATCTAAAGTGTTAAGACAATGCATTGAATATTCTAAATCTCTACACATCTAGCTAACTGTTCTGTATTTTACTAAAACTCAGTCTTACTGAGTATTTTCTAGTTAATTTTTAACTAAAATTAATTTTTCTAGTTAATTTTTAGCATTTTCACAGTTGAAACACAAATTTGATTATTGTCATTATGCCAGGTAGGTAAGTTCTGTATTTTTTTATATTGAAATTATTCTAAGAATTACTCTCATCTTGAGTTTGTTTGCATGGGAGCCAAGTTTAATGGAGTGTAGGGGGAAAAAAAAAAAGCTTTGGGAATACTGCTGGTGTTAATTCCTTTTTTAGATTTTACCTTGATAATTAACAAGAGTATGGGTTACAGTTTTAGAGCAGTTGTGCAGTAGAACTTTCTGCAATGATAGAAACATGTGCAGCATCTGTGATATCAAAGTTATCTTGTTGAAATTACTTATTTATATGTAGATATTATTACTGTATAGGACTTTGCAGTTCCAGAGTTCCACTGATAACTATTTTTATTTTAGTGTTAACTCATAGCTTTGAAGGTATTATTGCTTCAAGCAAGGGTAAGGGAAAAAAATGAAACAAGGATTGTGAGAGTAGAAGGAAACTCCATTAATTTCATAGATAATGGAAGTATATATTTTATCACTCATCAGTTGTTTAGCTAATAAGCCTGGGTATTGTGATCTTTATTGTCACCATTTTTTTCTGATCCAAACCAAAATTTAGAAGCTACATTTTGATAAAATTTATGTCATTTTTTTATGTGTGAAAACAGTGTGGAAGAAGTACTTTGGAAAAATTTTAACCTTTCCCAGACATTTTAATGGGTGAGGGATAAGAGGATAGAATATTTTAAATTTATGCCATACTTCTATATCTTGTACTGCTGTCATTTTTTAGAAAAAAATTGGGATAGTCTTTCTCATTTTATTCTTTTTGTTTATTGCTCTGTAAATTTTTTCAACTGTCAATTTAGTTTACAAACCAAGTGCTCTGCAGTTCCTGAAGAAATAACAGAAACTAGCACTGAAGAAATTATTGAAAAACCTCTCAAGAAGAAAAAGAAGAAGAAAGACCTAGAGTCCTATGAAGTGGAGAGTGATAACAGAGAGCTAGCTGATGTTACAGATGCCACAATGAAGCAAGAGACAGACCTGCAGATTGATAATATGAATGGCCTATGGAAGGATGAGCCGAAGAAGAAGAAGAAGAAGAAGAAGCAGCAGCAGCAGCAGCAGCAAGATCAGGACCAGGATCCTGTTTTCCAAGGCAGTGACTCCAGTGGTTACCAGAGTGACCATAAAAAGAAAAAAAAGAAAAGAAAATACAGTGAGGAAGCTGAATTTACCCCACTTTTGGAACATTCACCTAAAAAGAAAAGGGGAAAGTAATTTTCTTTAGTGCATTTTAAATATTGTTTTTTAAAAATTAAGATACAACAGATGAATAAATGTCAAAATGGTAGGAGATGTTTGTGTATTCCAGTAGTCTACAAAACAGGAAAGATTTGATTAGAAGTTTTTGGTGCTTTAATTATTAAAGTGACGATTACTGGGGGAAATACCAATATTATTAAACTGCCATTTTATTGTATACAAAATAAAAAAGAGCTGCTCTCTCAAGTCTTGCATTTTTCCCGTTTTTACATTCTAAATAAAATTATTTCTGTACTCTGAAGACTGGCAAAAGGACTTTGTATTATAGTGCTATTCATATCATTGAAGAATGAGTTTGAGCTTCTGTTTGTTTTTTAAATAGGTTTGCCCTGTAGTCATAATATTACCTGTGATTTTTAGATTTTGTTGGCTACTACAGTGTTTCTGTAGTTCAACTTAGAAGGGTTTGCCAAAGGAGTTCCATGTCACTATTGACTGTAGTAGGAAACATTGTTCACTATTCTTTCCTTCCAAATGCATGTTCTCTTTTTTTCTCTAAGAGGTTGATAGAGAAGGCTCTTCTCTTGTACTTGTCTGCTTTTGCTGTGTTTGGAGGAGCAGAGTCTAATTAAGACATGATAAATACCATTTGTCCCTAGTGGGGGAATTTCTCAACTCTATAATAATTAGGTTAAATACTAAAAACTATGTAAGAGAAAATTTCACTGAGAAAACATGGACTATGTCTTTCTTAACTACTAGAAAACACTGAGTAATGAAATGGCAAGCTGGTTCAGGCTGATTATCAATGCATGGCCATGTTCATTGATGTAAGAGTACCTATGCATCACTGTGTAATACCTCTAAGGAAAAGACATATAATGGCAGACGAGGAAGATGTAGTTCGTTCTCTTATGGAATGGCATAAGAGAAACAGATGTGTACACATAAGTAAGGAAATACAGAAATTGAGTAATTCTGGTAAGTACTAAAAAGACTATTCACTGTTATTGACTATGCAGTGTTACTAATAACACTGTTATTCTGTGTTAATCTCTATAAATAGATGAATGGTTGAAATGAACTTCACGTGGCAACTATTTTGTTGCCATTTTTCTCGTATCAGAGATGTATAACTGGTCTTATATGGTTTAATTTTGTTAATATTTACATCCTGCTGGTAGCATATCCTGATCCAAATCTGTAATTATAGAATGCAGAATTTGGGGAGGAGCAGGCATTCACACGTTTATTCTCAAGTGACTTAGTAATACCAGACAATAGAAAGATACAGGCCAATATTTCTTTTCCTACAATTTAATGTGGGTATTGAGCCCTTAAAATATGGCTAATGCAAATTGACATGTGCTATCAGTATAAAATACAAGATTTTGAAGATGTACAAAGAATGTAAAATATCTCAATTTTGTATATTGGTGAAATTCTATTTTTGATAGTGTGTTAAATAAAATTTAACTTTAGCTTATTTTGTGGTCATTTTTTTTTGGCTAAAGGATTAAAATGATATGTGAAGCTCACTAATATTTTGTTAGATTTCTGCATTTAGATACTGGCCTGTAGTTTTTTGTTTGTGGGATTTTTTTTTTTTTTTTTTTTTGTAGTATCTTTATATGATTTTGGTATCCGGATAATCCTCCACAAAATATTAGGAAACAGTATTCAACAATCTCTTAAAACCACTCACCAGGATCAAGGGATTAACTCTGGTGATTGCAAGTATGGTTCAATATTTATAAGTCAGTCACATGCTCTATCACATTGAGAAAAGCTAAAAACCATATGATCTCAATAGATGCAGAAAAAATGATTTGACAAATCCGTTCATAGTAAAAACTCAACAGGTTTAGAGGCATCATACCTAACATAATATAGCCATATATTAAAAACCCACAGCTAATCTACTGGTCAAAGACTGAATCTTTTCTCTAAGATCAGGAAGACAAGGATGTCCACTTTCACCACTTCAACATAGTACTGAAGGCCTCATTTTCTTACACCGTACACAAACTCGAGATGAATTAAAGACTTAAATGTGAGACCTTAAAACCATAAAACTCCTGGCAGAAAACATTAATTAAAAGATTAAAGCATTGGGCAGCCTGGGTGGCTCAGCGGTTTAGCCTGCCTTCAGCCCAGGGTGTGGTCCTGGGGACCTGGGATCAAGTCCCACATCAGGCTTCCTGTGTGGAGCCTGCTTCTCCCTCTGTGTCTCTGCCTCTCTCTCTTTCTCTCTCTCTCTCATGAATAAATAAATAAAATCTTAAAAAAAAAAAAAAAGGACTTTGGGGAAGATGGTGGAGTAGGGAGATCCTAACCTCATCTTTTCCAACTCACCGAGATAACAGCCACATGAGCACAGGTAGCTCAGAAAATGATCACTAGAACAGACTTCCCACAGTTCATGGTAGAGGTCACATCTAAAAGAGTAGGAGGGGTGAAAACAAGGTTGAGAATCAAGCCCTCATTGAAACTAACCAGGAATGGGAGAGACACCACAAGCATGGAGACTGAAGAGGGTTAGACCTCACACCAGGCATTCCAGACAGGGGACCTGCACTGACTGGCAAGACAAGGCTGCTTAACATTTTGTCTTTGAAAACCACTGGCACTTAACTGTTAGCTTTACAGCCATCAGGGCTTAACACAGACTACTTAAAATTTGCATACTTAGCTCTAGGAAAGCTGAGGACCATAGGAAGCTGAGTCCCTGCCCTTAAAGGCCCATCACCTGACAGATACAGCACAGAAGCAGGAATTTGCAAAATGCCTGGAGTATAAATGAAGAGTTATTAATGTGTGCTGAAAGGGCAGGGACCTTTAGAAGACTTCTCCAAGAACAAAACAGTTGATAGGTACCATTTCCTCCCACTCCCAGGCTAGATAGCCAGACACTTGTTGGAATGAGCACTCTCCATCTATCTTGCTAAAACTAATGCTCTACCCCCATGCACATCTGCCCCATCCAACTCACCCCATTTGCCAGCTGTCTCCAGTGTAGCTTCTCTCTCAACACGCCCCACAAGCAACCCCTGCAGAAACTGGCACCACTCCAAAGTGACACCTGCCTAGAGGAGAGGGGAAGATAACCACACACTTCAAGAGGAGACATAGCTGACTTCCCTAATACTTAGAAAAAAACAGAGACAAAATGAGAAGAATGGACCAAGTGAAAGAACAGTACAAAGCCACAGCAAAAGAGCTAAATGAAACAGACACAAGCAATACATCTAGAGATTTTAAAGTAATGGTCATAAAGCTACTGAGTGGACTTGAGAAAAGTGTAGTATCTTAGGAGGATCTTAGATATTAAGCAGAAATAGAAAATATAAAAGAAACAGATGGACTCAGTAACAAAAAGACTAGAGAGAATTAGTAGTAGACTGGAGAAGCATAATGAATCAGTGATACAGAAGAGGTAGTAATGGAAATCAAGTTAAACCGCAAAAAGAAAAAATAATGAGAATAAAGAATTTCAGCAACATCATCAAGCATAATAACATGCTTTATAGGCATCTCAGGAGAACAGTGAGAGAGAGAAGCAGGCAGTAAATTTGAAGAAATAATAGCTGAAAATTCCCTAATCTGGGGAAAGCAGCAAACATCCAGATTCAGGAGGCATGGAGAACCCCAGCCAAACTAACCCAAGGGATTACACAACAAGGCACATAGAAATTAAAATGAGAGAAAATACTAATAAAGAGAATTTTAAAGCTAAAAAGAGAAAAGTTACATGCAAGTGAAACCCCATAAATCTAGCAGATGGGCTGCCTGGATGGCTCAACGGTTTAGCGCTGCCTTCAGCCTAGGGCCTGATCCTGGAGACCCAGGATCAAGTCCCACATCAGGCTCCCTGCATGGAGCTTGCTTCTCCCTCTGCCTGTGTCTCTGCCTCTCTCTTTCTTTCTCTCTCTCATGAATAAATAAAATTTAAATAAAATAGAATAAAATCTTTAAAAAAAAAAAAAAAAGCAGATAAGCCATAATCATGAGTAAGAAAATAATGAAAGGAAAAAAATTTACAAATAAATGCAAACAAAAGTAGATTAAACTCTTATAAAACTATTATGGGAGCTAAAGCACATACGCAGGAAATCAGATCTATTAAGTCAGTCAAGTGTTTGACAAAATAAGGACGTCAAGGATGACACACTGTGAGGAATCAGTTTAAAAAGTGCTTTCAGAATGAGTTCAAACTTAAGTAGTCATCAACTTGAAATAGACTGCTATATACCTAAGTTGTTTATGAATGCCCACAAATCCAAAATCTGTAATAAAAATAAAAGGGAATCCAAGACAAGACAAGATGAGACAGAGGAAGAAGCCATTAGGCTTGCCTTGACCCACAAATATAATTAGTTAACTATCCCTAAGTCTATTTTCATTTTGCCTAATTCTTTTTTCACTCTTTTGTTCAGCTTACTTACTTTACATTACTGTCTTCTAGGTCATTGATTCATTTCTCTGCTTCTTCAAGCTTGTGTTTATTGCATCAAGCATATTTCTAATCTCATTTATTGCACTCTTCATCTCTGATTGATTCTTTATGTTTGTGCTAAGGGTCACACTGATGTCTTCCATTCTTTTCTCTAGTCCAGTGAGTAACCTTATGATCATTGGTTAAGTACTCTCTCAAGCATATTTCTTATATCTGTTTCATTTAGATCTCTGGCTGTGGCCTTGTCCTTTTCTTTCATTGGGACAAACTTCTCTATCTTCACATTTTGTTTAAGTTTCTGTGCCTGTTTGTGTTAGGAAAGTCAGCTATGTTTCCTGTTCTTGACAGTAATAGCTTTATGAAGAAGAGGTTGTATAGTGTCATGCTATGTAGCATCCCCTGTTCCCTAGGGCCTGGTGCTTTTGGCATTATCTCAAATATGTGCCGCATATGTTCTGCTGTTTTGTCTTGGCTGGTTTATCCTTCAAGCCAGTTATCTGCAGAGGCTGTCTTTGCCTGTCGTGGATAGTATTTGGTCCCTGGCCTTAATTTGGCACATTGTAACTAGGTATGCTCTGGTTTGCTTATCTATCACCGCTGCCACCAGAACCAAGGCCCTGCAAAGCTCCTATTTCGGAAATGTAGTGTTGGCTGAGATTTGGACCAATCCCCTGGGCTGGGGGAGTGAAGTGGGGGTGGGGCATGATCAATTTCTCCCCTGAACCACATCTCCTTACTTACTATCTTTTTTGATATGGCCTCCTGTCTCCCTTTAGCTGTGGAGTTTGTTCTGCAAGTCTTCAGGTCAGTTTCTGAATTTAGGATGATTTTATAGTTAATGTACAATAGAAACCACATAAGGCTGCCAGCAGGTTTTTCAGCAGAAACTTCAAGCTAAAAAAGGCAGGATATATTAAAAAAATATATAGCAGCCAAATATGGCTTTATGAGAAAGAGGTCCTATGGGGTTCTATTGTGTAGCGTCTCCTGTTCCCTAGAGTCTGAAAGAAAAAAAAAATCTGCAGCCAAGAATACTCTATCCAGCAAGGCTATCATTCAGAATAAGAGAGTTTCACACACGAAAACTAAAGGAGTTCATGACTACTAAACCAGACCTGCAAAAAATAATAAAGGGGCCTGGAAGTGGAAAGTAAAAACCAAAAGTGAGCATATGAATTAAAGTAGGAAACACAATAGCAGTAAAAATGAGTATTTCTATAAATACCCAGTCAAGAAATTTAGAAAATAAAAGGATGTCAAATATGACAACACATACCTAAAATGTGGAGAGGAAAGGAGTAAAGGATGGGTTTAAACTTAAAAGATTGTCAACTTACTATAGACTATTCTGTCATACAAATGGGTGCCAAAGAAAGCCAGAGTAGCAATACTTATATAGGACAAAATCGACTTTAAAACAATGACTGTACAAAGACACGATAATAAAGGGGACAAACCAACAGGTAGATACAACAATTGTAGAACTTTGACTACTTGCAGATTATATGTTACTTCATATAGGAAACTCTGTATATAACACACCAAAAAGCTACCAGTATTGATAAGTGAATTCAGTAAAGTCACAGTATGCAAAGTTAGCATAACAAAAATCTCTTACCTGTTTATGCACCAATAATGAAGTAACAGAAAGAGAAATAAAGAAATTAACAACAACGACAAAAAACCATTAACAGTTGCACCAAAAATAATACCTAGGAATAAATTTCATCAAGGAGGCAAAAGAGCTGTACTACCAAAACTAAAATTTTGCTAAAAGAAATTGAGAATGACAAGATATTCCATGCTCATGGATTGACTGGAAGGGTCAACATTATTAAAATGTCCATATACCCAAAGCAATCTACAAATTGCAATCCCTATCAAAATACCAACATTTTTTTCATAGAGTTAGAACAAATAATCCTAAAATCTGTATGGAACAAAAGAAGACTCTGTATAACCAAAGAAATCTAGAGAAAGAAGAACTTGACGTTAACAAAATCCCAGATTTCAAGATATACAGAGCTGTAGTCATCAAAACAGTGTAATACTGGCATAAAAGTAGATATAAATCAGTAGAACAGAGCAGGGAGCATGGGTTCAACATCATAAATCAATCGACATGATATACCACACTAATAAAAGAAAGGGTAAGAACCATTTGATCTTCTCTATAGATGCAGAAGAAGCATTTGGCAAAATATAGCATCCTTTCTTGATAAAAACCCTCCACAATGTAAGGATAGAGAGCACATACCTTAACATTATAAAAGCCATATACAAAGACCCACAGCAAATATCATCCTCATTAAGAAAAAGCTAAGAGCTTTTCCCCTAAGTTCAGGAACACAACAGGGATTCATTATCACCACTTTTGTTCAACATAGAACTGGAAATCCTAGCCTCGGCAGCAATCAGACAACAAAAAGAAATAAAAGGCATCCAAATTGCCAAAGAAGTTAAATTTTCAATCTTTGCCAACAACATGATACTTTATGTACAAAACCTGAAAAGACTCCACCCCAAAATTGCTAGAACTGATACAAGAATTCATCAAAGTTGTAGGATATAAAAATCAATGCACAGATGTCTGTTGCATTTCTGTACACTAACAATGAAGTAGCAGCAAGAAAAATAAAATAATTGATGTTGTTTACAATTGCATCAAAAACCATAAGATATCTAGGAATAAACCTAACCAAAGAGGCAAAGGATATGTACTCTGAAAACTATAGAACACTTATGAAAGAAATTGAGGCAAACAAAGAAATGGAAAAAACATTCCATGCTCATGGATTGGAATAACCATTATTGTTAAAATGTCTATGCTACCCAAAGCAATCTATACATTCAGTGCAATCCCTATCAAAATACTACCAGCACTTTTCACAGAGCTGGAACGAAAAATCCTAAAATTGATATGGAGCCAGAAAAGACCCCACATACCCAAAGTAATGTTGATAAAACAAAAGCTGTAGGCATCACAGTTCTGGACTTCAAGCTGTATTACAAAGTATAATCATCAAGACAGTATGCTACTGGCACAAAAACAGACATATAGATCAATGGAACAGAATAGAGAACTCAGAAATGGACTTCAACTCTAAGTAAAATAATCTTCGGCAAAGCAGGAAAGAATATCCAATGGAAAAGACAGTTTCTTCAACAAATGGTGTTAGAAAATTGGACAGCCACATGCAGAAGAATGAAACTGGACCATTTCTTTATACCACGCAAAAATAGACTCAAATGGATGAGAGATCTAAGTCTGAGACAGGAATCCATCAAAATCCTAGAGAAGAACATGGGCAGCAACTTCTGACTTCAGCCACAGCAACTTCTTGCTAGACACATCTCCAGAGACAAGGGGGAAAAAGCAAAAATGAACTATATGCATTATAATAACACAAGAATGTGTTATACAGCAAAGGAAACAAAACTAAAAGGCCATCTACGGAATGGAGAAGATATTTGCAAGTGACATATCAGATAAAGGCATAGGATCCAAAATCTATAAGGAGTTTATAAAACTCAACACCAAACAACAACAACAACAACAACAACAACAACAACAACAAAAATCCAGTCAAAAAATGGGCAGGAGACATGAACAGACATTTCTTCAAAGAATGGCTAATAGACATGAAAAGATGCTCAACACCACTTGGCATCAGGGAAATACAAATTAAAACCACAATGAGATATCACCTCACACTGATTAGAATGGCTAAGATCAAGTCAGGAAACAGCAGATGTTAGTGAGAATGGGAAAAATGCAAGCTGGTACAGCCACTCTGGTAAACCGTATGGAGGTTCCTTAAAAAGTTAAAAATATAACTACTCAATGGCCCAGAAATTGCACTACTAGGTATTTATCCAAAGAATACAAAAATAGTTATTTGAAAGGGCACATGCACCCCAGTGGGTATGGCAGTAATGTCTACAATAGCCAAAATATGTAAAGAGCCCAGATGTCCATCAACAGATGAATAAAGAAGTGGTGTCCAAAAGAATGAACTCTTGCCCTTTGCAACAATGTGGATGGAACTAGAGGGTATCATGCTAAGTGAAACAAGTCAGAGAAACACAAAAACATGATTTCCCATTTGTGAAATTTAAGAAACAAAATAGATGAACATAGGAGAAGGAAAGGAAAAATAAGATAAAAAAAAAGAGGGAGGAAAACCATAAGAAACTCTTAACTATAGGGAACAAAATGAGGGTTGGTAAAGGGGGAGGTGGGTGGAGGAAAGGATAATTGGGTGATGGACATTAAGGAGGGCACTTGATGTAATGAGCACTGGGTGTTATATGCAACTGGTCAATCACTAAATTCTACCCTTGAAACTAATAATACAGTGTATGTTAACTACACTGAATTTAAGTTTTAAAAAGTGGGCAGAGGACATAGACATTTTCCCAAAGACATCAAGATGGCTAGACAAGAGGCACATGAAAAGGTGCTCAACATCACTAGTAAATCAGGGAAACTCAAATCAAAACCAGAATGATTTTGGTTAGTCAAGAACAAAAGAAACAAATGTTGGTGAGGATGTGGAGAAAATGGAACCTTGGTTGTGGGGACAAAAACTGGTTCAGCCACTGTGGAAACAGTATGGACATTTCTTAAAAAATAGAAATATAATCACCATATGATCCAGTAATTATATTACTGTATATTTATCAAAAGAATACCCTAATTTGAAAAGATCCATGCACTCCTGTGTTTACAGAAGCATTATGGAAGCAACCCAAGTATCCATTGACCGATAAATGGATAAAGAAGTGCTATGTACATACAACAGGTTATTACTCACCCATTAAAAAAAATGAGATCTTGCTATTTCCAACAATATGGATTGACCTAGAGGGTATGATGCTAAGTGAAATAAGAAGACAGAATAAGAAAAATACCATATGATTTCATTCATATGTGGAATTTAGGAAACAAAACAAGAAACAGAAAAAAAAACAAAAACAAAACAAACCCAGACTCTTAAATGCAGAGAACAAACTGGTGGTTGTCAGAGAGGAGATGGGTGGGAGAATGGTGAAACAGATAAAAGGCATTAAAAATACACCCAGTGTAATGAGCACTGAGTAATGTATAGAATTGTTAAACCATTATATTCTACACCTGAAACTATGATATAACACTGTAGGTTAATCATATTTCAATTAAAAAATCCTAAAGATACCAAAACTTAACCAGACTTTGACAAAAACAAAAACATTGATGGAAGACTTAAAATATAAAATAAATTTATATACTAATCTTCAATGAGACCAGGTATGCCAAAGATTTGTATGTTATTTGCCTTCTTAAATTACCACTGATTTTATTTACCAGGTTTACCAATTTCTGTTTTATCTTCACTAAGTCCTATATTTTGGCCTACTTTCTGTTTTCTAGGATTCTTAGATTCTTAGTTCCAATTTCAAGCTTTCTCATTTTTTAATGGAAGCTTTGGTCTCTAATAAAATCTTCCCGTGATTTTACTCTTATATATATCCAAGAGAATATATATGTACTGTTCTTACTGTTTCTAACACCCAGATATTTCTGAATTATTTAATCCACGATTTATTTAGAAGGGTATTGATAACATTTCTAAGGATTTATGTTGTTGATGATGTTTACTGCTGGCTTTTTAAAAAGTTTCTAGCTGTTTTTTTGGCATGGTGGTCTTCAAAAGTAAGCTCTGATTTCTACTTCTGGAAATTGAGATTTTCTATGGAGCCCAGTTCATGGCCAGTTTTCAAAACTATTCTGTAGGCATTTGCAAAGAAAATTTATCTTTTAAAAATATACGAATCTTTAAATAATAGTCTTAATAGTACAGTGAGAACAAAATTGAAATATAATGGATACTTCTGCATGGGATCTGACTTTTTTGGCATTTCTTTTGGGTAATTCATGGAAAATGTAATAAATATTCAACTTAGGGTGTCATTAAGGAGGTGGCTCTCCTTACTAAAAGCAAAGATGTTCAAACATTTGGTCTAAACTGTTTTTCTCTTTCAAACCTCTGTTCTGGCAGCAGTAAATAACTATATGTTATTATTTTTTCTTATTTCATGTAAATAATTAGTGCACTGGATTATTTTAAAGTCCAGTTCCCTTTTGTCAGACATTAAACTGATAAACCTATTATTCCCATTTATATTATTTTGGTAACTTGTCTGAATTTGAAAGTTTTTAATAAGGAAAATAGTAAGTTGTAAAATTGGAGAATAGAAGCTAAATCAGCAAATAGAAGTTTGCAACCAAGATTCCAATAGCAAATAAGCTACAGTCTTTGTAGTTGTAGGTAACTAGGTTCCACATTCATTGGATATAAATAGAAAATGCTCTGGTATCTACCGCTCAAGGGAAAAAAAAAACAGGACAAATGAAATACCTTGCTAATTTTTGTCTTAGTAAACAATTGAAAATACAGCATAATAGACACATGAAATAGGACCATGATTTAGAATTAATATTAGAGTGTGTTAATAAATAAAATGACCCAGAGATTTTTGAGATTATGAACAAGGAAGGAAAGATATCTAAACACAGTGTGTCTAATACATGAAAGAAATTCCTGTTAATCCTGCATCCCACCACATTTTGTTATAGTCTAATGTCTTTCTGATTTGGGTGCCTGTAGGTAAGATCACCAGTTAAAGAGAATTCTTATAAGGCATCAAAAAATTATGTCAGTTCCTTTTGCCCCACAAGTCCCAGGACAATGCTGATGGCCCCAGGCAGACGCTGTGCATGAAGTAAGTTTGTGGTACACCTAAGAACCCTATGCTTAGGGATTCTAATAATTTGTAACGGCTGCAAATAAACTTGCCCAACCTTTGTCTCAGAGGAAGACGTTACCATTATTTCACTAGAGAGCAAACCAACATGGTCTCTGCTATGGAGAAAGATATGATTTTTATTTTCCATGACTTTAGCTATGTAAACATCCTTGAAAAGTTAGTCTGGAGCAAAAGCTATGAGTGCCTGTTCTTTACAAGATGTGCAGGAATGCAAGAGACTAGTGGATAACTGTATCCTGAAATAACCTCTTCTCAAAAGATAAGGTCAATTTATAATCTCTATATAATTTATACATATACTATTTGTCACTACAGATTGATATGATATATGCAAGTGTATGTAGTAATATATTCATATTAGAGAACCCATTATCTCAATTTTAATATTAAACAGCAATTTTTATTTTATAGATTTATCTTTTAAAAACTTAGTTGCTTACTGTTTATGTCATTTGTCTTATTTTAAAGCTAACGGTCAAATAAAGGACTAACATCTTGGTGCATTATATGCACACATGCATACATTTATACATATATGCATTCACACATGTTGGTGGATATCTACTAATTTTTCTGTGCAATATCCCTTTTAGAAACCACCTCTCCTCTATTCCATGGATTAACACAGGGTTATAAAATCGTGGGGCCCAATGCCGGGGCTCCATGTGACCCCATCCCAGGAATTATGGCTTCTGAAATAACCAACTGATTAAGCAAATGGCAGGAGGAACTCTGGAATATTAATTTTGACATTGTAGGAAAGAAGTTAACGTCTTAGAGATCATTCAACCTCCTTGGGAATAAGCCTTATAGACCTCCCAAACAGGGAGCTTAATTAGCTAACTGCCCTAGCTGCTGCATTCTGAAATCTTTAACTACATTTACATCAAGGCTATGCTCTCTACTACTGGCAGACAGTATGAATGTAAGGCAGACACATGTCTAGGAAAACAGGAGTTCTTTAACAACCCATAAGAGCCCTGATGGCTCTTCTATGAATATTCTCTAGGTTACATAGCAACCTAGAACATTTCTACCTGAGTTTTCTTCCAGGTCAGACTTACATTGTTGTCTGACAGCTTACCTTGTCTTCCCCAGTTCCCTCCCAATTCTTTCTCATTCACTTTCCCGAAGAAAATCCTTAGATGTTCAGTTATGCTTAGGTGCCTGTTTCTTGGAGGAGCTAATACAGATCACTAGCTGTTAATACCATCTACCGGTGAGAGTAACTATTTTGACTGTCATGTGGAATGAGCCAATTATCAGGAAAACACAGAGGGGAACAGGGCCACAGAGATTGAGAAAACTGATAATAATCTGAATTCCTACAATCAGTCAACCTGAAGTCAGAACCATCTTCTCGAATGTCTGTAGCCCATAAACTAAGAAATCCTCTCTTTCTTCTTCTCTTCTAGGAGAGCAGGAACATAGCCTATCGCCCTCCAGGAGAACAGAAACATGGTTAATCCAGATTGTCTCTAAATCCCAAGTGCGGAGTACACTGCTAGTCACATAGTAGGCAGTAAATACACATCTGTCAAATGAATGAAAACATTATACTCTAATTCCTCTCCTTGTAACATCTAACTACTTTAAGGCTGGATTATTACAGAAATATAAAAGACAGCCATGGAGCGAAGTGTACTCTTTCAGTCCAGGAGACCCACCGGGCAGAATCTTTGTTCTGTTCTTTTTAATGCAAGCGAAGGGTCTGTGTAGATCTACTCTTAGGACAGAAAAGCACTTAAGTCTACTTTAATATAATTCAGCCTTTACTCTTTCTGTGGAGCTCTTTGCCAGTAACAACATTTTTGCTTTTGCTTGTTTTTTCAGAGCTGCATTGTTTTGTCCCATCAAATTAACATTTTTCAACTTGACAGGCTCTGTTGGAGAAAATAATTCACAAAATTTCATAAGCAGTATATTGATTTCTCTCCCCATAATCCCATAGTTTAGAATTACTTTTTTCCCCAAGTAAATGAAGCCTACTAGAATTTACTTAAACTCAAGAAAAGTTGGGAATGAGAGTTGTTACACATAGCCATAGCAATTTCAGGACAAGAATGAAACTGGATCTCAAGAAAGATTAGAAGTTACTGCAAAGTACCAAGAGTTTCTCTTGATCACTCATAGACATTCCCTAAAACATTACAGTCTCAACCATACAGAGTATGATTCCTTGGCCCTCAGTCCCAGTAGCAAATTCTCAGGAAAAAGAATCTGGCCCAATTTGGAGATGGTGTCCACTCCTGATAGTACTAATGGTTTCCTGGCACCCTGGGTGAAAACTTATTAGAACTGTGAAGACTTGTATAAACAAGTTTCCCAAAATGAGGATCATTGTTCTCTGGCAGATATTCCAAAAGGTGATTTTTGTACCTGATACCCAGTAAACATAGTATTTTTATCTTAATAAGCATTTTGAAATGACAAAATTTTCTCTTGTATTGTGTCTTTCCCCATAGAGTTCTTGTCTGAGTGTCCTCTTCTGTTCAGTTAAAAAAGCATGAGATAGAAACAGGAATAGTGGGCAGTCATGAAGAATGATCCTAATTCATGTATTATTACTATCTGAATCTACCAGCAGATTGTTCAGGCTACTGTTATATGAATCAGTAGAGTTGGGAACATATAGTTTTAAGAAATATGTTCTATTTTTATAACTCAGAAGTAATATGCTTGTGTCATCACAAGGGGTCACAAGTGGTGGATTAGGTGAGGCATTTACAAATGTAGTAAGCTATAGTACCATAAGTTTGTATTTTAACTATGAAATACACGGTTCATCCATTTCCTCCTTTCAAAAGTTATATTTTTTAAGAAGGGAAAGAAGCCATTTATTTTTTTAAAATCACTCATTAATTATAGCCATCCCTGGGGCAGCACAGTTTATTCTATTCTTCCCATTCATTTGTTTGATTCTGCATTTATTGCCCTGGAGGCTGTGGCTTGTGGTGCTGGCACAATATTTATTGCTTTCTGCAAGAAAAACAAATGAAAACATAATGGGGGCTGCCAAAGTGCCTTTGTGGGTCTAGTCACTAGATTAAAGACAAGCCAAGAGAAGTATGGTTTTCATTCAGCTAAATGTTGGAAATTCTGTATATTTTACCAACCTACATGTGACAGGAAGAGAGAAGTAATGAGAACATACAGCCTAGGGGCACCTGGGTGGCTCAGCTGGTTAAGCACCTGCCTTTGGCTCAGGTCATGATCCCAGAGTCCTGGGATCGAGCCCATGTCCAATTCCTTGCTCAGTGGGGAGCCCGCTTCTCCTTCTCTCTCTCCCTCTCCTCTGCTCGTGCTCTCTTTATCTCTCTATCTGTCTCTCAAATAAATAAAATCTTTAAAACACACTTGCACAGCCTAGATCTGGGTTCCTTTGTTAATTGTATCCACATTTGAGTTTAAATTATTTCAATATATGGAAAACCTGTAATGCTGACACATTCAAAAACAAATGAAGTCATTGCTGGCAAGATGGAATGGGAGGACCCTAAGCTTACCCTGTCCGAGGGATACAACTAAGTGACACTCACATCAGTATAAATGATGCAGAAAATGACCAAAGGCTGGCAGAACGAACTCCACAAGTAAATGTAGACAAAAGGCCACATGGAAGAGTGTAGGAAGGGTGGAGACACAGTGGGGAACAAAAAGAACCTCAGAACTGTCCATGAGAGCGAGGAACCCACAGGCATGGAGAAAGGAAAGAAACAAGACTATCGCTTGGGGAAGCCCACACGAGGAAGATGAATCCCCATAGTATTTGGCTTTGGAACCAGAGGGGCCAGATTTCGTGAGTTTTTACAATAGCAGGACTTGAAGCCTGGAATTTTAGAAATCCGTGGGCTTGGTTCTGGGAAAGTCTGGAGGGCTAGAGGAAGCTGAGTCCCTGCCCTTAAAGAGACAGCAGAACAAACAGCCTATGGAGTTACAGCAGAGAAGCAGCAGTTTAAAAAATAGCTGGGGCATACTGAGGGAGAATTATTTACTACTCTTAGAGTGTACCCTGGGAGGATAGAGATCCTGGAAGACTCCTCTAAAAATAAAGGAGCAAGAAGGCAGCATTTTCTGCCTCCTTTCTTAGCATAAACACATGGCCACCTGCAGGAACCAGCATTATAGACATTCACTTGCTTACACTTTACCCTGCCCCCTGGCATTTGGGATCCACCCATTCAGACAGGCCTGTCTGTCTCAGCATCATGGGTCCCAGAAAATACCTCAAACTTAACCACAACCCTGACTGCCAACCTGTGCTTTATGTTGCCCGGGGCCTGGCAGTAGCAAGTCTCCTCACACTGAGGGACAGCATGCAAATAGATGTAAAAAACTGTGATCCACCCCCACACACGTTGCAGATCTGCCCTTTCGAATATGCTCTTGGCCAGAGTCCAAGGGCATATTGGACTATTTTAAGGGGCCACAAGCCTGGCAGTGTGCAAGTAGCCCCAACAGGGATCACCACTACTCCAAAGTGAATCCTGCTCTTGGAAGAAGAAAAATAATCACACAAACCAATCAGACTGTTTCCAGCAGTGGGTTGGGGGCAAATAGCAGGTCTGATTGCAGGCCCCACCCACCAATGAAGCTTCTCAGGGGACAATACAGGGGAGGTGCCATGCAGTTTGGTGCTACTACATCTCTGGAAATTACTTGGTCTGATTCACTTCAAGTGCAAGGCAGCCCCAGTCTGGACTACTAACACAAAAGAGACCAAATCCTGCCCACAACAGGCAAAGATAGCCACTGCAGATGACCAGACTGAAACACACACACACACACACACAACAACAACAACCATGGCTAAGCCACAGCAGGACACACACAACACATGTAGGAGGCACTCCTAAAGAACAAGTTTCCAGGAAATGGGATATTGCATTGCAGGGTTCTATAGGATTTGATCTTCATAAAGGCAACTACTTTCAAGAGCACGAGATAGAGCTCACTTTCCTAACACAAGGAAACACACAGAGAATTAGACAAAATAAGATAGATGAATATGTCCCAAATGAAAGAAAAGGACAAAACCACATCAAGAGACTTAAATGAAATGGAGATAGGTAGTATTGCCTGATAGAGAATTTAAAGTAATGGTCATAAATATACTCACTGGACATGAGCAAAGAGCAGAGGGCATTAGTGAGACCCTTAGCAAAGAGATAAGAGCCAGTCAGAGATGAGGAACAGAATAAGTGAAACTTAAAAAACACTAGATGAAATAAATAGACTAGAGGAAGCACAAGAATTAATCAGCAACCTGGAGGACAGAGCAATAGAAAATAATCAGGCCAAGCAGATGTGAGGAAAAAAAAATATATATATATACAAAATGAGAAAAGACTTAAGGAACTCAGTGACTCCATCAAGTGTAATAACACTTACATTATGGAGATCCTAGAAAGATAAGAGAAAAGGAGGCAGAAAATTTATCTGAAGAAATAATAGCTGAAAATTTTCTGAATCTGGAGAAGGATACAGAATTTCAGATCCAGAATGCACAGAAATCCCTGAACAAAAATCAACCAAGGAAGTCCATGCCAAGACACATAGTAATTAAAATGGTAAAAAGTAGTGAAAAGAGAGAGTGTTAAAAGTCACAAGAGACAAGAAAACAGTTACATGCAAGGGCAATTCTATTAGGCTATCAGTGGATTTTTCAGCAGAAACATTGCAGGGCAGAAGAAAGTGGCATGATATATTCAAATTACTGAAAGGAGTATCTGCACCCAAGAATATCCAGCAAGACTATCATTCAAATGGAAGGAGAAATATAGTTTCCCAGACGAACAAAAGTTAAAGGAATTTATGACCACTAATCCAGCCCTACAAGACATATTAAAGGAGATTCTATGAATGAAAAAGAAAGATCATACACAGGACTCAGTAGAAAGCACACACACACACACACACACACACACACAAAAGTAAGAATAAGGGTATCTGTAAAAATCAGTCAATCTTCTCACAAAGTGAAAAAATCTAAAGAATGATACCATCTACCTAAAATGTGGGGATAGGTAGAAACGACAAATACCCACCATTTGCTTCAACATGGATGGAACTGGAGGGTATTATGCTTGAGTGAAGTAAGTCAATCGGAGAAGGACAAACATTATATGTTCTCATTCATTTGGGGAATATAAATAATAGTGAAAGGGAATATAAGGAAAGGGAGAAGAAATGTGTGGCAAATATCAGAAAGGGAGACAGAACATAAAGACTCCTAACTCTGGGAAACGAACTAGGGGTGGTGGGAGGGGAGGAGGGCGGGGGGTGGGGGTGAATGGGTGACGGGCACTGAGGGGGGCACTTGACGGGATGAGCACTGGGTGTTATTCTGTATGTTGGTAAATTGAACACCAATAAAAAATTAATTTATTAAAATAAATAAATAATTAAAAATATTCACAAGTGTACTAAAGTACAGATGAATCAAAAAATAAATAAATATTTAACCAAAATTACTGCATGGGCATCTAATTTAAATATTTGTTTGAACTCATTGTGGCTAGGCCATTTATTAGATGAACTAAAAAGAAACTATGATAGGTACAGACTGAGATCTAGATACATAAAACTTCCTGGGCAAATGCTTTGGTTTCAACCTCTTGAAAACTGTCGGAATGAAGACATTTTATTTGCTATTGATCATATTTTACTATTCTAATTAAATGTCATTTTGGAAAAAAAAATAAAATAAAAATAAAATGTGGGGATAGGGAGTAAAAAGTGGGTTCAAACTTAAGTGACCATCAAATTAATATAGACTGCCAAGTGCAGAAGATGCCATATACAAACCTAATGATAACCACTAATAGATATGCAAAAAATAAAGAGAAAGGAATCTAAGTATGTAATTTAAAAAGCCAACTTATTTTAAAAGAAGAGCACAAGGGAAGAATGGAATAGAGAAAATCTACAAAAACAACCATAAAACAAGTAACAAAATGACAATAACACATACTTACAATAATTACTTTGAATGTAAATGAAATAAATGCTCCAGTCAAAAGACATAGGGTGTCAGAATGGATTAAGAAAAAAAAAAAGATCCTTTTGTGTGCTTGGGACAAGAAACTCATTTCATATGAAAGAAACACGCAAACTAACGGGAGATAAAGAACACTATATAATCACTAAGGGGACAATCCAACGAGGAGACTAAATAACAATATTTATGCACTCAACATGGAAGCCCCCAAATACAAAAAGCAGCTAGTAACAACCATAAAGGAAGTAATTGACAATAATATAATCATAGTAGGGGACTTTTTTTTTTATATATCTATCTTTTTTAAAAAAAGATTTAATTTATTTATTCATGAGAGACACACACACACACACAAAGAGAGAGAGAGAGAGAGAGAGAGGCAGAGACACAGGCAGAAGGAGAAACAGGCTCCATGCAGGGAGCCTGATGGACTAGATCCGGGGACTCCAGGATCATGCCCGGAGTTGAAGGCAGGCACCAAACCGCTGAGCCACCTAGGAATCCCCGAGTAGGGGACTTAAACACCCATTTACATAAATGGAGAAATCAAACAAAAATCAACAAGGAAACAATGGCTTTGGATGACATTTTGGATGAGATGGATTTAACAGATATATTGAGAACATTCCATACTAAAACATATTCTCTATGAATGCATATAGAAAATTCTCCAGAATAGATCACATGTTAGGCCACAAAACAAGCCTCAGAAAATTCAAAATGATCAAAGTCATACCATGCATCTTTTCTGATCAGAACACTGAAACTAGAAGTCAACCACAAGAATAAAAAAATCTGGACAGACCACAAATATGTGGAAGTTAAATAACATGCTTCTAAACAATGAATGAGACACCCAAGAATTTAAAGAATAAATCAACAAGTACATGGAAACAAATGAAAATCAAAAGGCAATGGCCCTGGATCCCTGGGTGGCGCAGCGGTTTGGCGCCTGCCTTTGGCCCAGGGCGCGATCCTGGAGACCCGGGATCGAGTCCCACGTCCGGCTCCCGGTGCATGGAGCCTGCTTCTCCCTCTGCCTGTGTCTCTGCCTCTCTCTCTCTCTCTCTCTGTGTGTGTGTGACTATCATAAAAAAAAAAAAAAAAGGCAATGGCCCAAAAACTTTGGGATGTAGCACTGAAGCAGTTCTAAGAGGGAACTTTTATAGCAATATAAGCCTATGTCAAAAAGCAAGAAAAATCTCAGTCTAATTTGACATCACAAAGGTGCTAGAAAAAGAATAGCAAAAAAAACCCAAAACAGCAGAAGGAATAAAATAAAGATTAGAGCAGAAATAAAAGATAGACACTAAAAACAAACAAACAAACCAACCAGAAAAAACAATAGAACAGATCCATGACAGCAAGAACTGGTTCTTTGAAAAGATCAACAAAAGTGATAAAACTCTAGCCAGTCTCATTAAGAGAGAGAGAGAGAGAGAGAGAGAGAGAGATAACAAATAATCACAAATATAAGAGGAGAAATAACAAACAACACCATGGAATACAAACAATACTGAGAGAATATTATGAAAAAATATATACTAACAAATTGTAACCTACAAAACTGAAGCAGAAAGAAATAGAACATGTGAACATATGGATTACCAGCAAGGAGTTGAATCAGTAATGAAATCTCCCAACAACAATAAAATCCAGGACTAGACAGCTTCACAGGTGAATTCTACCCAACATTTAAAGAAGAGTTAATACCTATTCTTCTCAAACTATTCCAAAAAATAAAAAAAGAAAGGGAAACTTCCAAATGAGGCCAGTATCCTTATACCAAAACAAGATAAAGACAATACACAAAAAAAAGGTAACTAAAGGCCAATATCTCTGATGAACATAAATCCAAAAATCCTCAACAAAATATTAGCAAACCTAATTCAACAATACATGAAAAAAACGTTCATCACAATCAAGTCAGATTTATTCCGGTGGTGCAAGCAAGAGTAGTTCAATATTCTCATATCAATCAACATGATACCTCACATTAATTAAAGAAAGGATAAAACCATATCATCATTTCAATAGATGCAGAAAAAGCATTTGACAAAGTTCAACATCCATTCATGATAAAAACCTTCAACAAAGTAGATTTAGAGGCAATGTACCTCAACATGATAAAGGCCCTTTATGAAAATCCCACAGTTAACATTATAGTGAATGGTGAAAAACAGAGCTTTTTCTCTCAGGTCAGGAACAACACAAAAAGGTTCACTCTCATTACTTATATTCAACATAGTAATGGAGGAGGAAGTAATACTGTCACTATTTGCAGATGGAAATTTCAAATGGCTCCACCAAAAGCTATTAGAATTGATAAATTAATTCACTAAGGTCACACTATACAAATCAATATACAGAAATCTGTTGCATTTCTATATACTAATAATCAAGTAGCAGAAAGAGAAATTAAGAAAATAATCCTATTTACAATACATGTTCATACTATCCAAATAATTTATAGGCATAATTCAATCCCTAACAAAATACCAAAAGTTTTTTTCACAGAAGTAGAAAAAATAATCTCTCGTATGGAACCACAAAAGATCCTGAATAGCCAAAGCAATCTTGAAAAAGAAGAGCAAAACAGGAAGTACCTTGATTCCAGATTTCAAGATCTATTACAAAGCTGTAGTAATGGAAACAGTAAGGTAGTGGCACAAAAATAGACATATAGGTCAATAAAACAGAATAGAGAGCCCAGACATAAACCCACACTTAAATGGTAATCTACCACAAAGGAAGCAAGAGGATAAGATAGGGGAAAAAATATTCTCTTCAAGAAATGGTGCTGGAAAATCTGGACAACTGTATGAAATTGGACCACTTTCTTTTACCATACACAAAAGTAAACTCAAAATGGATTAAAAACCTAAATGTGATACCTGAAACCATAAAAATTCTAGGAGAGTGCACAATCAGTAATTTCTCTGACATCAGCCATTGCAACATTTTTCTAAGTATGTCTCCTGAGGCAGAGAAACAAAAGCAAAAATAAACTATTGGACTATATCAAAATTAACAGCTTCTTCACAGCAAAGGAAACAACTAACAAAACTAAAAGACAAATTAATAAAAAGAAGATATTTATTTGCAAATGATAAATCCAATAAGAGGTAAATATCCAAAATACATAAAGAACTTATAATACTCAACACTCATAAAACCATATAATCCAGTCAAAAATAGGCAGGAGACATGAACAGATATTTTTCCAAAGAAGACATACAGATGGCCAATGGATACATGAAAAGAAGCTCAGTATAACTCATCATCAGGGAAATGAAAATCAAATACACAAGGAAATTTTTTTTAAGATTCTATTTATTCATGAGACACACACACACACACACACACACACACACACACACACACACAGACACAGGCAGAGGGAGAAGCAGGCTCCATGCAGGGAGCCAGACGTGGGACTCAATCCCTGGACTCTAGGATCAGGCCCTGGGCAGAAGGTGGCACTAAACCGCTGAGCCACCCGGGCTGCCCTACACAAGGAGATATTACCTCACATCTGTCAGAATGGCTAAAATTAAAAACACAGGAAACAACAAGTGTTGGCAAGGATCTGAAGAAAAATGGACTCTTATGCACTGCTAGTGGGAATGCATACTGGTGCAGCGACTGTGGAAGACAGTAGAGAGGTTCCTCAAAAAATTAAAAATAGTATTACCATATAATCCAGTATTATCAGTACTGGGTATTTACCCAAAGAATATAAAAACACTATTTCAAAAGGATTTATGCGCCCCTACGTTTACTGCAGCATTATTTACCATAGCCAAAATGTGGAAGCAGCCCAAGTGTCCATCAATAGATGAATAAAGATGTGATATTCATACACACACACACACACACACACACACACACACACACACGATAATTCAGCCATAAAAAGGAATGAAATATTGTCATTTGCAGTAACATAAATCGATCTAGAGAGTATAATGCTAAGTGAAATAAGTCGGAGAAAGACAAATATGATACGATCTCAGTCATAGATGGAATTTAAAAAACAAATGAGCAAAGGAGAAAAAGAGAGACAAACCAAGAAACAGACTCTTAACTCTAGAAAAAACCAGATTGTTAACAAAAGGGAAGTGAATGGAGGAATGTATGAATTAAGTCAAGAGGATGAAGAGTACACTCCTCTGAGGGCACCTGGGTGCTCAATCAGTTAAGCATTTGCCTTTAATTTTCGTTCTTGATCTCAGGGTCCTGGGATCAAGCCCCACATCGGGCTTCCTGCTTCACCCTCTCCCTCTGCTGCTCCCCCTGGTTGTGCTTTCTCTGTCAAATAAATAAATAATATCTTAAAGAAAAAGAAAAGAGTACACTTATCTAGATTAGCCCTGAGTAATATAAGGAAGTTGAATCATTATGTGGTACATCTGATATTAATGTAACACTGTACGTTAACTACACTGGAATTAAAAATAAAATTATAAGAAATTCCTTGGTATCCAAAATGTCCAAATGCACTTTTCAGAGACACACTTGGACTAAACTTCAGAAAAGCTCACAAAGAAAATAAAAACAAAAATAAGAAAATAAAGAGTGATGAACTTTGTTTTGAGACACTTTTTTTAATGTCTTAAGAGGTATTATGAAGCAAGACCATTTTTTAAAATTGAAGTATAGCTGACATACATAGTATTTTAGTGATATTGTTTCAGATGAATAACAGTGATTTGACAATTCTCTATATAACCCTATGCTCACCACATATGTAATACATATATCACATAAAGTATAATTACTGTATGTTACTAGCAAGACTTAAATTTTTAAAATATGTTTTCCTATACACATTTTTGTTCTCAGTCTCTTCTATTAGCTGTAAGAACACCTAGACTTAAAGAGGAGAGTGAAGACTGGAGTGTTAAGTAGGACCACTCCACCTGCATTCTAAAGTGGACTTTTGAATTTTTTCCAAGGAAAGTTTATAGACCAAGACAACTCAAATCATAAAAGTGACAGTTCTCTTTTTCTCCTTTTTGAAATTACCTCTTTTTTGTCTATTTATTTATTTATTTATTTATTTATTTATTTATTTATTTTATTGGAGTTCAATTAGCCAACATATAGCATATCACCCAATGCTCATCCCGTCAAGTGCCCCTCTCAGTGCTCATCACCCAGTCACCCCATCCCCTCTCCCACCTCCCTTTCCACTACCCCTTGTTCCTTTGCCAGAGTTAGGAGTCTCTCATGTTCTGTCTCCCTTTCTGATATTTCCTACTTATTTTTTTTCCTTTCCCCTTTATTCCCTTTCACTATTTTTTATATTCCCCAAATGAATGAGACCAATGTTTGTCCTTCTCAGATTGACTTACTTCACTCAGCATAATACTCTCCAGTTCCATCTACGTTGAAGCAAATGGTGGGTATTTGTCATTTCTAATGGCTGAGTAATATTCCATTGTATACATAGACCACATCTTCTTTATCCATTCATCTTTCGATGGACACTGAGGCTCCTTCCAGAGTTTGGCTATTGTGGACATTGCCGCTAGAAACATCGGGGTGCAGGTGTCCCGGCATTTCCCTGCATCTGTATCTTTGGGGTAAATCCCCAGCAGTGCAATTGCTGGGTCATAGGGCAGATCTATTTTTAACTCTTTGAGGAACCTCCACACAGTTTTCCAGAGTGGCTGCACCAGTTCACATTCCCACCAACAGTGCAGGAGGGTTCCCCCTTCTCCACATCCTCTCCAACATTTGTGGTTTCCTGTCTTGTTAATTTTCCCCATTCTCACTGGTGTGAGGTGGTATCTCATTGTGGTTTTGATTTGTATTTCCCTGATGGCAAGTGATGCGGAGCATTTTTCTCACGTGCTTGTTGGCCATGTCTATGTCTTCCTCTGCGAGATTTCTGTTCATGTCTTTTGCCCATTTCATGATTGGATTGTTTGTTTCTTTGCTGTTGAGTTTATTAAGTTCTTTATAGATCTTGGATCCTAGCCCTTTATCTGATAGGTCATTTGCAACTATCTTCTCCCATTCTGTAGGTTTTCTTTTAGTTTTGTTGACTGTTTCTTTTGCTGTGCAGAAGCTTTTTATCTTGATTAAGTCCCAATAGTTCATTTTTGCTTTTGTTTCTCTTGCCTTCATGGATGTATCTTGCAAGAAGTTGCTGTGGCCAAGTTCAAAAAGGGTGTTACCTGTGTTCTCCTCTAGGATTTTGATGTAATCTTGTCTCACATTTAGATCTTTCATCCATTTTGAGTTTATCTTTGTGTATGGTGTAAAAGAATGGTCTAGTTTCATTCTTCTGCACATGGCTTTCCAATTTTCCCAGCACCATTTATTGAAAAGACTGTCCTTTTTCCAGTGGATAGCCTTTCCTGCTTTGTCGAATAATAGTTGACTATAGAGTTGAGAGCCCTTTTCTGGGTTCTCTCTTCTGTTCCATTGTTCTATGTGTTTTTGTGACAGTAACACACTGTCTTGATAATCACAGCTTTAGAGTACAACTTGAAATCCAGCATTGTGATGTCCCTGGATCTGGTTTTCTTTTTCAATATCTCCCTGGCTATTCAGGGTTTCTTCTGATTCCACACAAATCTTAAGATTATTTGTTCCAACTCTGAAGAAAGTCCATGATATTTTGTTAGGGATTGCATTAAATGTGTACATTACCCTGGGTAGCATAGACATTTTCACAATGTTAACTCTTCCAATCCATGAGCATGGAATATTTTTCCATCTCTTTGTGTCTTCCTCTATTTCTTTAAGAATTGTTCTGTAGTTTTTAGGGTATAGATCCTTTACCTCTTTGGTCAGATTTATTCCTAGGAATCTTATGCTTTTGGGTGCAATTGTAAATGGGATTGACTCCTTAATTTCTCTTTCTTCAGTCTCATTGTTAGTATATAGAAATGCCACTGATTTCTGGGCATTGATTTTGTATCCTGCCACACTGCTGAATTGCTGTAGGAGTTCTAGCAATCTTGGGGTGGAGTCTTTTGGGTTTTCTACGTAGAGTATCATGTCATCTGCAAAGAGGGAGAGTTTAACTTCTTCTTTGTCCATTTGAATGCCTTTTATTTCTTTTTGTTACCTGATTGCTGAGGCGAGGACTTCTAGTACTATGTTGAATAGCAGTGGTGAGAGTGGACATCCCTGTCTTGTTCCTGATCTTAGGAGATAGGATCCCAGTGCTTCCCCATTGAGAATGATATTTGCTGTGGGCTTTTCATAGTTGGCTTTCAAGATGCTGAGGAATGTTCCCTCTATCCTTACACTCTGAAGGGTTTTGATCAAGAATGGATGTTGGTTTTGTCAAATACTTTCTCTGCACCTATTCAGAGAATCATATGATTCTTGTTTTTTCTCTTGTTGAAATGATCAATCACATTGATTGCTTTACAAGTGTTAAACCAGCCTTGCATCCTGGGATAAATCCCAGTTGGTCATGGTGAATAATCTTCTTAATGTATTATTGGATCCTATTGGCTAGTGTCTTGTTTAGAATTTTTGCCTCTGTGTTCATCAGGGATATTGGTCTATAATTATCCTTTTTGGTAGGGTCTTTGTCTGGTTTTGGAATTAAGGTGATGCTGGCCTCATAAAACGAGTTTGGAAGTATTCTATCCCTTTCTATCTTTCGGAACAGCTTTAGTAGAAAAGGTATTGTTTCTTCTTTAAACGTTTGATAGAATTCCCCTGGGAAGCCATCTAGCCCTGGACTTTTGTGTCTTGGGAGGTTTTTGATGACTGCTTCAATTTCCTCCCTGATTATCCACCTGTTCAGGTTTTCTATTTCTTCCTGTTCCAGTTTTGGTAGTTTGTGGTTTTCCAGAAATGTGTCCACTTCTTCTAGATTGCCTAATTTATTGGCATTAGCTGCTTATAATATGTTTTTAAAATCGTTTGTATTTTTTTGGTATTGGTTGTGATCTCTCCCTTTTCATTCGTGATTTTATTAATTTGAGTCTCTTCTCTTGTTTTTAATAAGGCTGGCTAATGGTTTATTTATCTTCTTAATTCTTTCAAAGAACCATCTTCTGGTTTTGTTGCTCTGTTCTACAGTTCTTCTAGTCTCTATTTCATTGAGTTCTGCTTGAATCTTTATTAACTCTCTTCTCCTGCTTGCTGTAGGTTTTATTTGCTGTTCTTTCTCCAATTCCTTTAGGTGTGAGGTTAGCTTTTGTATTTGAGTTTTTTCCAATTTTTTTTGAGGGAGGCTTGTATTGCGATATATTTCCCTCTCAGGACTGCTTTTGCTGTATCCCAAAGATTTTGAACGGTTGTATCTTCATTTTAATTAGTTTCTATGAATCTTTTTAATTTTTCTCTACTTTTCTTGTTGACCCTTTTATCTTTTAGCAGGATGCTCTTTAACCTCCATGTGTTTGAGTTTCTTCCAAATTTCTTCTTGTGATTGAGTTCAAGGTTCAAAGCATTATGGTCCAAAAACATGCAGGGGACAATCCCAATCTTTTGGTATCTGTTGAGACCTGATTTGTGACCCAGTATGTGGTCTATCCTGGAGAAAGTTCCATGTGCACTTGAAAAGAATGTGTATTCAGTTGCATTTGGATGTAAAGTTCTGTATATATCTGTGAAATCCATCTGGTCCAGTGTACCATTTAAAGCTCTTGTTTCTTTGGTGATGTTGTGCTTAGATCTGTCATTTGCAAAAAGCACCGTGTTGAAGTCTCCCAGTATTAGTGTATTATTATCTAAGTATGTCTTTACTTTGATAATTAATTGATTGATATACTTGGCAGCTCCCACATTAGGGGCATAAATATTCATGACTGTTACGTCCTCTTGTTGGATAGATCCTTTAAGTATGATATAATGTCCCTCTTCATCTCTTACTACAGTCTTTGGGATAAAATTTAATTTATCTGATAAGAGGATTGCTACCCCTGCTTTCTTTTGAGGACCATTTGAATGGTAAATGATTCTCCAACCTTTCATTTTCAGGATGTAGGTGTCCTTCGGTCTGAAATGAGTCTCTTGTAGACAGCAAATAGATGGGCCTTGCTTTTTTTTATCCAGTCTGAAACCCTGTGTCTTTTTTTTTTTAAGATTTATTTATTTATTTATTTATTTATTTATTTATTTATTTATTTATTTATGATAGACATACACACACACACACAGAGAGAGAGAGAGAGAGGCAGAGACACAGGCAGAGGGAGAAGCAGGCTCCATGCCAGGAGCTCGACGTGGGACTCGATCCCGGGACTCGATCCCGGGACTCCAGGATCACGCCCTGGGCCAAAGGCAGGCGCCAAACTGCTGAGCCTCCCAGGGATTCCCCCCCCTGTGTCTTTTGATGGGATCATTTAGCCCATTCACATTCAGAGTTACTATTGAAAGATATGAATTTAGTGTCATCATAATACCTATTCAGTCCCTGTTTTTGTGGATTATTTCTTTGGGTGTCCTCTTTCTTTTACAGAGTCCCCCTTAATATTTCTTGCAGAGCTGGTTTGGTGGTCACATATTCTTTCAGTTTCTGCCTATCTTGGAAGCTCTTTATCTCTCCTTCTCTTCTGAGTGTGAGCCTTGCTGGATAAAGTATTCTTGGCTGCATGTTCTTCTCATTTAGGACCCTGAATATATTTTGCCAGCCCCTTCTGGCCTGCCAGGTCTCTGTGGAGAGGTCTGCTGTTAATCTAATATTTCTCACCATATAAATTAGGGATCTCTTGTCTCTTGCTGCTATAAGGATTTTCTCATTATCTTTGGAATTTGCAATTTTCACTATTAAATGTCAAGGTGTTGAACAATTTTTATTGATTTTAGAGGGGGGAGGACCGCTCTATCTCCTGGATCTGAATGACTGTTTCCCTCCCCAAATTGGGGAAGTTCTCAGCTATGATTTGTTCAAATATGCTTTCTGGCCCTCTGTCCCTCTCAGCACCCTCTGGAACTCCAACTATAAGTAGATTTTTAGGTTTTTCCTTCTGAGGCTGTCATTTATTTCCCTTAACCTTTCCTCATGGTCTTTTGATTTTCTCTTTTTCCTCAGCTTCTTTCCTTGCATCAACTTTCCTTCTATGTCACTCACTCTTTCTTCTACCTCATTAACCCTTGTAGTTAAGACCTCCAATTTGGATTGTATCTCATTTAATTGATTTTTATCTTCAGCCTGATTAGATATAAATTCTATAGTCATGAAGCCTCTTGATTCCTTTATGCTTTTTTCCAGAGCCACCAGTAGCTTTATAATTTTGCTTCTGAATTGGCTTTCTGACATCGAATTGTAATCCAAATTCTGTAACTCTATGGAAGAGAGTACTGTTTCTGATTTTTTCTTTTGTGGTGAGTTCTTCTTTCTATTCATTTTTCTCAGTGCAGAGTGGCTGTATGAGTGGGCTGCATCAAGAATATCAACCACGACCTAAGTAAATTTCACCCTAGATGATTCTGCCAAGGTCAGAGACCAGAAATTGAAAACAAAGATCAGAATGAAATAAAACAAAAGAACCACTAAAGTGAAAAACAAATTTTAAAACAAAGTAGTAAAAAACTAAAAGGCCAGGAATCCTAAAGAAGAAGAGAAAAAGAAAAAAAAAAAGAAAAGAAAAAAGGAAAAAAAGAGAAACAAAAAGAAGATAAAAAGGGGGGACTGGGACATGGTGGTGGTGATGAAGTTGTAGTGGAGGGAGAGTGTAGTCTACATGAGGGGTTCTAGAGGGTGATCCTCTTGTTTCTGAGTATATTAAATTCTGTATGTTAGAAGATTCTCAGTCCCAAATTTATTTAAACCAGAAATACTTGTAGAGGGCCCCAATATTGACCACCAAAATATAAATGAGATAAAAGAAGGGGGCAGAATGGGAATGAGGAATCTTACAGAATGAACCAGCACAGTATACCACTTAGTTCTGGGGGCATGCTGGTCATGTTTTAGAAGGTATTTGCTTCTGCCATTGTAGAACAAAATGAGGCAGAGAAAACAAAAAACACAAAACAATAAAAACCCCTATCTTGTATATCTCCCCAAATTAAGTTGAGTATGTTGAAAAGAATCTAGAAGTGGAAGATATATCTAGGACATGTAATTGTAGAAATATGAAAGTCAAAAAGGAAGACTCTTAAAAATGAAGAGGGGGTAAAATATTGTAGTTAAGGTAGGACTAGAGAAAAAAAATGAAATTTATAGTCTGATATAAAAACACGTTGTACTGGAAAAAGGAAGAAAAAAAAATAGGAGGGGCACTCTCTGGTTCTATGTACTATAAATCCCTCGACTTCCCCTGGAGCTTTCCAGCGCTGCTGGGTCAGGAACTTGCTCTTCCCCTGTCCTTCCCGCTGGTCTTCTGGGGGAGGGGCTGCTGTGCTGATTCTCAGGTGTGTGCACCTGGCGGAGCCTCCCGCTCCCCACCAGGTGCCGGGCTCAGTGAGAGCTGTTGACCCCGTGAGGCCCCTGTTTCCTGGAGGCCCTGCTCCATCCCAGGGATAGGGTGACACCAAGAGGAACAACACCACTGGTGGCGGCCAGCTCTCCAGCCCTGGAGTCAGCGCCCGCAGTAACTACCGCAGCTCCCAGTCTGCAGGGGCCTGGATGCTCCGGGGGTGGGCGTGCGAATGTGCACAGCTCAGGGGCCACCAGCCGCAGGAGCTCCTCACTGTCCACCTGTCCTGGGGGGAGCACAGGATCCTGGGCTATGTCCCCCCGCGCCCTGGGCTCCGGGGCCTGTGCTCCTGGAATCGCCCTCCCAGGGCCGCGGCTCCCGAATGCAGCAGGGCGCAACCCCCTCCCCGGAGCCGCTGCACGAGCTGCTCCCGAGGCCCCGCCCGGGCTCCAGCCCTTTACCAGGATCTGCCGGTGGTGTGTGGGGCACTCTCCCCGGGGCGCACCACCTCTGTTAGTGACCCTGGGATCCTGGAGGCTCCACTGCCTCTCCTGCCGTGCTGCCCAAGTTCCCTGCTAAGTGCCGTCAGTCCTGGAAGAATCCAGTGCAGATTTTTTAAAGTTCCCACTTCTCCAGGGCTGGGCTTACCTGCCCGGGTCTCTCTGTGCCGCTTTAGCCCGGGTCCTCGCGGGGACCCTCCCCTACTGGATCCCCCCGCCCCGCCCTCCCGCCCCCGGCCTTCCTAGCTTGCTAGAAGTGAAAACACTTCTCTCTGTAGCGTTCCAACTGTTCTCTCTTTAAATCTCAGGTCGAATTCATAGGTGTTCAGGATGATTTGAAAGTAATCTAGGTGGGCAGTCCGGGTGGCTCAGCGGTTTAGCACTGCCTTCAGCCCAGGGTGTGATCCTGGGGTCACAGGATCGAGTCCCACATCAGGCTCTCTGCATGGAGCCTGCTTCTCCCTCTGCCTGTGTCTCGACAACTCTCTCTCTCTCTGTGTCTCATGAATAAATAAAATCTTTTAAAAAAACACAAAAAAGAAAGTAATCTAGGTAAGTTGGTGGGGCGGGGTGAGGTGAGGACCCTGCTCCTCCGCCATCATGCCCTCCCCTCAAAAATGACAGTTTTAATCTCACATAGGTATCAGTAAGGTTCTACCAATCATAACTGTGGACTTTACATCATTTTTTTTGAAGCATATGTATAATCTCAATAAGACTAAAGAGCTTTGGATTTATAATATATATATATATATATATATATATATATATATATATATATATATTATTTTTTTAACTAAAACTTGTATTTTCTGTTAATTTTGGTTTCAGGATACATATCCTGTTTGATATCACATGATGCTATACCATAAGGCCCAGACTTAGTATGGTCTCTGGTGGCTCTAAGTTATTTTGTGAGGCTGAATGTGAACAAACCTTCACCTTAAAAGGACATCTGTTGTGTTATATTTAGACGGTTTTTGGTTTTTCTTTTTCCTCTAAGCCTTTCATTCACATAACAAATAGTGGATACCTACTATATGTCACACTCTGATTTAGGTACTGGGATTTTATCAGAGGAGAAAACAGATAAAACTGTCAATGGAGGGCATGATTTAGTTGCAGGAGACAGACAAAAATATAAGTAAATAGGTAGAGAACAGACAATGATATGAAGAAAAATAATGCAGAAGACATTTCAGTGTAGTAAGGATTATAATTACAATTTTAAATAGGACAGTGAATAAAGATGTCATTTAGAAGGTAAAATTAGAACAAATACTAAAGATGATGGAATCTAGAGAATTTTAGAGTTAGGGCATAGTGACTGAAGAGGAGTAAAAATGGGAAAGTGTCCTGGGGTTCAGATTTCTCAAAGACTTCCAGACCCAGGATACCTGTGTGGCTACAGCAAAGTGAGCTAGGTGAGTAGGAGACATGATGAGTTCAGAGAAAGGTAATTTTTCCTTTTACATCTTTGTATCTTTGACATCAATTAACCCTGGCCAATAATCTAAAGAACATACTCTGAAGCAGTGAATGCTGTTTGCCCAATCATTATTTGAATATCAATTATATCAAGGTTAAACAAGGACCTCTAATTGGAAAAATCTATTTAAAATATTAAGTGTCACATGAAATATGTGTTATCTGGTTTGATTTCAAATTACAAGAAGAAAATAGTATATTCATAGGTTTTCCACTTGTATACCATAATCAGTAGATTAAATAGCATTCCATCTGCTTAACATTGATGTAGTGGCTTCCACATGCCAATTTTCAGTATTTTATCGTCCAGGGAGTTTAAATAATTGACTCAGGTATGCTTTCTTTATATGCACAGAGTCTGTGCTTAAAAGTCTGTGCTTAAAAGTCTGTAAAAATACCTACTCTGATAGTTTGCAATGAAACCAGATGAAAATAGAGTAAGGAGGTGAATGTGTAATTTTATATCCTATCAAAGGTAAGTGATAAGAGAAATGCACTTTAAGTATAACTAGAATTGAAGTTCCTCTCTTCCCACATGCAGCCTTTTTAACCCATTCAGGTCTGGTCCACAGTCCTAATAAAAGTCTTTGTATCATACAACTACAGTTTTCTAGCCACGTTTATTTGATCAGGGATGGATAACGTTCCAAGCTGAAATAATCTTGTCTCTTTCTAAAGAATGTGGAATGTAGAGAGACAGAATCAGCATATTTACTGGAGATTCAAGCTGTAAATTCACTTAGAGTAGATAAATAAATAATGATAAATAATGTCAGAAAAACAATCAGGCAGATTCTGGTGCAAGCTACAATTACTGAAAACCGAAAGTTAGGACATGACAAAGAGAGCTGGTTTTCTGGGAGAAGATGGATTATCCCCAGAAGGATAAAGTTTGAGAGACTGGCTGCAAGCCAAATGTCTACATCATGTAAGGCCTGGCTATATTTCCTGCTGTTGGCTTCCATGAGAGTATTCTTCTCTTTATGATAAACATCCTTTTAATTTGAACCCTTTTGAGGGGGTTCTGTTTCCTACAAAGAGCCCTAGACTGTTGTTAGGGACTGGCTATTGTAAGGATTTGACTTATATTAATTAAGTTAAACTTGTTGCATTGTTTAAGCAGCCTTTAAAATATTGTTTAAGTATGGTAAAAAGTTGCTCAGATTTCTAGTAGATATCCATAACTAGAAGTTTTTCATTTGAATCAAGGTGAGCTTAGTGACTATCCTGCCACATTTGAGCACCTTAAAATTCCATTTATGAGTGTTTATCATGTTCACTATTGGGGAAAATATCTAGGCTTATAACTACTTTCATCTACATGTGAATGGGTCTTATTTCTTTAGTAATTTGAAATTAAACAACTTCCCTTCTACATACCTTTTTTCTCCTTCTTTCCCCATTTTATGATAAAGTAACCTAAAGTAGATGGAAAACATCAGTGAGAGAAAATGTTTTGTATATTTATTGTTAAAATTGTGTATTAAAAACTTACTAATTGCAGGTTTTATGTTAAATTTACAGAGGGCTACAATGTGATTAACAGGCAGTATTCATGTTGTTCCATTTCCTGTATAGGAACTTTTGAGTTAAAGAAAATCTTTTGAAAAGCAATGGTTCATATTCTAGATTGTGTGACTACAATTCGAATTTGTTTACTGTGATGGCCAAATAATGCACATCGGTTAACGTTTTCTTATGGTAGAGACCCATCTTTAGAAAGCTTATTATGTTAACTGTCTCACAAAATGCACAAGAATTATAGGGTAAATCATAAAGCTACTATAACACATTTATAAAACATCAAGTAAGTTTCTCTACTTATTCATCCAGAAACTCTTCACCCAGGGGCAAGATTTAGGTTAGTGTTTTAAAAACTAAAACCAAAAAATAGATAAAACAGATATGTATGGGCAGGCCAAGAGGATTAACAATGTTTTTATGATCAGTCAACTATTAGATTAATGAATGACATTAGAGAATTACTGTATGCTTTCTGAAGTGAAGGATAAAGAATTTATGTTGTAAGATGAAACAATGTTTACAGAAAAATGTATCCTCAGTTTTTATTACAACACGGTAAGACAGTCTGTAACATTATTAAATTTTAGTCCTAAATTTTTGTTTTTCAGGTTGCAAATCTATGATATCATGAATGTGGGAAGGGAAGATATTTTGACCTACATTTTGTCAAATATATATATAAAATTTTCTAACGCAAACTTTGCCCAACCCTGAGAGTCAGTATGAAAAAGACCTTAAAAGCTTTCAAGGAGTTACCATAGTTAAAACTATATTAAATTATAATTATTATAAGTAAATGCCATGCTATTATGGTAAAAGGTATAATGCTATATATCAAAGATATGGATACATTTAACAAATTGAAGGTTATTTTGAAAAGAATAGAAATAATTAAGGACCAGATAGAATTTACGAGAATAATCTAATAACTCAATAATAGTACTTAATTACTTAATTACTAAAATAACTTGGACATGTTAAAATTAAGGCAGAAATAAAATTAACTATAATAGTATAAAATTAGGCAAAAAACTTACATGAAACATTAGGTAAAAATGATAAATTTAACTGGACTGACAATCATCTATAAGTGATGTTATTCATGCAAAGACCTCATAATTTTCCTTGAAGGTAATGAGAAAACAAGTCCTAATAGTTCAGGGGTTTTGTGAATAGGATGACTCCAAGAAAAGAGAAGTCTGCTTGGGCCCTTCCTAAACTTTGAGTCAATGAAGATGAGAGAACATTAATAGGGATATTTAATTTCTCATATTTGCACTTCTGAGAATGCATTCCATTATTTTTGTTTCAATTTTTTGCTTCTGTAGAGAATTTAACATTCTGATTTCACAATTTCCAGGGTACAAAAACAACACCTTTCTTACTGTTCTTATCTCTTAGCTCCTCTACTTCCTCATATCTTTCCACCAATACTCTCTTTCATCGTATCAACTTTTCAATCCCTCCTATTTTCCTTTACTTCTCCGTATTTGAATCTTTTGTATATTAGAAATAATCATTCCTATGGCAGATAATCCCTCAAAATCCACTCTGGTTAATATATCTATAATATAATTATTTTTTTCATAATATCCTTTTAATTTATCCCTTCTCATAAATATACTTATATTATGTTAAATTTAAATATCAGTAGAATCTTAAAAATCAAAAAACATAAAAGAGGACTTCCAGTTTCTGGTTCTACATATAGTGGACTTGGTAGTTACCACTCTATCCTAACAAGTAAAAAGCTGAAAAGACTAAAACATTAACAACTCTTCTTGGATTCATATGAGAGGAGAGGATACAGGAGTCTTCCGCAATATTGTAAGACTTACCTCCAAGAGCTCAACCATGTTCTTATAGTAAACATCCAGGAAAAAAACTTCCTATGCTTCTGGCATCAGGAAAGGAAAGGAACCATTTTGAGAGGCCAGAGCACATTGTTGTTAATAAGGCCTGCCCTCAGGGGATCCCAGTTAACAAGACCCTAACCTGCTAGGATATAATATGGGAAGGAAAATAACAAACACTTATCAGCTCTAGCCTTTCATATAGAAGAAGGGAAATACCTAACTTCAGCCCATCTAACTCCCACCTAACTACCACATAAGGGGAGAAAAGAAAAAAAATCCCTGAAAAACTTGTGAGGTTCACAGTTCAAAGGCACAGGCTCACCAAAACTGAGATCTAATCATAAGACTATCGAATGCTTTCCCTTCTCCCCATATCTTATCACCACGTTACTAAAGACCTATTTATAGTAGGTCTTTTATCATGTGCATCATGCCTAGATATTAAGAAGAAAAAAAAGAAAAAGAAAAACTAAGGCACCCTAAAAGGTAAAAAACTGTTCTAAGAGGTAAAGCAGCATTAGGACCAGACATAGCATGGATGTTAGGAATATCCACCTGGGAATTTAAAAAAAGATTACGTCAATAAGCTAAGAGTTTTCAATGGATAAAGTAACAGCACACAAAACAGATGGGCAATGTGAGCACAGAGATAGAAATCCGAAGAAACAATCACAAAGAAGCGCTGAGATCAAAAACACTGTCACAGAAATAAAGGTGGCCTTTGATGGGCTTGCTAGAGACTAGTCACAGCTGAGGAAAGAATCTGAACTTGAGAATATCTCAATAGAAACCTCCAAATCTGAGAGGCAAAATAATAAAGACTGAAAAACACAGAACTGAATACCAAGGGCTGTGGGGCAACTACAAAAGGTGTAGCGTATGCATAATGGAAATACCAGAAGGAAAAGAAAAGAGAGAAATGAACAAAAACGTATTTGAAACAATGATTGAGAATTTGCCCAAATTAATACCAGACACCAAGCCATAGATCCAGGATGCTAAGAGAACAGAAAGCAGGATAAATGCCCAAAAATCACCTAAGCATATCATTCTCAAATGACAGAAAATCAAAGAAAAAAAAAAAAGATTGTGAAATAATCCAGAGGGAAATAAAACACCTTACCTACAGAGAACCAAATATAAGAATTAACATTTATTTCTCTTCAGAAATCACGCAAATAAGGAGATTAAAGTGCAATATTTGATATGTTGAGAGAATAAAGCCACCAAACTGGAATTCTGTACTCTGTGAAATTATCCTTCAAAGGTGAAGGAGACAAAAAAGACTTTCTCAGACAAAGAAAAATTGGGGAAATTTATTGCCACTTGACCTGTCTTGCAAGAAATTTTTAAAAGAAGTTCTTCAGAGAGAAGGAAAATAGTATATGTCATACAGATATACATAAAGAAAGAGCATTGAAAAGGAATGGGTGAAAAGTAAAATGAAAACGTTCATGTTACTTATTCTTAATTGATCTAACAGACAATGGTTTGTTAAAAAAATGGCAACAGTGTATTTGATTATGCTAAGCAAAATAAGTCAGAGAAAGACAAATACCGTATGATTTCACTCATATGTGGAATTTAAGAAACAAAACAAGCAAGCAAGGGAGGAGAAAAGAGAGAGAAAGGAAAACCAAGCAGTAGACTCTTAAATATAGAGAACAAAATGATGGTTATGGGGGCAGGTGGGCTGGGGGATGGGTTAAACAGGTGATGGGGATTAAGGAGCACACTTATGATGAGCACCTGTTGATGTACAGAAATATCAAATCACTATATTATATACCTGAAACAACATTATACTGTATGCTAAGAGGAATTTAAATAAAAACTTGAAAAAAACCCACAAAATAATAATGGCAACAATGTATTTAAGTATGCTCATGTTATATATATATATATTACTTATAAGCATATATGTTTAAGTATTTTTTTATGTTTAAGTATTTTATCCATAAGTAAAACATAAGCATACCTAAACAAATACATTGTTGCTATTATTTTGTTATTTTTCATGTATATACATGTAAGTATGCTTTTAATATATGGGTAAAATGAATAAAAATAGAGATATAAATAATAGAAAGTGGAATTTAGAATTATTTTGTTATTATAAAGTACTCATACTACTCATGCAGTGGTATATACTGTTACTTGAAAGTAGACTATGTTTAGTTTTAAATATATTTTGCAAACTCTAACACTAAAAAAGTAAGAAAAGAAGTTTAGCCAATAGGCTAAGAAAGGAGAGAAAATGGAATCAAAATCTCGGTTATAAGAACAGAAGGCAGAAAAAGAAGGGTAACAAAGAGGAACCAGTAACAAAATGGTCAATATGAATCCAACTATATCACTAATCACTTCAAACGTCAATGGTCTAAATGTACTAATTTAAAAATTCATATGGGGCTCCTGGCTGGCATAGTTGGTTAAGTGTTGGCCTCTTGGTTTCAACTCAGGTCTTGATCTTGGGGTCATGAGATCGAGCCCCAAGTCTGGTTCTGCACTTAACACAAACTCTGCTTGGGTTTCTCTCTTCCTCTCCTTCTGCCCCTCTGCCCCCAGGCTCTCTCTCTCTTTCTCTCTCAAATAAATAAGTACATCTTTAAAAAAAAAGAGAGAGAGAGAGATTGTCAGATTGCATGAAAATTCAAGACTCAACCATATACTGTCTATAAGAAACCCATTTTAGATATAAAGATATATACTAATTAAGCTTACTAAATGGATGGCTGGGGTGGTAAGGGGATGGGCAAAATGGGTGAGAAGAAGTAGGAGATACAGCCTTACAGTTATGGAATGAATAAATTATGGGAATTAAAGGCACAACATAGGGAATACAGTCTTGGCATTGTAATAGCTTTGTGTAGTCACAGAGAAGAGCCACAATTGTGGTGAGCAGAGCATAATGGACAGACTTGTTGAATCACTGCCATACACCTGAAACTAATGTAACATGGTCTATCAGCTACACTTCAATTGAAGAAGAAGAAGAAGAAGAAGAAGAAGAAGAAGAAGAAGAAGAAGAAGAAGAAGAAGAAGAAGAGGAGGAGGAGGAGGAGGAGGAGGAGGAGGAGGAGGAGGAGGAGGAGGAGGAGGAAGAAAAGCAGAGGTAGCTAAATCAATTTTAGGCACAGCAGACTTCAAACAAGGAAAGTAATCAGGGATAAAGAATTGCATTACCTGACAAAGGGGTCAATCCTCCAAGAAGGTAAGACTGCAGGTGCCTAACTACAGAGCATAAGACACATGAAGCAAAAACTGGTAGAACCCCAAAGAGAAATAGATGAATTCACTATCATAGTTGGAAACTTCAACATACCTCATTAAAAAGAGACAGATCCAGCAGTCAGAAAATCAACAAGGACATAGTTGAACTCAACAACACCATTAATCAGCTGCATATAATGGATATCTATAGACTACTTCATACAACAACATCGTAATACACATTTCTATCAGGGTCACATGGGAATATTCACCAAGTTAGACCACAACCTGGGCCATAAAACACATCTTAACAATTTAAAAGAGCAGAAATCATACAATGCCTGCTTTCAGACCACAGTGGAATTAAGCTATAAATCAGTAGCAGAAAGATAACTGGAAAATCCCAAAATAAATTGAAATTAAACAACATACTTCTAAATAGCACATGGGTCATAGAAGAAATTTCAGGAGACACTGAAAAATATTCTGAACTCAATGAAAACAAAAACACAACCTGTCAAAATCTGTGTGATGCAATAAAAGGAATTCTTAAAGGGAAATTTAAAGCATGGAAGACATATATTAGAAAAGAAAATTTCTTATTAAACCAAACATACTTTTACAATACGGTATAGTAATCATGCTCTGTAGTATTTACCCGAGGGAACTGAAAATTGTATCCACAAAAAACCTGCACATGGATATTTATAGTAGCTTTATTCATAATTGCCAAAACTTGGAAGAAACCAAGTTGTCTTTATTTTCAGTGCTAAAAACAAATGAGTTATTAAGACATGAAAAGACAGGGAAGAAATGTTAAGTGCATATTACTAAATAAAGAATCCAATATGAAAAGACTATATATTGTGTGATTCTAACTATATGACATTTTGGAAAAGGAAAAACTATGGAGATGGTAACAAGATCAGTGGTTGCAAGGGGAATGGGTGGGAGCAGACAGGGAGGGATGAATAGGCAAGAGCATGAAGGACTTTTAGGCCAGTGAAAATACTCTGTATGATACTATAATGCTGCGTACATACTATTATGTATTTGTTTCAACCCACACAATTACAATACTAAGACTACTCCTTAAGGTAAACTATGGACTTTGGATGATAATGATGTGTTAATGTACGTTTACCAAAAATAACAAGTGTACCACTTTAGTGGGGATGTTGATAATGGGGGAGGTTATGCATATGTGGAGGCCAGCAGTAAATAGGAAATATCTATACCTTCACCTCGATTTTGCTGTGAAAAATTGCTCAAGAAACAAAAAGTTAAGGGACACCTTCGAGGCTCAGCAGTTGAGTGTCTACCTTTGGCTCAGGGTGTGATCCTGGAGTCCTGGGATCGAGTCCCACATCAGGCTTCCTGCATGGAGCCTGCTTCTCCCTCTGCCTGTGTCTCTGCCTCTCTGTGTCTCTTATGAATAAATAAATAAAATCTTTAAAAAAAAGTTAAACAAAAAGTTAAAAAGAAAAATACTTATTAAGGAAAAAAGAAACACTAATACTAATTTATCAGATAACAGCTCTCTATCCTCCTCTCTTACTCTCTCTTAGACTTAATTATTTCTTAATCTTGTCATTTACCAGAAGTTATTTTGTTTAGATTAGTCTTTCTACCTGCAAATCATAGCTCAATAAACTTATCACTATTTTATTTATTAGTATTTCATTACTAAGTCTTTAATATATAAGAAAATTTAATGTATTTTTATGAGAAATCATCATTTACACTTTATTAATTTTATTCTCTTATAAATCTTTATTTTTTTATTTTTTTAATTTAATTTTATTAATTTATGATAGTCACACAGAGAGAGAGAGAGACAGGCAGAGACACAGGCAGAGGGAGAAGCAGGCTCCATGCACCGGGAGCCCGACATGGGATTCGATCCCGGGTCCCCAGGATCGCGCCCTGGGCCAAAGGCAGGCGCCAAACCGCTGCGCCACCCAGGGATCCCATTTTATTCTCTTCTATCCTTAGAATTATCAGACAAGGTGTGGGTGAGGCAGGAAACTAGCTCATAAAGCACACCTCAAGCCTCTAGGAACATATCCTAACTAAAATGTTGCTAAATTAAAAATAATTATATTTTAAGGTTTTAGAGGTGGTTCTGCTTATCATCAAGATTGAATATGCAAGATCAACCCTATCTGAATTAAATTTAAAATGCTGAAATGAATACATAGGACAGCTATTTGAGGACTCTGGGGAGTAGTGGCAGCTGGTGGTTAGGGGAAGGAAAGCAGAAAGTAATGTACCATGGAACCAGTAGTGAGTTCAGTCATTTCTGTTTCCCTCGCTGTCTCCTGATCTACACTTAAAAGAGTCCTGAAACCAAGAACTGTGTATTACATGCTGACAGACAGTTTCAAGAAAAAACTTCTATTTCCGATGATCCAAAGAGTAGGAAAGGAGTACCCTGTGAGATAGTTTTGTTTTGTTTTCAATTCTTTCTGGCTGACTTCCAAGCAAACAGATGGTGGCAGAGGAATCTTTTTTCTTTGACCAGGATTGTGGTCTCAAGAGCATGAGGAGAATGCCTATTGCTTTGTTTTCACTCTACCCTCTCATCACTTGGCTCTGGAGGAGGACACTTTCAGGAATGCTTGGCTGAGTAGGGAAACTAAAACCACAGTTTTTATATAAAAAGGACCACTAAGAGCAACCTCTGAGAATCACAAACAGTTGGGAGTGTACAGAGAGGAGGGAGCTCAAGAAAACAATACCCTGAAGTTTCGTATTAGCTTTTTCTTACTCTTTAGCTACACATGCATGGGTCTGACCCTCAATAGCATACCAGTCTTCAAGAGCTGAATTGTGGATTTAGACTATTACTCAGGTCTCATATTGGCTATGAAGAAGCACTTTGACACTGGAGTGACATTAAAACTACAGCCCATGGAAATCAGGTAGGAGCTCAATGCTTCAACCTAACAAATGCTACCAAACATTTAAAGAAAAAATTAAACTATTTTACACGATCTCTTCCAGAAAAAAGGAGAGAGCACTTTCTGACTCATTTCATTGAGATAGCTTTACTCCAAACTAGAGGAAAGTACAAGAAAGTCAAACTACTGGTTAATATTTCTTGTGAACATAGACACAAAATCCTCAAAAAAAAAAAAACAGATTGAATTAAGCAATATATAAAAAGTAACCACCATGATCAAGTTGGCTTAATACTAGGAATGCAAGACAATTTCAATATTCATAAAATAAACGATGTAACTCATATTAACAAACCAAGAAAAGCTACAAGATCATATTGTTGCAGAAAAATCATTTGACAAAATTCAACATCCATTCATTATATAAAAAAAGTTTCTCAGCAAATTAGGAGGAAGAAGGAACTACCTTCTGATAAATGGAATCTACAAAACATCCACAACTAACATCCTATATAATAATCAAAGAATACTTTCCTCCTAAGTTTGGAGAAAAGGCAAAGATGTTCACCCTGACTGTTCCTAATCAAGGTAGTCTAGAGTCCCAGTCAATGCAACAATATGCAAGGAGGAGAAACAAAAGACATATAAATTAGAAAGGAAGAAATGAAATGGTCCCTATTTGAAAATATCATGACTGACACTCCCCATTTTAATATTTAATCTATCACTACAGTAATCAGACTGTGTGGAATCAAAGGGGTTTATTCAAAATCAATGGAAAATAAGAGTTCAGAAATAGACCCATACAAATACAGCCAGATGATTTAAAAAAAAAATAATGAACATTTTATTTTAGAACAGATTCCAATTTACAGAAAAAGTTGTAAAGTTAATGGAGCCTTCCCATATACCTATATCCAATTTCTCTTACAATTAACACTTCACATTAGTATGGTGTATTTGTTACAATTAATGAACCAGTAGTGACATATTATTATTAACTGAAGTTCACACTGTATTCAGATTTTCTTAGTTTCTACCTAACATCCATTTTCTGTTTCAGGATTTCATTCAGGAGAGTTATCATGTCCCCTTATCTCCTCTTCATTGTGACAGTTTTTTACACTTTCTTTATTTTTAATGACCTTGACAATTTTGAGGAGTACAAGTCAGAGATTTTCTAGACAATTCCTCAGTTGGGACTTTCGTTTTTCAGTTGGGACTTCTCTGATGTGTTTCTCACAATTAGACCAGAGTTATGGATTTTTGTGAAGAAGACTACAGGGGTAAAATATTCTTCTCACATGATTTACCACCGTTGATTCTGACCTTCATCACCTGGCTGGGGTAGTGTTTGTCAAAGTTTTCTACAGTAAAGGTCCTTTTCTCTCTCACCCCAGCCTCCTCCTGTTTTCCAATTGTTCCCTTAAGAAGGAAGTCATTACATGCAGCTCACATTTCGAATAGGGAGTTACACTACAGTTCTTTGTTTTTTTTTATTTTTATGTTTTTTAAAAAATTTTATTTAAATTCCAGTTAGTAACATACAGTGTAGTATTAGTTTCAGTTGTATAATACAATGATTCAACACTTCCATACAGCACCTGGTGCCCATCACAAGTGCACTCCTTAAATCTCTCACCTATTTAACCCATCCCCCTGCCACTTACCTCCCCTCCAGTAACTACCACATTTTTCTTTATAATTAAGAGTTTGTTTCTTGCTTTGCCTCTTTTTATGTTCCTTTACTTGTTTGTTTTGTTTCTTAAATTCCACATGAGTGAAATATTTGTCTTTCTCTAACTTATGTTGCTTAACATAATACTCTCTAGCTCCACCCATGTTGTTGCAAATGGTAAGATTTCATTCTTTCTTACAGCTGAGTATATATATATATATATATATATATATATATATATATATATATAACAGAATATTACCTCTTCTTTATCCATTCATCTGTTGATAGGCACTTGGGCTGTTTCTATAATTTGGCTATTTTAGACAATGCTCCTGTTAACATTTTTAGTGCATGTATCCATTTGAATTAGTATTTCTGTTAGTATTCCACCACTTTAAAGGTGGGGAATTTACATCAGTTATTTGGAATTCTTCTGCAGAGGAAACTTGTTTATTCTTCTCTCTATATTTACTTAATTATGAATTATGTCAACATGGCCTTATGGCGATTTGTTTAATACTCTGGCTTGTAATTCTATATTCCTTTATTTTGTTGTTAAATTACTCCAACTTTGGCTATTGAGGGATCCTTCATTTCCTTTTATTTATTACAGAATGGTATTAGAAACTAGGACCTGGGTACCAGTGTGCTCATTGCGACTGGGTTGTTGCATTTATGCCATCTCAGCTGACGAATCAAGGAATACATGCATGTATACTAATCCATGTATATGCATGTATCTACAAATATTTATATCTGTACTATATTAGGTAAATATGGGTCCTGACTCATGTCTCCAACTCTAACTTATCACCATGAGACAATTTTAATCTTCTCTCTTGCTTTTCTATATTCTCCCTCTCCAAGAGTAAGAAACCTGGCTCACCTACCATTTACTTAATCGTTCCATTTCTGTATATATATATATATATATATATATATATATATATATATATATATATAATATAGTATTTTCAGAATTGTTAATCTGTACTCCTGTGGGAAAAACTTGATCAACTAGAGTACAGTGCTTATGTGCAGCTTCCTTTTTATGTAATGTTAAAGGCTCTTCTTATTTACATGGTCAGCACTTTTCCCTCCACTCCCTTCAGTGAAGTTGTTTCATACATTTGTAATACTTAGATTGCTTTGTCACATTCTGCATTCTATCCTAGGACTTCTCTGAACTCCTAAGTGGTTTTTAAAACAAATCCACATAAATTAAAATTCTCTATTTTTGCTGTAAACCTCTTTGCATTTTGACAAATACATAGTTTCATGTATCCACCCTTATGGTATCACATAAAATAGTTACACTGCTCAAAAAATTCCCCATGCTTCACTTGTTCAATCCTTCCCTTAAACCTTTGATTTTTTTTTTTTTGCCATCCCTATAGTTTGCCTTTTTTGAAGGCCATATAACTGGAATTATACAATATATAGCCTGGTTTCTTTCCTTTAGCAATATACACTTAATAGTCACCCATGTCTTTTCATGGCTTGATATTCATTCTTTTCATTGCTGATAGCATCCCATTGTGTGGATATACCACAGTTTGTTTATTCATTCATCCCTCAAAGGACATCTTGGTTGCTTCCATTTTTGGCAGTTGCATAATGCTGCTATAACATTTCAAATCAGTTGGGGAAATACGTAGGAGTGCAATTGCTGGGTTGTATGATAGACTATTTTTAATTTTGCAAGAAATTTCCAAATGTCTTCCAAAATAGCTGTACCAATTTACATTCATATCAGCAGTGAATAAGAGTCCCTGTTGCTCTGAATCCTCACCAGCAGTTAGTACTGTTGGGTTTTTGTCCAGTTTTTTTGTAACTATTCTAATAGTTATGTGGTGGTATCTCATTTTTTAACTTGTATTTCCCTAATGAAAAATACTGTTGAGCATTTTTATTGAGATACAAGTCACATATGATATTATATTGGGTTTAGATGTACAATTTAATGATTTGATATTTATATATATTGCAAAATGATTCTATAATAACTCTAGCTAACTTCTATTACCACATGTACAATTTTTTCTTTTTGTGGTGGGAACTTTGAAGATTCATTCTCTTAGCAACTTTCAAATATATAACACAGAATTGTTCTCTGTAGTTACCAGTGGTCAAGGGTACAAACTTCCAGTTATAAGATATATAAGTTGAGCACCTTTTCATTTGCTTAGCTGCCACCTGTATATATCTTTGGAAAGGTGTCTGTTTAGTTTGCCCAGTTTGTTCATTGAGAGGTTTTACTTCCTTATTGTTGAGTTTTAGGGTTTTGGATTTTTTGTTTGGTTTTTGAATTGGTTTTTATTTCCATTCTCTTATGTGTTTATCAAAAAGCAGGATTTTTTAGCTTTAATAGGATCCAACTTTGTTTCTTTCATGATTATGCTTTTGGTAATATATCTGAAATCTCATCACCAACTGAAGCTCAAATATTCTCCTATGTTTCCTTTTATAGGTATTATAATTTTGTACTTGAAGTTTCTATGATCCATTTTGAATCAATTTTGGGTAAGGTGTAAGGTCTATGATGAGGTGTATGCTTTTTGCTTATTAATATCCAATTACTTCAGCACCATTTGTTGAAAAATTACCTTTCCCCTTTGAATTGCCTTGCACCTTTGCCAAAAATCAGTTGACTCTATAGGTGTGCATCTCTTTTGGGCTCTCTGTTATTCCATCATGCTCCATCTATGGACGTATTCTTTCACTGATACCATACTGCCTTGATTTCTGTAGCTTTGCAGTATGTCACAAAATTGGGTAGTGTGAGTTTGCAAACCTTGTTCTTCTTTTTAATACTGTATTCTAGGTCTTTTGCCTTTCCACAAAAAATTTAGTATAAGATTGTCCATATCTATCAAATAATGTACCAGTAATTTTTTGGGGATTCCATTGATTCTAAAGATTAAGTTGGGAAGAGTTGACATTTTAGTTATACTGGATTTTCAAATCACATATAAAACAGCTCTTGATTTATTTAGATCTTCATTTTCTTCCCTCAGTGTTTTGTGGTTTCTGCATGCAGATACTATTCATATTTTAATAGATTTAAATATAAGTGTTTCTTTTTGGTGCTATTGTAAATGTACTGCTTATTTAATTTTAACTTCTAGTTGTTCATTTATGGTGTATCATAAGGTATATAGATAAGAAATTGCCTCACTCATTAGTTAGAGGGATTATTGTGCACATTCGTTGGTGTCCCTACATAGACCATCATTTCACATGCAATTAAAAACAGTCTTCTTTGTTCCTTTTCAATATGCATACCTTTTTTTAAATTTTCTTCCCTTACTGCATTAAGTAGGGCTTCTAGTGTGAGGCTGAATAGAAGTGGTTTTAAATGACATCTTTGTCTTTTTCCAACTCAGGGAAAAAGCATCTAGTCTTTTACCATTAAATAGTGTTAGACTGTTAGAAAATAAGCCTCTTTTAAGCCTGTTTCAAAAAGGTATTATGTTGATATTTTTATTAAGTTACAGAAATTCCTCTCTATTCTGTTTGCGAAAGTTTTTATCATGAATCAGCAGTAGATATTTTCAAATGCTTTTTCCTTCATCAGTGGATATGATCATAAGATTTTTCTCCAGTCTTTTGATTAGACAGACTACAGTGATTGAGTTTTGAAAGTTAGCCAGTCTTGCTCATGTTTAATAAGTCCCATTTGGTCATGGTGTATAATTTTTTTATATTACTGAATTCAATTTGCTAACGTTTGGTTGAAAATTTTTATTGACATTTTCATGTAAATTTACATTTACATGTTCATGAGATATATCAGTCTGTAGTTTTTCTATCATATAATGTCTTTATCTGTTTTTGTAATAATTGGCTTCTTAGAATAAATTAAGAAGTCTTCCTTCTGCTTCTTTTCCTTTTTCTGAAGAGATTGTAGAAAATTAGTATTATTTCTTCCTTAAATGCTTGATAAAATTCACCAGTAAAACAAATTGGTCCTGGTATTTTCCTTTTAAAGGTTAATTATTGATTAAATTTTAGAATTATGTTTAGGGCAATTAAAGTTATCTCTCCTTGAGTGAGTTTTCTTAGTTTGTATTTTTCAAGGACCTTATTCATTTCATTTCAGATTTGTAGACATAGAGTTGCTTATAGTATTTCTTTATTATCACCTTAATAACCATGATATCAATAATAATAACCACTCTTTCATTTCTAATATTGATAATTTGGGTCTTCTCTCTTTCTTCATTAGAGTTTACTAATTTTATTGATTTTTTTCAAGGAATCAGCTTTTGGTTTCATTGATTTTCTCTATTTTTTATTGTCAAATTTATTTCTGCTCTAATTTTTAATATTTATTTTCTTCCATTTGCTTTAGGCTTAAATGATTACTCGTTCTTTACTTTCCTAAGGTGGAAGCTTATGTTATTGAATTTAGATCTTTCTTCTTTTGGGGTGTAAGTCAGTAATGCTATAAATTTCCCTCTAAACACTGTACTCACTGCATTTTAAAGGTTATATTTTCTACTTTAGTTAATTCAAAATATTCTTTTTTTATTTTATTTTATTATTTTTTTTTATTTATGATAGTCACAGAGAGAGAGAGAGAGAGAGAGAGGCAGAGACACAGGCAGAGGGAGAAGCAGGCTCCATGCACCGGGAGCCCGATGTGGGATTCGATCCGGGGTCTCCAGGATCGCGCCCTGGGCCAAAGGCAAGCGCCAAACCGCTGCGCCACCCAGGGATCCCAATTCAAAATATTCTATTTTTGATTTTTCTTGAGGCTTCATTTTGAAATGTTGATTATTATTTTATTTAAGGGCCCAACATATGGTCTACCTTTATGAAGGTCCATGTGAATTTGAGAAGAATGTGTATTCTGTTGTTATTTGCTAGAATATTTTATAAATGTCAAATAGACCAGGTTGGTTGACAGTGTTGTTTAGGACATCTAAATTTGTATTGATTTTCTGCCTTTTAATCTATCAGCTAACAATGGAGGGTTGTGGAAATCTCCAACCATAACAGTGGATTTGTTTATTTCTCCTTTTACTTCTGTCAGTTTGCTTCATTTATGCTGAAGATCTTTTGTTTGGAGCACATGTTATCTCTTCTTGGAGGACTGACTCCTTTACCATTATCTAATGTTCTTTATTCCTGATGATCACCCTTGTTCTGAAGTCTGTGTTACCTAAAGTTAACATAGCTACTTTCATTTTCTGTTGATTAGTGGTAGCATGATGTACTTTTCTCCTTTCCTTTTCTTTAAAACTATATGTATCTTTTTTTTTTTTGAGCTCTTGTTTGTTTTGAGATATATATATATATCTCATATATATATATATATATATATATATATAATGGGTATTTGAAAAGAATGTGTATTGTTTTTTTGGGTGGAGTGTTCTATAAATGTTGATTGATGATATTGTTGAGTTTCTCTAATCTTGCTGATTTCTGTCTAGATGTGTTATCAATTATTGAGGAAGGGGTGCTGAAGACTCCAGTTGTAAATAGGGATTTTTCTATTTCCCCTTTTAGTTCTATCAGTTTTTACTTCACATATTTTGTAGCTCTATTGTTTGTTGCATACACATTTAGGATTGCTATATTTTCTTGGTGAATTGATGCTCTTGTCATTATGTGAACATCCTTTCTGTCTCTGATAATTTTCTTTATTCAGATTAGAAAAGAACTTTGTATTAATATCAAATAGATTATTTGATATTAATTTGATATCATTTGATAAAATGATATTTGATATTGATATTTGATATTAATACATCCACTTCCAGTTTCTTCTGATTGGTATATATAATTCCTAAAGATAGCATAAATTTATTTCTTGTTTTTTATTCACTCTGACAGTGTCCTTTTTAGTTGACATATTTAGATCATCTACTCACTGCATTTATTCCTTTTTTTGTTTCTATTTTCTGCTTTTTCTAGCTTTATTTTACTTGAACTCTGTTTATCTTCTCAGTGTATCAATTGTACTTTTAAAAATAAAACTAGTGATTTCTGTAGTGTTTGCAATATAAATTGTTAACTAATCTGGGCCTACTTTCAAATAACTATACGTCTTGTGTAGGACAGTCCCAATTTGTTCTTCTCATTCCTTTAGATGCTTTGTTAATCTTTTGATTTATATATGTTCCAATCACCAAATACATAGTTTTGTTTTGTTTTTAAAAGATTTTATTTATTCATGAGAGACACAGAGAGAGGCAGAGACACAGGCAGAGGGCGAAGCAGGCCCCATGTGGGACTCCATCCTGGGTCTCCAGGATCAGGCCCCAGGTGAAGGCAGCGCTAAACCACTGAGCCACCCAGGCTACGCAATATATTGTTAATATTCTTATTTAAGAAAGTAGTTATCTTTTAGATCAATTAAAAATAACACTTCATATTACTTTCATTTGTTTCTTCTTCAAAGTTCTTTCTTCCTTTATGCAAATTCGGTGTCTGTCCTATATAATATTTCTGTTGCCTGAACAACTCCTTTAACATTTCTTACCTGAGCTGAGATCAAGATTCAGATGCTAAACTGACTAAGCCACCAGGTGCTCTAGAATGAGTCTGTTTTTGATCAGTTCTCTCAATTTTTGTTTGAGAAACTCTTTATATCTTCTGCACTTTTGAAGACAACTTTGCTTGATATAGAGTTCTAGATTAGTGGTGTTTTTCTCCTAACATTTTAACTATTTCACTCCACTTTCTTCTTGCTTACATGGTTTCTGATGAGAAGACCACTGTAATTATTATCATTGTTTATCTACAGGTGGATTTCATTTTTAAAATTTGCCTGCAGTTACTTTCAAGATTTTGTCCTTGTCTGGTTCTGAACTTTGAATATATGTATAAATGTGATCCATAAAGAAAAAAAGTAAATGGATTTTATAAAAATTAAAAACTTTTGCCTTGTTAAAGACACTACTGACAGAATGACAAGACAAACTACAAACTGGAAGAAAGTATAGTTGATTCTCATTATTTACAGTAGTTTGCCCATAAAATACAGTAGTTTGCTCTATAAAATAATATTTTATAATTAGAATAATCACTTCTAATTAATTCAGAATTAATGAATACTGGGGATGCCTGGGTTGCTCAGTAGTTGCCTTCCGCTCAGGGTATGATCCTGGGGCCCTGGGATTGAGTCCCGCATCGGGCTCCTTGCATGGAGCCTGCTTCTCCCTCTGCTTATGTCTCTGCCTCTTCTCTCTGTGTCTCTCATGAATAAATAAATAAAATCTTAAAAAAAAGAATTGATGAAAACTGAACCATTATCCCTGAAGGGAATACAGGGTTAGTTTGCTATGAGTCTCTGGTCACAATATTTTCATTGATTAATTAATATATATCCTTATTCTATGTATGTTTCTGTTTAAAGACACCTTACTTAAAATATAGTACTGATTCATTAACATTGGACTCATGGCCAATAGCACCATAATTCATTCTTGAATGAACTTTATCTAACAATCATATTTTCTCCATAACATACATCACAATTTTCTTATGCTAAGGAACATTAGATAGCATTTCAGCACAATTCTTGGGAGCTATTCTAAACAGTGAAATTACCAAAAAAACAGGCAAAAATGTTAAAATGTGGCACTAAATAGACAAAAAAGAAAACATTTTTATAGTATGATAGCTGATATAAGAAGGTAGAGTGTTGCCTTGTTTGATTCAGCTGTGAAAATGTATGTCAGGAAATTCAAAATTTTCACTATTTTGCATATCTGTGAATGACCACAGCAAGATGGCATGTATTGATTTGGGAGTTACAAATAAATTTTAGCAGTAGTCAAATGTGCAGGTACAGAATCTGCAAATAATGAGGACCAGTTGTATTTTTAAATCATATAACTGCCAAAGGACTTATATCCTAAATGTATAAGGAACTCTCAAACTCAATAGCAAAAAATTAAAAAATCAATCTTATCTCAGAAAAAGGGGATGATAAACCATACACTTCAGGTCTACTGAAGCTTCATCAGTGCACTGGGTTAGACATCTGGTCTGACTAAGGACACTATGTATCAGTGAGAACTTCTCAAGGAACAACAGAAGAAGAACTCCCTGCAGTTCTGTTCAGGTCTATACCTGAACAAAGAGATAGAAAACATGAAAAAAGAACCATTGGAGATGAAGAACTCAGTAATAGAAGTTAAAAATACTAGAGTGAATAAATAGTAGACTATAGGAAGCAGAAGAATGGATCAGAGACCTGGAGAACAGTAATGGAAAGCAATCAACCTGAACAGAAGAAAGAAAAAATAAAAAAAATATGAATAGATTAAGGGAACTCAGTGCCACCATCAAATGTAGTAACACTCATATTATAGGGATCTCAGACGGCAAAAAGAGAGAAAAAGAAGCAGAAAATTTATCTGAAAAAAAAATAATAGTTGAAAATTTCCTGAATCTAGGGTAAGAAACAGACATCCAGATCCAGGAGGCACAGGATTCACCCAACAAATTCAACACAAGGAGGCCCATAGAAGGACCCATACTAATTAAAATGGCAAAAAGTAGTGATAAAGAGATAATTTTAAAAGAAGCAAGAGACAAGAAAACAGTTATATACAAGGGAAACCCCATAAAGGTATCAGTGGGTCTTTCACAGAAACAGCAGGCCCGAGAGGAATGGTTAATATAATAAAAGTGTTGAAAGAAAAAAAAAAAAACCTGTAACCAAGAATACTCTATCCAGCAACACTGTCATTCAGAATAGAAGTATAGATAAAGAGTTTCTCAGACATACAAAAGTTAAAGGAATTCATTACCAGTAAACATCCTTATAAGGGAGGTTAAAGGGAATTCTGTAGGTATAAAGGAAAGACTATGGCTGGAGTAAGAAAAATAAGAAGTAAAAATCAGTATATCTATAAAAATCAGTCAAGGTATTCACAAAATAAAATAATGTGAAGTATGACACCGTATACCTAAAATATGGGGGAGAGTAGAAAAAATTCAGTGCTGTTAGAATAGGTTCAAACTTAAGTAACCATTAACTTAATGTAGACTATTATATGCATAAGATGTATGAACCTAATAGTAACTGCATATCAAAAACCACTCATAGATACACAAAAAATAAAGAGAAAGGAATCCGAGTATATCACTAAAGAAAACCAGCAACCTTGAGAAAAGAGAGCAGGAGAAGAAAAGAACAGAAACAAATATAAAACCCATAAAACAAGTAAAATAATGGCAATAAGGTCATTCATATCAATAAGTACTTTTAATGAAAATAGACGAAACACTTTAATCAAAAGATACAGGGTGATGGAATGTTTAAAAAACAAGATCCATCTGTATGTTGCCTACATGACATCATTTTAGACCTAAAGACACAAGTAGACTAAAAGTTAAAGGGATAGAAAAACAGTTATTATGCAAATACAAGTGAAAAGAAAGTCTGGGAGTGGTGATGCCTGGGTGGCTCAGTCAGTTAAGCTTTCAGCTCCTGGTTTCAGCTCAGGTCATGTTCTCAGGGTTATGGCATTGAGTCCCAGATTGGGTTCCATGCTCGGTGTGAAGTCTGCTTGGGATTCTCTCTCCTCCTCCCCCCCACCCCAGCTCCTACCCCTGCTCTCATTTTTTTCTCTCTCTCTTTCAAATTAAATAAATAAATAAATAAATAAATTCTTAAAAAAAAAAAAAGAATGCCTGGGTAGCACTATTTATATAGGACAGCACTATTTATATAGAACAACCAAATTTTATTATTTATTTATTTATTTATTTATTTATTTTTTATGACAACCAAATTTTAAAACAAAAACTGTAACAAGAGACAAAGAATCCAATAAGAAGACCTAATAACTCTAAGTGTTTATGCACCCAACATGGGAACACTCGAATACATAAAGTGCTAATAACAAACATAAGGGAAATAATTGATAGTAATATAATAACAGTGGAGGACTTTAACTCCTCACTCACATCCAAACAGAAAATCAAAAGGAAAAGAGTGACTTTGCATGACAATTGGACCAGATGGATCTAATAGACACAGTCAAAACATTTCATGCTTAAACAGCAGAATGCACATTCTTTTCAACTCTACATGGAACATTCTCTAGAATAGACCCCATGTTAGGCCACAAAAGAATTCTTAACAAATTCAAAAAGATGGAAATCATACCACACATCTTTTCCAACCATTACACTATGAACTAGAAATCTACCACAAGAAAAAATCTGGAAGAATACAAATACGTGGAAGTTAAGTAATATTCTACTACACAATGACTGGGTGAACCAAGACATCAAATATGAAATAAAAAAACGTAAAAGACACAAATGAAAATGAAAACACAATGATCCAAAATCTTTGGGTGCAGAAAAAGCAGTTCTAAGCGGGAAGTTTATAGCAATACAGGCCTACCTGAAGAAGCAAGAAAAATCTCAAATAAACAAATCTCAACCTATCCTTATACCTAGAGGAGTTCCAAAAAGAATAGACAAAAGCAAAACCTTTAGCAGGAAAAAAAAATATATTAGGGCAGAAATAAATGAAAAAAGAAACTAAGAAAACCAAAACAGAACAATGAATCCAAGAGTTGTTTCTTTGAAAAGATCAACAAAATCGATAAACCTGTAGCCAGACACATCAAAGAAAAGGAGAGGACTGAAATACACAAAATCAGAAATGAAAGACAAAAACAAAACTAATACCACAGAAATACAAAGGATTATGAGAGAATATTATGAAAATTTATATGCAAAGAAATTGAACAACCTAGAAGAAATGGATAGATTCCTAGAAACATACAAATTCCCAAATCTGAATCTGGAAGAAATAGAAAGTTTGAACAGACTGATTACTAGCAATGAAACTGAATAAAAAATTTAAAAATTGCCAATAAACAAAAGTCCAGGATCAGATGACTTCGCAAGTGAGTTATGCCAAAGATTTAAAGAAGAGTTAACACCTATTCTTCTCAAATTATTCCTAAAACTTGAAGAGGAAAGAAAGCTTCCAAATTCATTCTGTGAGGCCAGTATTCATCTGATATAAAACTGGATAAAGGGACTATAAAAAAAAAGAGAACTGCAGTTCAATATCTCTGATCTATTTAAACGTAAAAATCCTCAACAAAATATTAGCAAACTGAATTAAATAATATATTAAAAATTATTCACCATGATCAAGTAAGATTTATTTCTGGGATGGAAGGGTAGTTCAACATCTGCACATCAATCAATGTGATACATCACATCAATAAGAAAAAGGATAAAAACCACACAATCATTTATTTCAGTATATGCAAAAAAGCAAAAGACAAAGAGAAATTAGACCACTTTCTTACACCATACACAGAAGTAAACTCAAAATGGATTAAAAGTTAGATGTGAGACTTGAAATATATATCTATAATATCTGAGAAGACAACACAATCAGTAATTTCTCTGACATCAGCAATAGCAAAATCTTTCTAGGTATGTCTCCTGAGGCCAGGGAAACAAAAACAAAAATAAATTCTTGGGAGTACATCAAAAGTAACAGATTGTGCACAGCAAAAAGAAACAACCAACAAAACTAAAAGACAACTGGGACGCCTGGGTGGCTCAGCAGTTGAGCATCTGTCTTCAGCTCAGGGTGTGATCTTGGGATTCAGAATCAAGTCCCACGTCGGGCTCCCCACATGGAGCCTGCTTCTCCCTCTCCCTGTGTCTCTGCCTCTCTCTCTGTGTCTCTCATGAATAAATATATAAAATATTTTTAAAAGCCCAAAAGACAACTTACTGAATGGGAGATATTTGCAAATGTAAATCCAGTGAGAGGTTAATATTCAAAATATAAAAAGAACTTACACAAGTCAGCGCCAAAACATCCAATTAAAAGTAGGCAGAAGACATGAACAGACATTTCTCCAAAGTAGATATATAGATGGCCAACAGACACAAGAAAAGAAGCTCAGTATCACTCATCATCAGGGAAATGCAAATAAAAACCACAATGAGATATCATTTCACACCTGTCAGGATGGCTGAAATAAAAAAGTGTTGGCAAGTGTTGGCAAGGATGTGTAAAAAAAAAAGGAACTCTTGCACTGTTAGTGGGAATGCAAACTGATGTAGACACTGTGGAAAACAGTATGGAGGCCCCTCAAAAAATTAAGAATTGATTAAATCAATTAATTGATCCTATAATTCCACTCCTGGATATTTACCCAAAGAATAAGAAAACAATAATTTGAAAAGATATATGCACTCCTATGTTTATTGCAGCATTATTTACAATAGTCAAATTATGGAAGCAGCCCAAGTGTCCATTGATAAACTAATCGATAAATTAGTGATACATACACACACAGATTATATATAATATAATAATATATATATTATATATACTATATAATATACTATATACTACTATTATATATCATACTATATAATAATATATATTATATATATTATATATAAGTATATATAAGTATATATGATTTAATACTTATATATAAAATATATAATACTTATATATTTTATATAATTTACTTATATATAAAATATATAATACTTATATATTTTATATAATATACAATATTATATATAAGTATATATAAGTATATATAATACTTATTTTATATATATATATGTGTATATATATATATATATATATATATATATATACTTACTCAGCCCCTAAAAAGAATGAAATCTTGCAATTTGAACAACACTGGTGGGAGCAGAGGGTATAATGCTAAGTGAAATAAGTCACTCAGAAAACACAGTACTGTATTATTTCACTCACATGGGGAATTTAAGAAATCAGAGAAATAAAGAAAAAAAGAGAGAAATGAAAAAAACAGATTTTAAATCTAGAGAACAAATTGGTGGTTACCAGAAGGGAGGTAGGAGAGGATGGGTAAAATAAGTAAAGGGACTGAGAGTACACTTATGATGAGAACTGAGTAGTGCATGGAATTGTAGAACCACTGCATTGTACACCTGAAACTAACACTGTATATTAATTATAGTGGAATTTAAAAATTAAAAAAAACTTTTATGTTAAAAAATAGTACATGAATATTCATAGCAACTCTACCATAATCACCAGGAACTGAAAATAGTTCAACTGTACCTCAGTGGTAAGTGAATCAAACCAACTGTAGTCTGGCTCTACAGCTCTGTATTATTCATCCATAAAAAGGAAAGAATAATTAGTACATGCAACAATACAGATAAATGTCAAAGGCAGTGTGTTGAGTAAAAGAGGGCAGTATCAAACAGTTACATATTGTATGATTTCATTTATACGACATTTTGGAAAAGGTGAAACTATCGAGCTAAGGACAGGTCAGTGGTTGCCAGACTAAGCCATGGAGAGACAGTTTGACTACAAATAGGAAGAAATGTTTTGGGGAGTTATGGAGCTCTTCTGTGTTTGTATTGTAGAGTTAATTACATAAATCTCTATGTGCATTAAAACTCAAAATTGTGTATAATAGAAGTCAATTTCAAAGTATTTAACTAAAAATATTAGTGTCATAAAAATTCTATGGTTGGAAACATTAGAATTCAATATAGCCTCTTTATAAGTTGTATTCTCTTGCTCCTTTTGCATTCACTATTTTATATAAGAAATAAAGAAAATACACAGTATTTTAACACATCCAAATTCTCTATAAGTTATAGAATAAATACGTGTATTAAATATATAAATAGACCAAAAATTTCAGTTTCTTCTTATTTTTGTGACTCTTTTCTCCACCATGTGTGCTCAAAGATATGTTGTTAAAGTCTACTGCCTAATGTTATAGATTTGAGCTCTGAAATCACTTCTTTTTTTTTAAATTTTATTTATTCATGAGACACACACACACACACGCACACACACAGACAGAGACACAGGCAGAGGGAGAAGCAGGCTCCATGCAGGGAGCCTGACGTGGGACTCGATCCTGGGACTCCAGGATCATGCCCTGGGCTGAAGACAGGTGCTAAACCACTGAGCCACCCAGGGATCCCCTAAAATCACTTCTTAAATAGTGCAATTGAGTTGTACATTTACCCAGATTTTGGAGACTATTCACTTTTGAGCTAAAAAATATCAGGTTTTCAAAATAATTCAATCAATATTTCTTTCCTTATGTTTAATTTGAACTCTTACAAAATGACATTTACATTTTCTTTCCATATGAATTTTTAAAAAAGATTTTATTTATTTATCCATGAGAGACACAGAGAGATGCAGAGAGAGAGGCAGAGACACAAGCAGAGAGAGAACAGTCTCCATGCAGGGAGCCCGATGTGGGACTCAATCCCAGGACCCCGGGGTCATGCCCTGAGCCGAAGGCAGACGCTCAACCGCTGAGCCACCCAGGCGTCCCCTATATGAATTTTAAGGGTTGATTTTTATGCTAAGTGGCTGTGGGTGTGGATAGTTTTCCTAATAAAATAAAATGTCATTCCTACTACATTTGATATAAATGAATTTTTTAAAGGTTTTATTTATTTATTCATGAAAGAGAGAGAGAGAGTGAAAGGCAGAGACACAGGCAGAGAAGTAAGTTCCCCACAAGGAAGCCCGATGAGGGACTCGATCCTGTATTATGGGATCACTCCCTGAGCGGAAAGCAGATGCTCAACCATTGAGCCACTCAGGCTTCCCGATATAAATGAACTGTTAGGGATCCCTGGGTGGTGCAACGGTTTGGCGCCTGCCTTTGGCCCAGGGCGATCCTGGAGACCCGGGATCAAATCCCACGTCGGGCTCCCGGTGCATGGAGCCTGCTTCTCCCTCTGGCGCTCTCTCTGTCTCTCTCTCTCTCTCTCTTTCTGGTGACTATCATAAATCAATTAAAAAAAAAAAAAACAAATGAACTGTTAATTGAAAGAGGACTTAAGATACCAGTTCTTTGAGTGAAGATTAAGAAGGCCCCAAGATTGCTGATTGTAGTCTCTTGATCTTTCTAAGAAGAATCTTCCTGCCTGGAAAGCTGCTTTAAAGCAGCGATGGCAAATAAATTTGGATGTTGTTTTTTTGTTTTGTTTTTTTCAAACCCTTCAGAATATCTTCAAAGTACATTTCTTTCAGTTTGCCAAATATAACCACTTTGGGGAAATCAAGGAATCATGATGCTTTTCTGAAAGGAGAGAGATACCCTACATTCCATATCACATTTAGGATTATCAATGTCTTTGACAATTTTGATAAATATATTGTTAGCCTATTCCCTAAGTAAAGTTATGTCTTCACACTTAAGCTTTTCCTCTTGAGTGCTTTCAAGATATTCCATTTGGATTAGCTGAGCAATTGTCAGCTCAAACTGTAGTTAAATATTTTTAGCCCATGAATAACACCTATTGGACTTCCTCAATTTTTTCACCTTGGTTTCATCATGATACTTAAAACTCGCATTTTTTTTTAGAAAAGACGTATTTATGTATTTTAGAGAGAGAGTGAGAGAGTGGAGGGGAGGAGCAGAGGGAGAGAGAATCTTAAGCAGATACCATGCTGAGCATGAAGCCTGACTTGGGAGTCGATCTCATGATCCTGCGACAAGAACCTGAGCCAAAACTAAGAGTGGACACTTAACTGACAATACCCAGGTGCCCTAGAACTTCCGTTTTAATAAAAGGCTAGTTTATTCTGACCTATGGTGACACTTTGTCTTCTAACTATTGTATTGTGAGCAGTATGTTATTGGATATTTATTTTATATAAACTTCATACTGTTTCTCATGATTTGTAAAAAAAAAAGGGGGGGGGGAGGGGGATTGGGGATTCACACATAATTTGTGAGATTTGCCTTGTTTTATAAACCAACCACTTTGCCCTGACCAAGCAAACAGAAAAATTATTCAAGGCTGGTAGGGGCTTTAACCTTGTCAAAATTAGGTCCAAATTTTGGGCAGATTACTTAACTGAGAACCTGTTTATTCATCTCTTAAGTGAGGACAATAAGATTTATCTTGTAGGAGTGCTATAGGTTTAGAGATAGTAAAAGAAAAGAACTTGGTCCATTGGCTGGCTCATAATTAATAGTGACTATTTGAAACATCAATTACTTTGCACACAGAGAATTTCTCCCTTAAAAAGCAAAAACAGAAAAATTTGCCATGTTGGAAAAATGCACCCTTAAAAATCTCAATACTTTAATTCAAATACTTCTATTATTAAAATTCAAAATGATTAAGATCAGATTTTAAGTTAAAAACCATATTAACTATAGGGATTTCAAGATAATATTTGACTTTTTTTAAAACACTGGGCTTCTTTTTACCATAAACAATGCTCCCATAAATATGCTTTTCCTTATGGTGTAACTATAATTTAGGAAATCATTTATATTATAAATTTATAATATACATACATACATTAATTTTAGTTTTTAATTTTGGCTTTTCTAAGATTCTAAAAAGTCTCTGTCCTATCATTAGAGAAAACTAACCCAGCACTTCTATTTTAAATTTCAAATGTATTTTTATCAATGTATGCATATTAAAATAAGTCAATAATAAAGTGTCTTATTCTTTTCAAAAGTCTGTTTTCTCCAAATTAAATGGAAATTTTGATTTTTGTGTGGTTATTATTCGAGAAATCACTGTTAATAAGCCTAAAAATCTTCTAGCATTTTCTCAAGCAGCAAAAGTCCATTTTAAAATACGGTCTACTTCTGAGTCCTTGCATTTGTAATTATTTGTTGTTGAAAAATTTCTATGCATTTTTCATACTCTACCACAGGGTGGAGTATTGCTTTAAATATGGGATCTCTTTACACCATGCATTTCTAACTACATTTATCTTATTACACAGATAAATAGTGAAATAGGGCTTTAGTGAATGCTGAAATTTTGGGTACTAAAATTTTGAACACTATAGGAATCATTTGAATTTCTACTCAGGTATAATTAAGAACAATCCTTTTTTAATTCCTAACTTTTTAATTTGCTTCCCAGCAGATATATGGTTCTTTCTTTTTTTAAGATTTTGTTTATTTATTCATGAGAGACAGAGAATGAGACAGAGAGGCAGAGACATAGGCAGAGAGAAGTAGGCTCCATGTAGGGAGCCCAATGTGTGGGGCTTGACCCGGGACTCCAGGATCACGCCCCGGGCCGAAGGCAGATGCTCAACCGCTGAGCCACCCAGGTGTCCCAAGAACAAATATTAAACAAATATTTCATTCAATGGCCCCCAAAGGAAGAAAGCAAAGCAATCTATTCAATTCCTATGGAGATTTTATGACATAGTATCTTGAAATGGTATTTAATTTTCATCCAATTGTGTATGTTTTTTCTTCAAAAGCAGAAATCATGGAATAGTCTACTATTTTGATTATTTATTTGCATTTTGTATACATGTATTAATTTTTAAATTTCATTTTATTTTATGTATATGCATATTAATTGTGATAATGTACAGTTTGTATTGAAAAATATTTATTGACTTATATTCCATTTTCTGGAAATATGGTTGTGCTACTAAATTAATTCAGAACTATCATGCAAAAGACTTGACTTACTAAAACAAAGTCTATTTATTGACATTAAATAATTTCTAGATAGGATACATTAGTCTCCTCTTAATTACTCAATGCTCTTTTAACTCAGAACAAGCACAAATGGGAGCTAAGGCTACTTGGGCCTTATGGATTTTTATGGATTTGGCAGTCATGAAATTACATATCCATGACATCTCCCTGCAGCCTCTTGTTTATTCCTCAGTAGATTAATGACAGGGCAGCCCCGGTGGCTCAGTGGTTTGGTGCCATCGTCAGCCCAGGATGTGATCCTGGAGACCCAGGATCGAGTCCCACATTGGGCTCCCTGCATGGAGCCTGCTTCTTCCTCTGCCTGTGTCTCTGCCTCTCTCTCTCTCTCTCTCTCTCTCTCTGTCTTTCATGAATAAATAAATAAAAATCTTTAAAAAATGGGTTAATGACAGGAGGTATGATTGGGAAGCACACAGATCAAATGACAATTATGCATTAAAGTAAAGAAAGCATGTTTAAGTAGTATCCAGCAGTTCACATCTCAGACTTCTAGAAGACCACTGAAGTGCTGCTCTTGACTTACAACAAAATGCTTCAGAATCCCCATCCAGATTTATCTCTTCAAAATATTTCAACTTCTGAGCACTGGATAAACAAAAAAAAAAAAAAAAAAGGAAAAAGATTCTTTCTTGTAGCCCTCATGTCATCCTCAGTATGTATACAGAGCCAAGATTAAGAAAGTAATGGATGACAAATTCAAATTTGGAAAGAGAAAGATGACATTTACAGTGGTTATTTCTGAACTGAAGAGTTTAGGTTTTCTTTTTATAATTGTTGAGTGGTAACAGACCAAACATTTATATGTTTAGCCTAACAACTTATTTTTTTTTTATTGAGGTGTGATTCATATAACATTTTAAAGCCCACAATTCAATGTCATTTAGTGCATTCAGAATGTTGCACAACTACCTTCTTTCCCAGTTTCAAAGCTTCTGTCACCTCATAACACCTTGTACCCATTAGGTAGTCCTCCCCATTCTCTGCTCCTTCTGTCCCTGGACAATCACTAATGTGTTTTCTGGCTCCATGGATTTGCCTATTATGGATATTTCATATCAAAGGCATCATAGAATATGTGCTCTTTTGTGTCTGGTTTCTTTGACTTAGCATAATGTTTTCAAGGCTCATGCACATGGTGGCATGTATCAGAGTATCCTTCTTTTTATGGCTGAATAATATTCCATTGCATGTATATACCATATTTTATTTATTCATCCATTGGGCACTTATTTTCACCTTTTGGCTACTGTGAAAACTTCTGCAGTGAACAATTACTCAGCAATTAGAAACGACAAATACCCACCATTTGCTTCAACGTGGATGGAACTGGAGGGTATTATGCTGAGTGAAATAAGTCAATCGGAGAAGGACAAACAGTGTATGTTCTCATTCATTTGGGGAATATAAATAATAGTGAAAGGGAATATAAAGGAAGGGAACACTTCCATATGAGAATTTATCTGAGTTCCTGTTTTCAATTATTTTGGGTATATATCTAGAAGTGGAATTGCTGAGTCATGCAGTAATGCTATGTTTAGCTTCTTGAGGGATTGCCAAACTGTTCCATGCAGCAGATGCATCATTTTACATTTCCACAAGCAACGTATAGGGGTTCCAATCTCTTTACATCCTTGTCAATACTTATCTTCCTTCTTAAAAAAAACTATAGCTATCTTAGTAGCTGTGAAGTGGTATTTCATTGTGGCTGTGATTTGCAGTTACCTAATAAATATGATGTGACATATTTTTCATGTGTTATTGGCCATTTGTATATCTTCCTTGGGGAAATGTCTATTCAGGTCCTTTGTTCATTTACCAGACTTTGTGCTGTAGAGGTTTAAGGGTTCTTTATATATTCCAGATATTAAACCCTTACGAGATACATGATTTGCAAATATTTTCTGCCATTCTGTGGGTTTCCTTTCACTTTCCTGATAATATCATTCAATGGAGAAATGTTTTTTAATGTTTATGAAGTCCAACTTGCCTATTTTTTTTCTTTTGTTGCTTGTGCTTTTGGTGTCAAATCTGAAAATCCTATTGTCAATCATGAGGTCAAGAATTACCTTTATGCTTTTTGTTCTAATAGTTTTATAGTTTCATCTCTTACATTTAGGTTGTTGATCCATTTCGAGTTATTTTTTACATATGAAGTGAGGTTGGAATCCAAATTAATTCTTTTGTAAATGGCTACTCAGTTGTCTCAGCATATTATGTTACATATGTTTAAGAACTATTCTTTCCCCATTGAAATGTCTTGGCACCCTTGTCAAAAACCAATAGACCATAGATGTTTGGGTTTATTTCTGGGCTCTCAATTCTATTCCATTTGTCTAAATTTATATCTTTATGGAAATACCACACTGTTTTGAATACTCTAACTTTGTAATAAGGTTTGAAATCAGGATATGTGAATCAGAATATGTTTTTCTCTTTCAATGGTTTTTCAATGGGGCCTCTTAAAATTTCATGTGAATTTTTGGATCAGGTTTTCCATTTCTGTAAAAAAGCAAGTGGAATTTTGATAGGAATTGCATTGAATTTTTACATTACTTTGGGGAGTATGCCATCTCAAAAATAGTAAGTCTTCCACAATTCTGGACACAATATTTTTCATTTATTTAGGTCTTTAAAACTTTTCTGGACACAATATTTTTCATTTATTTAGGTCTTTGAAACTTTTTTTCAGCAGTGTTTTAGTTTTCAATATGCAAGTCTTTCAACTCCTTGGTTAAATTTATTCCTAGGTATTTTATTCTTTTGGATGCTATTGTATGGAATTATTTTCTTTATTTCATTTCAGGTTGTTTATTGCTGACTTAAGGAATGCAACTGCTTTTTGTATATTGATTCTGTAACCTGTAATTTTGCTGATTTTGTCTATTACCTCTAGAATGGTTTTTGGTGTTTTGTTTTGTTTTGTTTTTGATTCTTTAGGATTTTCTATATATTGAATCATGTCATCTGCAAATATGGTTTTATTTTTTCCTTTCAATTTGAATACTTTCTATTTCTTTTTTCTTGCCTAAGTGCTCTTGCTAGGACTTCCAATACAATGTTCAATAGCATTGGTGAAAGCAGGCATCCTTCCCTTATTCCTGATCTTAGGGGGAAAGCTTTCATTCATTCATCACTGAGTATAATATTAGCTGTGGGGTTTGTGTGTGTGTGTGTGTGTGTGTGAATGCCATTTATTATGTTGAATTTTCTTTCTATTCCTAGTTTGCTGGGTGTTTTTATTATGAATAGTTGTTGGATTTTGTCAACACACTTTATTTGTTTATTGAGATGATCATTTTTATTGTTCTTTTGTTTTATTACTGTGGTGTATTTCATTGATTGACTTTCTTGTGTTGAACCACTGTTGCGTTCCTGGGATGAATCCCAGCTGACCATGGTGTATAAACATTTTAATATGCTGTTGGATATGGTTTGCTAGTATTTTGTTGAGGACTTTCACATTTATTTTAATAAGGGATATTGATATTGATTTGTAGCGTCTTCGTCCAGCTTTGGTATCAGGATAGTGTTAGCCTCTTAAGACATGTTAGGAAGTGTTCCTTCATCTTTTATTTTTTTGGAAGAATTTGATTAGAATTGGTATTAACTTTTCTCCAAATGTTTGACAGAATTTATCTACAGAACTGACTTCCTGATTCAGTTTTGGTAATATATATATTATACTTATTTTCTATGTCTTATATCTTTTTCTCCTCACGTCCTCCAATACTGTCTTCTTTGTGTTTGATAGACTTTTTCTTAATAAACCATTGGACTCCCCCACTCATTATTTATATATATATATAAATATATATGTATATTTATATATGTATATTTATATATGTATGTATGTATTATATATATGTATGTATGTATATATATGTATATATATGTATATACACATACATACATCTATATCTATATATATATAATTAGGTTTCCTGAGATATAATTTATATACAATAAAATTCACCCTTTTTGGCATACAATTCTGAGTTTTGCCAAATGCATACAGTAATATTAACTACCACCACAATCAAGATATAAAACAGTTCACTCCCTACCAAATATTCACTTGTGCCCTTTGTAGTAAACGCTCTCCACATGCCAGTCCTTCACAACTACTGATCTATTATCTGTCTTTCTAGATTGTCTTTAGAAAATCATACAGCATGTAGACTTTTTTGTGGTAAGAATACTTAACATAAAATATGCCCTGGCAAATGTTTAAGTATATAATACAGTATCATTAACTACAGACAATATGTGGTACAGTAGATCTCTTGGACTTATTCATCTTGTATAACTTTTTGTACACTTTGACTAATATCTCTGTTTCCCCCTCTCCACAGACCCTAGAATCCATTATTCTATTCTGTGTCTATGAGTCTATTTTAGATTCCTTATATAAGTTGTATCATGTATTATTTATCCTTTGGTCTCTGGCTTATTTCCCTTAGCATAGCATCTTCCAAGTTCATCCATGTTGTCTCAAATGGTAGAATTTCCTTGTTTTTAAAGCCTGAATAAGGGATGCCTGGGTGACTCAGCGGATTAGCGCCGCCTTTGGCCTAGGGTGTGATCCTGGCGATCTGGGATCCAGTCCCACATCGGGCTCCCTGCATGGAGCCTGCTTCTCCCTCTGCCTGTGTGTCTGCCTCTCTCTCTCTCTCTCTCTCTCTGTGTCTCTCATGAATAAATAAATAAAATCTTTAAAAAAATAAAATCTGAATAATATTCTATTGTAAGCATATACCACATTTTCTTTTATTTATTTTTATTTTAATTTTTAATTTCTTTTACATTTTCCTTATGCATTCTTCCATTGAGGGACATTTAGGTTGTTTCCATATCTTGGCTATTGTGAATAATGCTGCAATGAACATGGGAATACAGATATATCTTCAAGATCCTAACTTCATTTCTTTTGAATATATACCTACTAGTGAGATTGCTGACACGGAGATATGGTAGTTCTATTTTATTTTTTATTTTATTTTTTTTTAATAATAAATTTATTTTTTATTGGTGTTCAATTTGCCAACTTACAGAATAATACCCAGTGCTCATCCCGTCAAGTGCCCCTCTCAGTGCCTGTCACCCATTCACCCCCACCCCCCGCCCTCTTCCCCTTCCACCACCCCTAGTTTGTTTCCCAGAGTTTGGAGTCCTTATGTTCTGTCTCCCTTTCTGATATTTCCCACACACTTCTTCATCAAGATAAGAAGCTTTTGCACAGCAAAGGATACAGTCAACAAAACTAAAAGACAACCTACAGAATGGGAGAAGATATTTGCAAATGACCTATCAGATAAAGGGCTAGTTTCCAAGATCTATAAAGAACTTATCAAACTCAACACCAAAGAAACAAACAATCCAATCATGAAATGGGCAAAAGACATGAACAGAAATCTCACAGAGGAAGACATGGACATGGCCAACACGCACATGAGAAAATGCTCTGCATCACTTGCCATCAGGGAAATACAAATCAAAACCACAATGAGATACCACCTCACACCAGTGAGAATGGGGAAAATTAACAAGGCAGGAAACCACAAACATTGGAGAGGATGTGGAGAAAGGGGAACCCTCTTACACTGTTGGTGGGAATGTGAACTGGTGCAGCCACTCTGGAAAACTGTGTGGAGGTTCCTCAAAGAGTTAAAAATAGATCTGTCCTAGGACCCAGCAATTGCACTGCTGGGGATTTACCCCAAAGATACAGATGCAGGGAAACGCCGGGACACCTGCACCCCGATGTTTCTAGCAGCAATGTCCACAATAGCCAAACTGTGGAAGGATCCTCAGTGTCCATCGAAAGATGAATGGATAAAGAAGATGTGGTTTATGTATACAATGGAATATTACTCAGCCATTAGAAATGACAAATACCCACCATTTGCTTCAATGTGGATGGAACTGGAGGGTATTATGCTGAGTGAAGTTAGTCAATCTGAGAAGGACAAACATTATATGTTCTCATTCATTTGGGGAATATAAATAATAGTGAAAGGTAGTTCTATTTTAAATTCCTTGAGGAACCAGGTAATAGCCATCTTGGCAGATGTGAGGTAATATTTCATTATAGTTTTAATTTGCATTTCCATAATGATTAATGATGCTAAGCACCTTTTCGTATATGTATTGACCACCTGTATGCCTTCTTTGGAAAAATGTATGTAAAGGTTTTTCTCCTATTTTTAAATTGGGTTATTTGTGTTTTGCTTTTTTCCCCTTGTTATTGAGTTGTATGAGTTCCTTGAATATTTTAGATATTAACCTTTTATCAGACATATGGTTTAAAATTATTTTATCCCATTTCATACATTGCCTTTTCATTTTGCTGATGATTTCCTTTGCTATAGACAGCTTTTTAGTTTGTTGTTGTTCTATTTGTCTATTCTTGATTTTGTTTCTTATGCTTTTATTATCACATCCAATAAATTATTGCAAGGACCAATGTAAAAATTCAACATCCTTTCATAACTGAAAACACTTAATAAATTGGGTAAGAGAAAACATGCCTTAACATTAATTAAGCACATATATGACAAACCCACAGCTACAATCATACTCAATGATTAAATGCTGAAAGGTTTTTCTCTAACATCAGGAACAAGACAAGGGTGCCTACTCTCATTACTTTTATTCAAGATAGCCCTGGAAGTTCTACTAGAGTAGTTGGGGAAAAAAAAAAACCTATTTATCTATCATCTATCTATATCTATCTATCTATCTATCTATCTATCTATCTATCTATCTATCATCTATCATCTATCTATCATCTATCTATTTATGAAAGGAAGAAAAGTCATGCAATCAGAAAGGAAGAAGTAAAATTATCTCTGTTTGCAGATGACATGATATTGTATAAGCAAAATCCTAATGACTTCCGTCACAAAATGCTAGCAGTAATAAACAAATTTATTTATATTATAGGACACAAAATCAATATACAAAATTTAATTGCATTTCTATATGCTGCCAATTAACTATCTGAAAAGGAAATTAAGAAAACAATTTCATTTATAATAGCACCAAAAAACATAAAATACTTAGGAATAAATTGAACCAACAGGCAAAAGAGCAGTACACCAAAATTGTAAGACACTGATGAAAGAGTGTTAAGAAGACAACATTAAATGCAGATGAGTCTTTGAAAGATCATAGCAGTTACTCTATGTTCAGCTCAAAGATTGTTTTCTGTTCATGCCAATCATTATATCCTGTGTTCACTGATACGTACTTCGGTGTAAGTAAGCTTCAATTACTATTAAAATCGGTAATGAATTTCTGGAGTGAATTTCAATTTGTAAATCAAACTTCTTGTCTTCTCACCTAATAAATACATTAAGGTACTGATTTTCATCTTATACTTCCAATCTCCCTTACTTTGAAAACTATAACAAGGACCCAATATTTGATAGTATCATTGATTTTCTTCCGAACAGTTTCCATTAAATTTACCTATAAAAAGTGGTAGGATTTATGTCAATGTTCCAACTGCAGGTGGCACTGACTGACTTAATTTGTCAGCTCTGCTCTTAGTTATTCTTTCTTAACCTGGAAGTGAACAGAATACTACACATCATGAATCATGTTGAAGGAAAAGCCTGAAGAATGGTTCCTTTGAGGGAGTAGTTTCATGTGGGAAACCATTTTCTCTTTTTATCTATTGTGCTCCTAGGAGCCCAGCCAGGACCGCATCTGTTTAGTTTATCTGAAATATCTTGGTGTCTAGCATGGTGACGTGAGCATGTAGACATTTGATAAATGCTATATCATTATAGTAGTGGCTCTCATTATTAGAATGACTATGAAACCCATTCAAAAATGATTCGATGTTATGATGTCATGGTAAGAAATGTTTTGTCTCCAGATTTCTTTTAATAGAAGCCTTGAATGAACTACATTTGTTTAAATATTCAGGGAATCATAGGAGGGAATCAAAGAGGCTACCTAGTCCGTATACCTTATTTTAAACAGAAGAATTTGAAGACCAGGAAGGTTTGACTTGTCCAATATAAAGAGTGCATTTGGCTCCAGATCTAGGAGAAAAAAAATAGGTCTTCTGATCCTGAGCACAATGATATTTCTACTCTACTAAAAGAAGTTGCTTTTATTATTATAAAATAGTAATTTATTGCTCTTAGTAACAATTCTTTTAGAATTATGTTTTAGAACTCACAACATAATACAAAGAATACTGAAAATTATTTAAGTATATTCCTTCCCAACTTGAAGATTTTGATAGAGTGGGTGGGCCTATCCTATTTTATCAGGCATTTATTGAGTAGTAATAAAATACAGAGCTAAGAGAATACAACTTAATTAAGTCTAGTTGTGTAGCCAATTTCAACCACATCTTACAAAGGAAACTGACAGATTTAAGCAAATAGAACTTCAGGGTGTTTGTTAATATTGGCTTTCTAGAATTAAAAAAAGAATTAAAGATTTACCTCCTTGGTGAGATGACTAGTGTTGAAAGCAAAATTCCTTTATAAAAGTGACCGAGGTATCGATTTCTGTTGGAGCTCAGGGAAAAGACTGAGGACTTCATAATACACAATATTGTATATATTCTGACATTAATGATTTTCATTGGCTAAGGCCAATTGATGTAGTATAAGAGGAAAATCCTATACATTCCAAAGTAGGCTTGATGCAAAATGCAGCTACCACAACAAACCTCAAAAGACGTTTGTTCATTTGGTTAATTTTGTGGCCAAATGTTTTATTTCATAATTCTGGAAGTCAACCAACTCCCTGTTCCCTCACTACATTTCAGCGCTGAATAAATACAGTGCTGGACTTGGCCCACTGAAAACGACCTGCTATCACTCATGCAGGCAAAGCCACAGATTCTGAATTGATTTGGTCCTCCTTCTGGATTGTGGTAGGGAAAATAAACGCACACAGTGACTTATGTCTGTTTCTTCAGGTGACTTTCACCTTGGCTGACTGATTTGTGCTGGGGGGACCACAGAGAGACCTTCCTCTGCTTCCCAGCAACCAAAGGTCAAGATAGTTTCATGCTTCTCTCTCTCATTTTCCTTCCTTCTGGGATTGATCCTGTTCTTTCAGGCCTTATATTATTGTCACACCTCCTTTAACTTTTTTTTAAAAAAAAAGTTAAAAAAAAGTTTAAAAAAGTTAAAAAAAAAGTTAACTTTTTAAAAAAAAAAGTTAAACTTTTAAAACTTTTAACTTTTAAAACTTTTAAAAAACTTTTAACTTTGTGATTAATTGTGTGTTTCTTTTAAGCATAATATAAATCTATTTATTATTTTACAAAAGAAGAATTCTTATGAAGAGTCTTTTCCTTGCCTCTGGCCCAGCCTGGCTGAGCCATTTGCTTTTCTCCAGAGGGGTGAGGCACCTTCATCTCTTTTTGCTTTTGTGTATGCTGCTTTGTTAGCCTAAGATGTCCATTCTTTACTTCTGTGCCTAGCTGACTTCTACGCTCTGTAAGACTCAGCTTTATCATTACCACAAAACAAAAACAAACAAAAAAACTCCAAAAATTTCTTGTTCCATCCACTTGGTCTTGATTAAATGCTTCTGATTATATTTCCTACATTATATCCTGGCTCATCATTCTACTCCTCACACTATATTGTTAGTGCCATTTTGTTTCCAGCATGCACCCGATCACTACCTCATAAGCCAACTTAGAGCAATTACTGCCTTTCTTTTTTTTTTTTTTTCTTCTGTTTGTGCCTCGCAAAGGACCTGACAGACAGTAGGTACAAAACCCATGATGGTTGAATAAATGGATAGGCATTTGGAAGAAGAATCAGCTCGTGGGACTGCTAATTTCAAACATACATTTTATAGAAAATAGTTATGTGATATAGATGGAAGAAAATTAGATTTAGAATCAGAGGACTTGAGGTATGACCTAGACAAGAATCTCATCTAATCCTCATTTCAATTTGCTCCTTTGTAAAATAAAACTGCACTAACTGATCTCTCATGATAAAAACAATTCTTAGAGACATTACTTTTTTTGTCACAGTGTACAATGTTCATAGCACTTTAAAAAATAATTCAGAGCTGGGTTGACCACAAAATTCAAATAAATAAATGTTTTAACCTTAACAAAAAGTTATTCAGCACAGACCGCAAGTTCATATGCCAATATGTATAGGAAAAGGAAGTACCAACTCAGGATGGTTGTAGGAGGAGTGCTTATAGGAAAGGAATTTTACAACCTAAGGAATGAGTACCAGTGAAGAATAACAGAATTTTAACACTGAATCTGTCCTAGAGTCACCTCTTTTTTTTGATTTAGAACAAATTCAGTTGATGTTTGATGAGGTGTAGACAAATCAAAGAGTATACAGAATCCTGCCTGGAATGGATGATTCTCAATCTGATACTCTTTCTACCATAACATCTGACCTCTTTTATGATGGTTGAGGCTACAGCCAGTAGTGACAAGACATGTAAAGCCAAGGGTAGAAAGAAAAAAAAAGTAGTAGAGTCAAGGCCCTTGAAATTCCACCTACATATTCTAGACAAAATCCAGACACGTATTTCAAATGCTACGTGAAGCAAATATCTGCTTTTATTTTTCCTGCCCAATATCACTTTCTTTGATGAGAAAACTCTACTTTTCCTCAATGAACTATCTCTTCCAGACTCTCAGTCCTTGTAGCTTAAATGGAGCCTCTCTGTCTAGAAGTAACCTTCTTGCTGATCTGTGTATTTCTAATTTATTTATTTTATATATTTGTAGAATAAACATTTTAAAGTGGATAAAAGAATCTTTTTTTATCTAACTTTTGAAAAGTCTGCGTTGACTTAATGAAGATCATCATCCATTCTATAGTAGCATATTTATGCCATAATTTAGTTAAATATTTATTGAAGACTGTTTTCCACCTTTCCACCTCTGACATTGTGAACCTTGCGTCTTTTAAAAAAAAATTATAAATTTATTTTTTATTGGTGTTCAATTTGCCAACATACAGAATAACACCCAGTGCTCATCCCGTCAAGTGCCCACCTCAGTGCCCGCCACCCAGTCACCCCCACCCCCTACCCACCTCCCCATTTACATGAGGCTGGAGACCCAGAGGTCACAGTCTAAAGTCTGCATGGGGACTTTGTCCGCCCAAAGTTTCAGGGGAAAGTCCAAGTGGCTGAAAAAGCAGTTTTAAAAATTAATTAATTAATTAATTAATTAATTATTGAAGTTCGATTTGCCAACATGTAGTATAACACCCACTGCTCATCCTGTCAAGTACCCCACTAAGGGCCCGTCACCCATCACCTCCACCCCCCCACCTGCCTCCCCTTCCACTATCCCTTGTTGTTTCCCAGAGTTAGGAGTCTCTCATGGTTTGTCTCCTTCTCTAATTTTTCCCACTCAGTTTCCTTCCTTTCCCTTATAATCTCTTTCACTATTTCTTAAACTCCCCGTATGAGTGAAACCATATAATGATTGTCCTTCTCCGATTGGCTTACTTCACTCAGCATAATACCCTCCAGTTCCATCCACGTTGAAGCAAATGGTGGGTATTCATCCTTTCTGATGGCTGAGTAACATCCCATTGTCTATATAAACCACATTTTCTTTATCCATTCATCTGTCGAAGGACATCGTGGCTCCTTCCACAGTTTGGCTATTGTGGACATTGCTGCTGTGAACATTAGGGTGCAGGTGTCCTGCCGTTTCCCTGCATCTGTATCTTTGGGGTAAATCCCCAGCAGTGCAATTGCTGGGTCGTAGGGCAGGTCTATTTTTAACTCTTTGAGGAACCTCCACACAGTTTTCCAGAGTGGCTGCACCAGTTCACATTCCCACCAACAGTGCAGGAGGATGAACCTTGGGTCTTAACTGCTATAATCTTTTCTAATATATTTAAACTTCCTTTCCAACCCTCCTAAATGCATGGTTTCCATTATGAGGCTTCTACTAAACCCTATTCCACACAGCTTCTAAGGGTCCACACTCCATATTATCAATTATAACAGTGTGACTTTTCTTTTTGTCAAATGTATTTTTGAACATTGCCTCTCTGTTTTACAAAACAATGTTAGCTCTGCAGATAGATACCTTTGGGTTTGAATGTTGGCCATATCACATGTTAGCTACATGATCTTGGGAAAGCTACTTAACATCTTTTAGCATAATTTTTTTTTATTTGCAAAATATATAATAATTTATATCTCCCTATGTGGCTATTGTAGGTATAGAGTAATATAGATATTATATGTAATTTATTTATCAGAGTTCATGGTACTTAGCACTATAAGTATTAGACATTACTGTTATCATTATTCTTACTCCATAATATTCACTAAGTATTCTTTTCCACTTCTATTAAGTTGTTAAATTTTTGTAGCACCTTTCCATATTTTGAGGGCTGAGAACTTAGTTTTTTCTTTAAGACACAAACTCACCATTGCTATTGGGTCCTTTCCTGGTCATTTAATAATAAAATAATATTTGTCTCTAGTAACCTTATGCAAGTTAGAGAATAGATAGATGATAGATAGATAGATAGATATAGATAGATAGATAGATAGATAGATAGATAGACAGGTAGATGCCAGTATATGTATCTCTACTCTGTCATTAGACTCCAGCATCTGTCTTAAGGAAGGACCAAAAGCTTGTACAGCTTGCTGTCTATAGCTCCTGTAGCATATGACTTACTACTCAGAAATAAGAAAGGGAGGGAGAAAGATACAGAAGAGACACCAAAGAATTACTTCATAGTATTTTCAAATGTTTTCAGTCTGAATTCTAGAAAGCATTTTAAAGTGGTGTATGGAAATTATATATATTTACATCATATATATATATATATTTTTCCTATATAATCAACATGTCAAAAAACTGTCCAAATTTCTTATTAAACTATGTTTCTCTGAATGAATGTGCCTCTTGATCTTTTTTAAAAAATGTGTCAACACAGAGATGTTACTTTCTTATATACTTTGTGTAAATACATTTCATTAATTCAACATAAAATTACTGATCAACTATGGGGTAAGCAGTATGCTAGATGTTGGAAATGAGCAGATAAATAAAATATGATATCTGCTTTGCTGGAGGTTATAAATTAGTTAAGTAAAATGGCTAATAGGTAGAAAAACTATGGTATAACAGTTTTGAGCATGGGACCCAATGGAGTTGTTAAGTTAGCATGGATCTGAAGAATGAAGTAATTAACACCATGGGAAGCTGAATGGTGGACCTAAAGCTAGCTTTTAGTTAGGTTATTTTTGCCAGAAGAGAGTGCATTTATTTATAAACTTAAAAATATTAATTTTAATTTTGCTTTCTCACAGCTTAGTCTTTGAAGACCTCAGTAATACTCTTCCTGCCTTCCTTATACAGATGTCCAGATTTTTTTTTGTAACTCAAGTCTGAATTTTGCCTCTATCATTTCTCTCCTCCCAAAAGTGGATGCTAAGGGCATAGCCAAAGGTGAAGGCAGGAGTGGGTGTATATATGATAAAACTATTGGGATGTAAGCAGATATATCTTTTGGCAAAATGACAGAAACTCAATTCATACTTGCTTAGTCAAGAAAGGTGATGCATCATCTTTCACAACCAAATGTAACAGTGAGGAATATGCCAATCTCAGCCAGGCAAGGAAGGGATTTGAATACTGACAGGATCCTCTCACCACTTCACTTGCCTACTATTCCTATGTCCACTTCCTTCCCCTAGACAAATCATACTGTTGAAACAAGGGCTTCTGATGGCTTCTAGGTTATTATGAGTCCCTTCTATTAGTTTCTACTTGAAAAACTCTTCGGAAAAATTTTGTTAGACAGATGTGATGTGGATGTGAACAATGAACAAGCAATGGTGAAATGTGACCACAGGACTGTGGCTCTTGTTCAACTACACAGTGGTGGAGGAGGAAGAAAGAATGCATTTGAGAAGGGGAATGAGTGGAAGGTCAAACAGAAGCAGTCATATATACATGTTGGCTTTCAAGAAATGTTTACTGAATTCTTACAATGGGCCAAGCATGAGACTTGGTGCCACAATCGAATGGACAAGAACAATATTATTCAAATAATCTATAAATAAGCCTCCTCAATGGAGGACAGGGGCAGTTGCCCTGTTTCAGGTGAGTTCCACATTCTAGCATCTCCCGGAACCTGACCCCAGCCAGCGCCATCAGGCTAGGATCAGTCAGGAAAACAGACTCACTAGTATAATTCTTCCAAGAACAAAAGGCTTCAGTTAGAAATTCGCCTTTATATAGATGTTGGAAGATCTGGAAAGGGAAGATCAGAGCGTTGCCATGGAAAATCAAGGGCACTGAAGCTAGAAAGTCTGGGAAGATGGCTTGGAGGTCAGGTTACCTCTACCATTTGAAGGCATGACATGTGTAGTTCTCATGTGCTCACTAAAATGCTGCTATGATTCTCATGCCTGCCTACAAGTCTGGCTGCCACCATATCCAAACAATATGTTTAACTTCTCTTCTGCTATCCAAACCTCAGACAACCTCCTCTCAAACGGAAAGGGGAAAATCATACCTAAGATGAAATAAGAAAGGGGAGTTTGGGGAATGCAACTTCCCAGACCTTAGAAAGGTGTAATTATGATGTTGAGCTGGCAGTGAACAATTCATCCCATAATCCTTACCCTGATTCAGATGTTAACATGCTGGCTGATGACTAGCTTCTACCAGTCACTGTCCTTAGTATTTCATGTTTTCTCAATAAAGCCTTACCATAACCATAGAGTTGGTGTGGGGTAGAGGGAGCAGCAGGGAGAGAGAGCTTTAGTTTCCACCTTTTATAGATAAGGAAAACTAAAGCTAAGAGAAGGAACTGACCTGTAGTTCCACCGCTGAGGTAACAGTGGAGCTGTAGTTCAAATCCAAATCTCTGGCAAAAGAGACTATTTCCGAACTGCATACAATACTGTCTCTCTAATCTATTTCTTCTTTGAAAAAATTGTTGGTTATGGCTCAGGGAGCCAAAGGCAGTTTGTTCTCCCATGCAATTTCACTGAAGATGGCACTTCTACTTTCCATGACTCTTGTAAAAGAGCCATTTGGAGAGATATGTCTAGATGTATAAAGTTTAAAGTCCTAAAAGACACACTCCCAAAGGAAATTTCAGCAACTCTGAGGGAAGCTAAATAAAATGCGTATAGCATGGATAGATAGGATTCTTTGTCCAAAATTATTTAAGGGAAAAAAACATATTTGGAAATTTTATCAATAGCAGTAATCTTTTAAAAACTAGGAAATAGTAATTCTGCTGGGCCATTAAAAAAGCAATCAACTCACCCTTGTGAGTTGTAACATAGTATGAAAGTATACTGAAATGAAGAAAGGTGCTATTGCAATGAAAATGAAAGGTAGTTATAATGGAATATGAAACAAAGAGAGCTTGTCAGAAAAAAAAAAATGTGCCCCTGGTTATCAGGACAATTTTAGAAAGGAACAAAAAAAAAAAAAAAAAAAGAGAGAGAGAAGGAGCAAGAGAGTAACAGAATTAGCGAGTGTGTGAGGGAGATTGATTGTGTATGGAAGATTCAAGTAACATATCCTGTCCTCAGAAGGAGGGGGGTATCTTGTATAGTAGAAATGATCATTTTGATTATTGGAAAGATGTGTTCCAAGATAAATACATATATCTGAAAATTGCCTTATAAATTTATTTCTGGTACATATATAATCAGACTCACAACTTTCAAGATCTCAATGTAGAACTGATATCCTGAATTCTGGATACTAAAAACTGAGAGCCAAATATTAGGCCACTATGATCACTCCACTGATACTCAAAAACCTTCATGGATGTCATTGTGATATGGCCTGCAGCTTTAGCTTCCTGTATCCACAAGAGAACAATGCGGGGTGTATTTTGGTCCAGATGCAGATGAGAAAATTGTGTCAAATGAGTACCTATAATTCTGATTTTTCAGCTTGTCGGGGGAAGGTGTTACAAGGCCATCTCCATTTGGTATCTGTGATGCTTAAAAAAATTTCTTTAAAAAACGGCAGCAAAAGCACCCTCTACTTGAAGGTTAACAGTTTTTTTTACTAATAATAGGTCCTCCATTTTAGGGGCTTGCAGTCGAGAAATGAAATTATTATTATTTTAAATTCACGAGACACAAGCAACAAATTATCTATGATAAGGTACTTTTTAAAAATCTCCTTGGTCAGATGGGCTGATATTTGCATATCCTAACAATAAGATCATCAAATGTGAGGTAATGAAAAACAGTAATTTGCTAATTTTGCTTATTCCAAATTCTTTCACCCCAAATTTTGAGAAGAAAACAGAATGCCACTGTGAGGAGCAAATTACCTTGAATAGTTTATACTTACTCAACTGAACTACTCAGAGTTCTCAAAGGAAATGATGTCTGGCCATTCCTAGATAATTTCTCCAAAGTCTTTAAGCTTCTTTTTATTTAACTGGCAAAACCTACATCATGCCAGCCTGTCATCATTCTATCATCTTCCACCACTGAAAGTCAAAAGCTCTTGCTGAGATGGCTTAGAAAGAAAGTCAAAATTGTAAAATTTTCAGTAATTTAGCCCCTTAACTAACAGTCAGGCAGCATCCACTCATTGTGAACTCAACGTACCTCCATGAATCTTTTGCTACCTACTCTTAGGTTGGCTGCTGCATTGTCACTGGGAAAATGCAAAATATAAGTAAGTGGAAAGAGCCAGGTGGCATGGGGATTTGGTAAAGCCACTTTTCATTCCTGGAAGTCTGTGTGAAAAACAATGCTGAAACCAAAATCCGAAAGTGTTGGATGGAGTGAGCCCAGTCTCGGGATATTTGGCTGAACAAACTCAAAAGGCCTAAGCCTTCTGGCCAAATACAGTATGATTGGCAGCTCATGGTGATGGCTGTGATGGAAATAGCAGGCATGTGGATCAGAGCTGAGGTGAGTGAACAAATGTGTGGATCCCTGGAGAAAGAGTGTGGAGAGAGAGAAATGATATTTTGGCATTCAGGGAAGTTTCTGGATTCAGCACATCATATTGAATAAAAGATAATGTGTACTTGGCAATAGACATGAAACTTAATGACTCATTAGTTGAGATAAATCTGATTGCTTTTGAAAGAAATTCTATCTCAGGTTGCAGAGTGAGTAGTTATGTAAGTCAAATAAAGTAAGCAACTTACTTTATTTTTAATCCGAATGGGGATGAATCTGAATAGTAGCAAAAAGAAAATGGAGAAATAATGAATAAAAGGTTTCAAAATAGTGTAAAAGTACTTAGGCAGGGGTAATAAACTGCAAAAGTGTGAACATTCAGTTTGTAAACACGTGATACATGGCCATATTGAGTTGATGTTTATTTTATCTAAGTTGGTGTTCTCACCAGCAAATCTTCCACCAGCCAATTCCAAAATGAAGAGAAAAATACATAAAACATTGCCATAAAAATTCAGTCTTTCACCTGAATCTCTAAACATGTGGTAACAAAGAATGCAAATATGTAGTAGAGTCTAACAGAATCAGGAGCACCTGATCATCAAGTTTCAGGCACTTTTGTTTATTCTGTAATCCAAAGTGCGTGGTCTACATATCCATGCTGAAACAACTCTGAAAATGATGAAGTTATAATGGAGAGAGGCCTTACATGGTATAAACTGGGTCTGAGAAGACATATGATTGTGTTGCAGAAAAGGAACAAAAAAGTCAAGAGGGAAGGAGAAAGGAGAGAACAAGAGGGGAAGGAGAGAGGGAAAGAGGTGCAGAGGAAGGCAGGAAGGAAGAAAGTTGGCTGATGTTACTAAAAATAATATGTAAAAATAAATATTTAGGGAATCCATTGTGTTATGATCCGGATAATTATAAGCCAGACTGATAGGCTAGTAATAATAAAGATCCTCAAGGTATATGTATTACATAAAGTGGGAAAATGAGAGGGGTTTGCTCTGAAGAATGATATGGAAACAAAGACAATTTGTACTGTAATGAGGTACACCAAAAGTTTCTATGAAAGCAGTGTTCTGGTCAGTGGACACAGAGGACTGCTTTAACAATGATAATCAAATTTATATGTAACAATATGTACAGAACTGTACTCTATATAAACCAAGTAAGAATGGATATATTTATCAATTCTGTATGGATTATTTTGAAGAGAGCTATTTGTATGTTTCTCATCATACAAGAAAGATGACATTCAAACGTAGAACATGTTCTAGTAGGCTTACCTGAGTTAGATACAGTTCCCTGAGGGCTGGTGAACTCTTGTTTTTTTTTTTTTTTTTTTTTCCTTCTATGCAACAAACTAGAATGGAAAGCAATGGACCAAGAGTATTATTCTAGGGATGGCCTTATATTTGCTTTTCTTTTTTAAAGGAAGGAAATCATCTGCAAATTTTAGTTCTTAATTTTCAATATTACGTTGCTTGGGCATTCATTACAACACACCAGTATGTAGCAAACTTACTCTTAGAACCACCGCCAGTAATAAAGAACTCTTAAAAAAAGAAGGCCAAAATCAATTAGAAAAATGTGCAAGGAATATGAATAGACAATTTACAGGGAAAGATATACAAATCACCTTTAACATACAGAAATATGCTCATATTTAATTTTTGTTCAGCAATGCACTTTTAATAATTTAACCTAAGATACATCTCTCAAAATTATATATATATATATATATAAAACCCTTGTTTATATATATATATATAAAATAACCCCTAAGCATATATATATATATATAAACAAGGGTTTTATATATATATATATATAATTTTGAGAGATTCAAAATTCATCTATATATATATATATATATATATATGCTTAAGGGTTTTCTTTGCAGCATTATTTGCAGTATCAGAATTTTAGAAATGACCTAAATGCCCATAATATAAGAGTGGTTGAATAAACTATGGTACTTTCATACGATGGAAGACCATCAAGCTACAAAGAGTGAATATCTCTATTAACTGATATTGAAGGATTTTGAGGATATCACTATGTTAGATTTAAAAAAAAAAGCAAGGAACAAAAATTTTCTGTTACACTCTACCTCTTGTGTAAGAAAAAAAGCTGTAATTATGCATGCATATTTCCTTATTTCTTTTATCTATATTTGTGCTTGAAAACAAAACACTACTACTATCAAAACCTCTATTGACATTTTTGACATCTTGATGGAATGTTTGTATCTCTCCAAAATTTTTACGTTAAATCCTAGCTCGTGTTATTAGGAGAGAGAGATATCATATAAAGTATTTGCATATCTGTAAAATAGCAGATAGTGAATTTAAGAACACATTCATCACCTATTTCTCACTAATTACCAACTCTTGGTCAATATTTATATTGATCACTAGGCATTTTTCCAGCTCTCACAATTCTAAAACGTTTAGTACAAATTCTTCATGTCTATTGATTTAAAAAGTATTCTTTGTTTCCTCATTATTTTTTTTCTTCTCTTCACTTCCTTTCTGAATGTCTATAGTTTCATTCACCAGGATCATTTCTGACTGCTCATTGTAAACTTTGTTCACTATGGAATTATTTCAAACCCCAAATTCTTTGAGTAATTTAAAGATTCCCTTTAAAATTTTTAAACGTGTATTGTCTGTAAGTTTTTGTAGTTATAGTGCAAGTTACTTGGGAATTCCCATCTGTATCCAATGTGCAGCTGGCACCATGCTACAGTTATTTTAAGTTCTTTTTTTAAAAGAAAAGATTGTACAAGAGAATTAATCCTAAAAAACAGCAATTGTATTTCCATTAATATCAAGTTGTGTATATTCTATCTCAACATCTTATCTAATATTTTTCTGTTTATCTAGAGCCCAATTCCCTAGATAGTTTCACTGGAAATTTATCTAGTGTGGGGCTGAGAATGCAGATATGCAAAGAGACACTATGTTTCAGTATCAGTTATTTGTACTATGTTACAGTACAAATACTGTAATGTAAAATAATTTAAGCCAAGAGACAGTTTTGAATAGTATGAATTTCAGATCTATTTACATAAAAGACATTCATTCAAGAAAATCTAACATTATCCATAAAGAAATATACTTATCTATATAAACAATCAAACAATGCTGTTGATTATCCTCAAGGAAAACACCAAAGGGCTTACTGCAATTCTTTTAAACTCCTTCTCAATTCCAACTGAACTCTAAAATATCCAGTTCTCTTTATCGATTCTGGGGGTTGATATGATATTGTATGCATACCTAAGTATTCAACTCTGTATTTTCTAATTTAGAGATTTTTAAATATTTCTCCTTTGTTATGACCTAAATGTTTGTGTCCCTCCTCCCAAATTCACGCATTGAAGCCCCAACACCTAGTGATGGTATTTGGAGATGGGGTCTTTGGGGGGTAACTGAGGTTACAGGAGGTCATAAGGCTAGGGCCCTCGTAATGGGATTAGTGCCCTTATAAGAAAAAGAAGAAATCTTTCCCAAACCCACCCCCAACTCTGCCGTGTGAGGAAACAATGAGAAGGCACCCATCTGCAAGCCAGGAAGAGAATCTTCATCAGAAACCAACAATTCTCGCATCCTGATCTTGGACTTACAGCCTGTAGCTTATCTTTTCATGTTTTAAACAGGATCTTTTGAAGAAGAAATTTTAAATTTTTGATTAAGCCCAATTTATCAGTGTTTCTTTTTATGGATTGTGCTTTTTGTGTCAAGTCTAAGAATTCATTGTCAAACCTAGATTCACTATAATTGTGGATTTGTCTCTTTCTCCTTCCAGTTCTGTGAGTTTTTTCCTACTGGATTTTCTCTATTATCTAGTGCATACATCTTTAAGATTGTTATGTCTTTGTGGATTGGTCCTTTTATAATTATATACTCTCTCTCTGTCTCTGGTAATTTTCTTTGTCCTGAAGTCTTATATTAGTATAGCTACTCCTGCTTTCCTTAGATTAATATTTAGATGATATATCTTTGTCCATACCTTTACTTTCTATCTACCTTTTTCATTCTATTTGAAGTGATTTTATTGTCAATAGCATATGGTAGGGTCATATTTTTTAATTCAATCTGCTGAGTCTCCATTTTCTAATTGGCATATTTAGATTTTTTTTTTTTTACATTTAGATTGTTATTGATATATCTAGGGCTTTAGTTTGCCATTTTGTTTTTGTTTGCTCCTTCTGTTTTTTCATTTCTCTGTTTTATTTTTAATGCCATCTTGTGGGTTACTTGAACATTTTTTAGAATTTTATTTTGATATATTTATAATATTTTGAGTATAGCTCTTTCTATAGATTTCTAAGTGGTTGCTCTAAGTATTACATTACATATACACCATAGTTTATTGTTATCCTCACTTTACCATTTCAAGTAAGGTGTAGAAACCTTAGCTTCCCTTGCTTCTTATTACCATCACCCATTCACTATATCATTGTCTTAAATATTTCCTCTACATATATTTAGAACCACGTTTGACTTTTTTAAAATTTTTGCTTGAACCATTGTATGTAATTTTTAAAAATCAAGAGGAAAATAAAAACCAATTGTATTTACTCATGTTTTTGCTTATTATGTTCTTTGTTCCTGATATTCCAATGTTCCTTCTCATATTGTTTTCCTTCCTGTTTAGAGAAATTCCTTTAGCCATTTTTTTAGGGTAGGTCTCCTGGAACAAACTCCCTTAGTTTTCCTTGCTCTTGATTTCCCATTCATTCCTGAGAGATATTCACTAGATGTAAGATTGAGTTGATGGTTCTTTCCTACAGCATCTGAACAATAAATATTGTGCCCCTTCCTTGTTTCCGTGCATTCTTATAAGAAGTCTGTCATTCTAATTGTTTTTCTCCATATATAAAGTGTTGTATTTTTCTGACTACTTTCAAGATTTGTTTATCCTTAATTTTCAGTTGTTTTAATTTTGATGTGCTTTCACATTAATTTCTGAGGGGCTTATTCAGTATCCTAAATCTGTAGGTCTATATGTCTTTCTGAATTTGAGAAGTTTTTAGCCATTATTTCTTTGAGTATTTTTTCAGCCTTGCCCTCCTTCTCCTATGACACTAATATTAGAAATTTTATTTTAATCTCTAAGATCCCTAAGGCTCTGTTCATTTATGTTTAGTTTCCTCAATCTCTGTTGCTCAAATTGAGTAATTTCAATTGTCGTTCTCCTTTCCTTTGTCCCTTACTCTGTCATTGAGCCTTTCAACTTTGGTCATTGTGTTTTTCAGTCATAAAATTTCCATAAAGTTCTTCTTTATATCATCAATTATTTGCAAATGCTTTCTAAATTTTCATTTGTTTCAAGTATGTTTTTAAGTTGCTTAATGAAGTATTTTTACAATGGCTCTTTTAAGATACTTGTCAAATAATTCTAACACCTAGGTCATCTTGATGCTATATTGTTGCTATATTTTAATCATTTATTTGCATCTTCCTGCTTCTTGGTATGATAAATGATTTTCTATTATAACCAGGACATTTTTGCATTACCTTTTGAGAACATGGATCTTATTTAAATCTTCTGTTTTAGCTAGCTTTCTTTGACACTGTTCTGGCAGGGAGGTGGGGACAGATCTTCATTATTGTTAGATGGTTAAAGTCCAATTTCCCACCTGTCCTCCACTGACACAAGAAGGAAAAATCCTCATTACTGCTGAGTGGGCTTAGCTACTGTGAAAGTCTTGACTTTCCATCAGGGCTTCTCCAACACCACCCAGGAAACAGGTGAAAGGATGGATATCATATTACTCCGGGGTGGAAATGGAAGTCCAGGATCCTTAGTTGGTCTCCACTGACACTGAGGGGTTAGAATGAGGGCTTATCAGTGGCCAGTAAGGATAAAGTCCCAGCTCTCTACTCGGCTTTCCCTGACATCACCAGTTGGGGGGGTGTTGCAGTACCTTATTACAACCTCATGAAGGTGAATTTTAAGCTTCTTACTCAGCTTTTACTGTAAGGGCTCAAATGACACTGCAGGGTTTTGTGTAACATCTGGCTCGAGTGGAGTGATTATAATCTAAATGTTTTCTGTATGATCATACAACTTCAATGTTTACAGGAACTTTAAAAATTATATAGTTCACTCCTTTAATTTTATATAAGGGGCCCAGAGAAATTGTATATTTTGCCTATGATCATATTATCTACTTACTATCAGATATTGAATTAAAATATGTCTTTGGATTCCAAATTCAAGGCTCTTTCTCCTTTCCAAGGTGCTTTATACAGCCACAGTTAGTTCAGGAGATAAAAGGGTATCATTGTAAATATTTAAAAATTATTTTGATTTTTAGATAACTATGTATTTGTAAATTTAATGGTCCAAACACAAATATTTCACTTTATCAAGTAAATATGACATTACATCAAAACCCTAAAGTTTCTTGAGCTATAATTTCAGTAAAAATTGGTGTAGTCATATGACCTTAGATATTTCTTTTCTTTTCTCTCTACAGATTTCCCCAAGACAGCCTTGATGTTTGCGCCTAAAATACTTCACTCTTTGAAGTTCGATAGGATAGACGCTCCTATGAGAAATGCTATATTTTCAAAGCTTTGCCTTAAAAATAGTTCATTTTTCATAGTTTTCAGTGGTAATGGAAGAATATGAGATATATTTAGAATTTATGGTGTGCTCCCTGGAAGAGGTCTTTGCCTTAGAAAGAAACATTTACTTAGTCCTGGATAAGAGGAACATGATTGAGGTGTTACTCTTAACACTAGGATTAGAGAATTGGTAACTATCCTATCCAAAAGGATAAAAAGGCTAAGTCTACCAAATTCCAAAACACTTTTTTTAAACTTTTTTTTAATTTATTTTAATTTATGATAGTCACAGAGAGAGAGAGAGAGAGGCAGAGACATAGCAGAGGGAGAAACAGGCTCCAAGCACCGGGAGCCCGATGTGGGATTCGATCCCGGGTCTTCAGGATCGCGCCCTGGGCCAGAGGCAGGCGCCAAACCGCTGCGCCACCCAGGGACCCCCTCAAAACACTTTTTATAGTAATATTTCCTCTCTTAAAAGTGTCTCTTCAGTTCATGCCTACTTTTCAGTGTTGGGAATGAGAGAGAATGTGAATTTATCTCACTGATAGTAATTAATAAGGATTCTGTTTTCAAGAGTAACACCCAATCAGAAACTTGAAATAAAAAAAATAGTATTTATTTATTTTTAAGTTTTTATTTATCTGTTCATGAGAAACAGAGAGAAAGGCAGAGACATAGGCAGAGACATATGCAGGCTCCCTATGGGGAGCCTGATATGGGCCTCCATAGCAGGACCCCAGGATCACCAACTGAGCCAAACACAGATAGATGCTCAACCACTGAACCACCCAGTGGCTAATACTAAAAATAATATTTAGCTATAGAAGAGAAATTAACAACAAACATTTTAAGATTTAAATATCTACTTTCTTGTATATAATGTGCTGTTTATATTAAAAACCCAGATTGTGTGCATGATAGAAAATGTGGGGTGAATAGAAGCAATACACTACATTGTGTGCAAGACAAAAGAGTACATTAGATGTGCAATAGTAGAAAAACATGAAGTTTTGTAGGAATAATGTTTTATAGGGACTTATGAGTTATAACAACTAGAGTGATACATTCATATCTATGAATCTTGGAATTTAATCTATGAATCAGATCATTATATATTTCTGTGTATGTGTAATACTTTTAGCTTTCTATTACTTAAGGCTTTACAACATTTAGGTGATTTATAATTTTCATTTTAACATGAAAATCTACAATTTAACATAAGTATTATGATTACATAATAATCATAATAATCTATTGTATTATTAATATAATAATTTACTGAGTACCTACTATGAACTAGTTCCTGGACCAAGTACTAAAAAACTGTTAAAAACTAATCATGTCTTTTTGATGTTTATAGTTTCGTGACATGACACAGATTTGCAAATGTGCAAAACTATAATTAAGATCATGTGATATGCACTGTAAAAGCAATATATATCATTCTAGTACAGAAGATCAAGGATAACGAAACACTGACTTCCTTTGAACTTCAAAATTTAAGCACAGGGCAACGTGTAAAAATACTCCAAAGTTAGAAAAGCCCAGGAATCCTGTTTCTACATTTAAAGTCGAACATGGAAGAGAGGATGATTTTCTTAAATTTGCACACAAGAAAGAAATACAGGCATACAGAGCCGGAAAAAAAAAGTTACTTAATGTTAATCTACTTTGATAAAGATTTATATTCCTCTATGAAACCAGATGGTAAAGATTATATATTTTGATATAAAATGGGTAAATATGCCATGATGGAAAGAAAGGATTATGGAGAGAACTTTGATCTATGGAGGTGCTAGAAACAATTAAAGATATGAAAGAAATAAGTATCACCAGTCCCAGATGGAGTTCCTGTGAATTCGACTAAGTGTTCCAAGACTGTTTGACAAGTCCTCTAGCAGATGTTTTTAATCTTGGATTGAGAGTCCAAGCATTACCTGGATGCATGAAAAAGGCTACTTTGGAAGTGATGGCAGTAAAGGAATCAGGATCTTGACTCTGGCTCTTCATTTTGATCGGTCTTCTGGGCATCAGTGTCTATCAGCCAAAATCCACTCTTTGGTGATTATCTCTGTGGGATGCATAAGAAAGGATGTGGGTCATTTGAGACCATCTGATGGATATAATAAGAAAGAAATTAAACATGGTTTATATATCCAATAGTGAAGTTTTACACTAGAACAAGCAAATTAAAAGAAAGGTAGACTTAAAAAAAAAGAGAAAGAAATGTAGATTAGTTTCTTTTGATGGAGTAGACTTATAGGTAGTATGCCATCTATCTAGAGGGCAGAGCAGAGGACATCTCATCTTGACATGACACAAATATTCCGGACATCTTGGAATTTAATTTGGGTGTACTACTGGAAAATTATTGTCAGAAAAAAAGTCTTGACAGGACCCAAAATGGTGAGTTATCTATTATTGCAGCCTGGAGTTTAGATGCAACCTGAATGTTTAAGAAAAAGATGATTTTAGATTCAATGATATCTGCTTATTAGACAACAAACAGCAAATAAATATTCATTCCCTTCCTTCCTATTGGGTAATTTGAAAATAAGTATATTTCCAAAGATAGGGGAAATGATCAGTAGATTTTCATTCACACTTCTGAAGATTTCGTTAGCATCTTCCAAATCTTACTTGGCAAAAGTCAAATATATTCTCAGATGAATGCAAATGTGCAAAAATCCAAAAAAAGTTATTTGCCAAGAATCTCTTTCTCCCTCCTCCTTCCCTCACTCCCCAGCTCTCTCTTCTCTTGCACTCTCTTTTATTCTCACTCTCTTTTTTATTCCAGACACTTCCATTTGGAGTCCTAGAGAAATAAATATTTCAGAGAGGAATTCCATGCTTTCTTTGGAGGAAATATTCCCCAAGAGTTCAATAATACTCTATAGAAACAGTTAGTGGTGGGAGGCCTTCCCTACTAAATTTAAAACAATATTATCAGGCATGCCAATTAAAATCCTTGTGGGATTGGGTGTGGTGGTAGAAGCAACTTCAGGTCACTTCAGAACACAGAAAATGTTCAAAGCAAACCTCTAAATGAAATTGGGTCTCTTTTCCTCCCATCTTAATAGAAAGGATGGTTCATTCTTATATCCACTCTATTGTTGATATAACCTTAAAGTTTTGGCAACATGTCTCAGAAAAACTGACCACATCCCCACCTTTTATTCCATCAAAGATGGGGAAATGCTGATCTGGATAAGTTTCTGAGGAGACAGAGAAGGTTCGTGAACCTTACCATTATTACAGTTCTCAAAGCAAAATTGTTCCAAGAACAAGTTTAGATAGAGGGAGAGCACAATTATTTTCCATTTTAGAATTCTATTCTCTAAGTTTTTGTATGGCTGACCACCCAGTATAATAAAGTATTGTTATAGCATAAATGGGTGGCATTCAACTACTTATGAATCAATATAATTTAATAATATGTCTAATAAAATAATTTGATACATAATTAAGAAGAGAAAAACTATTGTATTTCCATATTTATAAGCAATATGTATATTCACATTTTAATATTTCTAAATTAGTATGCAGTTTTTATAATTGATGCATACCTTTGTAGTGGACTTTTATTTTTTACTTATTTATTTTTTTGATAATTAAACAATTTTATTTTTAATTTTTTTGTATATATTTTTTATTGGAGTTCAATTTGCCAACATATAGCATAACACCCAGTGCTCATTCTGTCAAGTGCTCCCCTCAGTGCTCATCACCCAGTCACTCCAACCCCCTGCCCACCTCCCTTTGTATTGGGCTTTTTAAAAGTAGACATTTTAAAAAGCGGTTAGGAAATCAATAATGCCTTTTCATGAATTTTTTATGCCTTTTCATCTTAGATTTGGAAAAGTACATTATTTTCTATAAAATGATATTGTCTAATTTTCTATGGATTTTATCACTTTGCTTCTCATATCTATAATAAAAAAAGACTGTGAAAATAAAATGGTAACTATTATATGATTAGATTGGGAAGACTTATATCATACACACACACATACACACACAAACAATTACGAAGTAAGTACTGTATCACCTTCTTCAAACATCAAAGAAAATTACTACCTAACACTTTGGATTATAAAAATTGGCCATAAGCCAGAGTGTTAGTCCATTTGGATTGATAACAAAATACCACAGACAGGGTAGCTTAGTAACAAGAGAAATTGATTTCTCATACTTCTGGAGGCCTGAAAGTCTAAGATCAAGGCCCTGGCAGATTTGGTATCTGGTGAGGGCCAGCTTCCGGGCTCATGACTGGCTGCTTTGTCACCGTAATCTCACATGATAAAAAGGGGGCAAGACAGCGCTCTGGAGCCTCTTTTATTAGTGCATCAATCCCATTCATGAGGGCTCTATCTTCTATCGTTATGCTCTAATCACGTCCCAAAGTGATTAGAGCATCCACCTCCTAATACTCTCCTAATGCACCTAATCCCACCTCCTAATACTCTCACATTAGGTATCAGGATTTAACATACGAATTCTGGAGGGACATGAACATTCAGCAGCCAGTGAGAAGCCAAATTAGCATTTTGGACAACAAATAGGCTAAGTCTAAAGGGCAGACATCTTCAAACTAGGCTGTATTGTTTCATCCCAAATGTTTCCCCTCTACATTGATATAAAGGCAGTTGTAGAGAATATTTAAGGTATGCTGAAATAGTCACAATGGCTAGGTAAATCAGTGGTAAATAGCAGCTTGAAGTTATCTTCCTGTCTGGAATTTTTGCTCTACTCCATATAATTCCACCACTGTCACACTGAAGTAATCAAGTCTATACTTAAAGGATTCATTATTTCTTATCTGACCTAAGGTGTGCCTGGTACAGTACCTAATATGGACTGAGTCTAACAAAAATATACTTATATATTTGTTGGTTTAAAGTTGTATGTTGGATATTCATATACATGGGAAAAGATGGACAAATAAAGCATACTTATTTCTAAACAGTATGAGATGAGATACAGGAATCTTGGACAGAAGTTCTGTGGGGTAAGGGGTTGGTCAAGGCCAGGAAGACATGTAAACTCCCAAGAAGCCTTGGAAAATTATTCATTAAATCACTCTTCACCCTACAAAATCTAGTAAATATTTGTTGCTACGAAAAAGGAATTACAGTTCTTAAAAACATTAAACTCCTTCTATTACAGCCTGAATATTTTTTTAGATATTTCACACTGTGCTTATAAATTGGGTAAGCCTCAAAAAGTTGGGCAAAATCTCTTTAAAATGCATATGAATTTGGATAAGACTTTAAGACATTGGTCAGCGTTTCAAGAAAATGTGGAATAAACTACCCTTAAATACTTTTAGAGTAGGAAAAAAAAGCCTATTGTTCAAACTACTGCAGTTGGAAAATGAGAAACATTAAGAACACAAGTGCTTGGAAATAGTTGAATTGCAACCCTAACCATCTTAAATGCCTGTAGAAACCAGGAAGTATTGCCCCAAAGTGAACAGCTTCACCATGGATGCCAGCACTCTCCCTCTTAGATGTGGACTTTGAAATCAACTGTGCATAAAGAATCCTCAAGCTATAAGATCCCAATTAGGGCTGGGGAGAAAAGTGATGGGAAAGAATAGTTTGGAAAAGATGCTTTCAGTTAGTGTTTCCTTTTAAAATTCTATTTCATTTCTATTGAAAGTACATGCATATAAGTATAAAATACTCATACGTTCATATAGATAGAAATTTCAAATAAAAGACTCTTTATGAGTCTGTTTTCCATGGAAATCATTGTAATCTTTATACATCTTAGACCACCTTTAAATATCTGCTTCCTCTCCATACTGCAAGCCCAGATTCAGGTATGCTTTAGGTCTCTGGGCTTTTCTATGGAGATGAAATTCCTCTGTCAGCCAAGTTCTGAGGCACTTGACAATGAAATAGTCCTGACTAAATGTCAGCACTCTCATTCCCCTCAGTTTGACTATAGATATTTAGTTAGGTAATAACCAGCTCCCATTCATGTACCAAAGATGGTTGTCTGACTTCCACAAAGATAAAATCTTGAAAATGTAAACAGTTCTTTAGAAGCTGGCCTAGTCTCAAATGAGAAGTGTATCTGGATGTTAATACATTTTCTAGCACCAGACAGAAAAGTCACATCAGTCCAGCCATGTCTGAATTATCTTGTCAGGATTTCACACAGACAGTGGAAACTTTTCAACATTGTACCACATAAAATTGTAACCAGGCTGATAAATCTGTTTATTTTCCTCTAAGTGTGCCCTGGTTTTCATAATACAGACATTTTGTAAGTGTGCTGATGAATGGCAACACCCTCATCTGAATCTCAATCTTCATAGTCCTTCTGCCAAGAAATTTGTTTTGTGAATTTTCAACCTTTGTTTTTCCACCATGAAAACTAACCACGAGACCTGGCTTGAAAGGAGTTTTAACAATTTTTTCAAATGCACTTACTTTGATAGCTGAAAATGACCTCAAAGAATGATTAATACCTTGTGGGGGTCGATGACATAAATCTGCTCCAGTGTGCCCAATGCAAGTTCTCTCAGAAGGAATGTTACAGCTATATTGCTGTGGAAACCTGGTGACACTGAGCAGACCACACCAGATATAAAATCTTCAAAAAGCATAACTACTTAACCTGAACTTGAATTTATATGTACTTGACTCGTTACCAAAAAAAATCAAGGAACTATTTTCCCTAGAAACTGCACAATGTGTTGCAAACTACTCAGAAGAAAATCCCTCTCCTTTAACAGTTTCAAATGTGCTAACAAAAAAAAAAAGAATGAGTTACTTCCTAAGAATTTTAATTTCTTGGTCCCTTAAGCATGCTTTTCTCTTATCTGAGGGAAGAATGGCGCAGTGAGGGCAGGGGATGGCAGGGTGAAAAGCACATGTCAAAAATCTGTCAAGCATGTGACTGCACAGGATACCATGACAAAATACTATGTTTGGTCAAAATGTTTGTGAGGCCAATCTTTAACGTGATTGACAGAGTGATTTTATGGGACCTTCATATACATAAATTGACTAATAAAAAGTCAGTTCAATGCTCCTACCTGACAAACTAAATAAATTATGAATTAAGAAACATTTATGATTATGGTGACACAGGTTGCTTATCACAGTGGTTAAGAATGTGACCTCCAAAGCCAAGTCATGAGGATCAAAGCCTTGAATGACCATAAGCAAGTTAATCTTCTCATGTCTTAGTTTCCTCGACTGTAAAATAAATATAATAATAGCACCTACCTCACAGAGTTATAATGAGGATTTAACAACTTAAGTTTTGTTTAAAAAAAAAAGGCCTGGAGGAGTAGCTAACAAATGCTCAATAATATTTAGTTATTTTAGATTCAGATAAGTGATTTTTATCAACATCAAATATTAACTGAATGTAAATATATTCATGTGGCGAGTGTTGAATTTACATAGCTGATTTCATACTCGACTGTTTAAAGAATAGTCTCGCTATTGTACTATGGTATATACATACATGTGGTTGTTAAACTTGCAGCCAATGAAGCTGCAAGAATCTTAATAGGGTGGAGATTAGAATCTTATAGAGGAAGAGATTTTAGTTGTAATCCAATATGATTTTCCAGAGTAGGAAACCAAGATCCACAGAAATTAAGTGGCTTTCCCAAGGAAACATAAATTAATAGCAGAGCTGAGCTTTGAATTCAGAATTCTTCTGATTTTGTGTACATTTGTGCAAACAATTTTTAATTTTTTGAGAGTGTTTTATTCATTGGGTTATAAAAAGATACTTGTCTATTAGCATGGGAATAATTATATAATTACAACTTTTGACTCCTATCAAAGACTCACCATTAAAAATGATAGATATTACTTAATATTTGCTATGACATGATTAACATTTACATAATTATTTAAAATAGGAAAAAGTATTCATACTGTACACAGTGCTAGTTTGAAGTGTAACAATCAGTATAAAATATAGACAACATCTAAAAATAAGCTCTGTATGCTGAAAAAGAGAAATACTTTTATTTTTCATCATGCTGATGTCTTCTCATGTAATGCTCATACCAATCTTAGATTATGAACTTATTTTATGAATAACTGAAGACCAAAGTTATTTAAGTAGTTTTGGCCATGATCACACAATTATTGTGTGGCCCAGATGAATTTAAAGCCAGATCTGGCATCAAATCTTACACTATTTCCAATATACTGGATGAGTTTATTCCATATGCATTTATTCATTCTTCACTTTGCCTTCTAAAAATATAAAGACTTCTTGGAGATGATTTTTTTTGCATGGTCCAAATCTTTTTTAAGTGATAAATGAAGTTCAATTGAATAATTTCCTTTTTTATGCTCAGATTTCTTTACCCAAGTAAAGGCCTCCAAATCCTTGCAAATGAGAGTAGTTTGAAGCCCCACACTATGGGCATCACTCAGGAGCTTAGAAATGCAGATTCTCAGTTCCCAGTACAGATCTACTTATTTGGAATCTGCATTGTAACAAACTCTCAGATGCTATATATGCACATTGAACTTTGAAAACCATCAGTCTAAATCACTATACACTTTTTTCCCTGGTTATTAAATAGTAATTTATTGTAGTTCTTAATTCTTAAAAGATCTTACTGTCTCAATTAGCACTTTTACTCCTAAGAATCAATACTGATTTTACTGTATGCATTTTTTTTACTTAAATTCAATTAGCCAACATATAGTGCATCATTATTTTCAAATATAGTGTTCAATAATTTATCAGTACTATACACTTTTTTAAAATGCTGCTCGACTACCCAGTAATGGTGTCAGTAATGGTGGCTTCAGTACTGCTGTTTTGCAAACTAAACAGAATTTTTTCTTTAACTGAAGAGTTGAATCAATTCTTATCCCTTTTACAATTTCTTTCCTCTTTAGTTTACCTCAAGCTTTGCACAGCAATTAAAAAGTATCAATTATGGACATCAGAGGACCTCACATATCTTTTAAAATAAAGTATCACATCATTGGGATTTTTACAAGGATTCAAAAGCATCTTCCAGAGAACTGAGAAGATAGGAATAATGGAACATTGGATCACCGTCAGTCACCTTAATTGCTAACATTTACAAATCTCTAAAATGGGAGAGGAAGTTTAACACACATCATTGTATTCATGTTTCAGACAATAGAGAAATTGTATTTTAGCTGAATAATCCAGAAATTGAGGCATATGACAGACTTTAACATCAATGTACTTCAATTAGTAAAATTTCTTTTAAAAATTGCTTCTTATAGCAAGTCCTTATATGTCATATAGTTTGTTTTTCGCAGTAGTTCTATGGCCAAAACTTTGTTATTCCCATATTTTAATAGATAAATTAAGACAAAAGATATTGAGAAAATTAATAGTACCTTGAATAGCTATTATAATGTTATAATGGGTTAGATTTGGCTGTTTGCAAGCCCATGTTCTTTCTATTTTATGGATTTAGTTTGGTAGGATTTTAAAAAATCATTTAATTAAAAAAACCTTTTACATTAAAAATATTTGAAGCCTGTCACAATGCCCCAGTAAAAAAAAATGCTTTTAGCTATTATTCTGATCACTTAGCTTATAATTTGATAATGCATTTGAGTAAAATATATACTGATAACTGAATATATTATACCAAGTTAGTGCTGAATTACAAGAATATGAATAACCTGGAGTCTCATATATAGTTAGAATAGGTACCCTTCCAAACTATTTTCTGTGATAAACTTAGTCCCTCTTCCTATTTTAGGTGTTCTTTATCTCTTATTCATAATTAGTGACTTTCATATATGCTTCCTTCCTTTTTATCGTTTGCATAATTTCAATGAGGAGTTCATCAGGTTTAAAGAAAACGAAGATAAAGTGACAGTTCCCCAAATTGCCCAAGCCACCTCCTGTGTCTCTCTTTAGTATACACAGACTATTATTGCAATCAAGCTTACACTATGAACTATGGCTCAGCCGTATTCTACCAAACTGGCCATGAGCTACAAATCTGGTTTGGAATCCTGGAGAACCTTTGGAGGCAGATTATTTTTCATTATTTCATGGTTATAAAGGGTTTGTAATGGTGCTGTATGGGATAAATGGAGGAAATACACAAGAGATGGCAAGTTTGTCACATACCTTCCAAAAAAAGGTAGAACAATTAGTTATTATGTATATTGTATTTAATCTGTGTCATGAAAATAATAGTGGTTGGTAACAGCAGTATATATGTTTATATTTACTTTGACTGAGATTTCTATGAATAAATATTTTTAAAGGGCTTTGGTAAGATATAATATTCAGAATAAGTGGGAAGTAGGAAAAACACACACTTTTAAAAGTGTTTTTAAAAAAAACGCTTTTCTTTTCCTCTGTCATTGGCAACTTTTTCAGTGTACGTAAAAATGTAAATGAATATTGTCCATACTTTCAGAGATAAGTTCCTAAATAATTACAGCTATGTTCTACTACACCATAGCAATTTTTAACAAATTATGAGATAATTTAAGAGGTTATACAAATATGTGACCTAATCTTCAAAAATGATTCAAATTGTGATTTCAGAGAAAATAATGAAAGGTGAAATGAATAAAATGGGGAGATAAGCAGAATAATCAGAAAATGAAAGGAGGACAGGGAGGCTCCTTTCATTAACAGAAGGTCATTAACAGAAGCCTTCTTTGAATGACATTTAAACTGATACTTGAGGGATGAGAAGGAATCTGTCATAAGGAATAGGAGCTGGGGATATTGGAGGGAAAGACAAGAGAATATGGAGAGAAAAGACAAGGGACCTCGTCCTGAGTCTTGAGGGTTTCTGACAGTTGAAGTCTGGTTAGAGAAATAAGTTGCAAAATAGTAATGGGAACACAGAGTGGTATGAGAAAAATTTGTAGACCTGATGATAGAGAAAATAAAAACATGTCAAATCCTGCTAAGGGATCATATAAGATAAGGGTAGATTGTGTCTGTTTGAATTTGAACATGGAGTGGTAGGAGACATGAAAGCAGAATCCACAGGCAGAAGACAGGCAACTGCCAAGTGAGCAAGTAGACACAATCAGAAGGAAGGAACGCTTGTGTTAGCTGGGAATGAGGAGGTTGGAGGTGGTGGTGGTAGAAAATGAAGCATTAACTGGAAGAGGATGTGGAAATACGAGATGATTAATGAGTTTAGTTTTCCAACTTTGTTCTTTTTCAAGATTGCTTTGATTGTTTGGGGTGCTTGTGATTGCATACGCATTTTAGGATGGATTTTAAAATTTCTTCCAAAAATGCCACTGGGATTTTGTTTTTGTTTTTGTTTTTTAATAATAAATTTAGTTTTTATTGGTGTTCAATTTGCCAACATACAGAATAACACCCAGTGCTCATACTGTCAAGTGCCCCCCCCAGTGCCCATCACCCATTCACCCCCAACCCCCGCCCACCTCCCCTTCCACCACCCCTAGTTTGTTTCCCAGAGTTAGGAGTCTCTCATGTTCTGTCTCCTTTTCTGATATTTCCCACTCATTTTTTCTCCTTTCCCCTTTAATTCCCTTTCACTATTTTTTATATTCCCTAAATGAATGAGACCATATAATGTTTGTCCTTCTCCGATTGACTTATTTCACTCAGCATAATACCCTCCAGTTCTATCCATGTTGAAGCAAATGGTGGGTATTTGTCGTTTCTAATCGCTGAGTAATATTCCATTGTATACATAAACCACATCTTCTTTATCCATTCATCTTTCGATGGACACCGAGGCTCCTTCCACAGTTTGGCTATTGTGGCCATTGCTGCTAGGAACATCGGGGTGCAGGTGTCCTGGTGTTTCATTGCATATGTATCTTTGGGGTAAATCCCCAGCAGTGCAATTGCTGGGTCCTAGGGCAGATCTATTTTTAACTCTTTGAGGAACCTCCACACAGTTTTCCAGAGTGGCTGCACCAGTTCACATTCCCACCAACAGTGCAAGAGGGTTCCCCTTTCTCCACATCCTCTCCAACACTTGTTGTTTCCTGCCTTGTTAATTTTCCCCATTCTCACTGGTGTGAGGTGGTATCTCATTGTGGTTTTGATTTGTATTTCCCTGATGGCAAGTGATGTGGAGCATTTTCTCATGTGCGTGTTGGCCATGTCTATGTCTTCCTCTGTGAGATTTCTGTTCATGTCTTTTGCCCATTTCATGATTGGATTGTTTGTTTCTTTGGTGTTGAGTTTAATAAGTTCTTTATAGATCTTGGAAATTAGCCCTTTATCTGATATGTCATTTGCAAATATCTTCTCCCATTCTGTAGGTTGTCTTTTACTTTTGTTTACTGTATCCTTTGCTGTGCAAAAGCTTCTTATCTTGATGAAGTCCCAATAGTTCATTTTTGCGTGTCTTTCTTTTGCCTTCGTGGATGTATCTTGCAAGAAGTTACTGTGGCCGACTTCAAAAAGGGTGTTGCCTGTGTTCTCCTCTAGGATTTTGATGGAATCTTGTCTCACATTTAGATCTCTCATCCATTTTGAGTTTATCTTTGTGTATGGTGTAAGAGAGTGGTCTAGTTTCATTCTTCTGCATGTGGATGTCCAATTTTCCCAGCACCATTTATTGAAGAGACTGTCTTTTTTCCAGTGGATAGTCTTTCCTCCTTTATCGAATATTAGTTGACCATAAAGTTGAGGGTCCACTTCTGGATTCTCTATTCTGTTCCATTGATCTATGTGTCTGTTTTTGTGCCAGTACCACACTGTCTTGATGACCACAGCTTTGTAGTACAACCTGAAATCTGGCATTGTGATGCCCCCAGCTATGGTTTTCTTTTTTAAAATTCCCCTGGCTATTCAGGGTCTTTTCTGATTCCACACAAATCTTAAAATACTTTGTTCTAACTCTGAAGAAAGTCCATGGTATTTTGATAGGGATTGCATTAAATGTATAAATTGCCCTGGGTAACACTGACATTTTCACAATATTAATTCTGCCAAATCATGAGCATGGAATATTATTCCATCTCTTTGTGTCTTCCTCAATGTCTTTCAAAGTGTTCTATAGTTTTTAGGGTATAGATCCTTTACCTATTTGGTTAGGTTTATTCCGAGGTATCTTATGCTTTTGGGTGTGATTGTAAATGGGATTGACTCCTTAATTTCTCTTTCTTCAGTCTCATTGTTAGTGTATAGAAATGCCACTGACTTCTGGGCATTGATTTTGTATCCTGCCACGCTGCCAAATTGCTGTATGAGTTCTAGCAATCTTGGGGTGGAGGCTTTGGGGTTTTTTATGTAGAGTATCATGTCATTGGCGAAGAGGGAGAGTTTGACTTCTTCTTTGCCAATTTGAATGCCTTTAATATCTTTTTGTTGTCTGATTGCTGAGGCGAGGACTTCCAGTACTATGTTGAACAGCAGTGGTGAGAGTGGACATCCCTGTCTTGTTCCTGATCTTAGGGGAAAGGCTCCCAGTGCTTCCCCATTGAGAACGATATTTGCTGTGGGTTTTTCGTAGATGGCTTTTAAGATGTTGAGGAATGTTCCCTCTATCCCTACACTCTGAAGAGTTTTGATCAGGAATGGATGCTGTATTTTGTCAAATGCTTTCTCTGCATCTAATGAGAAGATCATATGGCTCTTGGTTTTTCTCTTGCTGATATGATGAATCACATTGATTGTTTTACGAGTGTTGAACCAGCCTTGTGTCCCAGGAATAAATCCTACTTGGTCATGGTGAATAATTTCCTTAATGTACTATTGGATCCTATTGGCTAGTATCTTGTTGAGAATTTTTGCATCCATGTTCATCAGGGATATTGGTCTGTAATTCTCCTTTTTGGTAGGGTCTTTGTCTGGTTTTGGAATTAAGGTGACGCTGGCCTCATAGAACGAATTTGGAAGTACTCCATCTCTTTCTAGCTTTCCAAACAGCTTTAGTAGAATAGGTATGGTTTCTTCTTTAAACGTTTGATAGAATTCCCCTGGGAAGCCATCTGGCCCTGGACTCTTGTGTCTTGGGAGGTTTTTGATGACTGCTTCAATTTCCTCCCTGGTCATTGGCCTGTTCAGGTGTTCTATTTCTTCCTGTTCCAGTTTTGGTAGTTTGTGGCTTTCCAGAAATGCATCCATTTCTTCTAGATTGCCCAATTTATTGGCATATAGCTGTTCATAATATGTTTTTAAAATCGTTTGTATTTCCTTGGTGTTGGTAGTGATCTCTCCTTTCTCATTCATGATTTTATTAATTTGAGTCTTTTCTCTCTTCTTTTTAATAAGGCTGGCTAATGGTTTATCTATCTTATTAATTCTTTCAAAGAACCAACTCCTGGTTTTGTTGATCTGTTCCACAGTTCTTCTGGTCTCAATTTCGTTGAGTTCTGCTCAAATCTTTATTAACTCTCTTCTTCTGCTGGGTGTAGGATCTATTTGCTGTTTTTTCTCTAGCTCCTTTAGGTGTAAGGTTAGCTTTTGTATTTGAGTTCTTTCCAGTTTTTGAATGGATGCTTGTATTGCGATGTATTTCCCCCTCAGGACTGCTTTTGCTGCATCCCAACTATTTTTAACAGTTGTATTTTCATTCTCATTAGTTTCCATGAATCTTTTTAATTCTTCCTTAATTTCCTGATTGACCCTTTCATCTTTTAGCAGGATGGTCCTCCACCTGTTTGAAGTCCTTCCAAACTTCTTGTTGTGATTTAGTTCTAATTTCAAGGCATTATGGTCTGAGGATATGCAGGGGACGATCCCAATCTTTTGGTATCAGTTCAGACCTGATTTGTGACCCAGTATGTGGTCTATTCTGGAGAAAGTTCCATGTGCACTTGAGAAGAATGTATATTCAGTTGAGTTTGGATGTAAAGTTCTGTAGATATCTGTGAAATCCATCTGGTCCAGTGTATCATTAAAAGCTCTTGTTTCTTTGGAAATATTGTGTTTAGAAGACCTATCGAGTGTAGAAAGTGCTAGATTGAAGTCACCAAGTATAAGTGTATTATTATCTAAGTATGTCTTCGCTTTGGTTATTAATTGATTGATATATTTGGCGGCTCCCACATTCGGGGCATATATATTGAGGATTGTTAAGTCCTCTTGTTGGATAGATCCTTTAAGTATGATATAGTGTCCCTCTTCATCCCCCACTATAGTCTTCGGGGTAAATTTTAGTTTATCTGATATAAGGATGGCTACCCCTGCTTTCTTTTGAGGATCATTTGAATGGTAAATGGTTCTCCAACCTTTTATTTTCAGGCTGTAGGTGTCCTTCTGTCCTTCTGTCTAAAATGAGTCTCTTGTAGAGAGCAAATAGATGGGTCCTGCTTTTTTATCCAGTCTGAAACCCTGCGCCTTTTGATGGGGTCATTAAGCCCGTTCACGTTCAGAGTTACTATTGACAGACATGAGTTTAGTGTCATCATGATATCTATTCAGTCCTTATTTTTGTGGATTGTTCCACTGGACTTCTTCTTAAAGGGGAATTTTAAGAGTCCCCCTTAAAATTTCTTGCAGAGAAATTTTGGAGGTTACATATTCTTTCAGTTCCTGCCTGTCTTGGAAGCTCTTTATCTCTCCTTCTATTCTGAATGAGAGCCTTGCTGGATAAAGTATTCTTGGTTGCATGTTTTTCTCATTTAGGACCCTGAATATATCCTGCCAGCCCTTTCTGGCCTGCCAGGTCTCTGTGGAGAGGTCTGCTGTTACCCTAATACTCTTCCCCATAAAAGTCAGGGATTTCTTGTCTCTGACTTTAAGGATCTTCTTTATCTTTGGAATTTGCAAGCTTAACTATTAGATGTCGAGGTGTTGAATGGTTTTTATTGATTTTAGGGGGGGATCTCTCTATTTCCTGGATCTGAATGCCTGTTTCCCTTCCCAGATTAGGAAAGTTTTCAGCTAGGATTTGTTCAAATACATATTCTGGACCTCTGTCCCTTTCGGCGCCCTCGGGAACCCCAATTAAATGTAGTTTTTCTTCCTCAGGCTGTCATTTATTTCCCTTAATCTGTCTTCATGGTCTTTTAATTGTCTCTTTTTTCCTCAGTTTCCCTCTTTGCCATCAACTTGTCTTCTATGTCACTCACTTGTTCTTCCACCTCGTTAACCCTCGTCGTTAGGACTTCTAGTTTGGATTGCATCTCATTCAATTGATTTTTAATTTATGCCTGATTGGATCTAAATTCTGTAGTCATGAAGTCTCTTGAGTCCTTTATGCTTTTTTCTAGAGCCACCAGTAGCTGTATAGTAGTGCTTCTGAATTGGCTTTCTGGCATTGAATTGTAATCCAAATTTTGTAACTCTCTGGGAGAGAGGACTGTTTCTGATTCTTTCTTTTGAGGTGAGGTTTTCCTTCTAGTCATTTTGCTCAGTGCAGAGTGGCCAAAAACAAGTTGTATTGGGAAAAGGAGAAAAAGAGAAAGAAGGAAAGAAAAGAGAAAAAGAAAAAAGAAAGAAGGAAGAGAAAAAGAAAAAAGAGAAGAAAAAAGGGTGGGGGAAGCAAACAGAAATCAAAAAGAAAAAAAACAAACAAACAAACAAACAAAAAAAAAACCAGGGGGGAGTATCCTCTGATTCTGTGTACTTTAAGTCCCTTGACTTCCCCTGGAACTGGTCCGTGTCGCTGGTCTTCTGGGAGCGGAGCCTGTTGTGCTGATTTTCAGGTGTTAGCACTTGGGGGAGCTGCTCTGCCCCCTGCCTGGTGCAGGGCTCAGTGGGGGTTGTTCACCCCGTGAGGCCCCGGGAGGAACAACCCCAGTGGCGGGGGCAGCTCTGGGACCCTGGAGTCAGCCCCCGCAGTATCTCCGGGGCTCTCCTTCTGCAGGGCCTGGAGGCTCCGGGGCGGGGCCGCTGATCTGCTCAGCTCGAGGCAGGAGCGTCCTTGCTGTCCTGGGCCCTCCTGGCCTCTGCCTGTCCCGGGGGAGGCCGGATCCTGGGCTGTGTCCCGGCGCCCTGTGCTCCTGGTCTGCGCTGTTGGATCCGCGCTCCCGCCCCGCAGCCCCCTCCGCGGAGCCGCCGCCCGAGCCCCTCCGAGCTGCTCCGGGTCCCGCCGAGCGCTGCAGCCCTTAGGGAGCTCGGGGCGCACTCCCCGGGCGCAGGTGCCTGTTACTGTCCCAGGGAGCCCGAGGGCATCCCCGCCTTTCTGGGGATCCTGCTCCAACTCCCTGCGAGCCCCTTTCCGCCCGGGAAGGTTGGTGCAGCTCCTGCTCCTCCGGGACGGGGCTCTCCTGTCCTGGGGACACTCGCCCCGGCCTCAGCCCGGCTCCTCGCGGGCCTCTCCCCCTTGGAGGCCTTTTGTTTCTTTATTTTCTTTTTCCCCGTCTTCCTACCTTGATAGAAGCACGAACTCTTCTCACTGTAGCGTTCCAGCTGGTCTCTCTTTAAGTCTGAGGCCGAATTCGTAGATTTTCAGGATGGTTTGAAGGTTATCTAGGTAATTTGGTGGGGACAGGTGACTTGGGGACCTACTCTTCCGCCATCCTGCCCCTCCCTCTCACTGGGATTTTGATTCAGACTGCTTTGATCTATTGATAACTTTGGGAGGTACTGCCATCTTTACAGTAAGTCCTAACACCATTTGTTGAAAAGACTGAGTTATTTTTATTTTATTTTTTTAAGATTTATTTATTTATTCATGAGAGGCACACACACATACACACGCACAGAGGCAGAGACACAGGCAGAGGGAGAAGCAGGCTCCATCCAGGGAGCCCGCTGCAGAACTTGATCCCGGATCCTGGGATCACGCCCTGAGCCAAAGGCAAATGCTCAACTGCTGAGCCACCCAGGTGTCCCAATACTGAGTTATTTTTAATGGAGATTTTAAGCTATATTTGAATGCTGATGCATCAATCAAATTGTCTTAATTTATCAAATATTTACTGAATATCTTCTACGTGGCAGGCATTATTTTAAATGATGGTCATTAGAGCCAAGATAAGTAAACCAAGGTTCATGATCTCCTGGGAAGATATTGCAATATCAAGATTGTAGATCAGATCATACGGGCAACAGTGGAGAAGGTGAGAAGTGCTTAGATTCTGAAACTCTTTTGACTATAAAGAGAACCTGCTGATGGACCAGGGATGGAAGGTGAAAAAAGGAGGGGAGGCAAGGTTGGCTCCAGAGCTATTAGCCTGATAAAAATGACAAGGAGTGGCCATCAAATAGATGAGCATGCTTTGAATGGAACAAAACTTTCAAGGAAGGATCATTAATATGGCTTAAAGACACCAGCTATATATGAGAAAAGTAGGAGACTAGAAGGAAAGGTGCAATATTTGCATGGTAGTACAGTAAAAGAGTGAGTTTACTTAAAAACATCATGGTTGTATACCCATTTGAGGGTATAGCCAGGAATCTGACAACAACCTGCCAGATGTGTGATCATTTCCATCATTGCCGAGATGTACACATTCAGTAAAGCAGAAGATGGATGTTTGGGTCCATTTAAGATTGGATTGCAGACAGTCAAGTATGAGGAGGGAGAAAAAGACAGTGAATAGAGGAAATTTGCCAATGAGGGTCTATAATAATGAGCTGTGGAATCCAAGTGGCATAAGGAAGGAAGTAAAGAGGAATCAAAATATCAACAACATACATACTTGTAAGACTCAGAAATCACTAATGCATGTAAGACCATTACCAAAGATTAGCATTAAAAATGTGCATACAAATAAACATATATACCTAGTTGTTGTTGATATCAGTATTCAAATTGGTGAGCCCAGACATTAATAGGAAATGCAAGTATAAAATCAAATATACTTGTAAAGTTCAAGATCATTTTTATTTATTATTTGTAACTAGTGGACTTAATAAAAACTTCTTACAGAAATAGTCATTAAGTATAAATAGCTTATAATCTTTGAATTTGTGAATGATTCTCTGATGATATTATTTAGTCCTTTGATTCTCATAGGTAGACTTAATTTAATGAGTAAATGAAATGTGTGAGGACAGCTTCTGTTGCATTGGAAGCTTTGTGGGATTTGCATGCTACCTCTAGCCAGCTGTATCAAATGTGGATTTAATCAGAATTCCTTATCCTCCATTTCCAAGAAAGTTCTATAGGAAATTATCATGTTTTCCTATTCCAGTGCTTGTTTGGCAGAAAGAATTAAGGTTTTTATTTTTATGGCTTCAACATTTCATTATACAAGGCCTTTCCCTAAGTCAGTTTCCTAAGTGACACGGCTAATTCTAATGATTTCCATTCTTCAAACAGAGACCAAATAGATCTTATAACTTACTCAAAACTAGATAGAAAGCATAATGGGTAAGTTTGGATAAAGCTACATTTCCTATAATCATTAAAACTTTATCAGAATCAGATTATAAAGATCTACATACTACTTCATTTCTCTCTTAGGGCATTTAGTGCTTATTTATTAAATCATGGAAAATACTGCCATCATATATCTGGTAATTCTATGGACTAGATTAGTTTGTGTCAAATTTCCCAGAATCTTATCTAGTTCTAAGTCTGTAATGCCATCGGTTCTTCTCTGTTCATGCAAGAAATATCATTGAATATAAGTATCATAAGAAACATATTTTCTTTTAACATTTCTGCTTCATATGGAGGTATTAGACTGGTTATTTTGGAAGAAGTCAGCTAACATCATTCTTGGGTATCAAGTGTATTTAAGGCAGGAGGGATGAATATTTGGACAGGTCTGATGTTTCCTTATAATTAAATTCAGGTTGTGGACTTTCAATAATAACTATTGAGGAGATCAAACAATTCTCAAAGCAAGTATAAAACTGAATAAAATAGAAAAGAAAAAAACGAAGTATTTCAGGTACTTCAAAGTGACCAAAGACACAACCAAATGCAATGTGTTTCCTCCTAAAAGAATGCTACCAGATTGGGAAAAACCAATGGCAATTCTGTGGCCGTCTTGTATGGGGATGCTTCCAACCCCATCTCACTCCACCACTCTAGTTCAGGCCACAAAAACCGCAGCTTTATGAATGGTGGATGAGAACTGTTCAAAGTCGATGGCAAATATCAGAACACTTTATTGGCAACCTTGGTGGACCCATTCAAGAGGAGGGTATAAATGGTTACTATAGAAAAGTCAATGGCTCCCCCTTATAACTAAAAGCAAACAATTGGAATTTGAAATAAAAACAAAAATCCATTTACATTACCACCAAAAAATATGAAATACTTATATATACATCTGATGAATTATGTGTAAAATCTATGTGAGAAAAAGTAGGGAATTTAAAGAAAGAAATGAAAGAAATCAAGGATTTAAAGAAATAGTCTAGAAATGTTATGGATAGAAATGTTAAGAAACTTATTCTTCCCAACCTGATCCCAACAGATTTAAGGGAATACCAATAAAAATTCCAATTTATTCTTTGGTTATCAACAAACTCATTCTAAAGTTTATATAGAAAGGAAACAGACCCAAGACGGTTAACATAACATTGCAGAAAAACAAAGTCAGAGGACAGACACTACTCACTTCAAGAATTACTATAAAGTTACAATAATCAAGGAAGTGTGGTATTTATGAAAGACTAGACAAATAGATCAATGGGATAGAATAGAAAGCCCAGAAACAGATACATAAAAAAAGACAAAGGAACAAAGGCAATTCCATAAATAATAGTCTTTTTAACAAATGGTGCTGGAACAGTTAGTTGGACATTCATATGAAAAGAATTGCATATAGACCTAATATATTTTGAAAAAAATTAACCCTAATGGATTTAACATCAAAGTATAAAATGCAAAACTATAAGCTTCTGAAAGATAATAGGACAAAATCTAACTGACCATGGGTTTGGTGATGAGTTTTTATTTTTATTTTTTTTAATTTTTTGTTTAAAAAGATTTAATTTATTCATGAGAGACACACAGAGACAGAGAGAGGCAGAGACACAGGCAGAGGGAGAAGTAGGCTCCATGCAGGGAGCCCGACGGGGGACTCGATCCCAGGTCTCCAGAATCATGCCCTGGGCTGAAGGCGCCGCTAAACCGCTGGGCCACCAGGGCTGCCCGGTGATGAGTTTTTAGATACAATACAAACATCATCTGTGGAAGAAATTTTTGATATGGATTTTCTTAAACTTGGGTTTTCTTAAAGTTATATTTTTGTTCACTGTTAAGATGATGAAGAAATAAGTCACAGAACTGGTGAGAGCATTTGCAAAATATATATTAGATAAAGGAGTTGTATCAAAATATATAAGAACTCTTAAAATCCAATAATATTTAAACCAATACAATTACAAAGGAATAAAATATCTGAAGAAACCTCAGCAAAGATGGCACATAAGCACATGAAAAGATGTTCCACATCACATGTCATGAAGAAACTGCAAATTAAAATAATAATGAGATGCTTCTACACATCTATTGGAATAACTAAAATCCAATAATAATAACAAATGCTTGAGAGTATGCTGAGCAACAGGAATACTCATTCATTACTGGTGGGAATGCAAAATGGTACAATACTTTGGAAGACAGTTTAATAGTTTCTTTCAAAGGTAGGCATAGTCTTGCCATATGATCCAACAACCATGCTCCTAGGTATTTATCCAGTTGAGTTAAAAATTTCTATCCACACAAAACTCTGCACTCAAAAGTTTATAGCAGTTTTATTCCGAGTGGCTAAAAGCTGAAAGCAACCAAGATATTCTACAATAGGTGAATGGATAAACCACAGTGTATTCATAAAATGGAATATTGTTTAGCAAAAAAAAAAAAAAAGAAATGAGCTATCAAGCCATAAAAAGATATATAAGAAATTTAAATGTACCTTGCTGAAAGAAGCCAATCTAAAAATGCTAAAAGTTGTATGATTTTAATTACATGGCATTTTGGAAAACACAGAATTACGGAGACAATTTTTTACTGTCCTTTCTAAAAAACACCTGATCAGGGGGATCCCTAGGTGGCTCAGAGGGTTGGTGCCTGCCTTCAGCCCAGGGCGTGATCCTGGAGACCTGGGATTGAGTCCCATGTCAGGCTCCTGCATGGAGCCTGCTTCTCTCTGTTTCTCTTATGAATAAATAAATAAAATCTTAAAAAAAAACCAACAGTTTTTTTTTAAAGATTTTATTTATTTATTTATATTTATTTATTTATTTACTTATTTACTTATTTATTTTCAAGAAATAAGCTGAACTTTATATTTTTATAAATTTATTTTTTATTGGTGTTCAATTTGCCTACATATAGAATAACACCCAGTGCTCATCCCATCAAGTGCCCCCCTCAGTGCCCGTCACCCATTCACCCCTACCCCCCACCCACCTCCCCTTCCACCACCCCCAGTTCGTTTCCCAGAGTTAGGAGTCTCTCATGTTCTGTCTCCCTTTCTGATATTTCCCACTCATTTTTTCTCCTTTCCCCTTTATTCCCTTTCACTATTTTTTATATTCCCCAAATGAATGAGACCATATAATGTTTGTCCTTCTCCGATTGACTTATTTCACTCAGCATAATACCCTCCAGTTCCATCCACGTTGAAACAAATGGTGGGTATTTGTCGTTTCTAATGGCTGAGTAATATTCCATTGTATCCATAGACCACATCTTCTTTATCCATTCGTCTTTCGATGGACACCAAGGCTCCTTCCACAGTTTGGCTGTTGTGGACATTGCTGCTAGAAACATCGGGGTGCAGGTGTCCCAGTGTTTCATTGCATCTGTATCTTGGGGTAAATCCCCAGCAGTGCAATTGCTGGGTCCTAGGGCAGATCTATTTTTAACTCTTTGAGGAACCTCCACACAGTTTTCTAGAGTGGCTGCACCAGTTTACATTCCCACCAAAAGTGCAGGATGGTTCCCCTTTCTCCACATCCTCTCCAACACTTGTTGTTTCCTACCTTGTTAATTTTCCCCATTCTCACTGGTGTGAGGTGGTATCTCATTGTGGTTTTGATTTGTATTTCCCTGATGGCAAGTGATGTGGAGCATTTTCTCATGTGCTTGTTGGCCATGTCTATGTCTTCCTCTGTGAGATTTCTGTTCATGTCTTTTGCCCATTTCATGATTGGATTGTTTGTTTCTTTGGTGTTGAGTTTAATAAGTTCTTTATAGATCTTGGAAACTAGCCCTTTATCTGATAACGTCATTTGCAAACATCTTCTCCCATTCTGTAGGTTGTCTTTTAGTTTTGTTGACTGTATCTTTTGCTGTGCAAAAGCTTCTTATCTTGATGAAGTCCCAATAGTTCATTTTTGCTTTTGTTTCTTTTGCCTTTGTGGATGTATCTTGCAAGAAGTTACTGTGGCCAAGGGTGTTGCCTGTGTTCTCCTCTAGGATTTTGATGGAATCTTGTCTCACATTTAGATCTTTCATCCATTTTGAGTTTATCTTTGTGTATGGTGCAAGAGAGTGGTCTAGTTTCATTCTTCTGCATGTGGATGTCCAATTTTCCCAGCACCATTTATTGAAGAGACTGTCTTTTTTCCAGTGGATAGTCTTTCCTCCTTTATCGAATATTAGTTGACCATAAAGCTGAGGGTCCACTTCTGGATTCTTTATTCTGTTCCATTGATCTATGTGCCTGTTTTTGTGCCAGTACCACACTGAGAGACACAGAGGGAGAGAGAGAGGCAGAGAGCTAGGCAGAGGGGGAAGCAGGCTCCATGCAAGGAACCCGATGTGGGACTGGATCCTGGGGTCTCCAGGATCACGCCCTGGGCTGAAGGCGGCGCTAAACTGCTGAGCCACCAGGGCTGCCCACCTGATCAGTTTTATAGATCTTTTTAGAACAGTGGTAGTCAGCAGTTAACAGGGAGTGAGGTAAGAGGTAAACAGGGAGAAAACAGGTCATTTTTAGGCTGGTTAAATTATCCTATATAAAACTCAAATGCAAATCTATATTATTATTCATTTGTCAAACTTATTATTATGTATTTGTGTCTTTACAACACACAGAGTGATCTTAATGTCAGCTACAGACTTCAGTTAATAATGTCAGTATTGGTTTGTTAATTATAACAAATGGACTACATGAATACAAGATTCTGTTAGAGGGAAAACTCTGTGTGGGGAGGTGTGGTGTGAGGACTAGGGGCTGGTACTACCTGCTCAATTTTTCTGTAAATTTAAAATAGTACTAAAAATGGAGTCTAATTATTATTATTATTATTTATTATTTTAAACCCCAACAACCCTCAGAAATGTAAAACAAAATACAAGGCCCAGAAGATGTTGATGTAGAATCTTATCAAGCATTTAAGGGAGAAAAGAATATCATTTTTATACAAAGTGCCAAGGTAATTCAATAAGAGTCATTTTTTAAATAAATGAGGATGGAAGAATTGGATATCTGTATATGCATAAATAATCTTCTATCATTAACTGACATCATACACAGAGACAAACTTGAAATCGATCATAGATCTGAGATAAAAGCTAAAATGATACAATTTCTAGAAGAAAATAGAAAATCTCTGAACATGATTCAACAAATATTTCTTAGGACAAAAAAGAACATAGGGCAATAAAGGAAAAAGAGTTTATAATTGGACTCCATCAAAATTGCAAATTTTTGTTCTTCAAAAAACTGTTAAGAAAATGAGAAAGTAATCCCTATAGTAGGAGGTAATATTAAAAATATATATGATGAAGGATTTCTATATAGAATATATGAAGAAATCCTATAACTCAATAATAAGAAACTAAACAAAAAAACACAAAGTAATAAAAAAGAAACTAAACCAATATAAATTTGGGAAAATACTTTAATAGATACTTCCCCAATGAGGGTATATAAATAGCAAGTAAGTACCTGAAAAGACACTACGCATCATTAGTTATTAGATAAATGCAAACTAATTCCAAAATGAGATACTGCTATACATCAACTAGAATGTCTTAATTAAAAAAAAAAGTACTGACAATACCATGTACCTGTAAGGATGTGGAGGTACTGGAACTCTTAGAAATTGCTGGTGGGAATTCAAAATGACAGCAACAACAAAAACAAAAAAAAAAAAAAAATGACAGCAACTTTGGAAGACAGTTTGGCAGTTTCTTTCTTTCTTTCTTTCTTTCTTTCTTTCTTTCTTTCTTTCTTTCTTTCTTTCTTCTTTCTTTTCTTTCTTTTTTTCTTTTCTTTCTTTCTTTCTTTCTTTCTTTCTTTCTTTCTTTCTTTCTTTCTTTCTTTTCTTTCTTTCCTTCAATTCAATTCAATTAGCCAATGTATTGTACATCACTAGTTTCAGATGTAGAACTCAGTAATTCATCAGTTGTATAACACCCAGGGCTCATCACATCACATGCCCTCCTTAATGTCTGTCACCCAGTTACCCCTCCTCTCCCCACAGATTGGCAGTTTCTTACAAACATACATTTACCATATGACCCAGCAATTCCACTTCTAGGTATTTCCCCAAGGAAAATGTAAACCTATTTTCTCCCAAATACTTGCATGTGAATGTCTCAGGGACATTATTCATAATAATGATCCAAACCAAATGTCCTTCAGTTGGCGAATGAATAAGAAAATATGGTATATCCACATAATAATAAGCTATTTGGCAATACAAAGAAACAAACTACAAAAGACACAGAAAATCTAAAACTGTAATTCTAGGTGAAAGAAACCAGATATAGGAGCCATAATATATGATTCTACATATATAACATTACTAGAAAAGGCAAAACTATACAGAGACAAAGCAGACCAGTTGTTGCCTGGAGCTGGGGTCAGAGCAGGGATTAACTACAGCCTCTGATGAGGTAATTTTTTGTGGTAATAGAAATGTCCTAAAATTGGATTAAGATGATAACTGCACAGCATATAAGTTTAAAAAAACACAAATATGTATACACTTAAAGACTCATATAAGTGATTTGTGAAAATTATATCTCAATTCATCTGATAAAAATCTATATGCATTATTGTTAAAAATATCCCAGAAATGACATCATACTTTCTTGGCGGATCATATCAGGAAACATCTGAAGACTCAATGTATCATTACTGGTGATGTTAACTTTCATGAGTTTTTCTGTTTCACCTACAATTGCAAAGTTTCACCTGAAAATTATAACATTTTCATTTTTTTTTCCATTTGTAATTGGTAAGTATCTTGTAGGAGAAAGTCTGAGACTATTCAAATATTCTGTTTTTATTACACTTTTACTCATTATTTTAGCAACCATTGATGATTCTTGCCTGTAAAAATTATTGCTATGCCAATTGTGACTTTGTATTTCCATCTTTCCTTCTGCATTTATTAGTTGGAACTCTACAGAATGGAAGAGCTGTCTCTCTCATTTCTTTATTCATTTATTGATTTATTTATATCAGTATAGACTCATGGATATCTATTTTTGTCTATGAATTTTATTTAATTTGTTGTTCAGATTATCTCAAATCTGGCCATGGTAGATTCTTTCAAGTTGTTCATGTGTCTTTTCAACATCCCCACCCCCATTCTATTTTTAGATCACTCATACTCCAGCATTGCAAGATTTTCCAGGCTCATCTCATATTTTCCATGCTTCAATCCTGGAATCAGCCATTTTTCCAAGGACTCAGTACCTTTCACTGGAGAATAATTAGAAACCAAGATGTAAGTGCTAACTATGCTCATCCCCACAGGATGTCCTTGCTTTTAGATCTCCTCCATAGTCAGAGCTGAGAAAAAACACACGCATATATACATACATATGTCAGGGTTCTCCAGGGAAACAAAACCAATGGGATATACTAATATACATGTGTGTATATTTTGTGTTCCTCTGTGTGTGTGTGCATGCGTGTGTGTATTTATACAGAGATACACAGAAAGAGAAAGAAAAAAAAAGCGAGAAAGAAAAATATAAGGAATTGGCCCTCCCAACTGTCGTGCGGCCAAGTAAAATTCTACAGAGGGCAGCAGAGTGGGGGTCCAGAGAAGAGTAGATATTGCAGCTCAAGTCTTAAGGTAGTCTGGAGGCAGAGTATCTTCTTCCTCAGGGGATCTTAGTTATTTTGCCTTAAGGCTTTCAACTAATTAGATGAGGCCCATCCACAATATAGAGGGTAACCTGCTTTAATCAGTTTATTGACTTAAATGTTAATCTCATCTAAAAATATCTGTACACTACATCTAGACTAGTGTTTGACCAAACATCTGGGCACCGTAACCTAGTGAAGTTGACACATAAAATTAACCATCACACATACCATACACCATACACATACCATACATATCTATAAATCTCTCTGTCTCAAAAACCACCGTAATAAAAAGTTCTTTGAGCCCACCCACTTTTTTTCTTTCCATAATTACCTTGTTGAATTTTGAAAGCTGATCCTTTCATCTTTTTCTATGACTAATAAGATACTCTTCTACTCTAAGCCACTTTCACCTTATATTTTCTCTGCTTCCTTTGTATGGCTAGTAATGAATAAAACTGGATTCCTTATTTCTAATAATAGTGGATATTACCAGTTCTCAAGTAAATGCTAAGGAATCTCTATTCATCTCTTATTAATCTCCTATTTTCTAGAGCAACTCGTAAATACTTTTATAAACCAAACCCATAATATCACCTATTTCTTTATTTGTCTTTGAAGTGTAGGACCTGCCATCACCTCTTGTTCAAATCAGTTAGTATCCACTAATTAATGTTTAGATTTCTCTTGATCCAGCATTCAAGTTCTTACAAGACCAGTCTCTGACTTCTAATTCTAGTCACAGTCTTCACTGTAACACAAATATGATTCTTTCTAGAAGATAGATAGTCAGCTTTTCCTCATCAGTGCTCTTATTCTGTGATTCAGAACTAGCAAAGTGCCTTGTGCTCAAATATTTATTGAACAGTTTTCTAAGTAAATGGGTGAGGGAATGCATTCATTCCTGAATCCATTCTTCTTTCTCATCCAATCCATCCTTTTGATCAATGATATTTGATCAGCTCAAATGTCATTTTATGCTTTTATGTCTGACCTGATAAGATTGACCCAATGTAAAGAAAAACTCTATAATTTTGCCTGTCTATAGTATTTATTTTTTATATCACTCATCTGACCTATAATATCTTCTACCTTTTGGAAAAATCCTTATGTAGCCTTCCATTAGAAAGTAAGCTTCTTGTCTTGTTTATACAGGAATTCCATAACAGTTGTACTACTCAGAATTCTATTAGTGTAGTATTTCACACAGCATTGCTGAGAGACAGCAGGTAGATAAATGAATGAATGGGTAGAGAAATGGAAGAATAGATAAATTAAAAATAAATGTTATCAGTAGATTTGGGATAGTATTCCACAGATGGTCTCTAGCTGGTCAATTCTTCTCACTTTATAAAATACTGAAACATTTTCAAAAAATAAAGTGTTCTCTTTGGCTCTAGCTATTACATGAGAGGAAATCAGCATTAAACACACACACACACACACACACACACACAATGAATAACAAACTTATTTTAATAACTAAAGAAGAGGAACAGATTTTATTGAAAAATTTTAAAAAAATTGATTTAGTTTACTTACTGTTCCTTCAAAATACTCAAAATAAAGAGGGGGAAAAACCAGTAGTTTTTTTTATAATGATGCTGCTGATTCAGCCCTTCAAATGAAAACATAAGTGCTACTGCTATGACAAAACAGAGTCTAGCATAACAAAATTTTAGAGGTATAAAGGAAGTTGACCTTTAAAAGAAAACCACCAAAACAGGAAGAAAGTTAAAGAATCTTAACAAGCACCAAATACCTTCTTTTAAACCATGACAAGTGTGTTCTCAAGAGATGATTCACGAACATGAGACTACTAGCAGAAATTAATGACAAGTACCTAATGTTCTGGAAAAAACCCACAGGATTACATTGAAAAGAAGTGAGTAAAAGGGATTTGCTGCTTATGGCTTCTTCTCCAACATTCCCTCTTCCTGCCTGCCATCCCAAAGTAGTAATGTATCATAATTTTAAAGGAAACATGTTTGTTCTTTTTTGTTTTAAAGATTTTATTTATTTATTCATGAGAGACAGAGAGAGACACACACAGGCAGAGGGAGAAGCAGGCTCCATACAGGGAACCCAATGTGGGACTCAATCCAGGGACTCCAGGATCACACCCTGGGCTGAAGGCAGGCGCTAAACTGCCGAGCCACCCAGGGATCCCACATGTTTGTTCTTTTAAGTTGAATTTTGAATAGATACAAAACTTTCTCTTCTATTTCTTTAGAATTCTGTAGGATTCTTCTATCAATGTATTCTTAAGTAAAGTTCTACAATATTGTTTTTAGTTTTAGTTTTGTATTTTCAGTCAGGTAATAAATGAGTTGACAATCTCGAGTGAAGTCTTTTTTTTTTTTCCTTCTTTTCTTTTTTTAAATTTTTGCCAGGTTCTCAAATTATAGTCTAGGTACAATCTTAGTTAGCTGCTTGCTCGTTATTTCTGAACTCTTCTTTTTCAGAACAGCTAGCCTTTTGTGCCTACAATTCCATAGGGTAATTTGACTCTCCTCTTTCAGCCAAAAATGATTTCTTAAGGTCATGATTCAATCAGATGATATTTCATCAAATTAGTCAAATTAGACATATTTAACTTAATGTTCTTTGGGTTTGAACAGAAGTAATTAGATTAACACATTTTTTATTACAATTTTAAAATTGTAAATTTAATTTAATTTTAAAAGCCACCTTTTAAAAGCTTTTAATTTTAAAAGCCACCAAGTCACTTGCTTTTCTAAAATAATCAGGAACCAAACAAAAACTTCATATTTATTACTAACACAGTTCACATTGATGAGCAATGAAGATGAAAAGATAGCCACAGATTTGCTGAATTATTGACTAAAGTTTGATTTGATATTTAAATCCCAAATGGCTGATTCTTGACCTGAAGTCGTGGAATATACAAGATGAGCTTATATCCAAAGATCTTATAGTGTAAGAAAACACTGGAACAAATGTTGGGTTGGGAGGAGAAGAGTTATGTCAAAGGGATACTGGAGCCAATCAAAAGAACTCTCAATGGCAAAAGCGGACATAATTTGAGCAACAAAATAAATAATATTGCATTGATTATAAAGTAAATATCCATGGGTATATAGTGATAGAAATAAGTGATTAATAAATAGATGAATGAGAAAGAATCGACAAATTTCCTGTCCAGAAAAATTCCAAATACTTTATGTTATATTCCCAATTAAAGAGGTGGATCATAATTCCCCTCTCCTTATGTGTAGGTTGCATTTGATGACTTCCTTTCAAAGAGTACAGGATGAAAAGAGAAGAAAAAGAGTAACTTTGTAATGAAGAAATGTTACATACACTACTTCATCTAGGTATATTTAATTTCGCTGTCCTCCTCCCTAAAATCTGTAACTCCAGTCTGATCATGAAAGACAACAAAGAACTCAAATTGAGGGATATTCTACAAAATACCTTACCAATATTCCTCTAAACTGTCAAGTCCATCAAAAAAGGAAAGTCTGAGAAACCGTCAGAGCTAAGAGGAGGCTGAGACACGAAAACTAATATGGTATCCTGGATGGTACTCTGGGACAGAAAAAGGACATTAGCTAAAATCTAAGAAAAATGTGAATGAAGTACAGACTTTGGTTAATGATAATGAATTAATATTGGTTCAGTAGTTGGAGCAAAAGCATCGCACTAAAGTAAGATGTTAACAATATGGGAATCTAGGTTTATAAAAACTGCTATCTTTGCAACTTTTCTATAAATCAAAAAGTATTCTATTTTATAATAAAAAAGTTTGTTTTCAAAAAAAGCAAAATGTCATATTTAATTTCAAATACATCCTTAGTTGGAATGCTTATATCCAGTAGCATAGTCATCAAATATAATACATTTTGAAAGAGGATTCCATATACTTTTCAGATGCATCAGCCTTAACCACATGGTGAATTAAGAATAATGATGGCAGAGATATCTCCAAAATGTTAACACTACAGAACTTTTCTTCAAGAAATCTGTAGACTGATTGTTCATAGCTCAGTAGCAACTTCAGGTTTTATGATGATACAGGGGTGGTTATTAATTTAGCAATAAAAGCAAATCTCCTGAAAACCTTAAACTTAGACAATCTTTTCATCATCTTTAGACCAGCACCACTGCCTCCTAAGTAAATGGCCCATTTATTTATTTGCCCACTCCCTTGTGTCTTTTATACAGTTGAATACAAATCCAGTCACCAATTCTATTAGCATGACAGGATCAGAATCAGCATTTCAACATTTATTTGTACGATCAAAGCCTCAAATTGGAAGAACTACAGGTTCCATATGAAACTAATATCCCCTTGAAGGAGCTGTTGGAAAGATCTGATCCAATTATAACAGAAGTCAAATTCCCAGGCTTTTCACAGTAGCTAGATTGTCCTTCAAGTAGAGGAGCCAAATACAACCCTCTAGCCTTGGCAACATCATCACTTGGACTTTCTCTCTTTTGCTTTGAGACAGCATGGACTATTGAACTGCTTGAAGATTTTGGGACTGCACTTGTGAAATAGTTTTAGTAGCACTTATGAGTATTGGGACTTTGAAAAAAACTCTGTATTTAAAACTGAAAAGCAATTTCCTTTAACCCTGAACAATTCATATTCCAGCTGCCTTCTGTAATATCAAGCAAGTCATGCAAATATAAAGACAGTCCATGTATTTAGCTTTATTATTTTGAATACAGTGGGGTAATGAAAAGTGATTACTCATCACAGACCAATTGATCATTTGCAATGATTCTCAGCCGTGGTGTGGTAAATGAGAGAGTATATTTCTAGGGAGCAGATTGTGGGTCCATTGAAAAAATATATATTTGATAGATCTATTGTTTTTATGAAACAAGAATTTCAAATTTTTTGGAAAGTTTTCTTGAATAAAGTATAGTGAGAAAGAATTTTGCGTTAAAACCACAAAACCTGTTGAAGGGTTCAGATATTGAGTTTAGACATAGGAGCACTGATTTCCAGTGTCTTCCACTGCCTTTGCAGGAATCTTTAGTTTGTAAAAATAGCCTCTTCTCTTTGGGTTTGCCTCTATGAATAAAGATAGTTGTGAGTTTTCTAACAAGGTGTAAATTCTGTGCCTCATTTTCTCTACTTTAAAGTTAAGTGTACTATATTTACTGAAATATTTACATGAAATATTTTCTTAGTTTAATTGGAAAGAAACAGGGAAAAGAAATTAGAGAATTGATTTTACATTCATAGTCATAGAACTGATGTACCACTTGGACCCCAGGAGTCCCAGAAAGGGGTTGACTAGGATATGTAGGGAATCATTTTTGCCCTTTGAAATAGGTTCATTTTTCCTAATTAGAAGCCATAGAGATGGACTAATGGTACCTAGCACCCTGAGTAATAGAGAAAGCATCTTGGTATGTATGTGTTATTTTTGTGCCAAGTTAAGGGCACACTGGTCAGAGAAGTGAGATTTTTTTTAAGGTTTTATTCATTTATTTGCCAGAGAGAGAGAGAGAGAGAGAGAGAGCAAGCACAAGCAGCTGGGGAAAGGGGGAGCAGGAGAGGGAGAAGCAGGCTCCCCGCTGAGCAGGAAGCCCGATGTGGGGCTCTATCCCAGAACCCTGGGATCATGACCTGACCCAAAGGCAGGTGCATAATGGACTGGGCCACCCAGGTGCCCAGGAAGTGAGATTTTTGAAGTTACAGTGTCCTAGAATGTGAATATAGATCATTAACATTTCTGCATGTTTAATTTTGACAAAGTCATCCTTCCCTTGCTTCCTCTTACCACTCATTGTCCACCAATAATTGTTGGGGAGAAATGTATCCAGTTTCCTAGTTTTTACATAATTGCAGACTCTCTGCAATAGCCTTTTCTTTCCTCTAGCCTATTCACCTAAATTAAAGAATTGGAGGAGAGACTAAGTGGAGTGAATAAGAATAAAGAAAATACAGACATAAAAGATGGGGCTTCCCTTTGGACAAATCTGGTCTAATTGCTGGCATCCAGTATAGTGGAAACAGCCTGGGACATGAATCAAAAAGCCTCAAGACTTATTCCAGAATGCCACCGGCATTGTGGAATTTATGATTTTTTAAGAATGCCTTCAACTGGGAAATTCTATTATCTTATTATCCAATCTCTTTCTATTCCCTAACTATTCCCATTCTTTACTTTTTATTAAGGATCTGAAAATGGTTACTTTAAGCAAACATCTTTGATTTACGTAAGTTTTAGGCCACTACATTAACTAATTTATTATTCCTTACATTTAGAAATAATTACAGAAAAAGTTTTTTCACCCTGCATACAACTTTCACTAACTCAGTTTTTCATTAATTCAAAAAGTATTAATAGCCTAGTGTATATAAAGCACTATGAAAGACTCAATCCTTAAGTGGCTCAGATTCTGTTGGCAGAATCAGAAAAATAAAAGAAAAAAAAAAGACACAAATCAAAAACCAAGCACACAAAAACCACTGTGATAAGCAGTGGTGTGCTAGTAAAGTGAAATACCCTGATTGCTAGAGGGCAGTGGGAGGAGCAAGTTACTGACTTGTGACATTTGCCTATTTCCATAGTGTAAATAATGCTAGCATGGTCAATTTCAGGATACCGGTATGATGTCACTGAATGTGGAGCTGAGAAAAGATGTATATAATTGGGTCCTATCATCTGGCTCCAGCATACCACTGAATTATAAAGGAGGCAAGCCGTAAGATTACAGGCTCACAGCCTAGGTATTCCAAAGACAGATATCTGATTCTACCTTGTAGGGTATGGGAAAGACTGCAGAATAGGGAATCCTGGAGTTGAGGTTTAAAGGACAATTAGGCATCAGTCAAGTGGGCAAAGTAGAGAATAGTGTTTTAGGCAGAGGGAAAAGCATGAGCAAAGCAAAGAGGCATGACTTGTAGAAAAGAAGTCAGGAATGATTTGAGGGCCAAGAGAAAAAACAGAGGATAGTATGTTGGGATTTATATAATTACAAAATCGAGTCTTTTGAGAATGTAACAAACAACATACAAGTGATTAAAGAAAAAGAACAGCAGGGCAGCCTGGGTGGCTCAGTGGTTTAGCACCACTTTTAGCCCAGGGTGTGATCCTGGGGACCTGGGATCGAGTCCTGCATCGGGTTCCCTGCGTGGAGCCTGCTTCTACCTCTGCCTGTGTCTCTGCCTCTCTCTCCGTGTGTCTCTCATGAATAAATAAATAAATAATCTTAAAAAAAAGAACAACAATAAAAATACCCAGACAACTAACTCAATTTGGTCCAAAGGCCATAGTTTGCTAATCTCCATTCTGGAAGAAGGTAGACACTACAGACAAATTAGACTAAAGCCTCCCTTCTACAGAGTGGGTGTGTTTTTCTCATTCTCTTAGAATGTATAACAGAGCCAACAAGTCCACCTAACAGATTTCTGGAAATAGCATTTAATTTGGCTTGACCCCGCACTCCCAGATCCAGCAGAACTAAAGAGTGTTGGTGAGTAATGTCAAGTGAATAAAATTCTCCTTGTTCATTTTATGTACCAAAATACACATCACTGCATGTTGGATGTTGTGATACCCTCACCAAGTCAGGGAAGAGAAGTGCATTCAGAAATCATTTCAATGGTACATTGATGTACTTAAACCATCACTCTTAAATAAAGTGAGGAATCTAGAAAAACACATTCTTTAATATGACTAGTTTAGCTTGAAAACAGTTAAGTACTTGGTACAATGTTGGAGCAAAGACATCCATTGACATTAATCTTTCCTGGACAAAGTCTTGGAGGATAATCTTTTCTTGGTTTTAGCATTTAAAAAATATTAAAGCCTCACACAGATTATGTTCTCAAGGACCTGACAGCCTCTCCTTAAAAGTAAAGAGAGGCATCTTATTGTGCCAGAGAGTAAGGAAGTATTCAGACTTGGTTAGGTACATGTGGAAAAGACACAGGACTTAAGTCAAAAAGTTCGTAATGATCACAAATGGAAAAATTTGAGTGAAAAATAAATAAAAGACTAGTGTGTATAACCATGGTATACAACAAAAATCTACAATTTCATTAAAGGTGAGTAAACAAATGAAAGAAAAGGGATATATCTTCCTTACAGAAAAATAATAATTATAAATGTAGAAGGGATGAAGCAAATAGAAATATCTCCATTAGACCACAATAATAATCATTGCAAGCAAAATCTACCCATGGATGCTAAAATTACTGGATAAAGTCTTGGGGAGAAACAGGGTATCTGCACATAGTCTCAAAGTATCTCCCCCAAGATATTTATTAATTTTAAAGATAAAACCTAGCAGGAAAAAAAAATGTAACCAAGGGACCAACGTTAACATCACCAGAAATAAGATGTCTTAAATCCCCTTTATGGTAGACTGAGAAGACTACCTCACTTCTGTACTATTCTTGCCAAAAAAGACAACCTCAATCTAACCATGAGAAAATGTTGAACAAAACCAAATGCAGGGACATCCTACCTGACCAGGCTTCTTCAAATATGTCAAAGTCATGGAACACAAGGAAAAGTTGACACAGAGTCAGGAAGCATGAGAACTGAATGTAGTATGATATCCTCGATAGGCTCCTGGAGCAAAAGGATATTTGTAAACAACAACAAAAAATCCACAAAAAACACATTAGAAAACTGGTCTATACTACACTGATAGTTTATTGAATGCTCTATAGCAGTGTCAATTTTTTGGTTCTGCTAATTGTATTACAGTTATTCCAGATATTAACTTTAGAGGAATCTGGGAAAAGGGTATACTAAAACTCTCTGTACCATTTCCAACATTTTCTGAAGTTTGAAATTATTTTTAAAAAACAGTAAAAAAAAAGAGAGGGGGAGAGGCATATGCTAAATTAGCATTCTTTCATTTATGATATGTTTCCCTGGACTGGATCCTCTTTGTTTTTTTGTTTGTTTGTTTGTTTTTGTTTTGTTTGTTTTTTCCATTTATTTTTGCTTTCACTAAGGATTACAGCTTAATTACATAGGAGAGTATTGTGGAATTATTTTTTTTTTAGATTTTATTTATTAATTTATGAGACACACACACACACACACACACACACAGAAAGAGAGGCAGAGACACAGGCAGAGGGAGAAGCAGGCTCCATGTAGGAGCCTCTCGTGGGACTCGATCCTAGGTCTCCAGGATTACGGGCTGAAGGCGGCGCTAAACTGCTGAGCCACCGGGGCTCCCTGGTATTGTGGAATTAAAAGTGTTATTCCCCGATCTATTCTCCAACCTGCTCAAGGCAAAGATTAGATCATCTAATGCCCACAAGTACTCTTCTAGGCCAGGGCTAATTTTATAACATCCTACTGGAGTAAATATAATTATTCCCATTTTACATTCAGTGATACTGAGTCATGAACACGGAAGCCCCATGAGAACAGGATTTTTTGTCTTCATTGTTTACTGCCATATCTTTAGCCTCTAACATATTTCATGGCATTTTTGATTATGTGATGGAGTCAATAAATATTTTGAAATGAATAAATGAATGAATGAGGCTTAAAGAACTTAAGCAATTTATTCACATAGCTGAACAACGGAAGGTTGAAATGTTTGATTTGAGGACAAACTCTTACCCACTGTACTAGACAACATTGGTTTTTAGATCTTAAAAAATAGAATAGTTGCAATACTTTTTTTTATATTCACTGCTCATTTATACCAGTCAATCCATAAAAGACATGAGAACCAGGAAATCCAAGGAGACTGTTAGTCTGCTGCAAAACTTGTTTTTATCCATTTGCTCAAGCAATTAAAAAGTGGAAATATCTAGAAAGAACGTAGCAATTTCTCAGCATGTCAGGATGATACAAAAATATATCCTGAGAAATGGCATTCAAAACAGTACCACAGGGGAATAGCTTCCACTTTAAACAGTAGGAGGACACTGCAGATGGTTTTGGCTAAAACTGATTCACCTTCCATCGAGTAGTTTTGTGGAATTCTCTCCAAGTATTTGGCTGAGTTCAAATGAATTTGTCTCAAATGTTAAACTTGAATAATATTTTCTTTTCTTTACCACAGAACGTGACAATTAATTTAAATCACATCTCATATTTTAGCATTGTAGCACCTTTGGGACTAGACATTTAATTTCTGTGCTACTTTGGAAAATATTCTACTGCAAACTGAGGGCCTGGGTAATGCAGTGGAAAGAGTTCTGGACTGAAAGTCAGAATAGAATTCCACAGCTGGCTCTGCTGCTAATGGGTTGTATGACCTCCAGAAAGTGACTCAAAACATACCTGATTCAGACTCAGTTTCTGCACCTCTAAAATGGGAACAATAATTTCTTGGCCTTTTTAGACAAGGTTGTAAAAATAAAATGTCAAATGTATGTGGATATGTCTTAAGAATTCTAAAGCATTATAAAAAATTGAGAACTCAGAAAATAACATATTTGTAAAAGGAAGAAACTGCATATTCTTTTCTAAATTATCTTTTATGTTTTTAATTTGTGAATAATTTGCATGAAATACGTTTCTATTTTTTTCCATTAAATTCTTCAAGTTTGTTCTTTCTGCACTAAATTTTTATCATCATCAATATTTACAATATAGGTTTTCCAAAAGTTATATAATCCTCTAGCCCATGAATTATTTGTAAATGATTGCTACTTAGAATAGTAAGGACCATGTCCTTAATCAGAAGCTTTTCTTTTTTTTTAAGGACGTGGTGTTTTAAGATTGTATGAAAGGCTGTATCTTTTTTTAAAAAAGTATTTAATTAAAAATTAATCTCCAGATAATCATTAGGCTAGTTTAACTATCCCTCTCATTGACGGAAAAGTATGGACAGATGGTTACCAATATCCATTAAATGCCAGGGAGAGAGAGAGAAAAAGAAGAAGGGGGTGGAGATAGAGGAGGAGGGGGGAGGGGGTTGGTTGCTTGGGGGAGAGAGGGAGAGAAACAAAAGCAAAATCCATATCATTCAAACCAATCATTCATCTGAATTTATATTCAGTATTTTTTTTCTGGGATGTATTACCATGGACAGTTAACCACTTTGGGGTCTTGGTCATCTTACCTAACATAAAAGAGCTGGATCCCTGGGATCCCTGGGTGGCGCAGCGGTTTGGCGCCTGCCTTTGGCCCAGGGCGCTGTCCTGGAGACCCGGGATCGAATCACACGTCGGGCTCCCGGTGCATGGAGCCTGCTTCTCCCTCTGCCTATGTCTCTGCCTCTCTCTCTCTCTCTCTGTGTGTGTGTGACTATCATAAATAAATAAAAATAAAAAAAAAAAAAGAGCTGGATCCCACAACTTCAGGTTAAACATTCTGGAAGCAAATATGGCATAGAAAGGTAGTTGATTACTTAAAGCACAAACATGGTTGTTTCTCTGAAAGCTGCTGTACATAATCTTCCCCAATCCTGCTGGCATGAGTAATACCTCAGGGGGCCGGGCACTGGTGGTCTGGCCCTGCCCACAGGCAAGCAATCCCTGCTGCAACAAGACACAGATCAACAGGACAGTGGAAGTTTCTAAGAATTACCTACTCATGTACTTTTATTCATCTGCTTGTCTTAGTGAGTTTGGGGGTTCTGACTCCAACAGCAAAATTCCTTTCTCAAAATTTCATATTTAACTGATGAGAACAGCTTGAAAAGCTTAAAGGAAAGAGAATTTCCCAAAGGTTGCTGCTTCTGAAGATTGTCTTGATGATTAAATGTGGAGGCTGGGTGATAGTGCCAACCACTTAGCCACTTTTTTTTCTCTTTTGTTTCACATATTTTCTTTTATTAACTTTTGTTTTGTTTTGCTTGTCTTTTATGGCTTCTTTTACTTACATAATGTTTTCCAGATTCATCCATTTTGTTGTAATGCATCAGTAACTTCATTTCTTTTTGACTCTTCAATTTTTAAAAAAATTCTATTGGTAAGTATTATGAAGATAAGTCTAAGTTAGACATCTTAGATTCAAATGCCATCTGGGGCTAGACAAGGTGAATGAGAAAGGCAGGTGGGTCAGGAGTACTACAGTGAAGGCTAGGAATCCTTCCTGCCACTGAAGGATGTGTTCAGTCTTTAGAGCACCTTCAAAAGAAGCTGAGAGATGAATTTTCAAGGACATCTTAAATCTTTAAAAGTTACAGCTGATTTGAATCTTCATAAAACTGTATGTGCTCACAGGGTCACCAGTTTGGGATCTCTGGTGTTTGTGTGTTTGTTTTTTATTATTGATCCTTTGCCTTGGGTTATGAATATATTATTTACATAGAGAGTCATTTTAGTCTGGAGAACCACTGAGTCACTAGATTAGAAAGTTATTTTAAGAACCTCTGAGTGAAAACCCATAATATTAGAATCCAGCATCACTGGCATTATTATTAGAAAAGGGTCTTCACTTTATAAAATGTCTGGAAAATAAATAAGTAGTAAGCTATTTTGCCATATTTAAAATAAAACTATAACTACAGAAATGCAACAATAATGTATCATCCTTCTAGCTTAGATTCTACATGCCTCTATTTCCACACTCAGAAGCTCTTAGAATTTAATTATACAACACTAAACAATAAATTAAAAATAAGTGAGTAAACCTCAGACTGGCAATCCATATGACATTCTTCTACCCACTAACCAAATGCCTCAATTCACACTGATTCAACTAGTTTCGTCTTGTGTCTTCTGACTTTGGAGTCTTTGGCATACCTTTGACAGAGTGTCTGCCCATCCAATAGACAGAAATCTAATGGCAATATTCCAACCTAAGTGACACTGCCACTTCCCACTTTTCATTTCCCACTCAATTCCTGAAACAACTACCAAGATTTCCAGTGTTGATGATATGGTACCTCTTCCGAACCTCTTGTTTTAAATCTCCTCCCACATCCACTTTCCTACCATCTCAGGGACTTCATTAGTACAACTTTCCCCCACCAGCTCCTCTCCCACTCCATAACCCTCCATCCTCACCTCACCCCCATCCCCACAAATGCATTATTTGAGTCCTCTGAGAAATGAAAAGTGAAAAGTAGTTCTTCCTTTCAAAACCAGTTGGAAACTCCTGTCTTAATATTTGTCTGGAGCTTTGCTTTTATTTTCCAAATGATCTGGGTTTGGCAAAACTCTTTTGGTTAAGTAATAGACAACAGCATAACATTCCAAAAGGGAGGTGGAAAACCCAGACAATCTAGGATTCCGTGAAGACTAAACATTAGACCCTTCCTATCGGGCCCAAATAACCCTCCCCAAATGAAGAACTGCTTGCCTCCTTAAATACCTGGTATAATATGATACACATTGGTGTCAGTTAAGCTGGTATTTCACTTTATTTCCTCTGCCTTTACATAGACTCGTAGATGTACATGGGAGTCTGAGTCACAAGTAGAGCCCGAGGCTCTTAGAATCAGACTTGAACTCAGAGTGAAAAAAGTCAAATAACATTTTCAACTTTGCAAGTGGATGTAACTATTATCCTTATCTTATAGAAAGAGCAATTGAGGCAAAGCATGGCCAATTAACTTGAAAGAGATGCCACAATTTTAAATTTTGGATCTGGGATTAAAATCCTGGTACTTTGTTTTCAGAGCTGCTGCCCTTACTCCCTGCAATATGCTGCCTTTCCACTTTAAATTTCTTTACAAAATTCCTGATTCTGGGAATGGGTTTCTGTTTTGGATTTCAAATAAGCCATGGGTATTGGTCTGAGACTGGAATACTTGATTACTTCACATTGTATATGTATTTCTCCAGTTCTGTCCTTAAGGTTGAGAATTTTAGCTTTTGATTTTCAAAATAGCGATGATCTAAATTGTTCATCCTTTCAAAGGCAAATGCTTAAGAAATAAGCTCCTAGCAAAAGGTCACTTATTTTTAAATAATAGTGGAAGTGACAAGTCAAGCTGAAATTAGAACTTTTCATACAGTAAAAGTAAAGGAGACAGCAAGGGAAAAGAGGGCCCTTGGTTAACAACATCCTTTAAGTCATTTTGCTGAGTTCTTCAAACACATTGTTCCAAACTCAGTCATCCTCCCAGGGAATAACAGAACCTGTCTCATTATTCCCGGGAGCTCTCTCTCTGCAAAAGTGGTTATGGTGATGCCATGGGCATCAAGTACCTTTACTGGGGTGGATTTTGTCCCTGAGTCATCAGAGCAAGTCCTTCAGGACACTACTTATACCATCAAAACCTGTTCTGCTCTATTTTCAGTAATATATGGAACCTGAATAACATTTAGCCTGCTGGGGTTTCCTGACCCGTCACCACTTAATGATAACATTAAACCCTAGGAGGAGGCTGTGTCTCTGCTCTGCCAGGTTAAGACTTCATCATCTCACATCCTTGTGGTATTGCCTGGCCTTGGCCCTGTCGATGGAAAGCAGGTCCTGAGAATCACACAAAAATGCAGCTTGAAGTCTTTCAAGGTGCCTCCTTTGCAGGCCAACTCCTTCATCTTTGGATTCATGAGGAATCTCCTACAAAAAGTGGGACTTTTTGGAAAACATTCAAGAGGGTCTTCTTGATGTTAAGGAGATAAATTCTATACTGTCAAAAGCATTTATCAAGGGTTTCATGCACAGGGGTATAAGGAAGAGCAGGTGCCATATCTACAGATTCTGATGAGTTCATAGCACTTACAGCAGGCTAGCCATGAGGCCAACTAGAGTCTGTTGTTTTCTTATACATCTGTTCCGTGTTCTACTGCATGATCTTTAAGTGAGCAACTTCATCAAGCCTAGCCCCTAACACTGTGTCCTGAGTAGAACAGAGAATTACAGGCCAGCTCCTGCATGCAGGTTCTCCTCTGCACATCAGGAGGAAAAAATTATTGCTCTGAACTGCCCTGTTCTAGTGGAGGGCGCAGCTTCCCCTGGCTTTCTATACTATTTGGGCCTAACCAAATGTGCCCAGGCACATGACACTGAAGGTCTTTGCCTCTGGCTTCATTCAAAATGGACAGGATTCCTAGGCCAAAATACGATAAAAGACATAGGTTCAGGTTTAGGGTCTATTGTGGCCTCTCCCAACTCCAAATGTGCCTTGCTCACTCGGTTCTTCCCTTTGCAAATGCTGTGAGCCTTTGTCTTTTTGAGAACCAGCTCCAGGCCCATTCCTATTTTCTCTCAGGGTCTGCTCTGCCTACTGTACCCTCCTGTCCATGCCAGGGACACACGCTTAGGACTCCAGGTACCTGGATGGTTCCTTGGATCTGAGCCCTCCATATTCATCTCCATAGCCATGTCCTTTGTGTCTCTTGCCAGATCCCTACCTCCAGCAGCCATGGTCAACTTACCTGGACTCTTTCCCAGATGCAGATTCCACCATATAATTTGTCCTAAATCCATATGAGAGACAGCAGAACGATGCAGTTGTAAATCCTCATGTCTCCGTCTCTGCTCTCCTTTCCTAATGGTGCATCATTATATGCTGGGCCCACTGTAATAAAAAAGAAATAACTACACCAGGTTGATGGCCCTCATCCTACTCTGCTTTGTGTCAAGGGCTGTTGCTGGGACCTATAAATCAACAGGGGAAGTGAGGGTATGGAAGACACAAGATGCAAAGTGCTGGCGCTAATAATTAGTTACGTAATACTCTGCAGTAAAACAATGGTTTCTGTTACTTTTGTTTAGACACACTGTAAGTATACAATAAATCCTTCTCTAATAAATTCCTTGTTAGGAATATTTGACTCCTTCATATTAATTGCCGTTATGAAAATGGCCCTTCTAACACATTTAAGAGACGTTGGAGCCACATCTACTTAAGTCACATAAACACCCTCTGTAAATGTCTTTACCTGAAGAGTTGATTCTCAACTCTTTCTTTGATAAATCACTCTAAGTTATACTTAGTGCAAACCCTTGTTGAAAGTATCACAAACTCTCAGTCTATAAGATTTAACTATATTCCTAAATCCTATTTCCCATCTCTAAGTACTGTCCCTTATGCAGTTGAACAGTTTGATAGTCTTTTTGATATTAGCCTGCGGCACTGCCAGAAAAAAAAAAATTCTTATTCCATTTTTTTCTGCCTTAAGGGGATACAATCCAATTTCACTTTTTCCTTCCTTACAATGCGCAGAGAAATCTTAAAAGATCTATCAAGAAAACGTTTACCGCATATTTCCAATTCAAATGGAAATAGCTTTCACTTTTGATCTTGTAGAAAAACCTAGGCAAGTGATGAAGTACAATACTTTCTTTGTGTTGGACTAGGCTGCATGACTGTTACAGAATATGTTTGAGCATTTGAGCTGAGAGACCAGAAGAGGCTTTCCAACCACATGTTTAAAAGAACAGGCAGCACAAACGGGCTTAAGTCAATTACAGTCCTCCTTTCAGAACCATCTTGTGGGACGCATACTACTATTATCCAGATACTTCCACCCAACAGTCAGCCAACTCTCCTCTTAACTGGCTATGTTTTTGAAATCTACTTACTCTTGAGACTGACCATAAAATCAACACACTGACAAAGCAACAGTTTTAAATTCCAAACATGCACAAAACCCAGAACCATAATTACCTCAACGCTAAGCCAGTGGGAAAGTGAAGCATGTTGCCTCCTCTGCTGGTATTCAGTGCAGGGGACCCTGTCAGTACTTCACAAGTGCCAAATAAATCCTCAGAATAACCGTCCTTGGAGTTGAGAGCCGACATTTACCTGGGCAGAAATCAAGGCAAGGGGAAATTCTGTTCCCGGGAGGGAATGCACACCCCAGACCTGATGCTCACATTGTGATAAGTTTTTCCATTTTAGCCAGGGGCCACTATGGAAAATAAGGACAGTTACTCGATGTGAGCATGGTGCTTCAGAGAGTTGTGGCTCCTGCAAGCTGCAGGCATGGGGTGCTGACTCGAAAGTATAAACTGAGATACAGCTGACATCAGTCTCAAATGGTTAGCTAATTGAAAATGAGTAAATCTAAAGCCTAAGGACTAAGGAGTATTTTTTGGAAAAAAAAAAAAAGTCAGTTCTTAATTGCCCCCAATGATCTCAGAATGAAGAAATGCTTTCACATGGAAGCAAACAGATAAGCTGGTTTTGTAAATATGTCTTCACTAGAGACATTCTTTTGAAAGTTCCAAAAACAAAAGTTGGTAATTGTTGAGAATTAAAATACCATCAAAGTGACACAGCAGTTATCAGGCTCTTTTTACAAGAGTGGGCTTCAAAAATCATAACAGGCTGTGAGTTTGTAATTGAATGTCAGTTAAGTGACTATTCACACAAATGTATCTTACAATTTTTTTTAAATTTCAACAAATATCAATTTCCTGGAATGCACTAAGTACTATGCTAAAGGCTCTGTGTTTACTACAGCAAACAAAAAGAAAAAAAAATATGGCCCTTATCCATAGGAGCTTCCAGTGCAGCAGGAAAGACAGACGTTATCAAACAAGGTGTTAGGGGATTACTCAGTACAGTAATTTAACTAATGAATCCTCCAGGTCCTAAGAAGGCTGAAAAGTTGTCTTCCAGGCATGACACGCTCTGGTTGGTGTACTTCTGTCCATCCAGGACAGAAAGGAGAAAGGAGGAAGGCATTTCTATCATGTTAGCTTACCTCTGCCATAAGAAAACCTTGCTTACGTATGTGGTGACTTTGGTCATGGTCACAGTACAGTCCCTTATCATCAACCTCTTAAATGAAAACACAACATCCAGTGGAAACTCTGCTGATAGAACTGCCAAGGTGAAAAACACATGGCAAGTCCTCTGTGGTTCTGGCGGCTGAATTACACACATTTGGCCTCCAGGGCAGGCTTTGATTGCAAATAAGAGGCTGGATCTTGGTTTTAGAAACCCTTTACCTCTGCCACAGGATCAAAGGTACAGAAAGCAACTACCAACTGTTTCCTAGCAGGCTGCCCAGACAGTATGCTAATGAGCTGAGCACTGAGCTTCCAATTATGGAACTACTTCCAGAAGTAAACTTTCAAATGGATTCATTGTAATAGGTTAATAGTTATTAGGGATCTCAGTTGGGAGACAGGTATAAGTTTGAGTATCTCTGAGTCACTGATACTGATGATGACACCTAAATTTTCTCCATTGGCACTGTACATAAAATGAGAAGATGCATTCTTTCTTATTACCACCCTATGGCCATGTACGGATCTGAATCACAATTTTCTCACAAGATATCCATTTTTTTTTTAAATTAGAGAGAGAGAGAGAGAGCACACAAGTTGGGGGGGCAGGTAGAGGGAGAGGGAGAAGTAGACTCCCCACTGAGCAGGGAGCCCTATGCTTTGATCGATCCCAGGACCCAGGCATCACAACCTGAGCCAAAGGCAGATGCTTAACTGCCTGAGCCACCCAGGCACCCCACAAGATATCCATTTTTAAAGGATGGAACAATGAAAAACAATTCTGTGTTCAAAAGTACTGGCTCTTAGTTTGAACATAACACTGAAGATTTAATCAATCATACTCACAGCTACAATTACCATAAATACTCTATAGCTTTTTGGTGTGTCAATGTATATTCATGTTTGTATGTATGTATATGAGGGTGCACAGATGTATGTATGTTTATGCGCATCAATGGATTAAAGTTGGTATCTAGTGAGAGAAACCAGTTGTCTAATAGTTATGCATAATAAATTCTAGGGTAAACACTCTCAACATAAACAGCTGGAACAAAGATGCACTACACAATAAGCGAAGTGTTGCCATTTTCTACAATCACTCATACAGAGGTTTTGATTCATTACAGTTTCTGAATTACAGTTTCTGAATTACTGGGGAAAACAGCAGTTAATTCTAACACCTATGCAGGAACAGCTGGAGGAAAGAAAGGGACTGTGGAATTAGCACTCTGACTGAGTTAAATATATCATTTTAGTTCAATAGAATTGACTATCATAAGTCAAACTCAGGTTATAAAAAATTAATTTCTCTTTTATGCCAAAATGCCTTTGTTTGATCCATAAATTCCTTAATGTACCCTGACTTTTATTGATTGTGTTCCTTAAAAAGTCTACTGCCAAAAGCTGAATTGCAAGTAGGTCTTTCCAGCATAGCTTTATGAATAAACCAGAACATGCAATTACCCGTGATTTCTGTGATTGTAAAAATGGCTTTTTATTGTATTCTAGTAAGTTGATGGAACATTGTGCTTATTTTTACCTCCCCCCCCATGAGGGAAATATCTAGTTGTTGAGAGGGAAAGAAAATAATATTTCATAATAGTGGCATACAGATAAAGTGATATTTGGTAAAAGAAAAAGAAACAAAACTTGCGTTATATGTTAATCTTAAATAACTGTAAAGTACCAAAACAAATAGCAAATTATGTATTACTTAATATATCCTCCCACATTTATAGGATATTCTGCTATAGAATCAACAATTTTATTATGGAACTATTTCATGCAGTGCTCCACTTCATTCCATAGGTACTTACAAAGGTATACCATGTACATGACACCATAGTACGTTCTGGAGATACAGGACTGTGATAAAGATAAACATGAATGATGTGCCTGCATAGATTTTACATTTCCTTCCAGAGAATATCTGGGTCACTGTCATTTTCTGAATTCTCTGGTAAAGTGGTTAAAATTGGAAGAAAATGCATGCATTCCCAAATGTAAGGGAGCCATAGCATATGTCCAGAACTTGTTTCTACTATACTAAATGGGTAGAAAGAAAATGATAAATTATATAAGCAACTTAAACTGAGAACGCTTTATTATATAATCACTGAAATAACCATATTTGAAAACATTTTAATAAGCCATTCTTTATAAATATATATGTGAAAATTTTAGAAAATTTGCCAAGTTCTGCAACTGTCTTCATGATTCTGTTATAGAACATTTCCATTGCCCTAATAGGATCTCTATGCCCATTTATAGTTAATTCTTGTCCCTACCCACAGCCCCAGGCAACCACTAATCTTCTTTCTGTGTCTCTGATTTTTCTAGACATTTGTATAATGGAATAGTACAATATGAGGGGTTCTGTGTGTGTATGTGTCTGGTCAAGCCAATATTTTAAAACATAGCTATTTTAAGTCCTTACTAAATTAGATTTTTTAACAATTTACTCATGGACCTTATAACTCTTAAGAACTCTCATTAGGCATAATTGAAAGGCTCAAGACTTCAAGTTGTTATGTTAAGAAACAAAACAGTCCAGGCAAATCTTTTGTTTGCATGACCAATTCATGGAAACGAGAGATAAACACAGTTGTCGCTCTGTATATTTATAAAATGATTTACTGTCTCAGCAATTTGCTTAGTGATGACCAATGAATTATATATTTTACAACCAAATTCATTGTTGACTGCAGTCCCAGAATCTCATTAGATCACATGTTTGAATATAATTTGAGAAGGAAAATCTGAAAATCTTGATTTATGTTTCATGAAATTTAGTACAGCTTCTTTTTACACATTAATAATATACTGACTGATTAATTTCATAGCAATCTAATTTAGGTTTATTGAGTACCTACCATGTGTTAAGCACAATATTTTGTGCTAGAGATGTAGATGAATAAGATAGCTGCAGAAAAAAATAAAGGTGAATAGGTTAAAAGACTCAATTGCATATAGTTTTTCTTTAATTAGTTCCTTTATATTTTGCTATTTCTTTGAGGTTAACCACTAAACACACTAATGAGAGCAAGAAGAAACAAAGCCTTTTGCTCCTATAATTTTTCTTGCACAAAAGCAATCAAAGCCTCACATGAGGTTTTTATTGGTAAAATGCTGATATCAGGGATATTTTGAATCCCCTACGTAAACAGACAAGTTAGTAACCACAAATCCAAGGTGAAAAGTGGCCTGATTAATAAAGGCATAATAGGTTTTAAGCAGGTCCTGCAAATTATAATAAAGATAGCCTGAAGAAAAGCAAGTGAGACTAATGCAACTAGATGATTTTTTTCTTTTTAACCATGTAAAACCCTGGAGGGGAGACCCAGCATAAGTAAGAGATTAAGGACCATTAAAATAAGAATTCCAAACTGACAAACTGTAAGGTAGAACAAAACCAAACACTTCACACTAGAAGAGTGGAGATGAGTTTCAGTACAACCACTGCTTTGAAATGGTTAGGAAATAATAAATAAAGGAGTTGCACAAATTCACGACTCTAATGATACCTGTCTGTAGTAGTGAAGATAACTAGGAGGAAAAGGGAAGCATAGTATCATTTGATTGTGTCCAAATGACCAGAAAAGTAGTTTATGGCAAAAACTATGGACAAACATGAGCAAAAACTCTACTCACTACTCAACAGAGGTAGTTTTTATGATAGAGCAGACTAAACTTTTTCAGACTTTTTCTTTAAAAACTAAAAAACCCTTCAGGCCTAACTCACTTCTTGCATGTGACTTGTAATTCAGATGCATATTCCCTAGGTCCTCCCAGTGTGAGAAGTCCTTTTTACTGGTTGCCCATGGTCTTTGGTAAAGTCAATCTGGAGTGGGGCTGACCTCAGTACCTCTCCAATTCTTAAGGATCTTGGTACTTTGTTTCTAAACTCTCGGATTTAAATAGTTTTTATAGAGTTGAGAAATTTAAGAACTGTTCTGGTTTATCTGTTGTTGTGATTTAAAAAGATCAGACTCACTCTGTAGGTAAAAATACTTTCATAGAAGCATTAACCCTCTAGTTTGGGTTTGATCTGTTTGATTGAAAAGATCATTTCAATTGATCTCCTGTGTGGTATAGAAATAAAGTACCTCCCACTTTGAAGAACCAGATTGTGAAGTCAGACCATCCACCATGCCCTTAAATATGTGATGAAAACGTATTGCAATCCTCCCCACTCTCATCGAGAGAAATTATTTTTTAAAAATTATAGCCCATATGGAGAAGAATAAAAATATGATTCAATCAAGTATTTGATTTGTTCATTTAGGCAGTCATGCATGAATGCAAACAACCAATATTCAACCAGATGTTGATTCCATAAAGAGAGTCAAGCTTAATCCTTTATTCCCTCTTGAGTGGCTAAATTCTCCAAGTTATTCCTCCAACCTAGAGATATGATGCATCTGGGAAAGCAAATCCCAGGCTTTCTCCCCAAACTGCAGATATCTGCTAACCTTAAATATGGACATAACACTACATCAAAACTTAGCGAGAAAGAAGACACTCATCTGGATAACATAGACTCTGAAGTTTCCATCTCTCAAGTCTCACCCCAAAGAGTAAATGTTAATTTGGAAGGTTTGTGATATTACCCTGGAATAAACAAAAAACAAAAACTCAGCCGTACCGTAGTCTTTGTCAGCCTGCCTCCTGGCTGACTTTCCTATCCATTTTAAGCATCAGACTTTCCACAAGCTTCAACTGACATACTATAGACACTTCATGAGAATGTTTTTACAAAATATTTTTGAGCCTCCATTCAGAAGATATGGACACAAACCACTGAGTCGGTGTGTCAAATGTCAAATCCCCTGCAGTTACTCACAACTCACTCTCATGACATACTATCCGCTCCTAAAGTGCAGGTAGGCTTGGCTTCTTTTATCTTTGGTATTTTCTCTGTACTTCACAATAGTTCAGAAATAAATGCATACTTACTACATAGTGGGAAACTGGGCAGAGGCCAATTCCCAGGTTGTTGTTTGCATTGAGGCTTTGTTTACTCATCTACAAATAAAGGTTTAAAAAATGTACCAGGTTTTTAAAGAATATCAAAAATAATATTATATTACTAAAAAGTTTAGAAAGCAGAAAGGAAAAATATCCATAAAACACTACCCTCAAACAGCATTATTTTAAAGTATTAGAGTATTATTCCCCCTCTTTTTATAGGTATATTTATAAACATCTATAATTGTTTTAGAGTATTGTTATAGAGTATTATTGCTCCTCTTTTAGAGTATTACTCCCCTCTTTTACAGGTATATCCATAAATATTTGTAATTATAGTGCACACAAGATTTTTATTCGCTTTTTTCCTCCAACATAAGCTCACGATAAGCTTTTTTTCCATATAATTTATATGATATTTATAGTCATAACTTTAATTGTGGAGTAAAATACATGTAGTTGATGTGTCATAATTTAATTAACAATTTGGCTATTATCAGACCGTGTCATCATGTTATCAATTTTTAGCAGTTACCAATTCTTCTCCAAACATCTCTATTATTTCCTTTTGATAGATAACTACCTATGGGATTTCTGGAATTAGTATTAATTGTATAGATATACTGTGAAATTGGTTTCCAAAAAATTATGCCCCTTGTTAATACTATGAATAGTATATGAAGGTACCAACTTTACTGTCACTAAGTATTATTATTTATATATTTTTATAATAAATAGATGTAAAATGATGATTGTTCAAGGGTATTGTATTCATCATTTCTTAATACCTAATGAGATAAGATATTTCTTAATTTTTTTTCTTTACTGTTTTATTCCCCTCCTGTGAATTGGCCAGAAGTCTATCCTTGTTATTTTGTTGACACAGCACAGTACAATTCTCTAGTCTTTTTTATTTCAACAAAGTTACTCGACAGTTGGAATCCTGTGTGATAATAATTAAAACTCTTTTTGAATTAAATATTATAATAGTCGATCCTCTTTTGTCTTTACTAGATCAAGATCTATCTTTGAGAGGCTCAGTAATTTGCAGTTAATAAAAGACATTGCTTAAAAAAAAAGACATTGGTTAAAATCCCAGGGTGATGGCCATGAATATATTGTGGTCTTTGTAGAAACTCTGCAGCTAACTGCACAAGGGGCAAAATCTCATCCAACTAAGTCCACCACAATACTCAACTGAAAGATGGGATGTGTTCAGAAAGACTAAATTGACATTCAAATGATTAAGTAATACTTGCCTTTCTATCTGTGTCTCAGTTGTATAAATGTTCAGTTTGAAATAAAACATTGACTTAATATTAATGATAACTCGGTGCTTTTGGAGAAGTACCATTATCACAACTACAGAGTGAACTGACTTTACAACAAAATCTCCTAGAAATTTATGATAAAAAATGAATTATAGAAATCCAATAGCAAGCCATTACTTCTGATCAAATACTGGAGGGTAGTGTGTCCCCTTTTTCATGTTTTAATTTGCCCATTATTCTTTTTGAAAAATGTGCATAATCTATATTAAGTAATGAAGTTATTCAATTTTGGCCTAAAGAACTGGAGCCAACATATAATCCTGTGCATTCAGAGGGGCCTCTTTTCCAAACCTGAAATGCTAAACACATCTAAAAAAATATCCAGTCTAAATGAGCAGTTGGTAAAGCAATCAGCCTTTCACATTGGAACAAGCAACAAACATGTGCAACGACCCTAGCATTTCTCCTTTGATTTATAGCAGTCTTGGAAAGGAGCTTAACAAGGTGGCACAGAGCTTCCAGAGCAGTTGCAGTCAATTTATTGTCTGAGTTGTTAAAGATGTTAATTAGATTAGGAATTTGCTGAAGCCCTTTTAGTCCTTGCAGAAAGAAGAGTGTTTCTCGTGTTTCTCTTTGAAACTCAGTTTTGTGGCATAAAAACACAGGAAAGAAGAAATCCTACACTCATGGAAATTGTAGGGTCCCATTGAATTCCATAAAATTGTAAAAATTCCAATAATAACAGTTACAAAAGAGCCAAGAAAGTACCAGACCTGTTTTTAAAAATAATATACTCCAACGATTCCTGCATTGTTTGATGTATATAAGACAAGAAGTAGGCAGATCATGGATGGTATATCTAGGAGGCCTGGGCCCAAGGAATGGAAATCATATTGGAAAGCAAATCCAAGCATGCATTAAGACGAAACAGAGTTTCTGGAAAAACAACAGGCAGGGCTTTTTACTCCACAGCAATAAACATCAATCTGTATGTCATTTTAATACCCTGGACAAATGTTTTAATAGTGAGCTGTTGCATAGGCAGTGAAGAGGTTATTAGATACTTTGTTTTTGACACAATTGCTTTGCAATAATCCATTCCAGAAATATGTTTTGTCTTAAATTGAATTAAACAAATGAAAACATAAAACAGTCCAGTAAATTACTTCCTCAGCTCAAAAAACTACATGAAGAGAAAACTCTATTAGAAATTTAACTAGGAAAGTTAAAAAAATAAGAGTTCTATTCAATTAATCAGGTTTAGGCAATAATTGGAATATTAGGATAATATTTAATAACAATATTGGTAAGGATTAAATTAAAAAATTGTCAAGACCCATGGTTCAAGGCAGTTTTTCTAAAATTATTTCAGGTAAAGGTGAAACAGAAATATGCATTTACTTATACATGAAGCATGATTATTCACAAGAGCACTCAGAAAGCAAATGCATAGTGGAATAAGAAAGTCAAATATTTTAAGCATGTAAAATCTAGTTAAGATTACCCTTGGAAAAAAAGAGGTAGTTGCATGCTCCAAGAAACCAACAACATGGTAGATACTTATTTGAAGATGAGAATGCTTCAAATGAAATATTCCATTTACGAATATAGCGGATATTTTTGGGAAAAGGGATTCAGATTCTGCAAGTAGCTTTTTGACCTATCCAGAAGATAGTTTTTTGATCATTTATTGACCAGAAGCCTTATCTATAACATAAACAGTCAATTAACACATTATTTTGCTTGTTTTTAAAGGTTTTATTTATATAATTACTTAGAGAGAGAGTGGAGGGAGGGGTAGAAGGAGAGAATCTCAAGCAGACTGCCCGCTGAACATGAAGCCTGATCGCAGGACCCTGAGATCATGACCTGAGCCAAAATCAAGATTCAAAGTGCTGGGGCAGCCCGGGGGGCTCAGTGCCTTAGCGTTTTCTTCAGCCCAGGGTCTGATCCTGGAGTCCCGGAATCAAGTCCCATGTCAGCCTCCCTGCATGGAGCCTGCTTCTCCTTCTGCCTGTGTCTCACTCTCACTCTCTCTCTCTGTCTTTCATGAATAAATAAATAAAATCTTAAAAAGAAAAAAGAGTCGAAGTGCTTAACCAATTGAGCCACCTAGGCACTTTGATACATATTGTTTGTTATGTGTATTATAGACTATATTCTTAGAATAAAGCTAGAGGAAAAAATGTTATTCAGAAAATTACAAGGAAGAGAAATATATTACAGTACTGTGCTGTATTGAAAAAAATCCACATAAAGGTGGACGCTCACAAATCGACCTCATGTTGCTCAAAAGCTAACTGCATCCATATCTATCTATCTACCTACCTATATATATATATAGAGAGAGAGAGGCAGGCCCCATGCAGGGAACCTGACGTGGGGCTCGATCCCGGGTCTGCAGGATCATGCCCTGGACTGAAGGCGGCGCTAAACCGCTGAGCCACCCAGGCTGCCCAAATTTGTTGACATCTTAATCAAGGATTTCCAGCCTCCAGAACTGTGAGAAACTATATTTCTGCTGTCAAAGCCCTCCAGTCAGTGGCATTTTGTTACAGCAGTGCAGACAGAAAATAAAGAAAGTGTGCAGGCCATCGCACCACAACATATCCAGGGAATTTTCTATATTTTCTTTAAAGATTATAATAACTGTTTGGGGGAATTTCTAGTGAGAATCATGACTTATCCATGTTACTTAGTGCATCAAAATACCCCAGTATACCCCAGCACAGCTACAATTTTAGACTTAATCTATGATGTCATTCCATCTTGTCAAAATTTCTGTTTGTGGCATTCCTTTTTGCTTCTTCATTCCCCAGATTTTTACTCTCTAGGACTCAGTATATCTGTAAGCTCTTTAGTTTTGCATTGAATTAATATGAATTAATTATTATATTATTAATTATATATTATCACATTTGGAAATTTTATGGTATAATTTTTTGTCTTCTTTATTTCAATATAAATGATATAATCCACAGTTTAAGATTCATATGTACACTTACTATAACTATCCTTGAAACATTTTCTAAATACAGAATAATAAGTTCAGATTACATAGCAATCAAGCCTTAAATATATGCAATTTTATTTGGAAACAACTTTATATTCAGAAAGTCATTTTCATTTTATGTTTTTATGCTTAAATTTGAAATTAAAAGCTAAAGGTATTCAGTATGCAGGGGAAAACTAATTCAGAGTCTACATCTTTAAAATATATAAGAAATTAAGTAAATTTGAATATTTCTCATCTCAATATGAGTAATAAGTTTATAAGAAAACTTGTCAGAAAGTGGATAAGATAGTCAGGAGATGTGATCATGCTTGTTATTCTTTTTTAGGTTTTTTGATGGAAGAAGAAGAAAATGTTTCTCCTTGTGTATTTGGGAATATCTAATTAGCATAAAAAGGAAAGGAGTCTGAGTCATAAATTTATTTGTATTGCTTATTCATCGTTATGTAGCAGTGTATATTGTTTGGGTTGTAACGGTTTGAGTACTTCTCATTTTCCCCAAGTGGATTTTATGTTCCCTGAGGGCAGAAACCACAAATTTATGGTTCTCACTTTTAGCCAAATATACTAGTTTGCCTAGATCTTCTTTTTTCTTGTCTTGGTTAATTTCCTTTCCATTCTCCGCTATAACTATGTCACTACTTCTCCAATCTTCTCAAATCTTCTATTTATGTATGCCTATCTTCATTATCAGTAGATATCTTGTCTCATACTTCATAGAAAAAAAAAACATATTTTTTCTCCTCTTCTTCATCAATGAAATTTTAGAAAGAAGGCAAAATTAAATGAAATTCGGAAATATTAGTAATTACATAACATTTCCAATAAGTGCCAATAAAGAATGTGAAATGATATCTTGTCTCATACTTCATAGAAAAAATAAAATATATTTTTTCTCCTCTTCCTCACTATAAAGATCAATGAAATTTTAAAAAGAAGACAAAATTAAATGAAATTTGGAAATATTAGTAATTACATAATATTTCCAATAAGTGCCAATAAAGAAGGCAAAATCTGTAAAGACTACCAAAATAAGAACAAACTACATAAAGAAATAAAATATAATGGAAGGTGAACTAATAGAAGGCAAAACATAAACATTCAGGTTATAAAATTGTATGGTACCTGTTAGATAGCCAGTTTTCCATGCACAACCTTAATGTCCCTGGTAATCACTGTTTTGAGAAGGTAGAGATCCTATCCTCCCTTTATATTCCCATCAAACAGAATGTGTAGAAGAAGGTGCACTTCAGCATTCAAAGTCAGTGGCTCTGGGGGTGGCCAACCAGGAGCTTCTCTTGTAAAGAGTGTCCGAATGGCAGAACTTGATCTCCTTGGCATTCTGACTGTGCAGAGGGTCAGGTCTCACGATGTTTGCAAGGCTAAGCCGCTACACTCCAAAAACTTGCCACATAGAGATCCCAACATGGACACTTCATTCAGTTGGCACTCTTAGGCTCTTTGTATGTAACTTCACCCAATAAACCTATTTTTGGATCACTGTCTCCAGGTTTTTTCTTCAGTCTCACTGGACCATCACCCACCCTAGGCTTAGACTCAGGTAGGGGGCACCTAAACAAAAATATAGACGATTTTGAAAAACACTGAAAATAGGTTAGAAACAACAATCCACTGTATGAGTAAGGAAAACTTTCCAGATCACAAAAAGATCTGACTTGGGAGCCCTTGAGATGCAAAACTGTTCAAGCAAAACCAGGATACTAAATTTAATAGTACACACATATACACATAAACTGTAAAAATACTAAATTTCAAGATTAAAGAACTCTGCTAACATCCAGAAAGAAGAAAAGAGCTTACTTTCAAAGAAGCAAAATTAAGCCAGTCTCATATTTTTGCTTTGTGACAATAAAATTCCATAAAGCAACGAAAAAAATCTTTAAATATTTGATAGTGGAAAGGATTATGAGCCAATGATTTTATTGTATTATAAAGACATCCTCAAATTTACAAGGTTTTGAAAAATGCACTAATACAGCACATTTTTCTTACCAAAGTTTTCTAAGTGCTCAGACGACTCAATCAAGAGCAGAACCCCAAAACTGAGGACTCTTAGTAGAATAGACAGTGGATATTAAAACTAGCTAAAGATCAGGAATAAAGTGAAAGAAAATAAACACATTCTGAACACAAACTTGTTCCAGAAAGTTTCCATTTCCAAAAGACAACAGCTTAAGTTCATACTATTAATAGAAGCTTGAGCTGGTATTTATATCCAAATCTGTCAGAAGGCAAACAGAAATGAAATAATTATTTGTGAAAGTTTGATCTGATGTCTGAATAATTGTCATCATACCATCAAAAGAGAATGCAAAGAGAAAATAGAAATATTAATAATAGATTTTTAAAAAGATTTTATTTATTTATTCATAAGAAACACACACAGAGAGAGGCAGAGACATAGGCAGAGGAGAGAAGCAGTCTCCATGCAGGGAGCCCGATGTGGGACTTGATCCCTGGACTCTGGGTTCACGCCAAGGCGAAGGCAGACGCTAAAACGTTGAGCCACCCAGGCGTCCCTCACAGATAATTTAGAAAGCAGATGCATATAGGATCTGTAATTCTAGGTTAAATAAAGGGGGAAAAGATGAGGAAAGAAGAAATGTAAGCAAAAAAAAAATTATAACATTTGTTTACAAAATAAGGTTAAAATTATTGCTTCATCTTTTTAAATTATACAGAGGTTATGTACATCTGTATATAATGCTTGGGTTATCATTAATAGAATTAAAATAAAAATACATTTCTGAAAAATCAAAGCAAAAGAAATCAAACAAGCAGGCCACAGAGCAGTCTATGTGGCAAAATATAGCAAAAGGAAAGAATAGAAAGCGATAAACACATGGCAACCTCTATGACCTATTTGTGATTGGAATCACTGTATACTTTTTTAATCCTTACTACTTTCTTTGACATCTCATTCAGAAGTTTATATTCTCCTATCTCTTTGGCTTCTCTTTCTCAGCTTCCTTGACCAATCTTTCTTTTTTATACTCAATTATTATATGTTGGAGAACAAGGCTTGGTCCAAGATCTTTTTATCTCTTACATTCTCTTCTTTAAAAAATGTATACATTTCCCTTTACTACCTCTGTCAGTGACCCCTGCTTTTATATCTCCCGATGTACAAATCTGTCTACTGAATAGTTTTTGAACTAAAAATTTTCTAGGCCCCTCAAACTCTCTAGGATACAAACTAAACACTTTCTAATACCATCTTCTCAAATTAGAATACACCCACAGTGTTCCTGATGTCAATAAATGTCATCACCATGCACTCCATGGCTTAAGTCATAACTTGGAAAGGATCCTGGACTTCTACCTCTTCTTCAATCCACTCCCTTCACCTCTTCAATTCCAGTAACTCTTGTTGATTATACTTCCTTTAAATCAAGGGGTATCTATTCCACTCCAAATGGCCAAAACTATCCTAGTTCAGATCATGATCATCAATCATCCCAGTTAATCTGAAAACATCTGAGCTGGTTTCCCTATGCCCATCATTATTTCTCCCCAAACCATTCTACATTTAAATTGAATTTTTAAAAAATGCATGATTAGGGTGCCTGGGTGGCTCATAGGGATAAGCATCCAACTCTTGATTTCCTCTCAGGTCATGATCTCAGGGTTTTGAGATTGCGCCTCTTGTTGGGCTTCTCAAAGATTCTCTCTCTCCCTCTCCCTCTGCCCCTCCCTCATCTCAAAAAATGAATAAAAATAAAAATGCAATGTCAACCTGCCATCCTTCTGCTTAAAATTCTTCCTACAACTTTTCAATAGAATCACCGTGTTTCCAGTCATGTCTATGTCCTGGTATAATTATAACAATGCCTCCTCTCATTCTCAAAAGAATCCCAGTTTACATGATAAAGTATATGGTCACTATCATAAGGGCTTACTTTTTTTTTAAAGGTTTTATTTATTTATTCATGAGAGATGCAGAAAGAGAGGCAGAAACATAGGCAGAGGGAGAAGCAGGCTCCTCGCAGGGAGCCCGATGTGGGACTTGATCCCAGAATCATGCCCTGAACCAAAGGCAGATGCTCAATCACTGAGCCACCCAGGTGTCCCTTGTAAAGGCTTCCTTGACCTGATCAGCTTCTCTGCCTTCCTTTCAAGGCTCTCATCACACTACTCCCCATCTTGCCATCTATACTGTAGCTATGATAAAATGACTGTCTTTCACATATATGTGTGTTTTTCTCTCCCATCCATCCTTTCTCTCTTCTTCTTGCCTCTTCTTCTCAGTTACCTTTTAAGAATCAAAAAGAAAAACAAATGAAAATGAAACATTTGATCTCAGTTTTCACTGGGCAGATTCCTACTCACCCTTCATATTTTAGAAAAAAATGTCACTTGTTTTAATTTTCCTGTCACCTTTAGACTGATCAGGAGTTCCTGCTATGCCTTTCACAACACTTACTACCTTGCTATCATAACACTTACCAGTTTATTGTGATTTTTTTTTTTTTGCCTATATTTCTCAGTGGACTATAAAGGACATCACAATGAGTCATCTAGTTTGTCATTTTGTCCCCGCTTCTCAGTCACCAACAGTTAATAAATAGTCCTAAAAGTCATATAGATGTAGTACATCTGTGAAAGTCATAAAAGAATTAAAAGAATACCAGTCATAATAACAGACCATCTTTCAAAATTCTTTCTAGTTTATAAGTGATTTTTCCCATCATTAGTCTAGACTGCTTTAAGTAAAAAGTTATATCCTTTGAAGAAGAATATTTATTTAAAGAAAGAACAACATATATGCTTTGAGCATGCCCAAAATTTTGCTTCTCTCCTATCGGTAATATTCATATAGCTAAATATCTTCTAAGATAAACCTGCTTTTGTAGACCTCTAAATCTTGAAAGGTGTTAAAAAAAGCCTTTCCATTTTCCTTCTCAGAAAACACAGCTACCTATGCTAACAAGCAGGCCTGCTCTACATTCTTCATCCTGTCTCTTTTTCCTCTCAAGCAGCTCTACGTGTTCTCTTAATCACTTCCTCCCATTCCCTTCTCCTTTCACATGCACCCATTCCAAATTCCATTTCTACTACCAATCAGGAGCTGAGAGCACTTGGTGGAGGTGCATGCACATGTGCACTGGCTGGGCTTCTGCAACACATGAGGACTCACCAAGTGTGTGGACCAGGGGCTAAATGTGGCCACTGAGTGGTTATGAAACCCTCCCTTCTCCATGTCTCAATTCAGTCCTTCCTTTCCTTCATATTTTAGTGTGACATTCCACCCTCCTGCTTCTTTATCTGTGGCTGGGGTGTTAAGTGTTGATGAGATAATTCTTGGATCAAATCCAAGGAGTGTTTTAAAAATTTAATGTATATGGGTACTGAATAATGATCTCACACTGTGTGTGACCCAGAGTACTTGAATGTGTCATGTTACTGAATTACCCTTAGGTAACCATTACTGTGTCTGGGTGGTCATTGGTAGGGAAGAAGGTGAAGGGTGTCTCTGAGTGTGTGTACATTAAAAGGGAGGTGGTCTGCTGCATTGCTCCCAACACATTTATAATTTTAATTGGCCTATCACTTACATAACTTTATATATCTGCATGGAAGCCCTTTTATTTTATATGTATATATTTCACTGCTCCTCAAACTGCTAGAATTTCTATTAAAAGTCTAATATAGGTTTACTACCTGTGTGGCTTTTAAAACAAAAAGGATTGTAAAATTTCCAATATTTTTCAAGCTTATCCACATTCCTGCAATGTTCATTTGGAAAGGAATTTCATTAATAATTCATTATTACTTTGAATTAAGTGTACATATAAGATGTACTCTTTAGGGGAAAACAACGATGTTGAAAAGTAGAGTTAGTATGATTGAAAAGCTTCTATAACAATAATTGAAGACTTCTCCACTTGCTAAATGGTTCAGCAGGTCTAAGGGATTAGGGGATGTCTGAAGAAAGAATAAAGAATATAATATTTTTATAGTTTGCAGTGTATATAGTACAGAATTCTCAAAATATAGAGCCTCAAATTTTATTGACACAACACTAGCAATCACTAAGTTCAATTATTTAAGCATGCTCCTAAACAGAAAGATAAACTTGCAAGTCTACCCAAGGAAGCATTTATGCCTACTAGATACAGATGCAGAGCTCAAACCCAGGAATCTCGACTTTTATGTAATACATAGTAAATATTCATTAATTTAACAGTCTGGTATTGAATGTCTACTCTGACAGACAAGGCTTAATAATAAGGAAGAGGACATTAGCACCTATCCGAAAGAGCTCACCTTTTTTAGAGGAAGACAGACAAACAGTGCTGTTCCAGTGAGATGTGTGTGATAATGAGCATACATATTAAGAATTATACTAGAAGAGTACAATAAAACCAGTTTAAGTGTTCAGGGAAGTTTTCAAACCAGAGGAGATACATGTTTGAGCAAAGACATAAAAGTGTAAACAGCATATGGCCTCCCAATGCACACAGGCAATTTGGCATTTTTGTTGCTTACAGTGTGTGTGAAAGAGTAATGAATGGGTAGCCTGGAGAAAGGAAAAGATAATGGAAGAGCTTGCATGACACACAAGGGGCTAGCGCTTTACTGAGAGCCACCGATGAGTTCTTTGAGCCGAAGAGGAAGAGAGAAAGTAGGTTAGTTCTTTACTACCCATTTTTGTTGGAAAAGTTGTTTGTTTATTCATTTTATTTGGTTTTTAATCTTCAATTGACTGCAGATCAATATATGGTTTTATTGCACTTCACTAGTATTCACTTGTGCTACATACCACTCACCATAAGAGTCAACAACACCCTACATGATCCACAAGTGTGATATATCTGATCATTGCATGTACTTAGAATTCTCAAAAACATTCAAATGCTATACTAACTTCTAAATGCTTAAGCTAAATTTCTGTACTTACTTGTTACCTTCTGTCAGCCATTGAGTTAGGGAGACTATTGCAATGCTCTAGTCTGATAAAAGCGTGAACCAGGATATTAAAGATGTAGAAGACAAAAAAGACCTCAGAAAGATTTTAGGGGAAAAATGGGTAGGACATGGAAAAATAAAAAGCAGAGACTATACATAAAAATAAAACCATATTGCCATTTTTTTCTGGAACTTTTTCATAAATACATGGATATATACATGAGGTCAATTACTCAACTTTAGGCTTTATTTAAAATATGTTTAATCATTGTGCCTCAGTTCTAAAACATCATGTAATATAATTAGCAAGTTGCTGACTTTGTGGAAGGATTTTGTGCTCCTGGAGATTTGCACAGGAGACTCTTTTGATAGAAAGACTCGATGCCTTTTAAGAGATTGATACATCACATATCATATGGATGCATTCATCTAATAATTCTTGGCTTTAGAAAGAGTTCCCTAGGAGTGTAAAATCTAGGAACTAATTACTTTTTCCATTGAAAGCTATGTTTTCTCTTTGCACAAAAATCCAAAATGAGTTTTCAGAGCAATATTGTTGCATGAAGAAGTCAATTTATCACTTAAATAGATGGAAAGGAAGAATTCAACAATGCTTTCACAGCTGAACGTTTAATCCCACAGAGATATGATGGCTCTGATTAGAAAGAAATAATGATTCAGAATGTTTGGGTAGGGAATTTGAATTTCCAAGAAAAATTGTTTCCTGAATATGGGAAAACTGCAAGCTTTGTGAGAAAGAGAATGTTTTCTAAGTGCCTTATAATAAAGTATTTCTTAAAATGAGATAGAAATGACATACTTCCACCTGGAGTTATCTAGTATAAATGTTACTCACTTGAAAGACGAATATTTTAATTATGTTTGAGCATGCCGGGCAGAAGAAAGACTAGCAAGCTGTCAAGAAGACATCTCACAGACTTTCATGTATTACTGCTAGAGTCTGAGCTAAAATCTGGGGGTTGGAATTTTGTCTGTTTTGTTTTCTGTTATGTCCTAAGCACATAGAACAATGTGATACATGGTAGGCACTCAATAAATGTTTGTTGACTGAATGGTCATTTTAACAAAATTTTGTCTCACTTTTAGCAACACATGTATAGTATGTCTGCCTCTTGGGGGTATACTCAACTTCAGGAATTCAAGAGGGAATTATATCAAAGAGAAATTATTTTATTTTATTATTTTATTAATTTGGAAGAGAAAAAACTGTCACATGAACAAGAATAATCAAGTCTACAAGATCAGAATAGATTTCTTTGCCGTCAAGCTATATACTACCTAATGAGAAATTTTAAATTTGCAATGAGAAATACAACTTTACTGGAAATCTGAATGCTAATTGTATGTTTGATTAGCATATAATCTCTCTGTAAAAATGAAATGGAAAGTCAAATTAAATAGAAGTTCTCTTGATATACATGAAATCAGATAAAAAGACACTTGGTCAAATTTTAGTGGAGCCTGATTAAGATAGGCTAATGCGCTCATCTCAACAGGACAGAATGCTAAAATTCACTGTCTATAGTCTTCTCCATTCATATTGGCTTTGTGAAAGAGTATAGAATCCATAAAGTACATTTGCAAAAACTCCTTTCTCTCATGGACATTCTGGCTTGAAGAGCTTTCATTTGTCTGTATGCCTACCCCTTTTTAGTTCATAGCTAAAAAACTATCATCCAAACATACTGCCCACCAAAGAAACTCTTCTTAACGTAAGTTTATATATTAAATTATGCAGCAGCAAATTCTTGGAGGCCAAGTTTTACTCTATATCTAATTTGATTTTGCACATTATACTCTTAATCAGTTATGTGCTGATTTTAAATTTGAACCCTCAAAAACATTTATTGTCGGTTATTAAGGTTTAGAAGAACACTTCACTAGCAAAAGGAGCTTCCAATATGTATATATGCAATTATAATTTTAGTCATTTCCTTGGTACCTATACAAGGTTGGTGGTGCAAAGCCTAATATATAAAACCCTAAGCAGTTGAATAACAGAGGAATATGAAAGCCATAAAGAATAAAAAACACTTCTGAACAATGGAGGAATCTTTTCAAAAAGTACTCAAAATATTTTATCCACTTTTTTTGCAAGAAGTAAAAGTCAAGACAGCCCATTTTACTAGTCTTCTCAGTATTTCTACTCAGTGCAAAGATAAAGTTCGGAGAGGAAAGGCCTTTGCATAGTATACACTCAAGAGCCCGACAGTTCTTGCATGCATGGGCATTTTCAAGAGCAGCTTCAAAGCAGTACTAATGGTGAAAGCAATCAAATTATAAAGATTTTAATTGACACATGTCTTACCTTGTTCTACTGTACAGGAAGTAATTGACTATTCTGTAACTAATAAAAAATTATAATTATGATTCTAAAAGACTGAGGTGCAGAACACAATCATTGAATTGTGCAAAATGAGGATGATGGAAAGAAAAAGAGGATCTAAGGAAGCAAAGTAGAAAAATTTCCCTTGGTCAAACCAAACGAAGGGACTAAACAAGGGAATAAGGAAATGGAATATACTGGGTTCTTTATAAAATTAAATTTAAATTTATAGAAATAAACTCTATAAGGTTCATTCCACAGGATAGGTTTACAACTATGAAAACTGTAGCATCATTCAAAATTATCAGAACTTCTACCCATAAAAAGCCCAAGACAAGATTTGGCTAGTACATTTCTTTTCAAGAATTCAAAATATCAGTTGTGACTGAAATAAAATGGACAGATAAATATTCTATAATTGAATATAGGGCCTTCTTTTCCTTTAATTTCTAGCCCTGATCCAGGCTGTATAGACACAAGGTAGAATATTTATGCAGAACATACCACTAAAAAGTCTGTGCTATATTTCTAAACATCATGCTTCATTTGGAAACAAAGTTTTAAGAGCTTTCAAAGTTTTGTTGATTTAGAAAAATAGGTCATTATATTATTTTTTTTAAAACTGCCCAGCAGCTATTGTAATAGACATAGTTTTAAAAATTGAAAATGCATAATGAAAGGCTATGCTGATGTCTTTGAAGATGAAGGAAAGGGTCATAAACCATGGAACGCTGGCAGCCTTTAGAATCTGGAAAAGATAAGAGGATGGGTTCTCTTCCTAGGGCATCCCAAAGAAATGAAAACCTGCAATGAAAATCATTTTAGATTTCTGACCTCCAGAACCATAAAATAATATATTTATACTGTCCTAAGCCATTAAATTTGTGATGATTTGCTATATCAGTAATAAGAAACTAATAGAGATTTAAGTTTATTTGAAAATATTTTCAAAAGTTTGACATTTGTATTTTACTATATTTACTCTGTTTTTCTATGACACATTTAAAAAACTTTTATGTATTCCAGTATATCACTTTTCCCCCTTATATTGATGAATTTCAGTGATAGGAACATTTTCCCCACATACAGAATGTAGGGGAATTCACTCATGACTTTATTTTCCAGTGGTTGTATGGTTGTTTCTCCCATTTAAGTTTCTGATCCATGTCACATTGACCTTGACATATAATATAAGGAATAAATCCATTTTTGTCTTTACATGGCTGTTCACTTATTCTAGCAGGACTTATTAAAAAGTTCATTCTTTTCCTTTATGATTTGTGTTGCTCCCTAGAGCACATTCTAAATTTACATATGTAAAACTATAAGACATGGATGAAAGATGGAAGAAGATACAAACAAATAGAAAAATAATCTCTTGTTCATGAATTGGAAGGATTAATGTTAAATGTGCATACTTACCCAAAGCAATCTACAGACAATGAAACCCCTCCTCAAATTGCACTGGCATTTTTTTTTTCACAGAAAGAAAACAAATGGTAAAATGCATGTGTAACCACAAAAGACCTCAAATAGTCAAAGCAATCTTGAAAAAGAACAACAAAGCTGGAGGGATCACACTTTCTGATTTCAAAATACATTTAAAAAGTTATAGTAATCAGAACAATATGGTACAGTCATTAAAAAAAAAAGCACATACATCAATGCAACACAATGAGAGCCCCAAATTAAACCCATGCATATATAGTCAACTAACTTTTTACAAAGGCACCAATAATACACAAAAGGGAAAGGATTGTCTCTTCAATAAATAGTGCTGAGAAAACTGGATACACATATGCAGAAAAATTAAATTGGAACCTTATAAAGTCAAATGAACTCAATATGGATTAAAAACTCTAAGGAGAAAATATAGGGGGGAAACTCATTCACATGGAGTTTTGACAATGATTTTTTGGATATGACACCAAAAGTAAAGTCAACAAAAACAAAAATAAATAAATCGGACTACATCACACTAAAAAGCTTTTGTGCAGCAAAGGAAGTAATCATCAAAGTGAAAAGACAACCCACAGAATGGGAGAAAATATCTGCAAACCATATATTCAATAAAGGTTTAATCCCCAAAATACATAAAGAACTCATATGATGCAATAGCAAACAAGCATACCAAATAAACTGATTTAAAAATGGTCAAAGAAACTGAGTAGATATTTTTCCAAAGAAGACATACAAATGGCCAACAAGTATATGAAAAAGTGCTCAAGTTCACTAATTGTTAGGGAAATGCAAAGCAAAAACCACAATGAGTTATGTCTTCACATCTCTTAGGATGACTATCATCAAAAGGCAAGAGATAAGAAGTGTTAGCGAGGGTGAGGAAAAAAGTGAACCCTTGCTGGGAACACTGTTGGTGGGAATGTGCAGCCACTATGGAGATTCCCCTCAAAACTACAAATAGAACCATCATATGATGCAGGAATCCCATTTCTGAGTGTATACCCAAAGGAAATGAAATCCGTTGGGTGATTCCAACCTTGAAGAGAAATCTGTACTGTCATATTCATTACATCATTATGTATGATATGCAAGTGCTGAAAACAACGTGTCCATGAACATGTGAATGGACAAAATTATTTAAATGTATTTTCTTCATATATGGTGATGATTGTATTATTATTAATATTGATGGATTTCCTAAGAGGGAGACACCTGTGACCTTCTAAAATAAATCCTATTTGGTCATGACATACTACTTTTTTTATATGCTCTTTTTTTATATGCTCTTAGCCTTTGTAGGTTACCATTTAAGGCTATTTGCATTGATATGCAAAGGTGATATTGGCATATAGTTTCCTTTTTTTTCATGATCAGGTTTTGAATGGCATATTTGCTTCATGAAATTATATTGAAAGTATTTCTTCTTTTCCTGTGTTATGAAATTGTTTAGTAACATTGAAAGTATCTAATGGCTTATGTTTTGTTGAATTCTCCAGTGAAACTACATGGATCTTGGATTTTTATGTGCACAAATTGTTTGAATACATTCTGTATTTCTTCTATTTCACTGATGTGTTTTAGAATAGCTATCTCTACAGAGATTGGTTTTGATATATCTGAAAAATACTGATTTACCTAAATTTTTAAATAGAGTTATACAAAGCAGTCTCTTAAAATTTATTTAAATTAATTATCTTTTTAATTTTTTAAATTTCAGTATAGTTGACACACAATATTATATTAGTTTCAGGTGTTCAGCATAGTGATTCAACTTCTCTATAGGTTATGCTGTGCTCACCATCTGTCACAATACAACGCTATTGCAATACCATTCACTATATGCCCTTATGCTGTGGCTTATATTTCTGTGACTTATTCATTCCATAACTGGAAACCTGAATCTTCACTCTCCTTTACTCATTCTGTCCATTCTCCCACTCTGCTTCCCTGTGGCAACCATCAGTTTGTTTTCTGTATATTTAGGTCTGATTCTGAGGGTTTTTTTTGTTGTTGTTTATTCATCTGTTTTGCTTTTTAGATTACACAAGAGTGAAATCATATGGTATTTGCCTTTCTCCATTTGACTCCTTCCAGTTGGCATAATATCCTCAAGATCCATCCATTTTGTCACAAGTGGCAAGATCTCATCCATTTTTACAGCTGTGTGATACTCTATTTGTATATGTATGTGTGAGATACTATCTGTCAGAATGGCTAAAGTAAAAAAGACAAGAAATTAGGAACGTTGGCAAGAATGGAGAAAAAGGAACCCTGGTTCCCTGTTTGTGAGAATATAAATTGGTATAGCCACTGAAGAAAACAGTACAGAGATCCTTGAAAAAAATTAAAAGTAGAAGTACCATATGATCCAATAATTCCATTACTGAGTATTTATCCAAGGAAGACTAAAACACTAATTTTAAAAGGTATATTCACCCCTACGTTTATTGCAGTGTTATTTACAAAAGCCAAGATATGGAAGCAACCTAAATGTCTGTCAATAGACCAATGGGTAAGGAAGATGTGGTATAAATTAACTTTTGATAATTATGTCTCCTTTGTGATTGCTAACTTTGTATATTCAGGTTCTTTTCTCAGTTTAGTTAGTGGTTTTCTATTTTGTTGTTTTTGTTTTTATTCTATTGTTCTTTTCATTTTCTAACTTGTTAATTTCTGTTTTTACCAGAAAGTACATATTTATACTTTCTTTTGGTTCAGTTATTTTTTTTTTCTAGATACCGAAGTAGGAGGTTTTTTTTTTTTTTAAGATTTTATTTATTTATTCATGAGAGACAGAGAGAAAGGCAGTCAGAGACATAGGCAGAGGGAAGAGCAGGCCTTATGTAGGGAGCCCTGTGTGGAACTTGATCCCGAGACCGTGGGATCACGCCCTAAGCCGAAGGCAGATGTTCAACCGCTGAGCCACCCAGGCATCCCATTAGGAGTTTAACTTATCATTTTCTTTCATCATTTTTATTGATGTAGTTATCTCAAGTAATAATATTTTCATTCACAACTGTTTTAGCTCTATTCCTGAAATCTTAATGTCATATTTTCAACACCTTTGTTTTTCAAATGTTCACTTTAACTTTGAAATTCTTTAAGAATTGACAAAGTGTTCTTTCTATATTTAGGTGAGGAAAAATTTAAAATCTTCTAGTATTATTTTTTTATCTTCTAGTATTAATTTCTAGATTTATTGTGTTATAGTCAGAAAATACCACTTGTGTTATTTCTATTTTTTCTACTTTGTTGAGGTTTTTGTGAGAATAAGATGTATTTCCTATTAACAGATTCAGTATTTGTATTTATCAGAATCATCTTACTGACTGTTATTTAGGTCAATAACAAAGCTTCAATAACTTTTTTTTGTCCACTTGATCTGCCTTTGTAAGAGGGACTCATATCAAAATCTTTTTTTTATTAGTGTATTTGTCTGCTTTTAAATATATCTTCTTTTGTTTCTGCTTTAATGAAATTTTTCTACAAAGCAGAATAGAGGACTATAAGTCACAAAATAAAATTTAAGGCACAAAATAAAATTTCCAATCAGAAGAAGCTAACACTACAAGGATGTGAAAAAAAAAGGGACCTTCTTTACACTGTTGGGAATGTGAACTGGTGTAGCCACTGTGGAAAACAGTATGGATGTTCCTCAGAAAGTTAAAAATAGAGCTACCTTATGATCCAGTAATTGCATTGTTGGGTATATAACCCAAAATACAAAAACACTAATTCAAAGGAATACATGTACCTGGTATTTATTGCAGCATTAGTTACAACAGCCAAATTATGGAAGGAGCCCAAGTATTCATTGATTGATGAATGCATAAAGAAAATTATATATATATATATTCATATATCTATGAATATTATTCATCTATAAAAAAGAATGACATCGGGGATCCCTGGGTGGCGCAGTGGTTTGGCGCCTGCCTTTGGCCCAGGGCGCGATCCTGGAGACCCGGGATCGAATCCCACATCGGGCTCCCGGTGCATGGAGCCTGCTTCTTCCTCTGCCTATGTCTCTGCCTCTCTCTCTCTCTCTCTCTCTCTCTCTCTATCATAAATAAATAAAAATTTAAAAAAAAGAATGACATCTGGCCATTTGCAACATGGATTGAGCTAGAGAATATAATGCTAAGTAAAAAAAGTAAATTAGAAAAAGACAAATGTCATCTGTGGAATTTATCAAACGAACTCCACTCATATGTGGAGTTTATCAAACAAACCAAATGAACAAAGAGAAAAAAAAAGAGAGAGAGAGAAACCAAGAAATAGACTCTTAACTATAGAGAACAAACTGATGGTTACCAGAGGGGAGGTGGGTGCAGGATTCATGAAATGGACCATTGGGATTAAAGAGTATAATTGTCATGATGAGCACTGAGTACTGTCTAGAATTGTTGAATCACCATATTGTACACCTGAAACCAATATAACACTGTATGTTAACTATACTGGAATAAAAATTTAAAACTGAAAAAAAAGAAAGAAAAAGTAAGAGCTAACACTCTGTATGCTAATAGAGCATAATTACAGGTGGCTGCATAGATCACTAGATCTGTCTGCTTCTACCTTGGTAATTGAAATCCTGCTGTTGAGTAAGACTGTGTCCCTTGGTGTTGGCACTGCTCTGGGACCTGTTCAATTAAAGGACTGCTTATTTAATTCCCTGAGTGTACACCTGCGGTGTCACGAAGTCACCGCCGTCATAACTTAGTGAGTGTGATTGATCTGTGGCTCACCTTTCAAAGCTCAGAGCATTTCAAATTACCAGTCCTTTGCACACCCAACTGGCTCTTTCAACCTCAGGAAGAACATTGTGCACTGAAATGAAGGAGTTAGAACAACTTTTTCAAAGAACCCCGGTGCTGAGGAGAGGGGAGGGGAGAGGAAAGGGAAGTTACCTTTAAAGAAACAAAACCAAAGTAGTGATTTGTCACCATTTCAAACTGTTGCTGGATTTGCCATCACTGTGGCAGTGCAGCTCGGCTTCATTTGCAAACCCAAGCCTCTTTAAGAACAATTTTTGTGTCTGAACAGAAAGTATTTTGTCTTTTCAGGCAGGAAACCTATGCCAGGCTCTCCCAGAGATATATTTCTACCATGTGGCCGGGACAATAAACACGAGGCTTTTGATCTGGGTGGCAATAGTGGTAGAGCCAGAGTTCTCAAAGGAGAAAAATGGGAAACAAATCTGCCAGAGGTGAGTGTGTGCCCTTAGGGTACTTCTGCATGTCTAGAGTTCACCAAGCAGAGCCAGAGAGATTTCAAATAAACATGTCTAAAGGAGTCATAAAAATCCTAACTAGCGTGATAGCTTAAATCCCAATGTCAAAACACAGAAATGCATGGCCTACATCACATGAAGCTTCTTTGGCCCCACGTTTATAAATTAAACCTCTTTAAAACTCCCTATTTTTATAAGCGTAAATTAATAAATGCCCCTCCTCTCTACTGCCATCTTCGGAATAGAGATAACAACAAAATTATTTTTCTGGTTCTGCAGGTGGAATAAAATGAAAGCAAAAGTATACTGAGAGTGTCTTTTCTCATTTTCCTCAGGATACATTTGCCTGCCATTGTCAGAATATAGGTGTCCTTTTAACTTGCTGCTTTAAAACTCTATCCTAGAAATCACTGCAGTGCATTATTTTACATGCTACCTTCATTTACAAATCAAAATGCCAAAGAGACGCTCAGTTCATTTCAGCACTGTTGAAAAAGAGTGCTGTTATTAGGAAATGTGAGTGGGTTGAAGTGGAACTCCCTGTGGAGTCCACTTGGCAGAGTTTGAGCTCCTGGCTCAACCTGATATTAAAAGTGAGTCATCACTTTACCCACACAGCAGGGTCTTCACTTTGTACTTCTCAATCTGAGCAAAGCAGCAGTGAGTCCAAAGAATCAAGGTTAGGTTCCACAATTAATAATCAAGTGAAAAAAAAAATCAAGTGAAAGAAATTCCTCTCACTTATTTTGAGCATTCTTTTATTATTCAGAAATTCCCTAATGTTAAATATCTGATAAATAATAAGATTTTTCTTAGAAAATTAATTTGCATTCAGTGTGTTTTATTTACAGTAGAGGCCAAGGGCATCTCTGTTCACATTAAAGTGATTTTTCTCCCCTTTATGTCCACTAAGAGACATTTGAAGGAGAAGAGTTTTAGGCACGTCTACTCCTGCTACCAGATCTTTTTAGAAGAAAAATCGAGTAATTGCGGTGCTCTCATTTAGACATGTATTAGGACTACTATGACTTTCAATACGTCCAGTTTTAATAAAGACTCTGACAAAACATTGACCTTAAAGGCATTTAAGATCAATGCCTCGTTTTAAAAATTAGTAGATGAATGCAATTTACCTTTCCTTTTATTTCATGTATGAAATCTAAGAAATAAAACCATCATTTTAAATCCAAACTCAGTGAACATGTAGCATATTTTTCCATGCTGCCTCAAAATCTCTCGGTGAAATGACATCCATACTTATCCTATAACAGTGACACTTTTGTTAAAGGTTGGTACAGGACGGACACCTGCATGGTGTGGTGAGTTAAGGGACCGACTTTTGGTTTCGGCCCAGATCCCTATCTCAGGGTCATGAGATTGAACCGGTATGGGGCTCCACACTCAGAAGACAGTCGACTTGATATTTTCTCCCTCTTCCTCCTGCGCACCGTACTCTCTCTCTCTCTCTCTCTCTCTAAAATAAATAAACACATCTTAAAAAAAAAAAAAAAAAGGTTGGTTACAAGATGAGTTGTTGGTAGCATAAACAAATCAGTGCACCTTAAGTATCTGTTCCTACATTGTGTGAGATCTGTACTTGGTAAAATTTGTCAATCAGCAAATCTTGTTTTACATTCATTCTAGTCTTCCTAGAATTTCCTCATACTGATCCTATACATTTCTTATAAAAATCTTCTGTTATTTTATACTGTTCTTATTATTTTGAATTGTATCTTGTTAGCTTTATATTTTCAATTAGGTTTTGGTTGTTGATAACTTGAATATTTAGTGGTTTTTTTTTAAGTGATTGTACTTATTTTACTACTTTTACTAAGCCATTTTATTATCCTCACACTTGATGCAAACAAAGATGAAACAACATGAAGAAAAATATATCCTAATTATTATTCATAATAAGAATATGCTTCATTCCATAGGCCTGGGCATGTTATATGACAGAGGACACTTAATGGCTTAAATGAATCAAGGTCCCATTTAATTCTAACCTATTAAATAGAATCTCTTCATATTTGGTGAGTAGATTAACCCCATGAGAGCTGTGAAAAAAATGAAGGACTTTTGTGGTTTTGTAGAAGTCCCATACAAACTTTCCTGTCCCATCTGAATATTTATTATTTGAATTAGACTTCTACATAACTCTCTTATTGGTTTTTACAGATTTTCAGCTTATTTGCTTAAATTATCCAGGTAGGCAATCACATATTAATACAATAATTTTGTGTACTCTTCTTCAATATTTATGCCTCTTATTTTTACACATCTTACTGCATTACTTACAAATTCTAGAATGCTATTAAAGTTAGGGGTGGTATTAAATTGCCTATGCTTATAATAGTTTTTAAAAGTAATATTCATAATACATATTTAAAAAAGTAAAATGCATTGCATCATAATCACCAAATTCATTATTTGTGTTCACATTATATGATATTTTCAGATATTTAAAAAAAATCTCTTTGAATCTGAATTCTATCTTTATTCCGCTGCTTTCTCTTTTTTACCTCATTAGCCTGGTTCTTCTAAATAATTAGCTGTTCCAATGTTATGCAACTTTTAGTTAATTAATTTCCACTTTATCTTTATTAACCCTCTTCCCACTTGCTCTAGTTTGTCATGCTGTTCCCATTCTATCTACTTGAGTTAAATGTTTATTTCCATTTTTTCCTATTTAAAGATAAAAGGATTTATATTTAAGATTTTAACTCTGGTGAGAGCTAGAGTAAAATCTCTGGTGAGAGCTCTTCTAATAGTTCCCATGTCCTTGAAATGCTATAATCTGCAAAAATGTGACTCAACTGGTTTGTAATTTGTCTTAAAAATTATGGAAGAGAGAGATGCTTTTTAAAAAAAGATTTTTAAGTGACTGAGAGGCATTTACTTGTTATTCACAGTTTCATTTTTAATTCATTTAATGTTCTTGATCAGATAAAGAGGTCTGTAAAACCTATATATTTTGGTGTATTGTCTATGGTCCAAAATATAATTAGACTTTTAAAAATTCTCTGATTTGAAACAAAGTAAACAATGTTAAATATATGATACATACATATTTATAATATAGAATACATATACACCTATGTATAAGTAATGTTATTTATTGTATTACATTACACTGTGTATTATAACAGAGAATATATATATGTAATTTATTAGTAGCGATACCCTTAGTTATTATAGTGTTTTCTCAGTAATGGGTAGATTAAACTCTATAGAGGATTTAACCTAGTATCTGAGAGGTCAAAAAATACTAGCTGCAATTATTACTATTACTGTTATCTGCATAATTGTCCTAAGTTGAAGAGATGTGAACTTGATCTCTTCTGAGTTGACATGTTATGCAGTTTTGTTTTGTTTTGTTTTTGTTTTTCAGGAGGGAGCGAGAGAGAGAGCACTCAAGAGAGCATGAATGGGGGAGGAGGGACAGAGGAAGAAAAAGAGAACCTTAAGTAGTCTCCACGCTCAGCACAGAGCCCACGCAGCACTTAATTTTATGACCCTGAAATTGAGGAATCATCATGACTCTGAGATCATGACCTGAGCCGAAATCAAGAGTCTGACATCTACACTGAGCCACCCAGGCATGGGGACATGTTATGCATTTTAAAATGCATTTAAAAGTACATTAAACTTACTAAAAGACTTAAATTTTGATGTGTTGAGGCCTTTAAAATTTATTACTAAGTTTTAAAAATATTTTCATTTGAACTAATTAATCTATCTGATATTTAAAAATACATTAAGTATGGAAAATGCCTCAAAATGTTTGTTAAGGGCAGCCCGGGTGGCTCAGCAGTTTAGTGCTGCCTTCAGCCCTGGGTGTGATCCTGGAGACCCAGGATTGAGTCCCATGTCTGGCTCCCTGCATGGAGCCTGCTTCTCCCTCTGCCTGTGTCTCTGCCTCTCTCTCTCTGTAAAATATAAAAATATAAAATATAAAAATATAAAAAATATTAAAAAATAAATAATTTTTTAAAAATTTTATTTTAAAAAATAAAATATAAAATTAATAAAATAATTATTTTAAAATAATAATAAAATTAATAATAAATTAATAATAAATAAAATTAATTATATATAATAAATTCATATATAATTTATATATATAATAATAAATAAATAATAAAATTAATAAAAAATAAAAATTTTTTTAAAAAGAAATGTTTGTTAATAGTTTGGTAAATTGGCAGTTTACATCAATTGCAAATAGGTTAAATGGGCAACTAACATATAGGATTTTATATAACTGAAATTCTCTCTTTTGAAAAAAAATTAGAAAACAGACCTCTTAATATTTTGATTTTTAGTTTTTACACAGATAGTTCATCAGCATCACAAGTAAGAATTTTTATTCTAGAAAATTCTCTAGTTTGATTAAGTCACACCAGAACCTATGGGCAAAGTCAAATTTCTGACTGAATTTCTAATCCCATGTGACAGTTTCTTTTAGGAAACAACACAGCGCTCTGTAGAGTTCCTGGCATGCCTTCAGTAAAGGTCACAGAAGTTAAGTGTTCCAGCAGTGAGCCCAACTTTTACTAGCCTTCAAAGCGCTTCACTAGGGTTTGTCCTGTGAGTTACAACAGACTATCAAAGGCATCCCTCGAAAATGTTTGAGCAGTGAATTCTGACCATCTTTCCATGTAAGTCAAGGCACTCAAACCTCCTAAATTTTAGATTACTTTACCCTGTATGGGGTAAAAAAAAAAAAAGATAAATGCATAAAGGCTAACAAATTGTAGCTCCTTCTCTCTCTTCCTTCTACCAACTTCACATCTCTCTCAACCTTTGTCTAAGGAAGAAAAAGAATCTTATTTAATTTTAATTCTTACTCTAATTTTATTTTTTCAAACTTTATATATTTTTAACTTAAAATTTATTGAACTATGGCAGATAGAAAGATAAATGCTTTTATCACAAGTATATTTTTGATACATTTTTATCAACCGTACACATTATTATAACCAGCATCTATGCTAATAAACATTTTCAGGAGACCAAAGCCCTTTTTTGTCCCCTTTCTGTCACAGCACACTGTGGAGTATCCACTTTCCACAATCCTATCAGGACAGAATAGTTCTGCTTCAACAAATGTTCTACTCTTTGTTAATGGAGTCATTAAGACATACGTCTTTCAGGTCTCTCTCTTTCTTTTTCTTTTGCAGTCACTTCATTTGCTCTCCCTGCTTGTGAGATTCCACATATTTCCTAGGTATGCTAGATTATTCATTCTCATTGCTACATAGCAGTCTACTGTGTGACTACAGTACAATTATGAAATTTGATTTTCTAAGTATTCATGTATAGGTGAGTCTGTATATGGACTCTGTATTCTGTTCTAATCATCTATTTGTGTATCTTTTTTTTAAATTTTTATTTATTTATGATAGTCACAGAGACATAGGCAGAGGGAGAAGCAGGCTCCATCCACCGGGAGCCCGACGTGGGATTCAATCCCAGGTCTCCAGGATCGCGCCCTGGGCCAAAGGCAGGCGCCAAACCGCTGTGCCAACCAGGGATCCCCTATTTGTGTATCTTTTGCCAGGTGAGTGTTGCCATGATTAAAGCAGACTTATAATACATATTACTATAAATGTTAATGTAAGTTTTCTACTTGTTTTTCTTGTATAAGATTGTCTCATATGTCTTAATTTTTCAATTTCTATAAACATTTCGAAAAATAACCCTCTCTGTCCACCCATTAAAAGAAAATCTTACTGAAATTGTATGGGATATCTTCGAACTTATGGATTTGAGGGAAAATTGGTGAAAATCTTTACAATGCTAAATCTTCTAATCCATGATATGCTATACTCTTCATTTGTTTTTGTATTAATTTGCCTTAATAATATTTTATAGTCTTCAGTTTAGACCTTGCACATATTTCTTCAGATGTATTCCAAGGTATTTGATGCTTCTTAGATCATTTTTACATTGCATCATTTTAAATTTTTTAAATTTTTTATATGCTTCTAACATTGACTTTGTAGTATTACAATAATATACCTTAAACTTGATAAATTAATTCATTAATACTTATACCTTTTCTGTACATGTGTTTGGAATTTGATGTAAAAAATATCAAGTAATTTATGAATAATGTCAGTTTTAGTTCTTTCCCAAAATATTATGCATTTAACTTCTTTTTAAAAAATTCTGTTTGTATTTGAAATACCTAAAAGTTGCAAGAATAGCCTAAGTCCAGTATGCCCTTTACCCTAATCACAAAGGGTTACATTTTACCCCAATTGCTTTTACTATTCATCTCTTCACCCCCTTTTCCTTTCTTCTCCTCTTCATTCTCTATCATATGTGTGTGTGTGTACACACATATGCATGTACACATGTATAGGGACATACATTTATGGATATATACATATATAACCTATGTACTATGTATGGTTGGAAATGCTAGGTCCCTTTAGAACAAATACTTTAGTACACAATTCTTGAGAACAAGGACATTTTCTTACATGACGACGGTACTATAATCAACACTAGGAGCGTTTAGTATAATTATGATAACATTATCTAACCAGTAGAGCATATTCAGATTTTGTCAATTGTCCTGATAACGTCTTTCATACATCATTTTCCCTTGTCCAGAATCCAGTATCTTGCCTTTAGTTGTCACATGTTTTAATTTAAAGTAAAGTTTATTAATGTAAAATGGACACATTTCAGATATCCAGATTTATGAATTTTGACAAATAGACAGTTGCTTAACAGCCACCAAAATCAAGACACACATTTATGGCATGCCAATATGCTTCCTCCACCATTGTGTATACAATTTCTTCCCCAACTCCAGCCCTCCACTATCACTGATTGATTCCTGTCTCTATGGTTCTGTCATTTCTTGAATCCCATATCAATTGAACTATCCATTATGTAATTTTTTGTGCTTGACTTCTATAACTTAATTCAGGGCATTTGAGATTCTTCCATATTGTTGTAAAGCATCAATATTTCATTCCTTTTTTTTTTTTTCAGAGTAGTATTCTGTTGTATAGATATGCCTCAGTTGTTTTTTCTCATTCACCAAATGGAGGACATTTGGTTTGTTTCTAATTTGTGGCTGTTATGAAGAATTCTTTAGGTGGATATATGTTTTCATTTCTCTTTTCTAAATACTTAGGCATGAAATCTGTGGATAATGCGGTCAGTATATGTTTATCTTCATATGAAACTGTCAAAGAGTCCTCCAAAGTAGGTTTTTTTTTTCATTCCCACAAGTAATGTGTGGGCACTACAGTGGCACCACAACCTTGCCTGTATGTTGTATTGTTGTTCTTAGAATTATCATTTATAGCCATCTCAGTAGATTTGTGGTATCTCATCATGGCTTTAATTTTCACCTTCTTGTTGACTAATGACTTTGAACATCTTTTATGTGTTTATTTGACATTCTATGAACATGATATAAATCTCTCTTTGCTTAGAGGTTCTTTTGTGGTTTATAGCATGTAAACATTGAATATATTTTGGTATACTTATCCACCAGCATTTCATGTTTTATGGTATTATAATGGTATTGTTTCTCTCTACAGAAAGTTCCAAATTTTCATTTGTAGTATACATAAATACAACTGATTTTAGTATACTGACTATATTTTTTCACCTTGAAAAGTTCACTTATTAGTTCTGGGAGCTCTTTTGTAGATGATATGAATTTCTACATAGACAGTCTTGTCATCTGTGAACAGAAATATTTTAATTTCTTCCTTTCCAATTTGTATATTTCTTACTTATTTTTATTTTCTTATTTATTTTTCTTTCCTTATTGCACTGGCTGAAATCTCATGTATAATGATGATTAGGTGACAAGATCAAACACCTTCCCTTGTTCTTGATCTTAGAAGCAAGAGCATTGTCTTTCACCATTAAGTACATATTGGCTGTGAGGTTTTTTTAAATTCTCTTCATCAAGTTCAATAAAATCCCTTCAGTTACTTGAGAGTTTTCATCATGAATGGATATAGACATTGAATTTTCAAAACTATTTTATCTGCACTTATTAATGATACAGGTCTTTTTTTAGTTTATTGTTTTGGTGAACCAAATTGATTGAATTTTTAATATTGAAACATCCTTGCATTCCTGGGATAAATTCCACTTAGTCATCCAATGTTTTTTTTTAATCTCCTTTAATCAGGAAGAGTTATTCTGAAATTCTTTGTTTTTCCTGATCTTGACAGTCTTGACAAAAACAAACATTGTTTTGTAGAAATCCTATCTACTTGAGATTTTTTAGAAATCTTGTGTATTGTTTCTAATATTTCCTGATGAATAGATTCAGGGTATGTAGTTTTGACAGGAATACTATTGATAAAATGGTGTTACTTTTCAGTATATAAAATTAGAATACACATGCTTTTACTTTCTTTTAGTGAGATTAACATTGATTACTTGGTTAAGGTAAAGTTTACCACACCTACCCGTTATAAAGATAGTGCTTTTTATTTAATTAATAAGTAACTTGGGTGATGGATCTTGAACATATATAAATTTCCTATTCATTATCAAATTTAGTTGATTATTTTTATCATCCACTTTTGAATTTCTAACTCCATTATTCCTTCTAAATTAATTAGATAGGATTCTACAGAATGAACAAACTTTCCTTTCTACTGTATTCATTTATTATCAGAATGAATTTATAGGTTCAAATCCTATTCAATGGGTTATTTAGCTCCTGTGTTCTTTTACTACGTGCTCTTGATTCTTTGTGCATTTCCTTAATTTGTGATGTAAAATGTTTTCTCGGGTTCATCCTGCTCTTTTCCTTCCCCACTCCTGGAATCAGACATTTTTCCATGGAGCCTTGATTCCTTTTAAGGATAAATGGCATTTAGAAACAAGCACTCAGGGCAGCCCCGGTGGCGCAGCGGTTTAGTGCCGCCTACAGCCCAGGGTGTGATCCTGGAGACCCGGGATCGAGTCCCACATCAGGCTCCTTGCATGGAGCCTGTTTCTCCCTCTGCCTGTGTCTCTGCCTCTCTCTCTCTCTCTCTCTCTGTATTTCTCATGAATAAATAAATAAGTGCTTCTTAAAAAAAAAAAAGAATAGAAAGAAACAAGCAAAAAAAAAAAAAAAAAGAAACAAGCACTCATGGACAATAAATATACTCAGACTGACTAGCATACCTTTGATTCCAGGCTGTCCCAACAGAGATAAATATATGTATATGTTTAGCCATGTACATATATATATATGTATATACATATGCATGCACACGCACCTATGGATATACATATATTAGATATACAGACATATTTATCTATATCTTTATATATAAATGTATAATTTCACCTATAAACATATATGTGTATATTTACTTGTGTATATGTATCTAATTAGTAAGTACCTCCTACTCCAATCCAACAGCACAGGATGTAGTCTAGTTTCTCTCATTTTGATGTTTTTTAACTTCCTTCTTCAAGAGTGAGAAAACTGTCTCCCATTTTCATCAATATATTTACACATATTCCTCAAGCCCAGAATACACAATAATTAATTTCAAAACTTCTAACCCACAGCATTCTTAAAAGCAAATTGACTAACTAGTAAGACTTAATTTTGAGGTTTAAATTACACACAGTGAAGTACGCACAAGTCCTACGTGTACAATTTACTGGAGGTGGTTCAAAGTGGCTGATAAAAGCTGATTACTAATTTTCAGGAATTTTATGAGCCAGTTGTTAAATACAGGTATTCTTTAAATTATGTAAACTTATAATTATACGTATAATATTAATCACAAAAAATAAATATTCCAATCTCTTTCCCCTTTTTACTGCATACAACTATTATGCTTTTGAAGTTATTTATGTCTATTTTAAGTGTATGGTGGAAATACTACATATGTGTTCTATCTCTTTCCAATTTTCTGTTTCGTGATGGCATGCTGGTACCCTGAAATTGACCAAGGAGGGAGCATCTGCACCACAGAAATGGGCAAATGCTAAAATCAGCACTTTATTTATTGTCTTGCTGATTATCTGGATTTAGAGAATGATGAATAACATTAATAACACAAACTAAGTTTAAAATTATATTGTGCCTAAAGCTTTTACACTGTATATAGCACAAGAAAATGGGGAAATGATATATTCTTGTATTCAAAAAATATTATCTGATTTAGGAAAGAAGATGCTCAAGTCATTGATCAAATAGTAAGAACCAACACATTCAAATATGGAGATGGTCAAAGACAGATGCATGTTGCATGTTATTCTTATTCTCTTGGACTCTTCAAATGTCATTCTGGCTGACTTAGAGACATTTCAGGATCAACACTAGATATGGAGGCAATTCTCAAAACTGCATAAGGTGTAACCCCTAAACAAAAGCCTTTATTTTATATTACTCATAGTAGCTCTGATGTTCTGATTAAATCCCAGATGGAATGCTGGGTTACGATTTTCATCCATTTAATGGCATATATTCCTGATGACTCTTGATTACTTGTAGGAAATTTATGTTGATTATTTTCTCCTTTTCTTATATAGTATCTTAGTAGGATGTTGAATGTATTCCTTTCTCTTATCTTTTTTTTTAAATAAATTAGATTTCCCCAAACTGTGGTTGAATTGTTCCCATAGGGATAGACTACAGACTAGGATGTTTGTCCAAACTTCATAATTCAAGAGATCTCTCTTATGTTGCTACAAAATAGCCCATTTTCTTAAAAAAGATTTCCACTCTCTAATCATTTCTCATCTGATTTCCACACTTTAACCTGGCTCAGAACAATTTTTGAGCTTTTCTATTTTCTTTATAAACTCTATCACAGGCTGCTGTCACCAAGAGGCAAGCCTTTGCCTTCTAATATGATGGGATCACAGTTAAATGTATATTTGATTGATGTTTTGCCCATCATGTACTTTTCATGACTTCTATTTCCATTTCACTAGGTCATGGTCTTGTTAGGCCTCAGCCTAGCTGATACCATCTCTCCCCACTTGTGGCTTCTCTCTTTCTAGAAATAAATATTTGCTAGAGCATTCTGAGATGTGCCATTGACTGATTTGATCATTGACCAAAACAGATATAACTGGCAACTGATAACAAGGGAGATTAAGATATTAAACTAGCTAGCCCTAAACTAGGGAAATGCCAGTCTATCACAAAGAATCCTACACAGTCTAAACTAAATGTCTGTTAGAATTTGTTATAATTAATTTTAAACTTTTCTACTGCAAACACTAAGTCCACTCCTATTAAAATGTGTTGGAAAATGGACTCATCATATGCCCCATGTTCTGGGTTTCTGTTTCCATTCTAGTGCTCTCATTACATAGCAGTCACTTACAACAGGGCTCTGTGTCTATGCACAGTACCACACATACATTCTGCTCTTCATTCAAGTATCTTAGCTGTTTGTTGCTTGTTCGAATCAGGAAAGGAAATGTGCAAATGTTACCCTCCTGGCTTTGTCTGCTGTACTCTGGCACTGCATCTCCCTACCTACCACCAACCCCACACACCGTCATTTATAAAATTATATTGTCCCTGGGTTATCTCTTCCATGCACCCCAAGGTAATGTTTGGTATTTTTCCACTTTAGGCAAAATGGTATGATTTTTGTTTTAGAATTTAGAAAAATTTGACAGTTGCCCAAATTTTCCACATTGGTAGATCCTGCTTCTAACAATGATAATGACAATAATACTAATTAAAACAATTACCATTGCATTGAGCTTCCAAGCTTTCTTGAAAATAGTTGTGAAAATATGCAATTTTACTTAATTTAGTGATAGCTTTCTATCCATGCTATGATGGAATTTGCTTAAGTTTATTTTTTGGAACTATTAGATATATAAGTAGAAAATAATCTTTAAGTCATATAAATAAAAACACTTATATTGTCACAAATAGTGATTAATAAATTGCAAAATTATCAATTTTAAAGAGGGATAAAATAGTTTTCAAGCATTCTAAGTCTAGTTTTCCTTGCTACAGGCCACCATTTCAATATGTATTTAATTGTTTCCAAGTTCCAAAAGTACAGATTCAGTTGACTCTGATACGTGTGTTCTAAGCAAAGTATATTTGACTGGAACTAATGCAACACTCAACCACACACAAATAAAACAATTAGTTTAAAAATTTTTGAATTATTTTTGGCTGGTTATTAATGAATGGAAAGTCAAAACCCCAATCCGTTTGAAATTTTTTCTGTCATATTTAAAAATTTATTATGTTAGGTTTGGCTGGATGAAAAGTGAGAGAGAATTCCAAATTAAGTGTCTTCTATGTCAAATATACAATTATTTTAAAGTAATTTCAAATACAAACTAAACATATGACCTTTTCTTAAAGCTGACAATTTAAAATTAGCTAAATGAAAAAGAGAGCTGTTCTTACCAATTTGAGAATAACTATAAGATCCTGAAGAAATCTGGCGTTACCTGATCTAAACATAATCATACCTCTCAAAGAGAGCTGTGTGAGCTTAGATATGGTTTGCTATTGTTTTGAGTCAGGAATGTGCAGCTTCTCTGAATCCCAAAAGGATAACCCCAAAAGATTAAGAATTGTGATTTTTCTTCTCCAAAAATATGTCATAAATTGACAGATTAAGAAATTAAACACTGTGATGTTTTATGAACAATTGTCCAGGCTGTAGACAAGAAACAGAACCCTTTGGTTCTGAGCCAGTTTCAGTCCCAAGGGGCTGTGAATTTAAAGAAGTTAGAATTATCCTGTTTTTCATATGCAGAAAAATAAGCAAATAGGTTGTCTTCTCCAGAACAGAACAGAAAATTTGGTGTAGTTGTATGTGCCTACTACTGGCAACTAACTAAAATAAAAATAGTTTCCCCACCAACAGAACTCAGAGAGTAAGGCCAAATCATGTATAATAAAATACTTGAATACTTGATTAGAAATTTGGCAAGAATGTTCCATACAAAAGTTATTTTCCTCAGGAACCTTTCTCTAGACCCCCTGATTGGACCAAATCTGTGTTCCTTATCCTTTGAATCATCCTATGCATCTCTCTACTTACTGGAATTTGTCACCACTGAAAAAAAAAATGCAATTATCTTGTAACCTAATCATCACAAGCATTAAAATTTCACCAAGTAAGACACAGCTGTATTGCAGCCTCTAAAACAGTGCCTAGTACACAGAGATACTTAATAATTATTAGTTTAATAATAAAGTTTTCAATAAGCAACATAGAAACTAGGAAGCAGTCATGCTAGAAGAAGATTATAGGTCAAGTTACATTGTAAAAATGAAAAATCTTTTAATACTATTAAAACTTCCAGGTTATAGCCAGAAACTATGATGCTACTAGCCACTTTTGTTGCACTTAAATCTGTTTGCTCAGAAGCAACAGATGAAGCATTGAAGCAGATAATTTCATGAAAGGTGCAAGCAAAGAGAGGAGACCCAGAACTTTACAAAGTTGTATATAGGTAAGCACTTTTGAAAGGAAACCTGGAAAATAAATAGATATGTATTTTTTTTGTTTTTTGTTTTGTTTTGTTTTTGTTTTTGTTTTGCAGGGGAAACCAAATTTATCTCCCCACTAGATATTGTTTTTGTCATTATTTTGAAAAAGTAGAAATATATGTTCTTTAAAAACTTATCAAAAATAATTAGTTTTTTTCTTCTGGTATTTTAGATATTTTTCTGTTCTTTATACTTAGCAGTTGGAAACATAAGCATCAACAGATAAATATTGGTGCATCATGCACATTGGGCAGTATGTGGGATCAGCATTCAATATATAGGAATCAATAGGAGAGGACAGGAAGGAAGCAGTGGTACTTCCTGCCCTTCACCCTAAAAGTTAATGAGATTGTTTTTTAATCTCTAAATTTTTTGCTACATGATTATAATACATATTTATTATCAAAGCAAAGGCTTACAAATGGTTTGAACCCCATAATGTTCTAATAAACACAGCCAGTTTCAGGAAAGCACACAGGTAATGTTCAATTGGTCTTTGGAATCTAGAGTATCCACAAAATGTTGGACATCATGCCAAGAAGTGGTATATTGCCATTCATAAAGACGTGATACAAAAATAGAAATCTTTGTTCAAGGAGGTGGGAGGGGAAAATATATATCATCTCAAAGCCACTGTGCTTCAGGGAATGCCATAATCATTCCCACATGCAAGATATGTGCACGCAAAATAAAAATGGTGAAGTACTAAGGAGCTCTGGGTGAACATGAGCCAAGTTCTAGGTGTTTCCAGCAGGAGATTTGAGAACTAAGGTTTCTGGGTGCTCTTTGAGTCCTCTCAGAACAATTGAAAGTTTGAGCTATGTATATATACTTCCACTTCTCCTCCACCCTAAAACAAAACAAAACAAAACAAAACAAAACAAAACAAAACAAAACAAAACAAGTTTTACTACCAAGGCTCCAATTCCTATCAGATGCTAGTAACTGTTATAATAAATTTAACTCAAGATAACTCCTTTTCTTCATTTTAAGAACTTTAAAAATTAACTTTTATCACTACTGTAATTTTTTTATTTTAGAACATCCTATCATAATTTTAGTTTATTCTGTGTACCATTCCTTTCAAGTTTCTTCTTTAGACCTGCTTTTCTACCCGGCTCTCAGAAGACTGCCCAGCAGAGGTAATGGGGAGATAGCCATCACCACATTGTGTGGAATATGGCTGCTGGTTTGCCTGGAGGATGCGTGCTTGATAGATGAAAATTTTAAACCTACTGATTTGGCACAGTTAAAACATTATTTGAAATAATTTAGACTTGGATTGTTTGTGATCTTCAGTTTTAACATTTAAAGTGGGCATATTATGTAGGCCCATATTATGTATGTCATAAGTATACAGGCACAGCTACATGAGGGAAGTATAATTCTTGGTAAAATAACAGCACAAGCAGGTTCAAAATAGAAGGATGATGTCTAAATACTTCCTAACTTTGTCTTTTTAGACAAATTCACACAAACCTAAAGGATTTCATATTCTACAGCAAGTTTATGGGTTAATTCTCACATAATTTGACCTTAAGATCCAACTATTTTTGGAATTGGATTTCCCCTCAATATTTGTAAAGAGTATAAAGAGTAGCATTACCTTAAATACTATAACACATTTCCAGTTTATTGCTTTGAAAGATAATTCCTACTACCCGTGGCTATCCCCCATGATTTGTCTTCTACAGAAATATTTTCCTAACAATAATACAAAAAAAAACACAGTAAAAAAATCCAATCCAATAAATTGGAACTTTAATAGCTCTGCAGAAGTCTTGTCACTGATATTCAGAATACAGTTTTATTACTATATAAACATAAGCCCACACTTAAGGAAAAATTTTATTCTGGTTCACAGAGTGTGTGTTATTTAGGTTGGTGGCTAGAGGGAGCCCTTTTGTCTCAGAAACAATTAAAAAAAAAAAAAACAATTATCAAGAGAAGAAATAAATCTAAGGTTAAAAAAAATCACTTTATTTTTAAATAAAGGCAATAATATGCAAGTACAATGGGTAGCTGGTATTTGATTTAACATTTGTGTTCTTTGGTTTTCTCCTTTCCATAAAGAAAGCAGAGAAAGTTTAACATTTTTAAGGAGTAAGCAGACAAGTTCCAATGTAGTCAGTACCTCAGATTTATTGTCTAGAATTTGCCAGTTTATGCAAACCTAAATAACTTGTTATCAGGAGTTCATAGTTTTGTTTTAAAAAGAGGGAAAGTGATGGGATGCCTGGATGGCTCAGTGGTTGAGTGTCTGCTTTCAGCTCAGGGCATGATCCTAGGTCCGGGAATCACATCCCGCATTGGGTTCTCTAAGGAGGAGCCTGCTTTGCCCTCAGTCTATGTTTCTTCCTCTCTCTCTCAGTGTCTCTCATGAAAGAGGGAAAGTGGAAGGAGATCAGACTTCTCACGTTAAATCTTTTTTTTTTTTTTTTAATAGGCTCCACATCCAGCATGGAGCCCAATGCTAGGCTTGAACCCACAATCCTGAGATCAAGACCTGAAGGGAGATCAAGGGATCGATGTTTAACCCACTGAACCAACTTAGTACCCCAGCCCTCTCGTTTTAGAAATACAAGGTCACTCTTCATGTGGCTGGAGAACACCTGGAACTTTAGAACACTTTTGCCAAATGAGGTCTCTGGCCCTAGCATCAACATCCCAGAACCACACTGTCACCTGCTGTCCTCTCTTTTCCTTCCACTGCTGTATGGGAAAGCCAGAGGTACATGTGAGAGAGAAATTGTTACAAAAAAGGGATGAGGAGGGAAAAAGCTTATCCTCTTACCAATTAGTTTGCTTACTTTTGCCTTTTTTGTCTCAGACCACCGGGTGCCTGGAATTAATATACTTAGGGCCAAATCCACTTCAACTCAGCCACAGTTTTGGCAAACCAAGTTTTTGCTGTGTGGTTTGGTGTGCCTTTGGACTTCTCTATGGGCCGGTCAGGTAGTTAGGTCTCTCTAACCATGAAATTTGTGGGCTGGATTCCTAAGCCTTTTCCTTATTCTTTCCATAGCATAGAAATTGGAGCATTAATATTTATTTAAAAATCAGAATCCTTGAGCATTGAAAAAATGTGTGGAGCTTAGATGCCTTATCCTGGTGGTATATGCTTGAGAGACTGATTGCTTGGGACTTCGGCCAGAGGAGGGTTCAATCTAATCATAAAAAGCCATCAGTGTCATCGAGCCCATCCCTGGTATGAACTTGTAGCTGCAGTCTAGAGGTCTTGACCACACACTAGGCCTTCTATAAAGCCGAGGTAGGCTCTGAGGGTGTGGTCTGTACTTTGCAGACTCCAGTGCCCGGGTTAGAAAAACAGGCAGTAGAGTCTCAGAACGTTACAGTCATTTTGTAAATTTACCTCTGCCTTAAGTTAAAGGCCAATATTTTTTATTCTTTTTTTAAATGCTGCACATTTCAAATATTAGCCAAGACACTAACATGCGCAAAAGGTACACTTTATTTGCAGCTAATAGAGAATAATTTAAAACAAAAAAACAGCTTCTGGTTTTTACTTGGGGATCCCAAAGCACAGCCAGTAGCAACCTAATGAAACATCCACTGATCTTCACGATGTGGCTCTTGGATAACTGGAACCCATGAAGGTGTTCCAGGTGGTCTGGGACAAGCTCAAAATGCAAGTCACGCAGACAACAACACATTTTTATAAATGTATTTTCCACGGCAGATCTGAGCCTCTGCTGGAAAGCATGAAAATGAACTTTAAAAAAAAATCTAACCACAATTATGATTACAGAGCCAAGCAAAAACACCACAAAATAGTATTGAGGGCTTTGTGATATCAAAGAAATGAATATGCTTGGGTAGGTGGTCCACAGGGCCTTATGCCCTGTCTAAGTCATCTGTGGAAACCACTGCAGAGCAATGGAACCACCATAATTTTCCCAATGTCTCTTACAGGTGAGTATTTATCTCAGAGAAAGGGCCATAGCTACCAAAGCTTGGGAAGGTTTTTCTATACTCTTAATAACATTTTCATTGTGAATTAAAAATTCTGAACATATGATACTCAAAACTTTTCTTTGAAAGCTCTCTAAAGAATCTTGTATTCTTTTATCACATACATATATAGTCATGCTAAATTTGAAAGTAATTTTGAAAGAGATATTCATACAAATGTTACCTATTGTTTTTTAGCAGACATTTTTTGCAGGATGGAAACTGTGGCATTCTATCATATCAAAGGTAGGTTCACGCCAAACTAGTTCATATTTAGATATATGTAGAATTGGGGAGGGAGCTGCTAAAGAAACATTTGTGGGAAACCTACTGTATTATAAGCATAGTGCTACTGGCTTTACAGAAATTATCCTGTTTTTATCTTTCAATAAATCTTTAAGACATGTGTTATTACTCTCATCAAATAGACTGGGAAACAGAGGCTCAGAGAGATTAAGTCCAAAAATCATATATCTGTAGAGGTAAGGTGCAAACCTGGGGCCTTGTGATAATGTAATCAAAGATGTTTCCATTATAGTTCTTTTCAATCTGCCATCCTGAGCTTTTTCATAGATTTTGATTCGTCTCTGATATATAAATGGTAGAGACTATGCCCTACTCACAAAAATTACATATATTTTGATAGTCAGCCTTATTTCTACTCCCTTCCCTCTTAATTGAAATTCAAGAAGCACATTTTTCACTGCAACTGAAAGTCTGATCTGAAAGAGATCTTTTTTACCACATTGGGAATGACCTGTGTATCTGGAGATTTAAGGTTAATTTGTCATTTGGGCTCCTCAAGAATTTTAGGAGTCTGTTAAAATAGATAGTCCTTTATGGGTCTTTTGCCTTCTACAATTCTTGCCAGTCTTGCCAAGAATGTAGTGTCCTGGCCATTCTTTACAATAGCAGTTTCTCAGGGTTGTATTTGTGCAAAAGAGGGATATAACTTTGAAAGATGAAATAATGTCTCTCTACTAAACAAAGAGTAGTCTCTCTCACTGCTTGCTATAAAAGGGGTGGATTACTCAAGTCTAGAATTTCTCATGCTGGATGCCATCTCACTCCATGTAAGCATCCATCTGGACCATATTTATTGTCCTCAAGGGACCTGGGCAGCAAGACCTGTGGCAGGAGGAATTATGATCTAAGAATATTCTACCCCTAATCCCCGGGACTATTACTATCATAAGATACCATACTCGTAGACATGTTGTCTTACACACAAAAAAAGAAATTTTCAGAGGTAATCAAGGTTACTAAGTCGTTTAATTTAAAATAGGGACATTACACTGGATTATCAGTGAGGTCAAGGTATTGATATCAGAGTATACACATCCATGTGTTTGTGTCATTATTGGCAGAGGCAGAAGAGACAGTCAGTGAGATACAGGTGAGGAGAGTGTCAAGGAGATTCAGAGAAAAAGAAATACCTGATGTGTCATTCCTCGCTTTGAAAACAGTGGAGCCCATAAGCCAATGACACAGGTAAGCTTAAGAAAATCAGAATAAACCCTGGCCAAGAGTCAGCAAAGAAACAAGAGCCAGAGTCATCTAATCACATGGATCTTAACTAAATTCTGCTAACAGAATTCTAAGCGTGCCTGGAAGCAGATTCTCTCCCAGAGTTTCCAAGGAAGATCCCAGAACCAATGAGACCTTGCTTTTGGCCTTGTGAGCCCTGAGGTAGACAACCAGACAAGTCTACTGGATTTCACTGTACAGAATTGTGAGATGATAAAGAAATATTAGTTTTAAGCTTCTTATTTTGCAGCAAGTTTTTACATTGGTACAAGGGATCTAATGCAAGAACTGAATGAAGCACATCTGAAGGTCATGTTGCTTGCTATGCTGTAACAATTATTTTGTTCCTGACCCAGAAGCTTCATGTCTTCTGCCAGTATCTATGAGACAGTAACCAGCTAACTTATTAGCTGGGAAGTAGAATAAAATCAAGGATTCATCAGTGTCTAGAATTAGTAGATATTAATGATAATGCCCTTGTTGTGCTGATAGAGGCTGCATGGCCTAAATGAAGAGTACTGGCATGAAGAAGACCTGGGCTCCAATCCAGGCTCCAACACTTAAACAGCTATGTGATCTTACACTGCTTAATTGATCTTTATGAGCTCCCTTTTAAAAATTTTATATTAGATATTATAAAATAGCTGTGAGCATTAAATGAAATTATAAATATATAATGCTTATATATATATATATAAATATATAATGATAGTACATTATCTCCTCCATCGCTTCTAGTACCTTGTCCATATGCCTGCCAAAATGATAGTTTAGTGAACATGGCTTGAGAATAAGTAAAATTTCTGAAGTAAAAAGATCTTATACAACCATAGATATAGACTGTTAATCTATTCTTAGATAATTTTAATGTGAAGACTTTTTTGGTCCACACTTGTATTGATGTATTTCAGGCATTTTTATTCTTCTCACTTCATTTTCATACCCTTAATAAGTGCTCCTCTACTCTTATTTTCTTGTAAATAAGGAGCCACAGCAGGCAAAGGCAGCCCTTCCTCCTGTTCCTTACCAAATTCTTGTATTATCTACAAATACTCACTCAGAGTTGCCAGGCAAAACCCATGACCAGTAGTTGGAACAGCTTTAGGCTCACTGAAGCTTAAATGAGATCACTGAGGAAACATTTAGAGTAAGCATTCATTAGAAAATATGACCAGATAACATTTGGGATTCATAAGCTTCTGGCTTTGTCATATTTCAGTCAACAAAGATATGTAAAATAAGAATCTTAGATGTGCTAACACTATCCATTTTATAGTTGAGGAAACCCACAAGGGTAGTAATAAAAAGATTATAGTGTTAGTGGCTACATGGAGATCAGAACCCAGTTTTCTGGGTTCCCAAAGCAATGGACTTTTTATTCTACTCCATCTTTACTCACATAGGCAGACAGTACTTCTTCTCGATGATAAATGCTACATAGAGAGACAATGAGGCATACAAATATTAGTGCCACCTCCTACTTTTCCATCACTTTTTAATGTACTCCTTCTTCTCTTATCTCTGCAAAATAGAAGCCACAACAAATACAAACACATTTATGGCAGCAGATTCTCAAAGACTGCCTTCTCTACCAGAACCTTAGAATTACTGGCCCAACAAGTAGATGAGGGGGTAACAGAGAAAGGGACAAAATAAACTGGAACACTAAAGTCCTTGACAGGTCACAGTTTCTAGAACATTGCCCAGAGGCCATCTTGCTTTCCTGTTGTACATAACTAATAAGTAAGGAAAAAATTCAGGCTTCTACTGACAAGAGTTTTCTCCATTTGTTCAACCATCCCTGGTTGCAAAGTAACTCTTTAAGAAAGTCTTATTTGAAAAATCCAGGCACTTGACCAGCACATAATTGAACTTGAGTTATTTGGGAGAACTAAATTAATGTGTCATGAAAGAAATAAAAGAAACGTATTAGAAATTCTGCCAGTGGAGAACCTTTCTGCATGTTGAAATAGCCCAGGATGCAATGCATATTTCTCACATCATTAACTTACACAAAAACATGCCATTGTCAGCTACTTTTCAAATTAAATAGGCTGGATGACTCTAAAAAATGTTTGGTTTGACCCACTCCATGAAACAGTCAAGTTCACCTCTGAAGTTGTAAATATAAATCAAAGCTTGATTTGGTAATCTGCACCGATTGAAAACATTTTTGTATAAATGAGAACAGTTAGTTAAAAAAAAAAAAAAGAAGAGAAAAATGGAGAAATCCAAAGCATGGGAAGTTCACTCCTGTAGTAATTTCACAGAAGATTTTGGAAATTAAGGCCTATCAACATTCCTTATCCCTTTCTTCTACAGAAGTCTCAATATTTTCATTCAACTCACCTGTATTTGTTCCTCATCTCATCTTGCATTCTTATCCATATGTATTTTCCCTGAATCTTGTAGAGACTAGCAGATACCCAACAACAAAATAATAATAATCTAAAAAAAAGTTTGCTCAATATCACTTCCCAGAGAACAAGATACATGCATAGTCAAGTGCATGACAGTGAAGTCTACATTTTTAAACCTTTGCTTGCTTTCTCGGAACATCACTGGAAAATAACACCCTTCAGTTTTCTTTGGTGAAACATAGTTTTAAGAGGATATTTTTGTTTCTTCTAATTCAAACCCATGTCTTTTTTTTCCCAACCAAATTGATCTGGGTAGGCAACAGAATTTTTAAAGTATAAAAGCATTTTATAAGTGACCATCAGGTAATCAATTATTTTCTTGGCTAAATCACTTTCATGTCTTTTATTTTTCCTTTGAGGACACAATTTCCTATTATGCTTTTACCACCTTTGTTTCTTTCCTTTGGAACATCTTACAGATTTTAAAATGTAATTGAAGTCATTGATTCAATGCTTAAAATAAAAGGACTTCAAAAGTTTTTACATTTGGCACCTTTCATAAAGGTATAATTTAAGTTAAAGGGAGCCAGACCCTGTGCTTTAGCATACTGTATATATTGCTTTAGTGGCAATAGCAATGTGATTGGTTGATGAAGAAAAATACAGATATGGCTTAAAATTTTCTGATATGGCAGTTGAGCTTACCACAAATATTTTACCAAAGACAATTTATCAAGTGATATTTCCAATTAGATGAAGCTAACAATTTAATAAACAATGGGCAGTATATCTCTTTTATGAAAGTAACAGATTCATAACTTTCTTTAGAAGTATATATTTAGAGCCTACTATATGCTTGACGATAGAAAGATATATATTGTTCTGTTTGCTTTTCCACTGCCCTCCCCTCACTCCATTCTCACAATTTTATATAAGTGGGAATAAATAATTTAACTTAATTCCATAATTATATATTGGAATTATATAATTAAATATATATTGGCACTGAATGTCAAAGCTCAATTACTCACATTATCTGCAGCTTCCTTACTGTCATCTCCTATTACTCATCATTTGGTTATCCCTTGTTACTTGATATCATTAGCAGAGGACAGGATAATGATAAAAAATGAAATAGCAGGACACCTGGGTGGCTCAGTTGGTTGGGTGTCTGCCTTCAGTTCAGGGGGTGATCCCAGAGTCCTGGGATCAAGTCTCTCAACAGGCTCCCCAAGCCTGCTTCTCCCTCTGCCTATGTCTCTGCTTCCCTCTGTGTCTCTCATGAATAAGTAAAAAAAATCTTTAAAAAAATAGCATTTATTGGCTCGTTAATATAGACTGGGTTTTTGGGTTTTGTAATATACAATTTAATCCTCAGAACAAAATCATGAGGCTAAGGGTTTTTACATTTATAACATATAAAGTAACTAAGACAGGAAGAACATAATTAAATTGCCCAAAGTCATATAACTATAAAGCAAAGAACTGACAGAAGGGAGACATGAGCAGACTCTTTACCTAACTTCACTCCTGGAGTATTTGCTGATTATTGGTGGTGGGAGACACTACAAATTGAGGCAGATAATCATTACTAAAATAAAGAGAATCCATCAGGCTTTGGAAGTCCTACAAAGCTAGGAGGAAAAAAATAGATTTTGTGTCTGTCAAGGCAGTCAGTAATCGTGGGACCATGACCTCAGAAAAGTAGTCAAGATTCAAATAAAACACTAGTGAACTTCCCCTTAACACACCAAACTCCCCAGCTACACAGGGTGAAAGGCTGAGAAGCCTACCAGAAATTTAATAAATACAGAGTGTAGGGTGAAGTATCTCACAGTGTTAATGAGAAGATTCAAAACAGGAGCTCAGTACCCTAAAAGGAGGTGGATCACTAGCAGAAGAAGCCTAACAGGGAGGGGCTGGAACAGAGGTAGATCAAGTACTACAAAAGCCATACATCGAATGAATTGTAATTGATTATCAGAGAAAAGACTGAACTGTCTTTGAAGATATGTAAACCAGAACTAATCTTCTATAATGTTTCATACAAAATATGCAGCATTCGATTGATAACTACTGAGTAGAAAAATAAATAATCCCAAGACATAATGGAACAAGATAACAGAAATAAACGCACAAATCACTAGTTAATGAAGTTTTCAGACCTAGACCTTAGACTTAAAATGGATAATAATAATAATAATAATAATAATAATAATAATGAAAATTTCTCCAGAGAGCTAGAATTTTTAAAATGGAACAAATGAGAATTATAGAACTAAAATAAAATATTGATAGTAAGTACCAAATAGGTGGATTTAACAGCACAATGCATATAGCGAGAGATCAGTGGAAAATATCCAGGCTGAAGTGAGGAGAGAAAGGAGATTGGAAAATGGAGAAAATCTTCTAAGAAAATATGTAACACAACTAAAATAGCTGATATATGTGCAAATTTGTTACTCTATAGAATAGGACAAAAATTAGGAGATATTAGCTGATTTTTCTTTTTTTAAGGTTTTTAATTTATTTATTAATGAGAGACACACACAGAGACAGGCAGATAGAGAAGCAGGCTCCATGCAGGGAGCCTGACATGGGACTCGATCCCAAGTCTCCGGGATCACACCCTGGGCTGAAGGCGGTGCTAAACCGCTGAGCCACCTGGGCTGCCCTAGCTGATTTCCCTAAACAAAACAATGACAAGCAATGATTCGGTAGGTATTGGAAACACCAAGCAGGGGCACCTGGATGGCTCAATCAGTTAGTGTCTGCCTTTGGCTCAGGTCATGACTTCACGGTCCTAGGATGGGTCTGGGATCAAACCTCACGTGGGGCTCTCTGCTCAGCAGGAAGTTTGCTTCTCCTCCCTCAGTACTCTTTCTCTCTCTCTCTCTCTCAAGTAAATAAATAAACCTTAAAAAAAAAAAAAAAAAAAAGAAAAGAAAAAGAAACGCCAAGCAAAAGAAATACAAAGAATATCATACTTAGGTATATTACACTACAATTGAAATAGAAATACAAAATCCTGAAATAGAAAATCCTGAAATTAGCCAGATTAAAAAAAGATATCATTTGCAGAGAAGCAACAATTAGATTTTTAGTAAACTTTTGTGTTGAAAACTAAAAGACAATGGAATAACATCTTGAAAATGTAAAAAGGAATTAATTTTCAGATCAAAATACTATATCCAGTGATAATTTCCTCTAAAATGAAGAATATATCTCCAGAGAACAAAAAGTAAAGAATTTTCTTATTAGCTGAACTATAGTATAAGAAATACTGAAGAGAATCCTTGGGGTAGAGGTAAATAATCAGTAAGAAATAAAATAACACAGGAGGGAATAAAGAGCAATTGAAGTAAAAGTGTAGGTGAAATTATAACAAAGTCTTCTTGTGTTGTATTATATGTGTGTACATATGTATAAGTGCATGACAATGATCACATAAAAGACAAGAAGAGAATAAACTGAATTAAATGACTAAGGCTTTAGCATTGTCGAGAAGGTTAATAATAATACCAATTATATTTTACTATGAGGATTCATTTTTAAAATCTCTATAGTAATCACTAAAGAGCAGAACAAGAATGGGTGTCTAATAATTTAATAGGTAGGAGAAATAGTAAGATAGTAAATATACACCCAAACATATTTGAAGTTGCATTAATGCAGTTATTTTTCTTAAAAGATAACAATTCTTATTTTTAAAAAAGATTTTATTTATTTATTCATGAGAGACACACACACACACACAGAGGCAGAGACACAGGCAGAGGGAGAATCAGGATCCATGCAGGGAGCCCAATGTAGGACTCAGTCCCGAGACTCCAGGATCACGCCCTGAGCCCAAGGCAGATGATCAACTGCTGAGCCACCCAGGCGTCCCATAAGATAACAATTCTTAGATTGAATCAAAAAACAAACTCTATGCTATTTTAAAAAGACTCACCTTGAATGTGAGAATATAAAAAACTCAAAAAGGTAAGCACACATAAAAAAATATGTATCCACTAGCTACACAATAAAGCTGATACACCTATACTATCATCAGAAATGTAGACTTTAAAGTAGGAAGTTCTAGCACATCTATAAAAAGGGATTTATAAATATCAAAGAGGCAATACACTAGTAACAATTAATAATTATAAATTTATATCTAATAAAATAAGTCCAAAATGCATAAGTTAAAATTTGGCAAAACTAAAGGGAGACCAACAAATCTATAATTAAAGTGGAAAAAAATGTATCCTCCTAAATAACTGAACAACATGATTAGCAATCCTGGACTGGTTGACATATATAACACTACATCCACAAAATATCTTAAAAACTTATTTCTTAAAAAAATAACATTATCACATTACACTTCCAACAAGTGTCAACAAAGGATTGAAAGAATTCAAGGTATTTCGATGAGCTCAAACCAAAAAAAAAAAAAAAAAAAAAAAACCAAAGAAAAAAAGAAAAAAAACCCCAGTAATTTAATTATTGCCAAAATATTTGGAAATTTAAAAATATATCTTCTAATTTTTTAATATTAAAAAACATTCTCTAATCTAATTTGGATGAAGTAGAATACCTTTATAATGAAAAGTATACAAATCAAAATGTACAACATAATTAAGAAGTGTTTTTTTAAAGGAATACACATGCGACCAGCACCTAAATCAAGCAAAAGAATGTTACCAGAAACTTCACTGGGTTTTAGAAATACATTTTAGTAATTCAAAGGTTAAAGGAGAAGTCACCGTGGATATTATATTAAAATTTGAACTAAATTATAAAAATATGACCTGTCAAAATTTATGGAATGCACTAAAGCTAAGCTTAAAAAAATCTACATCTTAAATTTATATTAGTGAAAAAATGGCAGAAAATCAGTGATCCATCTCCATCTCATCCAAAGTATCTATCTCAAGAAGTTATAAAAATAAAACAGGGAAAGCAGAAGAAAAACTCTGATTAAAAACAAGTAGAGGTATTAATGAAATGGAATAAAAGAACAGAGGAAGGGGAAAAAGCTAAACATTGGTTCTTTAATGAAATGATAAAATTGGTAAGACCTGTAGCAAAAAGAAAAATAAATTATCTTCAATATCAGAAATGTTATTGTAGCAAAAAGAAAAAATAAAATAAATTATCTTCAATATCAAAATGATTATACATAATGAAGGCATCACTATAGATTCTAAAAGTGTGAAAAATTATAAGAGTTATTATGAATAGCTTTCTCAAAATAAATTTTAAACTTAATATAAAGTTACTAAAATAAATATAAAAATGTTAATAAAAATTTAAAATGTTCACTTTTTTTTCTGATGTTAAGGTAAGTGCTTTCCAGTCTTATTGTGCTAGGATTAACAAATAAAAATTGTATATATTTAGGTTGTACAATGTGGTGTTTATGTATATAGATATATACATATTGTGAAATGCTTACCACATCCAAACTAATTAACATAACCACCAACTCACTTAGTTACTTTTTTATTTTTTATGATGAGAACTTTTGAGATCTATTTTCTTAGAAAATTTCAGGTATACAATATATTATTAAATATATATAATGCTGTACATTAGGTTTCCAGAAGTTATTTTTTTTTCCAGAAGTTATTTATCTTATACTGTAAGTTTGTACACTCTGACCAACATCTCCTCTTTTTCCTATTTCATAGCCCCTATTAACCACCATGCTTCTCTGTTACTAAGAGTTTGATTTTCTTACTTTTAGATTCATACATAAGAAAGATTATGCAGCATTTATCTTTCTGTGCTGGCTTATTTCACTTAGCATAATATCCTATAGGTTTATCTACACTGCCACAAATAGCAGGATTTTCTTATTATTTTAGGGCTCCATAATATTCCACTATATATACTATATATGTGCTGTCTTTTGGGGAAAGGGCAAAAAAGGCTTGTATTTACCACTTTGCAATCTTGCTGTGCTCTAAGTTAAAATGAATAAATTTATAGATAATATAATTACCAGAACTAACACAAGAAGAAATAGAAAATCTGAAGAGTCATATGTATTTTCAAAATTAAATTTGTAGGGGATCCCTGGGTGGCGCAGCGGTTTGGCGCCTGCCTTTGGCCCAGGGCGCGATCCTGGAGACCCGGGATCGAATCCCACGTCGGGCTCCCGGTGCATGGAGCCTGCTTCTCCCTCTGCCTGTGTCTCTGCCTCTCTCTCTATCTCTCTGTGACTATCATAAATAAATAAAATTAAAAAAATTTAAAATTAAATTTGTAATTAAAAACTTTCCTACAAAGCAATGACCTTTGGTGAATTCTTTCAAACATTTAAGAAGACTAAAATCAATCATACAAAAACAGAAATAAAGGAAACATTTCCTAACATGTTTATGAAGCCAACTTAAACGTAAACAACCACAACAAAAAAAAAGACAAGAAATATATAAGAAATATATATATTTATATATATATAAATATATAAGAAATGAATACTAAAGGCTAAGATCTTTCCTGAATAAATATGAGGAATCCTAAATAAATTTTAGCAAAGAGACCCCAGGAAAATATAAAAACAGGATAAGAAATCATGATAAAGTTAGCTTTTTTACTTTAATATATGAAAAGTTATCAATAAAACTCACCAGCTTCACTACAACATGTAGAAAAAAGACAAATAATTGTTTTATTCATTATAGAATAAACATTTGACGAAATTGCTCTTTCATAATAAAAATGCATAACAAACCAGGGAATTCAAATGTTTTTTTTTACTTTGAGTAAATATTATGCTTAATAATTACATATTAAAACTTTTCCAACAAATCTAAGCATAAAGCTTTTACTAAAATGTGCACGCTATAGCAATTAAGTTGAAAATATTCAAAAAGAAAAAGAATCAATTATTCATGGGTAGCATATTTTTAATGTAAAAAATCCAAAAAGGAACACTGAGCATTAGAATTTATAACAAAACTTAGAAAATGCCAGTGAAAGTCAAATGTTTTCTATTTACTAGCAACAAACAATTTGAAAATAAAACTTAGAAATGACACCATTTTGCTTCTAGTTCTGGAAAGAATAGAATAGATGTACTTCACTGTATCTTATCCTGCTTTAGTATACAAGTAAACCTTGGAAACATACATGAAAGAAACAACAGAGGACTTTGAAATATGGTGAAAAAGAAGACTGGGCTCTCTGGAGACCCTGGGATTCAGGATTGAGTTTCCTATTTGGTGTTGATTTGTCATTGTTGATTTCTCGATTTTTTTCTTCCTATATATATCCTAGTTTACTTGATAAAGAAGCTTTTGTAGCCTGGATATACCATAGGCATTAACCAAAAAAATACAAACACACACACACACACAGAGACTAAAGCAAGCTATGCTTTTAAAATTATTTTTATTATTTTCTATTTTTTTTTTTTTTAAGTTCTACCTACAAGGCTGTTAGAGGCTCTGCCCTGGAAGGACAAAAATGTTTTGACTATACATTTGTCTACTCAAGCTGAAGTGAGCAGACTCTGATTTTCACCCCGCTTCTACAGTGAAGAGGTAGATCTGTCTCCTGGTTAGTAGGCATTTATAGAGGATTTGTGCATAAGCAGACTTACTACCATTCCAAAATGGCAGTAAGGAGAGTTTTCTTCTCAACCAGTGGGCAGGCACAGAGGCTGTAAGGGCAGCTCCTGACCTACAATCATATACAAATAGTAAGGATACAGCTCTCCTCCTGGCAGGGGGATACCTGCAGAGATTGTGTGAACACAGCCCAAATTACCATCCTGGTTTGTCAGTGATGAGCTTTAAAGAGAAACCTGAATGTCATTTAATAATACTGAAGATGACCATTATACAATAAAAAGAAAATAACTTATCATATATCAAACACCAACTCAAATAAAGGATAATCAGAGTGCCTGGGTGGCTCATTTGGTTGGGCAACCAATCCTTGTTTTTGGCTCCGGTCATAATCACAGGTTGAACTTTGTGCTAAGCATGGAGTCTACCTGAGATTTTCTTCTTCTCCTTCTCCCAGTGTCCCTGCCTCCACTTGTGTGCACTCTCTCTCTCAAGTAAATAAATAAAATCATAAAAAAGAACAATAAATAGACATTAACATTAAGATGGCAAAAATATTTGAATTATCTGACAAGGATTTTTAAATACTATCAGAAAAATAATTCAATGAGAATTTATGAACACTCTTGAAATACGAAAAAGTAGAAAATCTCACAAAAGAGAGAAAAGATATGAAGAGCAAGAAAATAAAAAAATTAAGAACTAAAAATACTATAACCACAATTTTTTTTTTAGAATTCATTGGGAGGAATCAAGAGTAGAGGAAAAAAATTAGTAAATTTGAAGATACATCAATAAAAACTATACAGTCTGAACAACAGAGAGAAGATATACTAAAATAAATGAATAGACTTTCAAGGATGTGTAGCACAATTTTAAAAAAAATCTTAGTTCTATGCCATCAGAATCCTAAAAGGTGAAACAGTATGGAGCTGAAAATATATCAGATATCAAAATATCAATAAATACCAAATTTAATGAAAGACAGAAAACTCTAGATTTAAGAAGTGGAGTGAATCTCAAAAAGGATAATTTAATAATATTAATATTAATATCCACTGCCAATACATCAAAACTTCCAAAAATTAAAAACAAATAAATAGAATTAGCTGAAGAAAAAACCTATTATGTCCAAAATATCAAAAAAAATCCATACAAATCAATGAAAAAAGGAAATTCAAAAGAAAGATATCCTGAGATTTAAACATATCAACATGATTTACGTATGTCAACAACAAAAGATCATATTCAAATGACTGATGAATACACAAAAAGGCATGCATTGTTTAGTAGTGATGAGAAAGATGCTAATGCATCTTTTAAAATGGCCAAATTAAATATTGAAAATACTAGGTGTTGACAGGTTTGTACAGAAATTGGAACTCATCCATTGTTGGTGTTAGTGTTCGTTCCTTGGTACAGTATGGAAAACTCTTTGACGTATCTACCAAATCAGTTCACATGCATACTTCACAACCCTGAAATTTACCCTTTGTGTATATCTAACAGGTACCCATCTGTCACCAAAGAATATGCAAAAGAAAATTTTTAGCAGCATTATTCTTAACACTCCAAAACCTCAAAACACCTGCAACAACTGTATATCCCACAAACATAATGTCAGCCAAAAGAAGCCAGGCAGACATCAGAATACAAATTATATTATTTCATTTCTATAAAGTTCAAAGCCAGATAAAAATAACATATTGTGAATGAGGGCTTCTGGAGTACAATAATACTCTCTTTCTTCATCAGAGTGCTGGTAAAGTGGCTGGGTTCACTATACTAGGATTCACTTCACTGAGGACTTCTACATTGTTATATTCTGTAATTATGTGGTACCTCTATATAAACTTTATATTTTATGTATACTTTATTTTTGAAGTTATTCTTACTCCCCCACAAAATTATCAATCAATCTCTAATAGCGATTTGAAAGTTTCAGGATTGAAGTACTGACAGATCAGTATGTCATTATGGAAGGGAAGGACAAAATATTATATGTGTTGAAAGATAGGTTTATGAAACATTTTTTTCTATTTCAACTTTAATCAGTTAAGAAAAAAATCAATGAAGATATTAACATAAATTGGGTTAAAGACTATTAACTAATGTTCTAGTTAAGTAAGATTTTTTTGTTTTTGTTTTGTTTTGTTTTGTTTTTTTAGTTAAGTTTTATCACTTATGTTGATTCTTAGAATTCTCTTTTGGAGAAACTCTAGTATCACTCAGTCTTGTGTCAAAACACTTGGAATTGAGGCTTGACTATTTCTTTAATTGTATGAGAAATTATTTGTTGATCATATGAAGACAGGTTTCTCAATATTTTTTGATGATCTAACAAGAAATGAATTTGACATCTCTTTGTGAACTGATATTTATCATTACCCTGATTACTTTTCTAATTAATTTTTTAAATTCCCATATATTTTGGAAATATTCCACAGGCAGAAATCTTCATCAAAATAAATTCAGTGTTGGTTGAGGAAAGAAGAGAATACTACAATTTTCAGAACATATGTTGGAGCCAGAATTGCTCGGGGTGAAGGCAGCATGTGTTGTTTTCTCTGGATGGAGTTGGGATTTAACTGAAATTCTCCCTGATGTTTTCCTATATTTTTATATTAACATTAAAATGCAGTCAAATGTTAGTCTCAAAAGTTTATACTCAGTTTTCACTTAGATCATTGAAATATATTTTACTTTCTTGCCAATATTATTAATACAGACTTTTTTTTCTTCAAAGTTACATATATACATGGTTCAAACAATCAAATAGTATTACAGAGGCCATAGGAGAAAATAGAAGCCTCCTTCCCCATTGTTTATCCTCCTGGTTGCTGCTTTCAACTCTTTGAGCCAGCATTTATTTCTATAATTTTAAATCACATAATGTTGCTATGTATTTTTTTTCATATTCACTCTAATTTGATTCTCCTAACATGGAAAAATGATCATTTAGTTCTTGACCCAACTTCAGCACACTCTTCTCCAATATGAAATCACAATTTGTAAATTTTTTCCACTCAGATTCAAGCACATCAAGAAATCCCTGAGTTTGGTTCTTTTTTTTTTTTTAATTTTTATTCATTTATGATAGTCACAGAGAGAGAGAGAGAGGCAGAGACACAGGCAGAGGGAGAAGCAGGCTCCACGCACCGGGAGCCCGACGTGGGACTCGATCCCGGGTCTCCAGGATCGCGCCCTGGGCCAAAGGCAGGCGCCAAACCGCTGCGCCACCCAGGGATCCCCCTGAGTTTGGTTCTTACATGATCCTCCTCTTCTCAGCTTTATTCCACACCTTGTTTCTTCTTTTGTTGTAAATGTACATGGATTTGGGGGCTGCAGTTTAGTTGCTCTGCATCACCTTTTATGTGATGATTTGGAAATATATGAAATCTCTTCTGCCATCTCCACTACCACGCCTACTGTCCAGTATTCCTAGATTTACATATAAAGGTGAGATAATAATATATGTTCCTAAATAATAAACACATAACCATTAACTTAGAAGATCACAAATAACAGTAAATACTGTTATTGTGGGAAACATAGAATAAATCACCGAAATGGAACTTTACACAACAAAAAAGGAACTTTTCCCAGTAAGACTTATATCATCACGGCCAAGGTAAAAATTTTTCAACATAATTTAGCTTCTGGATTTACATCACATAATGATTTCAATAACTGTCACGTGTAGACATAATTTATCTTCTCTTCCCAATTGTATCCTCATGCTCAGTGGCTGTATGCTCTTCATTATCATACTGACACTCTAGCACAAAGCAAAAGTGGTACTAATGCTGACTAGTAAACGTCTGTTGAATAAATTAACAAATAAATGAACACATGTGTTTATTAAGAATTATTTTTCTTTGATTAATAGTAAATTCTCACACATCTATGGGCAGGTAGGTTATCTCTGTCATGGAGTTATCTTGTGTGAAAATCCAAAAGCACATTAGTGAAATATTTGCTCTCTTGATATACAACCTCCTATTTTCTCTGAGCACAGAGATTCCCAAACAACTGGATACGTGTTATATTACAGAGAATAGTTAAGAGAGGAGAGAACTTGTTCTATTTTCTTCCTGGAGACAATTATAGAACAAGATTGAGCTTGAAATTAAGTTGTAGAAGTAGGCTCCTTTCCAGTTCCTCCTATGTTAGATCTTCACAATGTGGCTTTATTATTCTGTTCAAAGTGAGTTCTCACCCCATCAAATATACACATAACATCATGCATGTCTAAAACATTATGCTTACTGGCTGAGATAAATTAATTTTCCATTATGTAATGTTTTAGATTAATCACTTCTTCCTTTAGGTAAGTCAGAGGATCACTGTTAGTACTATCCCTACTTTTAAAAAATTGATTATTTTCCAGTCATACTCATTGCGCTGACTAAAATAAAGAAAAAGAAGAAAGAAAAGGAAGTACTTGGATTTCTAGGGAAAGGCAGAAGGTGCCTGCTGGAGGAAGGATATCCCACACACTATGATTGAAGACTTTCAAGTACTTTGGAATCAGAGATTATGGCAACTTGAAAGGGCCTTAGAACTTATTTGTTAAAGAATATAATTTACAAGGTCATATTTTGAGGCCCAGAAAGATTAAGAAATTAAGCCAAAATTTCACATGGAGGCAAAACTGAAATCTGCCTCCAGATTTCAAAATCTGGCCAGAACTAGAATCTGGACCTCCTGCTCAATTTTTTTTTCTCCTTCATTTTCTGTATTTGTCCCGTAGCAAATATGCTTTGATTAAACTTCTGATCTAAATTATTCATGCCTGAAAACCAGAAACAGAATATTCTAGAAAAGAACCTCTACAGCAGTTAGATAACAAAAGTGTGATCAAGTCCACTGAGTTTGAGTGTTCAGTAATTGAGGGGTGGCATAATATAGACCTGTGCCATCTATACTTCCCACTTTGTTCCAAACTACAAAACTCAACAACTCCCTGAAATGTTGGACAGAAAATGATGGACAGAAAATTCTATTAATTATAACTCTCAAATGGCATCACTTACAATTATCTTTATCATGCTTATCCCAAAATATAGTAAGTAATTCTATCATCCCTGAGACTAAGCATAGACCTAGACAGCAGTAGTTGGTTACAGTTCATATGTATTTTCTCTTGATTTTTATCACTCCTTCTAACAGATGTTTTATATATGTAGCATAAACCTTATGGAGTTTGAAATCTAAAAAGACAGATTCTTTCAGCTTTAAAAACAATTATCATTCCACTCATAGAGATCATGTTTATTCGGCATACTTGTGATTACCAGAAAAAAAGAAAACAAAAAAAAACCCCACCATATTTTAAAGGAGAATTTACACACAGCTAAAATATTATTCTTTATTTTAAGGTAAGTTACTAAACTAGATAATTTATGCTATTGAAATACTGCACAAATGAAATGATCTATGGTTCACCATAACTTTTATTTGCTTTTCTTAACACAATCTTAAAATGTTTATTTAACTCATTTTTATTCTAGAATCAAACACATTATTTTTATATCTCAGAATGAAAATAAATGTACCTTTCTTGATTTTTTTCTGTTTTTTTAATATTTTTAATTTTTTTCATTCAAAGTTGATTCTTCTAAAACTCAAAAGTACAAATAAAGTCAATATTACAGCTTATGCTATTATCACTTCCCAAATCTCCAGTCTATAGCCACAATTAATATTTTTGAAGGTATATTTAAATATCATAATCATAAGCAAACTATATGTACAGTATTTCCCTACAAATGGGATCTTACTATATATATGAATCTATAACTTGATTATCTACTTATCTCTACTTTGAGGACATTTTTATTGCAATGACCTTATTTTGTATTTCAATAGCAAGCACATTTTAAACTCTAATTTCACTGCAGCTAAATGTAAGCTGTTAAAGATATTTGTATTAGAAGAACATACTGAAGGTAGTATAAGAGCAATTAGAAGTTTCAATTTAGTTGATCATTCTTTCCATATTAGAAGATCGTGATTGGATTTGGAATAATGATGTTGAAAAATATCACTTTACTTCATAAACACTAATCTCAATCTCTTCCCCAAGTCTAAATTGAGGTATTTCATGTTGTATATGTGTTCCCTTTTGAAAAACTTCCATTGGTTCTTCAGATAATACTAACTTCCATCACTAAATCGGAGACTCGGTCAATGGTTTACTACAACCAGAAATGTAGCTCACAAAAACATGGGAGATGGTGTCACTGATGAAAGAAGACCCAGGGAAGGATATTTTCATCTTTCAGAGTTGTGGGAAGTATCTGAGATCTTATTAATATATTTGTAAGGAAAGAAAAGGAGGTAAAAGGAAATCGTATCAGTACCATTAGAAATTAGTCAATGGACCAACTAGTGTGCTTAAGCATTCTTTTCACTTTTATTGTGAGGAGAATTAGTCAAAGGGCAGAAAATCTGGCAACTACTTAGTGGTTGGCATGATGAAAATGCTGGGCTTCTTTATGGAGATTCCTCAATTCTGAAAAGTGATGCACAAACTGTAAAAAGAGTTTCACAGCCAGGATCTCCTCACTCTCATTTGAAAAGATACTCCATATATTTTTTTAAACATAACTAACCTTATCATACCCCTTTTGTAAATACTTGTTTTCATGTCTTTTAGCTAAAAGAAAGCTCGCCAGGCTAAACTGGAAAATGAAGGAAAAACATCTTCTCATCATATAGATGTCCTCAGATTGCCCAATCTCATTTAGAATATTTTTAGTGTATGTAAAAATGTACTCTGGCCATTATTCTTAACAGATAGAACATTCCAGAAATCCCCTGGTAGAGATCATGTTATTAACCAATTGGTGCAATGTATACAAGAGACATGGGATTATTTGTATAAAAACTTACAGCCAAAGAATTTATGGCAGTAATATAAACTCATGAATGTCCTGTTCTGCCGAGGGGAATTCTCTGCAGTAGCTAGATGACTGATGATGTGGCAGACTGTGATAACAAGTACAGCTGCTTCTATAAAAAAGAAATCATAACAAGCTAAAGAATAAATCCTCCATAAGAAATCTCTTAAAGTGACAATCCAGTTTACTTGTTTTCCTGTAATGGGATTCTATCATCTACTTTCCCCACTCAATGTACAAATCAGGCATACAATACTTTTGGTCCTGAATCTTCAAATGCTGTCAACAAGATAATTTATAAAGGTAGCATTTTAAAGTAATTTTACAAAGTAATAATATAAACTAACGGAAACTGTAACAAACATGGGAGTCTGTGACATGTATGCTCAAGGAAATCTTTTTCAGTTAAAAATCGGAGAAATGCATCATTAGTAATAGAAGGATCCATTTTCTTGAGTTTGCTGTAAAGTTTGAAGACTATCACTTTGGGAGATCCCAGGATATGAAATATTTTGAACCTTTAAAATTATGAGTGAAAATTCTCTTCATACATACAACAGAAAACTAGGAAATATTACATATATATATGTATAATATATATTCTGACTTTTTGAAGATCTTAGAATGGCTATAAAGAAAGAATATGTAAATATTTAAGAAAATAAATAAATAAATAAATAAATATTTAAGTATTCCTTATAAGGTTTGAGTGCTAGTACGTGACTTCCCGCAATTAATAGTGCAAATCCGTTCTCTTCAAGTATACTCAATTTAAGGTTAACTTAAAGTTTAATCCTGAAGGAGACCTATACAAATATTTTCTTTATAACTGTCAAAATATGCTTGGCTACGCTAAGAATTAAAACGGCACTATTAATTTTACCTGGCCTCTATTATGATGCTGCCTAAACCAAGGGAAAAAATCACAGGTGTTATGGCAGTAGAGGCTGGAGTGCTCAGTAAAGATGCCAACTTCCAAAAGAAGGTGGATGTAGCTTTTCATATGCACATCAGCAATAGCAGCTACAGAAGAGGCATGAGGCAAATAGTTCTATTCATTTAACCAGTTTAAAAAATTATCTTCACTTGCCTAGACTTTAATAGTTGTTATAAATGACCTCATATTGTGCAAAATGTACTCCTTAATCCTCTAAGACATTAATAGTACATGTATCACTATATGTTAACAATAACATTTACTTTTAAATAATTTCTCAGCATACTCACTAAACTGAAATGCTGTCCTATTCAAAGCAATTGGATTTTACTGTGCAGCACATCACTTCTATACCTACATATATATGTGACTTTTTAAAGCTCAATATATATGTAATATGAGAGATAACAACATATTCCAGTTTGCCAAGGTCCTACTTAACCTTTTCCTGACATAATTATCATAAGTATCCTTTTTCACTCCCTAACACCTTCAGATAGATTAAATTATATGGTTACCCTGGCATGAATGCATACTTAGATGTTTTGGGTTCCTTTATATTTAGCTGGCTTTTCATTTCAGAATGCAAGCAATTTGCTTGTAAGGCTATAGTCTTTGATATATATAAAATACTAATAGAAAACAAGAGTCAATTAAGCCACAGTAGTATGTGTTAAGAATTCTATGTTAATTATCACCTTTTGTTGCTTCTAGTAAAAAAAAAAATTAACTGTAAATATAAGATCAGATAAGGGAGTCAGAACATCTCAGATACAGGTATATAAGCTGCCAGGGTGTCACACACATACACCCCCCTACACACACACACACGCACCCAACACATGGAAACAAGAATAGAAAGTGCCCCTTTTCTCTTTTTCTTTTTAATATTTATTTATTTACTTATCTATCTATCTATTTATTTATTTGAGAGGGAGGGAGAGAGAGAGAGAGCATGCACAAGCACGAGGAGGGGCAGAGGAAGAGAGTGAGAGAGGGAGAGAGAGAATCCCAAGCAGACTCCTTGCTGAGCACAGAGCTTGAAGCTGGCTGGATCTCAGGCCTCTGAGATCATGACCTGAGTAGAAACCAAGAGTTGCATGCTTAACATACTGAGCCACCCAGGCACCCCCAAAAGTGCTCCCTTTTTGAAACATCAAGCCCAACAAGATCATTTTGATTAAAAATTTCTGAGATGAATTATACAGATTCAGAGTCTCAGACCAATGAACCCTAGAGAATCATCTCTTCCTATAATACTTATAAAAAAGAATTAAGGGGTGCTGGGGTGGCTCAGTCAGTTGAGTACCCAACTCTTGGTTTTGGCTCAGGTCATAATCTCATGGGTCATGGGATTGAGCCCTTCATCGGGCTCCACTCTCATCAAGGAGTCTGCTTGAGATTCTTTCCCTCTACCCCTTTCCTTGCTCATTTGTGCTCTCTCTCAAACAAATCTTTTAAAAAAGAAAAGAGAATTGATTGATTTTCCATAGGCACTAGTCAAAGCTTCTGAACACAGAATGCTTGTAGTATATTTCCCATGTATGGTAAGTGTTAAATATGTGATGAATGAGTGAATGAGGTAATGATAACATTTTTATTCTATATCTCCATCTTAAACTTACAATTTTTCCCAACAAAAAATAATACTGTAAAATATGCATCAGTTCCATATTTTTTGTCATAATATAAATTAAATAAACTTCCTTTGGACTTAATATATATTAATCTTAAAATGATGATACTTGACAGAATGTTTGAGAATGAGTTACAGAACTCAAGAACAAAAATGAGGATCCAAATTAAAATAATCAACTGCTTAGAGCTAAATATCATCTTAAATACAGCAACTATTGAAAATTAAAGAAAATATGTATAAAAGCTAGTCTATTTTTGCTGATGTTTTTATTTTTCATTTAAATTAATAGAGTATTGCCTTCCACTCTCAAAATTTGCTTATAACTAGTCCTTCAGAATCATTTAAAAAGTTAACCTATTTCTGAAGGTTATGTTAATAATCTCAGTGACATGTCAACTCATTTATTTAATATGTCTTCAAGAGGTATAAAGGAACTCTCTAATTTACTATGAGAATTAAGACCAAGTAGCTATATGAATCTCTAAGTTCCCTATGCTGTACCAACTAATGGAACATCATATCTTATAGTCAAATCTTACAAATAGGCTAACTGCAAATAGCTGGGTATGAATTATCTGGTAAGTATTCTTTATATTTGAGTGAGAATAAAAGTAAAATTGTCTCTTTTTCTACTGCCTTTCTCTTCATAGTTCTAGGGATATTATGTGTTTAAATAAATGATCATGTTTGAATTAAAACTAGGCTGCCCCTTTCCACTAAATTGGGTTTTATTATGGAACAGGGGATTTAAACTCTTATTTGGTTTGTGAGGTCTGGCCTAAGATTTTTCACTTTTGCTTTAGCTATTTCTTGGTTTGGAGTGTTGGTTTATTTCATGCTTAATTTTCTGTGTTTACCAACTGAAAGCCCTGATTCATAATGAAATATTTGCAAGCAGTAGGCACAGCACCAAGGGTTTTACTAGGTGACTGCCAAGGTCTGCATGTAAAATGGTCAAAGATAAAATGAGCCTTTTGAAGAATATTTGTTGGCATGGAAATGGAGGTTAAGGAGGAAATGTGCTTCCATAATGATAATTTGAATGCTTTGCATTTATATAGCTCTTTTTCTTAGAATGCTGAGAGCACTTAACCTCTGCCTCCATTTCCTAATATTTGTCATATATTTTGAGTGGTTTTTACAAAACTAAGTTGGATAAAAGAGAAATGCTCCAAATTTACTATTTTTCAAACATTAATAAGAGAACCACAACCAGTCTCTGGGTTTAGGGAGCTATCAGATATGGTATATAAATTGGTATCTGTATTCAAATTTTTTCCATTTATAGACGTGACTCTTGGAGCTATAATTAAATTAGGAATGCTAGCCTAAGTATGGTTGTGTTGGGTCAGTAAGGATGAGAGGTCTCCCAAAAATGCCCAGATGCCTGAAAAACAGAATAGGTTGGTTACACAGTTCAGACCTCACCAGTGGGAGCCCCAGTTTCCTTATCTAGTGTCCTCGTAATTTTTCTTTGTTCCCAGTCCCAAAAGGAGAAGTCTTCTTATAATGTTTCACACATGTGTACATCAAGACTATATGAATAGTTTCAAGAAACAAAACTTAAACTGCAGCCAAATTCCCTAGAAACTGTGAACCCATAAAGAGCAATCATTTGCAGCCAAAAGAAAATCCATCTAGCCTCAAAATTAACTATTATTCAGTTGTTCATTTTCTCGTTGTGGCACAGAATAAATATTTCATGAAATGAAAACTGTATATTTTTTTCTACTTAATACTTGGAAAGGCCAATCAAAACCTTGAGAGGGAAGAAAAATCACATAGACATTTTTTTAAAGATGCTTTAAAAAAAAAAAGATGCACAAAGAACTCCTTTAAAAAAAAAAGAGTTAATAATGCCTCTTGGAACCTCTGAGTAAAAGGCAATGCTCTTGCAAACTCATCACCTTAGATGGAAAAGGTTAAAGTAATTTCACAGGAGCATACTAAGCAGTCATGGTAAGATGAGGGGGAAGAGGCATCTTAGCTCCCACACCTGCTTTCCAACAGAGAGTCATATTCTCTCCCAAGAGTATAAGGAAAAGCACCTGACCATTATCTGTTTCCCAAACAGCTTTATTACACTATTGTGCACTTTCTTCATGACTGGAATGAAAGATATTTCCTACCAAGGACAACTCTGCTTATAATTAACCTTTGGGATTTATTTTTTTAACTCTAGAGATAAAGTTAATACAATGTTAAAAATCTTGTGCCAAAGGATCATAGGAGTATAAAAGTTGGAGTGAATTCCCACTTTAGCCAATCTAAATTTAAGAAGTCCTTACCTTCTCTTGGGGCAAGGAAGTATGATATTGCCATGACCCAAAGTTCTTCTATTTTATTTTAATTTCTCTAGGTAATTCTGTACTTGATCCATGTTCACAATACAGATGGAAGGATTGGGAATAGAGGGCTCATGTTTATTAGCAGTAAGTCTATAAACAGTGAAGTGCACTTTTTTTGGTATTGTAGATCACATTTGCAACAATTAAGTAGGAAATGATGATTCTCTTTAATGCGAGATTAGATTTATTTTCAATTCTTTCTTTAGAATTCATGTTATGCAAATTTAGTTGTACAGATTCTGTTTTTATATTGCCAAACTACACAATGAATTGAAATTTAAAATAGAACAATAAAATGGAACCTTAAATTTAAGGAATGTCTGAAACTACTACTGGTGTAAGCCAAAGCTTATAAAATAGCAGAAAGTCATGGATAAAATGATCTGCAGGGAGCAACACTGTGTGAAAAGTACAGTGATCTTCTATCTACTGCAAGCATCAGAGCACTGGAGGCCTTGGGAAAGACATGGCCTACCTGTCTCCTACATTTGTAAGTAAAGTGTTACTGGAACACAGTCACATTTGCTTACATACTGTCCATGGCTGCCCTCATCTTTACAACAACAGTGTTGAGTAGTCACAACAGAGACTGTATTTCACAAAGCTGTGAAATTTCAGTACGTGACGATTTACAGAAAAGTTTGTCAACGCAATCTACAGACCAGTTGTTTTCAACATGACCAACTCCAGACCAACCCCCTGACCATCTAGTGAGCAAACTCTGCTCTAGGCCGTATCGGCAAAGATTTGTTTTGCTTATTTTTAGTTTTATAGAGACAGAATTATGAAATATATGTTATTTTTGTCTTCTTTCACTCAAAATTATGATTATGAGAATTATTCCTGATCTTTTATGTAGATTTTTCTTTCACTGTCATATTGAATTTCACTGAGTAATTAAATGTGATTTTTAACAGGAGTATAAGTACTCCTGTTAAGTCAGATTCAAAGGGCTTTTAGGTATTGCATATTACAAACTTCATTTTGGGAACATTATTGAACATGTATATTTCTTTGATGTACATTTGTATGTATTTCTAGTAAATGTATATCTAGTGATTAAATCACTGGGTCACAGAGTACGTAAAAGTTCAGCTTAAAAGATATTGCCAAAGTTTCATTTACAGTCTCACCAACAATGTATGAGTTTCATTTAGTCTATGTCCTTGAAGATCCTTTGTAATATTAAAAAAAATTAGGGAGCAACGCTGGAAGGTTTATTATAACACTGCACTTCAGTTTTAATTTGCATATCCCAAATATATAATGAGATTGAGAAACTTTGTATGTTTATCAGTCATTTGGATATTTATGAAATGACTATGCAAATCATTTGCACAGTTTTAAGTATTTCTCTTATTGATTTGTAGAAATCCTTTTATATTCTGGATATGAATTCTTTGTTGGACACATATATAGTGAATATCATCTCCTCTCTTTTCAATCTTTAACTGGTAATTTTTGATAAATAAGAGATCCAATTTTTAAGTAGTCCAACTCACCAAATTCTTCTGTTATGTTTAGTGCACCTGATGTCCAGTAAAAGATAAATTGGGGTACCCCAAGACCACAGGGATATTGTCCTTTGATATCTTCTTTTAATTTTAGTCACTCTACTTTTAATTACAGGCCCATGCTTCATCTAAATTTGATAGTCGTGTATTATGTGACACTGGGAGACAAGTTCATTTTTAAAATTCCATATAGACATCCAATTGACCCAGGCCACTTATTTTGAAGATTATTCTTTACATACTGCTTTGTAGTTGCAACAAGGAAAAAGTCAGAGGATTCTCTATGTATAAATAATTTTTGAGTTTCTCTATTCATTTGGTTTATTTGACCATCCTTATACTAATACCACATTGTTTAATTTTACTAACTTTATCACAAATAATTATATCAGTTATTGAAATGCCACCAATTTTACTCTTCCTAATATTTTCTTTTTTATTCTTGGTCTTTTGCATTTTCATATAAAATTTGAAATCAGATGGTCTATTTCCATGAAATATCTTATTGATGTTTGAGTCAATGTTCATTGACCTTATCAATCATTTTGGTGAGAGTCAACTAATTAGAATTCAGTCTCACAAACAGTGCAAATGGACAATTCCTTCCTTTATTAAGTCTTTTAAAATTCCTTTCAATAGTACAGCTTACTGTACTATTACTGTATGGAGGTTTTATATATCTTTTCTTATATTTATTCCTAGGAATTGATATTTTTAATCTAAATAGTATTACTTACAAAATCTTATTTTCAAGTATATTATAGTAGTATATAGTAAAATAATTATAATTTCTTATTTATACCTACCTTGAAGGAAGTGACCATGCAAAATGCAATTATTATTTCTAAGATCTGTATCTTATCTGTATTTTTTCAATTATCTATAAATATAATCTTTATATTCCTTTAAATTTTAACTTCTTTTCTTGCCATTATAATACTTGGAAAGACCTTTAGCAAATGTATTGGATAGATATAATTTTAATAAATATCCTTGCCTCATTCCCATATCAGAGTTGAGATTTAAATAATTTATCATAAAGCAAAATGTTTGCTGCATGTTTCTGTGGATACCCTTTACCTCATTAAGGAAGTTAAATCTAGTTTTCTTAGAGCTTTTCTTAAAATCACAAATGGGTGTTGGATTTTATCAAATGCTGCTTCTGATCTTTTTTAAGTGGGGCTCATATTGTTATTCTCCCTTTACTGTTAATATGGTTTGCTACATAAAGTAATTAATTTTTTAATATGTTAGATTAACCTTACATTTTTAGAGTAAACCCTGATTGGTTGTGATTTCCTTTTCTAGAATACTGAATTATATTTGTTAATATTTCATAATATTTTATTTGTATGTATGTTCTAGAGAGATTCACGCTGTAATTTTGTATGAGTGTGGGTGGTGTTGGGGGGAGATATATAGTGCCCATGTCAGATTATGGTATCAGTGTTTTGCTACCTCAGTAAAACATATTAGAAAATTTCTCCCTTTTTTAATTTCTAGGAAAGAAAGAAAATTTGAACTACATTTGATTTATTTGGCACATATAGGTCTATTCATATTTTTTACTTCTGATGTCAGTATGGTAAGTTGTCGTTTTCAAGTTATTGATTTTATTTTAATTTTCAAATTTATTGATGTAACATTGTTTATAATAGTCTCATAATCTTCTTAGTACCTGAAGGTGTCAAAATGATGTCCCATTTTTTATTCCTAGTATCAGTCGTTTGTGCCTTCTTTTTTTCTTGATTACTATTGCTAAAGGTGTGTCTATTTTATTATTCTTCTCAATAACATTTTGGTTGTATTGCTTCTCTTAATAATAGGTTAATTTTCTACTTCATTAATTTTTGCTCTTACCTTTTTCAATTTTGTTTTCCTAGTTTCTTTGGTTATAATGTATTATTTTTTCCTTGCTTTTTCAGATGTATAATTAGATAATTGATATTCATTTTTTTCTAATATTTACACTTAGGGCAAATGGATTTCTCTCTAATCTAGGACTGCACAACCATGGTACTATTGGTAATTCTTTCTTGTGGGGTACTGCCTTGTATATTGGAGTATGTTTAGAAATAACCTTAGCCTCTGCCTTCTGGGAGCCCTAACACCTCCATACTTCAGTTGTGACAACGAAAACTATCTACAGACATTATCATAGGTTCCCTAGGGGAAAAAATATCCCCCAAGTGGGAACTGCTGTTCTAATTACAAATTTAGCTATACCTCACACATTTGATATGTCATATTTTCATTATCAAGAGTTCAAATTGTTTTCTAATTTCCAATGTGGTTTCTTATTTGTCTTATGTGTTGCTAATGTCTTATATTTAATTTTAAAACACTGATGAATTTTCTTCTTTTTTATTTTTTTGGAGTTCAATTTGCCAACATATATCACCCAGTGCTCATCCCGTCAAGTGCCCCCCTTAGTGCCTGTCACCCAGTCACTCTAAGACCCCACCCACCTCCCTTTCCACTACCCCTTGTTCGTTTCCCAGAGTTAGGAGTCTCTCATGTTCTGTCACCCTCACTGCCATTTCCTAATTACATTTTTGTAGTGGCTTTGTAGTTTAATTAAAACTACATTGTGCTTAAATATATTGTGCTTAAATTCTACTCTTTGAATTTTGGTTAAGTTTGCTCTACAGGTTGGTAAATGATCCACATACACATTTTAAAAATGTGTTTTTGGCAATTCTTGAATGCAATGTTGTATATACTTCAACTAGGGAAATTTTGTTAGCCATGTTAAAATTGTCTATAGAGAGCCTTATTGATTTCTAAAAAAGCTTATTTTATTGGTTTCTAATAGCAATGTATTAAATTTTTCAACTATAGTTTCAAATTTGTCTCTCTCCTTTTGCCTCTGTTCATTTTTAAAAATATTTTTAGGTCATACTAATAGAGAATTCATATATCTTCCTCTTGTGGTCTCATTTATTATAATATAATGATGCTCTTTAATTCTGATACTGTTTCTGCCCTTAAATTCTGTTTAATCTGTTATCAGAAGAGCTACACCAACTGTCTCTTGTTTATTTATTGTATTATACATGTTTTTATGTCTGTATATTTATTGCGTGATTCTTAAAAGCAGCAAGGTATGTTCTTTATTCCGAACAGAAAAATATTTGTTTTAATTGAAGTGTTTAGTCCATTTATATTTAATGTAATTACTGATGTATATGAGCTTAAACATGCATTTCAATATTTACTTTCTATTTTCCTCATTGCTTGTATTTCCTTTTTATCTCTTTTCCTGCCTTCTTGTAGAATAAGTAATGTTTTTATTCTTCCAATACCCTCTTTATTAGGTTTTAGTACATTATTGAATTTTTAAAAATTTCTAGTTACTCTAGAGATTTCAACACATATCTTGGAATTATTAAAGTCTCTCTTAATTTTTACTGTAAATATTTTTCAGAGCAAAATTAAACACAATATTTCATTGCTTTATTTCTTTTGTGTTATTATTGTCATATATTTTAATTTAATGCATACTTAAACCTCATCAAATATTACTGTTGTTGATTTAAACAAATAAAAGGCTACTTCTATTTACTCATGTACTTAACAGTTCCAGAGATTTTTACTGCCTCTTGCATTACCAGTCTTCCAACTGGAATCAGTACATGCCACCACTAAAAATAATGTCACTTGTTAAAATAACCATGTTATCTATTATGCACCAATATTCAATGATTTCCCAGTTTCTATATAATAAAGTCTAGCTGCCTTAGCCTGACATTCATGATCCTCTACTTAACTAATTTCTTGTCCTATCAACTTTTCTACCAAACTCTCTCTTCTGAGATCACTGGAATTATCTTTATCATATAAATATATGTACCTGATACACTGACAAATGAAGATTCATTTTAAAAAATCTTTATTTTTGTTTCCAGTGATCTTTGAAAGTTTCTTCCATGGTAGTCACCTTTGATGAAAACCTAGGTTGTCCTATAGTCGTGTAGTCACTTTTATACCTCTGAACAGTAGTGTGAATATCAGAACACATTAATCCACACTCAATCTCCATGCAAACCTAAGACTTCTTTGCCTTCTCTCAATTACACCTTCCTGCTACCTAGTTGTATGCAACAGAAGGGTTGGGGATTGGGAACTGTAATTGGCTTCTTGTTCCATTCCCTTTTTGTACATTTTCCCACTCCTAACTGCTATTTCAGACCCATTATGGGCTGGGATTGAGGCATGACCTGAAGAATATTTAAAACAGATCTCTTCTCTCATGACACACTTTCATGGGTCCTACAAAGACTCCTGCCCGTCACTGGTGATCTCAACAACAGGCTTCTTGACCATTTGATCCATAATGAAACTCAACCTCTCAGAACTCATCCAGCCACCTTCAGCTTCCCCTCTAGGTGGCCCTATTGGACAAGCTCTAAGATGGCCTATAATTATGCACTGCATCTGGTCCACAGGAAGCACTCAAGCATTCTTCACCTGTACAAACTCTCAAAGCACAGTCCAATCACAACATCATAAGCACATTCCAAACACTGCTATCAAGTGACTGGGAGGGCTTCTCTGCATTAGATTTTCCTGGCAGGCAACAGGTAGCTTCGGGAGACCCAGGAATCTCCCTGAGTGGTAACACTAAAGGCCCTCTCTTTTGTCATAACATGAAAAGGGGAATTACCTTTCACTTTACAAATTTAGAGAGTAGTATTCAAAACACAGTTCTCTCTAAAGAAAACTCTTTACCAACCTCTCCATTCTTCAACTGTCTTAATGTGTATGAAGTTTTTATGGTGTGTTAACAGTTTTTGATTAGTCTTTCATAACCTGTTTTCAGAAATCAGCCTTGATTGCATCTAGTGCCTAAACTGAAACTTCCAATTTAATATCTGATTATATACATTTGGCACGTCCTCATTACCAATTCTCTTCCCAACCCTCTCCTTTCTCAATCCACATTCTATTCATACTTCCATGTTGTAATGACAGTATCTGTTTGAATACAGCAACAACATTTAGGAAAGAAGTATCAAAAATGCAAAACACTTGAAGTTTAGAAATTTCTAATTCTGAAGAATGTATTTCACAATTTTTCTAGAAATACCATAATTATGGGAGGTATTCTGGTTCCAAAATGTAGATGGTATAAATTGGTGGAGGCAAAGCTTCCTTGGACAGAGTTCAGAATATTCACAGCTATCCTAGTCCACATGCAAATAACACATCGTTACCAGTGCAAGCTTTGAAGATATTTAGAACTTGGTTTATCAGTTTCTTCCTCTGAAGAAAATGTGATAAAGCGTCTTAGCTTGGTTGCAATTAAAGCAAAGTATAAAAGTTACTGCCCCGTTAGGCCAATCTGCAGGTTTTATGTATGTTTTCAAGGTAGTATAAAGAATAAAAAAGAGTTTACGGTCAGAATAAATTAGATTAGATTCTCAGTCTGCTATTGAATAGTGTATGTCTCTACATATTTAACCCCTCTGAACTTCAATTGCCTTACTATAAGATGGTTATCAACCAAACTTACTTTGCAGAGATTTAATGATTAAACAATCAACAAAAGTAAAACATTTTACAGGATCACTAGCAATAGAAAACAGAAAATGCTCAATAAAAGTTAATTCTTTTCCCTTCTCTATATTCTCTCCTTTTTATCCTCTCTCTTTATTTCAACCACGCCTACAGTAATTTTATGTATGACTTTGAGATTATTTGGGAGAAAGTAATTTGAAAAAAAATCGGCACATTTTCTTTAAATGGAATTCATTGACTTCTTCCAAGATCATCATATACCACACTGTTAGCTGCCTCCTCTGAGCTTTCCTCACCATCTGCTGGGCACTTCCCATTTTTAAGGAAGCATTAGTTTCCTTTTCATTTTCCTCATCTCTATTACTGAGTTTTAAATTCATGTGGCCTATGAATGTGATCTTATATTCACCTACTATATTTAGCAGTGTTCCACAAAGCCTCTTTTGAAAGCATAAACTTGTTGAAGATTCATTTATTGTCTTTTCTGGTGGAGATTTAAAACTTTCAAGACTGTAAGGACAAGGTTTTAGTGCCTCTCTGTACCAGTAAGCAGACAGTGTCTGCTCTAGTAATTATGAGAATTTCAGAACCATGAAGTGATATAAGTGGTAAGCAATTGGTATGGTTATTTAAGATCTACTGTCATAGGTGAGCTTCATTAATTTGGAAAGATCAAGAGCACATGGACTTCTAAAAAGTGGACCAGCACTCAATACCATATCTCATAGGTTAGGCCATGTATAAGATCAGCTGAAGATCAACTTGAATGGATATCATTAATATGACTATTGTTGCCATAATTAGAGAAAAATATATTATTCTTATTGTTTCGAGTTGCATTAATTAGGAAGCAGATTCTGTGATAGAGATTAGAGTACAGAAGGGTTATTAAGGAGTACCCTGGGATCAACATTTGAGGAAGGAAAGAAGAAAGATTGAGAAGAGAGATTAGCTGAAATGTAATCTCAATAAAAGTCACAGCTAGGAACGGTAAAGCTGAGATGACTTTCAGGGTTATCCTTTGTTAGGATGAAGGGCTAGGCCTTCTACCTCCATGCTGACCAATCACTGGATACAGAGCATGATGGAAAGGAGGCATGGTCTTTAGAGAGGTGGTTCTCTTTCACCTAAGTAATCTTCAGAAAGGATTCAGTGGAGGGCTGTCTGCCAGCAGACTCTTAGCATTTGAGGTAATAAGTCCATAATTCTTGAAAGAAGATCTTTCAACCACCACCCCTATGAATGCTGACTCCATTTTCAATAGCACATTAATGCCTATAAGTATTATGATTAGTTGATCATAAAAATAATGAATCTGGGATTTAACAGAACCCTTAAAGGTTTTTATTCATGATCTTAGAAAAAAATAATTATGAAGCAACTACCAAGTATAAAAATATAGTTAGGTACTGAAGTTCAAAAGGGAATAGGAAAATTCTTACTCTTGAGGACCCACTGCACTAAATTTCTAAAGTAAGAAATATATCTTATGATTGGTAAGATTCTAATATATTCATCCAAGTACAAATGCACATGTCTACTTACTGTCCTTAGAAAAACCATCTAATATACAGATGGACCAAATCTGGCTGTTTTTATAAATACAATTTATAATTTATATAAATAAATTTTATTTATAAATGTTTATTTTTTAGTCATGCCAATTTATGCGTTGTCTATGGCTGACTTTGTGCTACAAGGGCAAAGTAACATCATTGCAGTGGAGATTGTAGGACTTACAAAGTCTACAATATTTATTATTTGATCTTTCACAGAGACTGCTGGCCCCTGCTCTAATGTACTCTGGGATTTAAAGGCATGCAATATTAAGATTGATCTTTAATATACAAGTGATAGTGATCTGAATTTCTTTAATTTTACTTTTTGGAGGAATCTATGGATCCACCCATTGGAGAATGTTTTATCCTTAATTCTTTTTATGATTTTTTTTAATTTTTTTTTATTTATGATAGTCACACACAGAGAGAGAGAGAGAGAGAGAGAGGCAGAGACATAGGCAGAGGGAGAAGCAGGCTCCATGCACCGGGAGCCCGACGTGGGACTCGATCCCAGGTCTCTAGGATCGCGCCCTGGGCCAAAGGCAGGCGCTAAACTGCCGCGACACCCAGGGATCCCTATCCTTAATTCTTAATCACATCTCACTTTCTGTATAATGCTCACACTATAAAAGTTTTTTCCTTTGGACTTTTCATCTATTTCTTTTCACCATTATCATCATCATCATCATCATGTAAGCTAAAGAATAAACATGTGTTTAATGTAATTCTACATAAACTCAGTTTAGTCAATATGGTGTAACATATTAATCAATGGTTAGATGCCACCCTCGATGAAAATATTCTGTGGTATTCTACAATGTTTTCTACTCTTTTCAACATTTTTTATCAGAGATTTGGATGAACATTAAAAGCATATTTATCCAATTTGTGTATAACACAAAGCTGTGGAATGATAGTTACTGTATTGAATGACAGAAGCAGTATTCAAGAGGACTGCCAAAAGTTGGAAAGATGACCCAAAATTAACAAAGTGAAATTTAACAGGGCTAAATAAATTTCCATGTTTGGGCTTAAAAAAACTGAAACACAAATATAAGATGGAGAACACATGGCTAAACTGCAGTGAAAGGTGAACAAGTTTTAGGGTTATAGTTAACTGCAAGCTTAATCATGAACCAAAACTTTGATGTGGATCTGAAAAATGTTCACATAATCTTAGTATGTGCTTTAATATCATTATGTATTTTATCCAGATGAAGGTTGTTAATTGCATTGCATACTGCATTGGTCATAAGCCATCTGGAATGATGCGTTCAATTTAGGGAGCCCTTTTGTAATAGGGACCTTGACAAATGCAGTGAATGTTTGATATTTTTTCCTCCACCAAAGACATCAGATACCTGCTTGCTCAAACCTTTGAAGCTAGGATGCTGGGTTAAAGCTAGGCTCTAATCAGATGCACCTGCAGTTGAGTTTAGTTTGGGAACCAGGAATGCAAAGCTGAGGGAATACTTAGAACACACTCTAGCAAGGATAAGATCAGAGGCTGTAGATTTAATTTCTTGAGGCATCACAGTTAAGTCATGCACTAGGAATTGTCAGCAGGAAAAATCACGGTATCTATAGAGAAGTCTTCCTAAGGTCAGTTCTGTGTGCAATTTCAGCCTATGCTCTTGGCTCCATATCTCCTAGGCATTATGAAAAATGGTCGGTCCAGATCACCTCTATGGGCCTTCTCAATTCTAAATTTCTCTATTCCTTATATTCTAGAAGTTAATATTTACACTCACTAATGTATAAGTGTGTACATGGGAAGGTTATAGTGCCTGGAACAAAGAAAAATGAGTGGAAGTGGAATAGGAAAGGGAAGTGGGTAGAACCTACCTACCGCTAAATGACCAATATTGAGTCCTTATTTTATAAACAGAAATTAAGTTTTTTAATTACCTTGCTAATAAAAACCTTTCACAGAAAGAAAAAGAACATGCAGTACATGCCCTAGGGAGCCAGCATGATTGGGCTTGTATATAATGTAGAAGCAGTGGTGCTTACACTATTTGTACCATGGAATGTGATATGCTTTGCATAATTGCCTATAGGATATAATAGAAAAGATGTCATGTTATTTTACATTTTATTTGGGCACATTATTCATGTTTTATTTGTTATTATGGTTTATTACCTGCAGTCCTTTACCTAATATTCTTCCCACTTGTAGATACTGGTTTCCTAGTGGCATAGTGGTCTTACGAAAAGCATGGGCTTTAGAGTTGGGCATCACCCTAAATTCAAGCTCTCAGGCTTAATCACTAATCTGCAATTTTCACCTTGGGAAATTGATTCTAGCATTCTTGGGCTTATGTTTTCTGATCTGTAAAATAACAAATGCTGCTAATCTGAAGTATATGTTAGTTGCAGCACAGAAAGGTACACAATGTTAGTTCTCATGCCCACCTTCATAATTTTTGTCACGGTTTTCATTTGTTTGTTTGCCCCCAAAATACAGAAACCAATCAATTTTGGAAAAAGTAAGTCTTTTAAATTTTTTAAATTTTTGTTCTTTTTTTAAATTTATGTTCCCACTCAAATACCTCATCCTCAAGCCCCACCTTACCTCATCCCATATGATCCAGAAATTGATCCTCCTTCTTTAGGTAATATCTGTGATAACAGTCAAACCTGGAATTATAGAGAAGCCAGTTACTTCTATAAACATGACTTCGGAAATTATATCTCATAAGGAAAGGCTAAAAGTTCAAATGTTTTTGGATATTATAAGGGTCTGGGGAAAGAACAGAATAGTGGTAAATTTTCACTGCATATTAATAGTTTTAGGTTAACTTAATCATGAAGAGTTTTTAGGATTGCCATTAACTTAACACAATCTTCTTCTGAACAGTTCCTATGAAAATAATTACTGATAGGAAGTTAAAAAATTTTTCTAAGTTAAAAAAACTTTTAAGTATGTTCCTTAGATTATCTCAAGGCATATTTTCACAGAATTGAATTGTTACTATTTAAAAGACCATGAGAGATAATATTTCTAGAAATAAGATTAACATATGTGTGTTATACACATGACTGAAATTGAGAGAATTTTCAAAATCTTCTAAGAACAGAATCAAGTGAGAACTGACACTACATTTATGAAAGGAAAGACAATATATAAAGATATTACTGTTCTTTAAATTGTTTTGTAAATACAATACTCAGCAATATTCTAATTATTAATCAACTGTAACAAATATTCCACATTAATGCAAAATGTTAGTAATAGGAATAACTGGGTTTTAATGTGCCTATTATTGTCAAGTTCATCTGGAAAAAAGGTACTGAAAGAGTCAAGAAACTATTTAAAAAATAATGAAGGAGTCTAACTCCACAAGCTTCTAAAGTAGAATATAAAATGGTTCTTGGGCGGCCTGGGTGGTTCTGCGGTTTAGCGCTGCCTTCAGCTCAGGACGTGATCCTGGGAGACTACGGATGGAGTCCCACGTCAGTCTCTCTGCATGGAGCCTGCTTCTCCCTCTGCCTCTCTCTCTCTCTCTCTCTCTCTTTCTCTGTGTCTCTTATGAATAAATAAAAATAAAATATTTTTAAAAATAAAATGATTCTTTACAAAAAAAGTACAAAAATTTAATAAATCTGAAACAATAGTCAATCTAACTTATAATTACATAAATACAAATGGAATAAGACCATGCCATTTGCATGGATGGAGCTAGAGGGTATTATGCTAAGTGAAATCAGTCAGACTGAGAAAGACAATTATGATTTCACTCATATGTGGAATCAAAAAAACAAAAATAAAGAATTTAAACATAAAATGCAGAATCAGACCTAAAAATCACGAAGAACAAACTGATGGTTGACAGAGGGAAAGAGTGTGGGGGGAATGGACAAAATGGGTGAAGGAGAGTGGGAGATACAGGCTTCCAGCTATGAAATGAATAAGTCACTAGGATAAAAGGCACAGCATAGGGAATATAGTCATTGATACTGTAATAGCATTATACAGTGACAGACAGTAGCTACAATTGTAGTGATCATAGTATAAAGTATAAAGAAGTTGATTCACTATGTTGTACACTTGACTTGAAACTAATGAAACATTGTGCGTCCCCTATACTCAAATTTTAAAAATTTTAAAATAAACTTCTATGATTATTTAATAAATTAATTATTATATAAAAATTAAATAAGATACCAATTTTCACCTATTAGATAGGTGAAAATGGATTTGGGGGAGTAGATGTCATAAATTGCCACAAAAATGTAGAGAGGAATTTGGTAATGCCTATTGAAATTTAAAATGCACATGCCCTTTGACCAAACAATTCCACAGCCAGGAATCTTCTGTGGATACACTAACAAAAGCATGTCAAAAGATCTGGACAAAGATTCTTATAGAAAATTGCTTATAATGGAAAAAAAGAAAATGACAACAATGAAAATATATTCATCAACATAGGACAAATGTTACTCAATTTTTTTAAAAATTATGATAGCCTCTATGTGCTGATACAAAGATTCCCAAGTTATATTATCAATAAAACCACTGTCAAATTGTAAAAATAAAAGTTATAGATACACACATATATAAATGTATATAAAAACATGCACGTGTGCTTATGTTAGTGAATAGATAATGTTCTACAAGGAAATACAAGAACATTTCGATAATTAAAAGTAGGACTACAGGTCCAAAGAACCTATTTCTATTCTTTAACTTTTTATAATGAATACATCTATTCTCTGTGCATACATTACTATTTTTTATGAATACATTTTACTTTTAGAGCAGCTTTAAGTTTACAGGAAAACTGAACCATACAGAGTTCCCATATTCTATTCTTTCTCTCCCCATTACACATACATGGTTTCTCCCATTATTAACATTTTGCATTAATGTGGTATATTTAATACAACTGATGAACCAACATTGATACATTGTTAACTGAAGTCCATAGTTAGAATTAAATTCACTTCTTGTGTTGTATAGTTTTATGGGTTTTGACAAATACATAATGTTATGTATCCCCACTATAGTATTCTAAATAGTTTTCTTCATCTATAGATGTATGTTTGTTTATCCATCCATCCATCCATTAAAAATATTTTGCTTTTCTGGTACTTATAAATAAACCTGCTACACCCTATCATGTGGGAGCTGTTGTATGAACATAAGTTTTCATCTCATTGTGGCAAATACCTAGGAGCACAATTGCTGTCTTGTATGGTAAGCTTACATTTAACTTTGTAAAAGACTGACAGTTTGTCTCCCAAAGTGGTTATACCATTTTGCATTCCCATGAGCATCAAGTCAGAATTCCTGTTGTTCTACATCATTGCACAAATTTGATGATGAATGATCTGGAACTTAGCCATTTATAAAAATGTGCACTGGTATCTCACTGTTGTTTTATTTTGCAATTCCCTAATGACTTATAATTTTGAATATCTTTTAATACACCCATTTACCATTTGCATATCTTCTTTGGTGTGGTGTCTATTTAGATCTTTTGTCCATTTTGTAATTGGATTGCTTGTTCTATTATTGAGGTTTAAGAGCTCTTTGTATATTTTGGGTATAATTCCAATATCAGATTTGTATTTTGCAAATATTTTCTTCTATCGTATTTGTCTTTTATTCTCTTAACATTGCTTTTCAGAAAGCAGGAGTTCTTAACTTTGAGGAAACTCAGTTTATCAATTTTTGCTTTCATGGATTATGTTTTTGATATTGTACCTAAAAAGTCAATGATAAACAGATCACCTAGTTTTTCTTTAATGTTATATTTTACAAGTTGTATAGTATTGCATTTAGGTCTATGATCCATTTTAACATAATTTTTTGGGAAAAGTTTAGGCCTTGTGTCTAGATTCATTTTTTTGCACATGTTTAGATTCATTTTTCGATGTCCAATTATACCACAACCATTTATTAGAAAGACTATCCCACCTCTATTGAATCGCTCTCTATTCTGTTCTATTTATCTGTCTTTTTTTTTTTTCTATACTACACTGTCTTGGTTACAGTAGCTTTACAGTTAATCTTGAACTCTAATAGTGTTGGTTTGCCAATTTAATTCTTTTTCAGTGTTCTGTTGAGTATCCTGGCTTTTTGCTTCCATATGGACTTTATGATCAGTTTGTGATAATCCAAAAACAAGTTGTTGGAATTTTGATTAAGATTTCACTGAATTTATAGATAAAGTTGGAAGAACTGATGTCTTGATAAAATTGAATTTATCTATCCATAAACATAGAATATCTCCCCAGTTATTTAGGTCTTCCTTAATTTTTCACTGGAGCTTTGTAGTTTTTCTCATACTGCTCTTATACATGTTTTATTAGATTTATACTAAGTATTTCAGGTCTTTTGCTACTAACATAAATGATTTTGTGTTTCTAAGTTCAAATTCCAACTGCTAATTATTACTATTTAAGAAAGCAATTGGGCAGCCCGGGTGGGCTCATTGGTTTAGTGCCGCCTTCAGCCCAGGGTGTGATCCTGGAGATCCGGGATCCAGTCCCACGTCAGGCTCCCTGCATGGAGCCCGCTTTTCCCTCTTCCTGTCTCTGCCTCTCCCTCTCCCTCTCTCTCTCTCTCTCTCTGTCTGTATCTCATGAATAAATAAAATCTTAAAAAAAAAAAGAGAGAAAGCAATTGACTTTTGTATATTAAGATTATATTAATTAATCTGGTATCCTGCTAACCTTCCAAGAGGCTTTATGTCTATTCTTTGGGAATTTGTACAGAGATGATTATATCATCAATGAACAAAGACAGTTTATTTCCTCTCTCACAAATCGCACATATTTTATTTCTTTTTCTTATTGCATTAGCTTGGAGTTCTTGTCTGGTATTGAATAAGAGTGATAGGAGGGTATAGCTTTTCTTGTTCTGATCTAAGAAGGAAAATCTACTTTCTCACCAGTTGAGTATAATGTTTGTTCTTTTCCTAATTTCCTGAGAATTTTTAGCATGAATGCATGCTGGTTTTTGTCAAATGCTTTTTCTTCACCTATTGATATGATTATATATTTTTCTTCTTTAGCTTGTTGATGTGATGAATTACATGAACTGATTTTTTTAATGTAGAACCAACTTTGAATACTTGGAATAAATTCTACTTGGTCATGGTATATAATTCTTTTTATAAATTGTTGGATTTTTTTCCTAACATTTTGTTGATAATTTTTACATGCATGCTTATTAAAGATATGGATCTGTAATTTTCGTCCTTAGTGTTATATTTCTCTGGTTTTGGTTTGAGAGTAATGCTGTCCTTATAGAATACTCACCTTAGGAATATTTCTTCCATTTCAACTTTCTGGAGGAGACTGTAAATAATTAGTATCATTTCTTCTTTGAGTTTTACAAAATTCACCAGTGAAAGCATTTGGACTTGGACCTTTCTGTTTGGAAGATTATTAATTGTTGATGAAAATTATTTAATTGATCTAGGTCTGTTCAAACTGTGTCTTTCCCTAATAGATATGTAACTTCAGTTTTATTATGTTTTTGAAGGTATCTATCTATTTCATAATTTGTAGTATCTTCCTTTTTTCTTGATTAAATTGACTAAAGGCTTATCAATATTATTGATATTTTCAAAGAATTATTTTTTGTCATTGATTTTTTCTATTAATTTCCTACTTTAAATTTCATTGATCTCTGCTCTAATTTTTATTACTTATTTTCTTATTATTTTGGATTTAATTTGCTTTCTTTTCCTACTTTCCTAAGATAGAAACTTATATTTCTAATTTCAGATTTATCTTCTTTTCTATAAATGCATTCCATGCTACAAATATCCCTCTAAAATATTGTATTTGCTTTATGTCTCAAATTTTGACAGTTGTATTCTTATTTTCATTTACTTTGGAATATTTTATAATTTCTCTTAAGGATTTTACTTTGATCTCTGTGTTATTTTTTTTCATTTTTATTTTTTGACAGAGAAGGAGGGCAAGAACACAAGCAGGAGGGGCAGAGGGAGAGAGAATCTCAAGAGGACTCTGTGCTGAGCCATGCAAAACACAGAGCTTGATCTCAGGACTCTGAGAGCACAATCTGAGCCAAAACCAAGAGTTGGACACTTAACTGCACCATCCAGGCACCCCTGTCTATATGTTATTTAGAAGTGCATTTTTAGGGCAGCCCGGGTGGCTCAGCGGTTTAGCACCACCTTCAGCTCAGGCTCTGATCCTGGAGGCCTGGGATCAAGTCCCACGTCAGGCTCCCTGCATGGAGCCTGCTTCTCCCTCTGCCTGTATCTCTGCCTCTCTGTGTGTGTCTCATGAATCAATAAATAAAATCTTAAAAAAAAAAAAAAAAGAAGTGCATTTTTAAATGTGGAAGTATTTTGGATTTTCCACCTATCTTTCTGTTATTAATTTCTAGTTTAATTCTATTGTGGATTGAGAGCATACATTGTATAATTTCTATACTTCAAACTTGTTAAAATATGTTTTATAGCCCAGACCAGGATCCATCTTGATGGCTGTTCTGTGTGAGATCGTGAAAAATGTGTATTCTGTTATTGAGTGAAGTGTTCCATAAGTATCAATTAAATACAGTTGAGTGATGCTGCTTTTCAGTTCAACTTCATTCTTACTGATTTTTTGTCATCAAGATCTAACAGTTTTGCCTCGTGTATTTTGATACTCTTGTTGGAATACATACATGCAGCATTGTTATGTCTTTTTAGAAAATTTACCCCTTTATCATTATATAATTCCCTCTTTATTCATGATAATTTACCTTCTTCAAAAGTCTGTTTTGTGTGAAATGAATGTAGCTACACCAGCCTTCCTTTGTTATTAGGATGATATATCTTCTCCATCCCTTCATTTTTAATGTATTTTTGTCTATACCTTACATAGACAACATGGTATGTAATAAGAAAGTTATAGAACAAGCTCTTTGGTCTTTCAGGTGGTTAATTTTATGTGTCAATTTGACCAGGCTAAAGGATGCCTAAATGGTTGGTAAAATATTATTTGGGTGTTTGTCTATAAGGGTGTTTCCAGAAAAGATTAGCAATTAAATCAGTGAACTGAGTAAAACAGATGGCCCTCCTCCATGTGGCTAAGCATTGTCCAAGTCCAATCCTTTGAGGGCCCAAACAGAACAAGAAGGCAGAGGAAGGGTGAATTTCCTCTCTCTTTGTCTGAGCTGAGACTTCCATCTTCTCCTGAACTTGGACTGAATTACACCACGAGTTTTCATTGGTCTCTAACTTGCCGCAGCATATCATGGACTATCTGCCCTCCATAATTCTGTAAGCCAATTTCTATCATAAATCTTCTAGTAAATATATCCTATTGGTTCTGTTTCTCTGAAGACCCCTGACTAATACAGCCTTAATCATATTATAAATAATATTAACAGTGTAAGAAAAAGTCTAGAAAGTATAAAAGATATTATCTCCAGAAAAAATCAGCTATACAGAACATTTTTATTTTGCCCCTGGATGAAAAGCAGCATTTGTCTTCAGATAGTTCTTGAAAATAGTTCATCTGAATACACTCTGCAAATACTTTTATTTATTATGCTTCTCAAATTGCAACTACAGCAAGAAGGAAATTATCCACACTATTCTTGATGTCAAAAAAATTAAAACATAAACTATTTTTCCATTTATGTGATAATATTGTTGTCTGCAATTTCAGCACTCATATTCCAGAAGACTACTGTTTTATTAAAAGGCTAGTTTTTAAGTATATTTTAAAAGGCAGAGTGCAAATTTGGCCTTTTAGCTCTGGAAACTATTTCTTGACTAGACCTTATCAAAATGTGTCCAACCAACAAGCAGATTTATAGTAGCTTTACTTTGAATAAATATAATTATCTAATATTTCTGAAAATAAAAAAAATGTTTACTTTTAAATTTATCAAAATCATTACCACTTCTTACTTAAGAAAGAAACTGAAATCCATTTTAAAGATGTGAAAACTGAGGTCCAGAGACAGTGACTGGAAGATGACACTGGGCACTTTTAAGTCCATTCTATATAACTATTTGGAAAAAAGCATAATACTTATTATAGGGCCAAGTGGTAGCATACATTCATGTATATGTATACCCATTTTGTTTTAATTTGTGGGGTTAATTAAATATTTATTGAGGGGCATCCCAGGTGGCTCAGTGGTTTAGCGCCACCTTCAGCCCAGGGTGTGATCCTGGGGACCCGGGATTGAGTGGAGCGATGGGCTCCCTGCGTGGAGCCTGCTTCTCCTTCTGCCTGTGTCTCTGCCTGTGTCTCTGCCTCTCTCTCTCTCTCTCTCTCTCAGTGTCTCTCATTAATAATTAAATAAAATCTTTAAAAAAATTATTGAGTACATAATGTAAGTACTAACTTAACTTGATGTATTTTGTTGGTTTGTTATTCATTCAAGAATTTGTTTGAAATGTTGTGCTGATGCAGCTTTGACACTGGCTAGACACCAGTCAGACTCCCTTCTAATGCAACTAATTTAATTTCATACCCCAGCCACTTCCCTCACTGGGTTACAGTCAGGGATCACTATACACTTCCTTATTCACTGAAGGGCTGGATACCAGACAACTTGGGGCAAATTAGCCAATCTATAGGAGACTGGAAAATCCAGCTTACTTCATCCTATTTGCCATACATAAGCCACTCCAAATAGCTCTAGCTTGCTGCTCACCTGTTCCAGGGTACAACCTCCTGTGTGATCCTGACCATCAGTTTAATCTCTTTTGGAGCTATAAATAACAAAGTACTACCTTTCATCCATCTGAGTGTCACTCTGTTGTGTCTTCTCATCAAAATAATCTTTAAATCTTATACAATACAGAGATATAATGGTGAGCTAGGACCCAGTCCTTGAGATATAATGGTGAGCTAGGACCCAGTCCTTGATCTAACTAATTTTCATACTTATTGAGAAGATAGACAAATAAGTTATCACATGCAACCAGGAGATTCTTCATTTTCAAGACATGACTGGAGACATTATTACAAGAGATGACAGATATGAGAATCAGGAGAAGATATTTCAGGAAGAGTTTAAAGACATTGCAAAGACAAGGAGATAAGAGAAATCTCAACACATTCATAGAGCATAAAGTAAGTGGAAGAGGTACCTAGAAAGGGGTGGTGAGGGATCGCATTAGTTGACCTGGGACAGACCCTATTTGCTACATCAAGGCAAAGAACTTGGACTCTTAAGGCCCAGGGAAAAGTACCAGAAGGTGTTAGGTAGAAAACTGCCCATGATCAGAATGCTATTTTAGATAATTTTTATTTTAGTGTGAAAAATGAATCAGGAATTTTAAGGCAGAATAAAAACTGTACACAGGGGACGTTAGTCAGTAAACCAGAAGTACTGGCCACAGTGGATTGTGCATGAATCAAAGTAACAGGAATGAGGTAACAGAAGGGTAGAAGCACAACAGAACTGTGGCAGATGGGGGTAGGCTTTACAACACACACACACACACACACACACACACACACAGTTTGTTTCCTGATTAAAGGTTTTTAGAAACTTTATTTTTAAATGTCTAATATGGCTTTAATATATCTTGTTATCTTTTAGCAGGTATTGGCTCCAGTTCAGAGTTTTATGAAAATTATCTTATTGAAACTCTTCAGCCTAAACCAAACTTTAATGAAAAACACAGTTCCTTCTGATTTTTCCAATGCTAATTTAAACAGTAGTAAAAAAATGCTGCCTTAAATTAGCTTTAATCTTCATTTATATCATATCATTTAAAATTGAGTTAACTTGTTAAATATAATTGATTACAGATTAAGCTTTCCAGGGAATAAATATATCCTCTCATGCAAAATGAAGAGAGGGAAAATCAAAGCACTTGATGCAAGCAAATCCTAAACAGTCTACTAGAACAGAAGGAATAAAAGTTTTTCTTATCTTATATATTTCATCTATAATTGGGTCCCTTCTTTATTTGTGTTTCACCTCAACCAAGTAGTAGATGGATGTTCAACTCACAAACCAAGAGCTCATCCAAATATTGTTTGGAAATTTATAAGTTGCAATGAAAATTTTAGCAGCATGTTTTGCTTATTTTCTTTAGGTAAGCATTAGATTGAGGAATTATGTATATGCTTCTTGGAGTATAGTGCAACTTTAATGCCTGAGTGTTTTTTTGGTAAAGTTAACCTTCATTTTGATTTCTTCATCTATTTCTAACAAACCACATCACCAAACATTACTTAGAAAGAAGCAAACATACTATTCCTCAATGTATCTTGCCATTTTCTGAGGTCCTCAGATGGCCTTAGAGATAATACTATAATCCAGCATACATAAACTATTCAAGCAATTGTAAGTTTAGTCATCAATAAGAAAACAGAATCCATAAATAGAATCGTCTTAATCTGCTCCAGTACTCTTTGAAAAATCCGAGATATAAAGTAAATCACACACAATTAGAAAAATCACATTGCATTTTAGGAGAAGAAGGTAAAAGTCTCTCAATGCTAGAGTTATATGCTAAAAGAAGATACCTAGTGAGTGCAAGCTTAGCCCTGAAAGGATTTTTGGTCAACTCAGAGCCAGCCATGTGTCCTTTTTTTTTTGTGTGTGTAGGACATCAAACCGTAGTGTAGGACTATGGTTTGATTTATCTGATTTACTGCATAATACTCTGAAAAACCAGAGTAATAAAAGAAAAATATTTTTTAAGTTAGCTATAACATTTTATGCACACATCTATCATATAGTGAAATAGAATTTATGCTTAAAAGAGTACTGTTGATATGCATTTCTATACTGAATCAAGAGATTTCTTTTATACTTTTTATTATGAGATAATTATAGATTCATTTGAAGTTGTACGAAATAATTTGATACAATCCCCTGATCTTATTAGAGCCCAATTTTTAACTATCTGGTGAACATGACCCAAACTTCAGTTAATGTCTCTCCACTCTCCTCATATTGTTCCTCGCTCTATATTCCCATGTTTATGTTTTGGATGCCTGGGTAAATCATTTTTCACTCACTGAGATGAGGAATGGGGGAGAAATATCAAGTACTTGTGGGGAGCGGGGAGCTGGAGGCAAGAATCCGAAAACATTAAGTTGGAGTTTCTGTAGGACATCCAGCTTGAGATGTCTAGCAGGTATTTGGCTTGACAACTCTGCAACTCAAATCTCAACACTGCCATGCCTAGCTGAAAGCAAGCATTATAATTAGGTCAAAGACGCCAAGAAAAACTTGGCCACCTTTAGAAAAAACACCATCAACAATAGCCAGCATATCTCCTCCAGCATCCCCCTCCAGGAAAACTACTTCCTCTATTCCTTGGGGCTTCTATTTACACCTCTCTTTGGCCTCTGTAGTGAAATGTCAAGAATACAAAGATTTATTTGGTTTTTGTCTGGGGATAGAGTTTATTTTAAAGATGCTAACAAATTCAAGTGGTGGCAGAGTATAGTTTCTATAATATAAAATTTCAAACAGCCAGTTACTGTTCTTCCATCCCTTTGATGGGGCCCAAACTAAACAGTTCCACATTCATTACAAAAGACCTCTGTAGAGTACCTTATTATGCATCATTTAAAGAGAGTAGAAGAACACAAATCCAGGATTCCTTTGGAATTTCAGACTGTATAAATAGCCCTTCGGTGAATGACAGCTTAAGCTGTGCTATGCAAAAAGCATGGCAGAGACAATAAATTATTTGAACTGAGTTGGTTTTTCCATATTATTCTAACCCTTGAGCATCATAGGGACAATTTCCCTTTGCTATATTTCTATACTAAAGTCCAAGGGTAATATTTAGAGTGATTTCCCACGAGCTCTTGTGATGATCTGCATTATTAAAAACGATTATTTCCAACCAGCGGCCATATCTGCCAGCAGCAAGGCATGCAGGAAGCATTGTGTGAGCTCTTGGCTCTGGGAACACTGCTGTAGATCCCTGGACAAAGTGCCAGCAACTTTTTTCACCTGACTGGAGGGTTTGGAAATAGTTTTTCTTTGTGTCTGCAATCCATTTTAACAAAATAGTTTCTGTGTTTAGTTAAAACTGGGATAATGGAGAAGATGAGGCCTTTGAGAACGGTTGTTTCATCGACTAAGGATTCCTGGCAAATTTTAAACAATGTAGAATTTCATTCCTTCTTGATTTTCCTGACTAAAATAATATAACTGGTGATAGAACTGCAGGTAGACCGATGGTTTGGCTATGGCATTATAGCATGCAACTGAGATTTACACAGAGATTAACAAAATTAATGTATTTTACTAAACACTTATTAATACCAATCAGTGCCTACACCTTTGCTGTGCCTCTGACACTCTTCATACTTGTCTGAGGCTCTTTCTAAGAACATTTCTTACCTGAATCTGGTGCCTATGCCGTGGGTACACATGGTAGGAAACTTCTAAAGCTGAGAGAGTTTCCTCTAGAAATCCATTAAAAACCTTGGCCTCAGAATAATAATAACACCATGATGTCAACTGTTCCTTCCATTTTTTTGGATATGTTTCAGCCAATGCCAATCTTGACATGAAACACAACTCCCTTCACTGTCTTACATAAGAAATGCAAGCATATTTAGTATATTATTTTTGAATTTTTATGGGATTGTGGCTTGGGGTGGGTAGGTAACATCCCACAGCCCATTGGCATTTCATTTAAAAAAAAATAGACATTTCTCTTTGCCAAGTCTTTCCTTCCTGCTGCCAACCACAAGGTCACACAGCTCTAACCATTCCTCCCACATGGTGTTCAGCACCATTTCTTTTCCTTTACCTCTTTGAAGTATTCCTTCACCAGCCCTAGATGCCAGTCCCAGTCTAGCTTCTTCCCCACCACAGGCTTTTCAAAATATCTTCTCAGCAAAGCTCAGCTTGCCCTACAAAGAGAGTCTCACATTAGCTGTTCAGGAAACTCCATTTTCTCCATATCATTAGATTCATAATAATGACAACAATCTCAGGAGAAAAGGAAGGAGAAGAGTATGCCATTTTCATTCAGAATTATTCAAAGCAGAAAGTAATACCACTCACAGAGAAAAAGAGAGAGTACTATGGACTAGGGCAGGAGGCAGGAGGCAGGGCCGGCTGAGGTCAAAACAGTTACTGACTCCATAAAGGAGAACACAAGTCTGGACCTTTGATTTGTTACTTTCTGCTCAAAATTACTGTAGTGTATTTATGAAAGCCATGGAGAATGATTAATTGTAACTCTGCCAATACCTTCATCTAGAGGCCTGTTGCCATTTTTCTTTTATATTTTTATCGCCAAGAAAGGCAGGATTACATTTTTTTCTTTCAGATGGAGTTGGTGTAGTGTATTCTTGGTTATCAAAATACTCATGGTTTGGGGACTTTGACATGGTAAATATTCATGGTGTGTAAAAGCATGATACATAACTGTATGATCTTACATTAAAATGCTTACTTGTGTAGATAGATACACACACGGGACCTAGAAGTCAAACTGTAAACTGCTTGTGATTTATGGATGACTTTGTTCTTTGCTTCTTGTATTTTTTGGTTTTCTTTTATGCACATATTAACTTTTAAAAAATAAATGTTTAAAAAACTAAAAAAATTAAAGCAATTATGCAGGCGGTGTCTTTTACATTTTCTAATTACCAACATTTCAGAATATACATTTCACCTCCCTACATTAGCACCTCTTTACCCCACACTGATATATCCATTACTGTAAGGATTTATTCCGTTTTGGTACTTAGGGGCAAACCTCTTCATATTCAGAAAGGAAGTATAGGGTATATTAGGAAAAGCAAAATTCATGAATATTGAATGTCCCTGGCCCACTGCTAATTTGAGAAAAAACCCTCAATTAGAACCCAAACTTCAATAGGTAAGAAAAGAAAAAATAACTATAGCTGCAAACTACTTCTTGATAGATTATTTCAATGTGTAGTGTGCTCACAATATTTTTTTCCTGCTTCTTCTCTTTTTTTAATTATTTCCCTCCTTCTAAATCTCCCCACCCCTTCCATGAACATCATGATTACCATTAATTTCTATCGTCCATGGTGAAGAGTATTAAGTTTTGAGAATTTCATTTCCAATTTCTACATATTTGTGTCAGACCCAGAAACTACTGAAAAAGTCAAGAACTGATTCCTCATTCACATCTCTTCCCCTTCACTGGGGGTGAAAAGTGCCCTTGACAGTGAAAGGTAACTATTCAAAGTGTGGCTGGGCCTAAGGCTGCCAAGTGGGCTTTCAGGGGCCTTTAACATTTCATTTTCTTTTAAGAAATATACTGAGAGTGAGATGGGAGTGAAGAGGCATAATATTAAACCTTTTGCATTTGGGCAAGGAAGGAACAGAAGGCACATTAGGCTTGGTTTGCTCAATGACAGCAGGAAGCAAGTGAGGAAAGGATAGAGTGAAAGAAAGTTGGGTAGTTATCAAAGGATGATTGCCTAGAAGTCCCTCCCTCCCCTGCTTTTCTCTTTCTACCAATGGCCAGCTTCTCCTTGGAATTAACTCTCTTCCACACTGCCATGGATATACAAATTCAGTAAAAAAAAGTCTCTCTGTGCAAAGTCAGTGTTATCTCAGAAAAACAAAGAGGTGAAGAAGAGAATAGCTGAATGGAATCAAATAGGAAGAAATGGATGGCAAGAAACAAATAAGCTATGCACAAGACTTCTAAAGCTGAGGTTGTGATTGGGCCAACAACCAAGATTTTTGAAAATTCAAATTAAAAACTTCAGAGAATTTTGAAGTTATAAGTTAGATACAGCAAAATCCAACTATTCTCTATTACTCCAGATAAAGAAATTGGAGTCCAAGGACATGAAGAAATTTGTCCAGGGTCATACATGTAAAATAGAGATTAATTTGGACCTTGAATCCAAGTCACCTGAAATACAGACAACTGGTATTTTGCAAAAAGCTTACCAACATGAATATTTTCATATTCTACAATCATACACATAGGTTATTGTGTACAAAGCATGTCAACTCACAATATTTATTAGGATAATTAATAACTCAAAAATTACCCTGAGACTTACAGTAAAATAAAAATAAGAATAGAGTAAGCTATAAATCACATTACCGTAAAACACTATCAATTTGATCTGTTTCTTATTTGCAAAGAGAAGAAAAGAAAGAACACCAAAATCATACAAGTCAGTATCCTGACCTTCAAATGATGGAAATACTTATTACTTTAAAAAAATAAAATAAAATAAATAAAAAATAAATAAAATAATTGCAATCTCTGATCTTCTCATGATTTTAATATGTGTTTGTCTCAATCTCTGGCAAGCTGAAATACCACATTTTTTTTTTAAATCTCTAAGTAAGAGCTAGGAGACCTTGGGTAAGTTACTTACCTTGTGAATATCAGATGAGATGGTTTATGCAAAAGTGCTTACTGAGCCTGGCATCTGGTGTGTGTGTGTGTGTGTGTGTGTGTGTGTATATATATTTGGCATTGACATCTGGTATATAATCAGCACAGTGTTAGCTGTTTTTATTAGTAGTAAATAATTTTTTTCATGAAAAAAAAATAAAAGGAGAAGGATCACCATATCAGGGAAAATGTAGGATTTGGCTACAAGTATCAGTTCACTGGGAGTAACAGCTGGTCTCTTTATAGGACTTAGGATACAGATTACATAAAATATATATATAGGAAAAGGAAAAGGGTAAAAACTTTCAAAGTTCACCAGTTGTAGCCCACAGCGTTTCACTCAAGCTCATTAGGAAGTTTACATTTATAATGTAATCTCTTTGAAACAGATTTGATTTTTTAGTAAGGATCTTGTAAATTAGAACTTTCCCAGAGGGCTAACCTCATACAAGTTGTTCCAGAGGTGGAATTCCTTCTGATCAAATATCTCAGAGCAGAAGAAAAATGGTTCACTAAGACTGAAGTATACTGGTTTATATAATTAGCAGAGAATATCGGAATACCAGGGGCAGCATTAGCAATTAATAATACCCTTGCCTTTAGAACTGCATTTAGCAAAAGAAATACATTTAACTTACATAAAAGAACTGTGCAAATTAGCAGTACACTGTCTCAGCCCAGCTGTTGTAAAGTATTACCATATGGCTTTATAGTACACCTTTATTTCACCTTGGAGATTAAAAGGCCTTTTTAAAAAATACTATTTCCTAAGGTTGTTCTGGGCTACACAAAAAAATACCAGTACCTCTCTACATTTTGGGGGAAACTGGCTAATGTAGAAAGGTTATAGTTTATACGCTTACCTTTTCCTACTACCTCACCTAGCCAAGATTCTAATGAATGAAGTCATACTTAAATCAAGCAAAGTAATTGAGAAGTGAATTAAATTCTCCTTCCAAATAATGCATTCAGGGACACTCACTGTGGAAAAGACCAACACAGGAAGGAGAGAAAGCAGATGCAGGGGTTTTTCCTTAGTTCAACATGATATGAAAATGAGGCCCTTGGGTTAAGAGGCACAGAGGGTCATAGGAAACGGTGACCAGCACATTGCCTGGCACCAAGTTGGCACCTGATTAATGAAGGATAAATCAATGAATACATTTAAAAATGTTGTTAGAGTAAAGCTGTATGAGTTTGCTATTATTTGTAAGAAATATCCAAACCCATAGGAGCAGACTATCCAGGAGACTGATGATAAAAACTGCTAGATCAGGAATAAATCCTTGGAAGAATCCTGTCACTAAGGGAAGGTGAACAGATCTAAGTTCAATCAGGCAAATGAACAAGAGAACAGTCTTTTTTTTGAGTGCTTCTACAAGTGGAAAACTTTTCCAATTTATATATATATAAGACAGTTTAAATAATAGAAAAAATCAGTTAAAGCTTTCCTTTTTAAGAAAGACATATGCAAGCCTAGAATATTTTAATCTACAGCCAAATAAATGTGCATTATGGAGACATACCGCTCAAGTGGGACAAAGTCATTTTTGTTGCATTACATGGGTCTTCAAACTTTTTTTGTAAAAGAATGGATAGTCAATATTTTTGGTTTTGAGGGCCACATTTGTCTTCTATCACTGCTGCTGCTGTGGTTCCTCCTCCCTTTTCCTCCTTCTTTTCCTTCTTCTCCTTTTTTCTCCTTCTTCTTTTCCTTTTTATGCATTTTCTCCTTGACATCGTCTTGTTCTTCCCCCCTCTTCTGCTGCTTCTTTTTCACCTTCTCCTTCTCTTTATACCCCTTTAAAATGCAAAAACCATTCTTAGTTCATGGTTGGCACAAATACAAGCCATGGCCAGTGACCTCAACGATAGTTTGCCAACATCTAGTGCATAGGTTCAATGGTGCTGCTCTGTTTTTTTCTTTGCACAAATCACATCCATGATAGATCAAGTGTGACTTTCAAGTTTTAACTTTAAACTTAAACTTTAAATACATCATCTAAAAAAAATGCAAAGCACTATGAATACAGGATTCTAATACATTTTTGTGATTGTTTTTCTGATTCTCTCATAGTTTCCTCTTTCAAACCTTGTATTGGCACCTGGCAACTGACAGCAACAAGCCCTCAGATGGCTCTAATACATGGCCAAGTTTGAGAACCACTGATTTAAAATATAACGTCCTGTCCTCCTGGAGATTACATTATAATAGGTCATTGTAAGCATTTTTCAGTTAATCCCTGTGGAATTTTGCCAGACATGAACTTAGTCATCATTAAATATTTGCTGTTATTGTTCATATTACTACTACTAGTTGTAATAATGGTATCAGAACTATGAAGTGGGTACTACTACTCCAGAATTGCTTACATGAGACATAAATCACTTCTATCTGTATTTATCTTAAAAATATAGCATAAGATTAGTCAGAAATAGATGGCTCTGAAGCAAAATTTAAAAAATGGTTTTAGAAATTTCAGAGAAGATAATGGCCATTTGAGGGTAGAACAGGTAACCTACATTACCTCTATGAAGACCTGCCCTCCAGAGGAGAGTGCTACTTAGCAGTACCCACTTGTTGCTATGTGGAAATGCCAATCCACTAGTGGCAGATTTTACAATTTTTTTTTCAATCTGGAGTTTTATATAAAGTGTCTTGGCTTTTTAGTATTGAAACCTAATTCAAATTGTGGATCCAACTGAACATGTCTGTAGGCCCCACTTAGGTCCAGGGTCATTTGCCTGCAACTTTTGATGTTATTCATTCCTTTTCATTTTACATGCACACAAATGAGAGCTCAGGAAGCTCAGAAAGTTATCCAGGTTCCCAGCATTCAACAAGGGATAGGAACTATCATTCGAGTCTTTTTTCATCACCTCAATGCTTTTGCAGTCATCTTCCCATTCTAAAACACATTGTCCTGAATTCTCATTGGACTGGTGAGGAGGAGAACTGGGGTAAAAGTATATAAAATGAGAAGTTACAGTACACAGTAGGATTTAATAAATGCTACCTAATTAAATTCCAACATCAGAGACTTTAAAGAACCCTCGTATTGCCACTCTTCAGGTTCTCAGGAAAGTGTAGCATCTTGGGTTTTTTGTTTGTTTGTTTGTTTGTTTTTCTTTCTTCTTTTAATACGCCAATTTGGTCTGATTCTTGAAAAGGGGTTTTAGTTTTGTTGAAAAAAATTCAGATTGCTTCTTATTGTCTCAGACTGTTTTCTCCCTCTTGATTCCTTTTCTTTGTCCCTAGTGGCTCAGGTCTTATATCACAAAACTGTAAGAATTTTGATTTGTAAATGCTATGCTTGCATGCAAACGAGAAGAGGCCCCTTCATTTGTATGAAGAGAGTTGAAAGCCCAGCAGATCTTCATGAGGCCAGATTCCATATGAGGCACCTCACACTGCACCCAATATGGCATTTCTAGGCCCCAAGTGAAGTTAAAGTTAGCCATACTATACACCATCATTCAAACTTGTTTAGGTTTTTTCTTTTGATTCATGCCTTTGCTGTATTTTGTACATCCTCCTGACCATTCTTAGCAGCTGTAACAACACTTGTGGTATTACCAGTAATTTGCAACTTATCAAACATGATTGAACCTTGTTCTTTTGTGTAAACGAAACAGAACTCTTTGGTTGGCTTTCTTTATACTTTGGACATAGTGTAAAGGAAACGGAGACTATATTTGCATGCCAGACAATGAAACATAACTCACAGTGTATACATGCCTTTGACATTGTAATTACTAGCTGTTGTTTAGATTCCATGTATGGTCACTGGCTTTGGCTGTGTTGAAATCAGCTGTATCAACATTTAATCAAAGTCTTATAGATTTTGGTTGTATATTTTTCTAACGTCAAAATAGAAATGCTGAGACTAAAAAATAGGTTGGAAGGAATGGAAATGTGTGTGCAATACATTGCAAAAATAATGAACATTCACGGCATAATAAATGAAGTTCATTCTAAATTTGTCAGTAATGAAATCAAACATCACATGGAGCCCATTTAAAATTAGGATTATTTCTCTAGCATTTCAGCAACTTCTAATTAATTTTGCTTCAGTTTACATTCAAAATAGCCCCCTTTGCAACATATTCTGTTGAAGTATTTTTTTATTTAACATGAAATATTAAAATGAAAACAACTGTAGAATTTTTCTCGTGAAAAAAATGTAATATATAACTCTTGGAAATCATATGTAGAATATACAACCAACACCATATCATTTAACACCATATAATATGATGGCATTCAGCAACATAACGATCAGGAATTACTTTGTTTCTGAAGAGTGGGAAGGATTTCTGTAGATTTATACATGGGACTTCTAAAGTTTCATGTACAAGATTTGGGGGGTGGTTATGGGTGTGTGACAGTAGTTGTGGGGGAGGATGAGAGCACAATGGTCTGTGATGTCAAATGCAGGCCTTTTCCTCTGTACATTTTAAGAAAACTCCCAAGATAATGGTCTTCTCTCTCCTTTACTTGTGCCCGTACTTAAGGATTCCCATAAAATGGAAAGCTATAAAATCATACGATCATAACAAAATTATGAACCTGTCAGTTGATTCATACACAATGTGATGCTATACTGAATAATTATTCTTCATACTTAAAGAATGAAAAGACTCTTAAAATGTTGTATAAAGCAACTGTGGTATAAAAGTAATGCATATTTGGTGTTTATCCATTCAACAATTATCATGTACCTATGATATGTAAAGCACTAAAATAGTCACTATAGGATATATAAAGATAACTAAGCCTGAAATCTGTCTTCTGTGAGTTTATAATCCCACAATTAAATAGTAATTATACCACATAAAAAAACAAGCCAGCCAGAACATGATGATATCATGTCCAAGTTCAGATGGGAGAGGACTCTTTTCCAAACATAATGATCAGGGAAGTCTTCCTGGAAGATGAGTAGATATACCTGGGACATACAAGGTTAAAGAGTCTAACATTCATATTTTCTCAAAAAGCCAAGGCTGCAAAGATGAGTTTTAGGAGATTGGATCCATGAGTTTAGATATGTGACCTAAAATCAGAAATAGAATTTAAGACTAGATGGAAGGAAATTAGAGAATAAAATTAGAGGTACAAAACAAAAAATAAGAGGTTGTTCCAATGATTTTAGATGGAAATTAAGAGAGAATAGGCGGGGCAGTTGATGTCTGAATAAAGGAATACAACTAGGAGATAGTGAATAAGTGTAATTAACAAAGAAGGCTGGAAAATTTTAAATAATTAAAATTTCAGACTTGAAGAGCTTGGGAAATGGTGGACCCTTATTAGAAGTAACAAAACTGGATTGGCAGGACAGAAACAAGTTTAGATGAGGGCATGCAACATTTACAAACAGTAGTCAGCTAGCTATCATGATCAATTGGAACCTTGACAAAAACAAACAAAACCAGTGCCAGAGATGCAGATTCACAAAAGAGCTATTCATTGGTTGAGGATATCACCAAAGAGTTACAAGGAATCAAGTATAAAATCTTGAATAGAAAACAAAAAGTCCAGAACATTTATTGTTGAGCCAACAAGACCCAGAGAAAGAAACAGGGGACTCTTACACAAAAAGTCAAGAGAAATGATTTCTGGGAGGAGATTGGTTTCAACAAAATCAAAAATTTTAGCAATATAAGAGAAGAATATGGACTAAAAATGAATTTGGTAATTAAGGAATTATTGGAAAGTTTTTTTAAGGTCTTTTACAAAAATTTCTTTTTTTAGATTTGTAAACAGACATCAATGAAAAAAGTAATGAAAAAACAGAAATACTAAATAGATGATAGATAACAGACATTTTTAAGATAACTCTAGATAGAAAATACAGGGAAGATTTTTCTCCCTTCCCATTGATATACCTAAAATACCCCCTCTTACGAAAGAGAATTTTAAGAATCAATAACAATTATAAACTAAAATCTGCTTGGAACAGAACTATGTAGGAATCTCCAGTAATAAATAAACCAGTGCTTCTAAAAGTGACTTATAAAATATAAAGCACAATAAAATCTATTACTTAGTATCACCATCTACACAGAAAACTGGCCCACAAGTCACCTCTTCCACTTAGGCTGTTCTCTAACCTCAAAGTCAGTAAATGGATTTTAAAAGCAGCCCTTAAGACTTTGCAAATTAAATTCAGGTATGAGGCAAATGCACTTTAATTGTAAAAACATTAAAAGAGTTATGTTTGTGTTATAAAGGACTAAAAGGGAACAGGAAATACTGTTGTTTTCTGTAATTGAAAGTATCATAGTTAGACTTGAGATTTAAAAGACGGAATCTTTATAGACAAATGGCCCAGGGAACACTTGATGGAATAAACTCTTTTAGGACATAAGAAAAAAATGGAACCAAGGGACACTATTACTAGTCTCAGATTTGGAGCAGGGCCTATTTATTCCCCTGTTACAAGATGGGAGAAAAGCATGATGGCACATGAAAGTAAAAAATGAATAGAGAAGTTACATAATTATACATACATATAAAAAGGTAGGATTTAGAGTTCAATATAAATACAATTCTATGTAAAACCAAAGAATACATAGCACAATTCTTTTTATTTTTAAAAAATTTAAAATCAATTTAAAGAATCAAATCCCTTGGTAATATTCAAAAGTATTAAATAGCACAATTCTATATTCAGCATGAAGTATAGCCAGCTTTTGTATTTTGGAATACATATGAATAATGTTAATCATTTGATGCTTAGCCAAAAACCACTACGTGGGGCTACTGTGGACTGATTCTTTGTGCTGGCAAAATTCCTCAAAGCAAGAGAGCAATTTAACAGGAAGTCTGACTTATTATTTAGTCTTAATTTTTAGATCAGATTTTTTGGGGAGCAAAGTTTCCGGTAGTTTCTAATTACAGAGACAAATCCAAATATATAATTATAAACAAAATATATTTACAAATTAATCTTACTAACAAGTTGTTAAATGCCTACATTTTATTAAGGCAAATTATTAGCAACAATTTTACAACTGCTCCATGGAGTTTGAATGGGACTTCATCTGTCAATAGGTAGACTAAAGAGTCAGAATACAGAAGGCAAAAATGGCATGGCTATAAACCCCTCTGGGAGAGGATTTAAAATATGACTTTTTAACATTCACAGATATTGAAAAAGTTATTTTTGTTTTCTGAAAATGGGAAATGAGTTTTAAAATCTACAATGCTCCCCTTGTAATAACTAAACTCATTCTAAAGAGGACCTCTCTCCGGAATAAAAGCTTCTTTTTTGTTTTAATCAGAACATGTCAGTGTTTTGAGATAATGACAGGAGTTTTTCTGGATAAAGCAACTCAAAGACAGATAGAGAGCAGCACTGGTGACTGCTTACTCAAAGACATAAGAAGATATTTTGTGGGGAAATCACTGTAACAATACAGTGTTTCTGAATGATGGTGAAAGTCAGCCATCGGTTTTTTTTTTTTTTTTTTTAATCTAGTAGAGCAAAGGAGAAGAAAAAAAAAAAAAGAATGACACGTGAGAACAGGTAATATCACCCTGAGGAGGTGATGTTAACTTAGGGAGATATAACACTGAGTTGAAATTGCTTTAGCCAGAGAAACTCTTCTCATTTTGAAGACAAAAGTTTTGTCTTTAGTTCTATAGCATAAAACAATAAGCACGATGCAAAAATCCCTGATCTCATTAAGCTTACATTTCAATGGAAGGACAGAGACAATAACCAAAATACCCAGGTATAAATTGTCTGTTTTAGAGTCATAAATGCTACAGAAAATATTAAATCAGGTAAGTAGGATGAGAGAGGAATTCCTAAGAGGAAAAGAATTAAAACCTGAGGAAGATAAAGGAAAGAGCCATGTGAATATCGGGGGAGTACTCCAGGCAAACAGAACTAAAAGTACAAAGCCTCTATGGCATAAATATGACTGGCAGGTTCATGAGAAAACAAAGAGGTGAAGGCTGTTGAGTTGAGTGAGCAAGAGGAAAGGAGGAGACAAAGTCATGAGATGATGTGTAGTTCCTTATAGTCCATAGGAAACACATTGGCTTTTACTCTGAATGAAATGGAAAGTTATTGAAAGATGTATAGAGTGCCAAGGTATTCTAATGGTATCACTGGCTGCTGCAGTGAAAATAGTGAAGGGTGGCAAGAGCAGTAAGCAGGAATACTCATCACAACATTATTACAATAATCCAGGTGAGAGATGGTGGTAGAATGGACGAGGATGGTGGCTAAAGTGAAGAAATGTGGTTGGATTCCAGATGTATCTTAAAGCAAGTGTTGACAGGATGTTTTGATGGATTGGATATGGGGTGTGAAAGAAAGAAGAATCAGGAATCATTCCAAGCCCTTCAGTTTGAGCAACTGCAAAAATGAAATTACCATTCACTGAGATGAGTAAGACAGAGGATAAGATTTAGGGTGAAGGAGAAAGTCAACAATTTAGTTGTGGGCACATTAAGTTTGAGTGCCCACTGGATATCTAAATTGAGATGGTATGTGGACAGTTGGATTTAAGACTCTAGAGTTATAGAGAAGTTTGGGCTGAGATAGAAATCTTAAAGCCATCATAGTAAATGTGGTATTATAAACCTTGATTCATGAAGGGAATGAGTATAGAAAAAGAAGGGAAGAGGATCCATGTTTGGAGGAAAAATAAATGAAATGAAAAAAAAAGCAAAAGGAGTGGGGGGAAATGGATAGAATACTAGAAGAAAGATAAGAAGAGTATGGGTTTTAGACACCAAGGGATGAATACGATGCAAAAAAAAGAAAAAACAAGTGAGTGTTCAGCTGTGTAAATGGCCCCTGACAAATTCAGCATTGGGAATGGCCATTGAAATTTGAATTAGGAAGGTCATGGTGGCCTTAACAAGAACAATTTCAGGGGAAGCATGGTGATAAAATCTTAGGGCAGGATGAACAGAGAATGGAAGGAGGAATCTGGAGACTAAGTATAGACAGCTCTTTCAAAGACATTTGCTGTCAAGGGAAGGAAAGAAATGGACGTTCATGGAGAGGCAAGTGGAGTCAAGAAAGTTTAGTCTATTTTAAGATGAAAGAAATAAGAACATATTTGTATAATGATGGGAAATACCAGGTAGAGTGGCCAAATTTTACGATGAAGGAGCAAGAAAAAAGCCCTGAAGTAGGTGATAAAGGTAAGGATGTGGTGTGCACAAGTGAAGAAATGGTCTTTGTCAAGAGGACAATTGATCTGGTGTAACAAAAATAAAACCAGAGTTTGGAGGCTGAGATGAGGTAAGAGACAATGTAATGACAAGAACAAACAGAATTTCTCTTCCAACAGGTTTTATTTTTTTAGTAGTAAATAAGTTAATAAGTGGTCCTCACTTAAGACTGAGAAGAGAATATGAAGTATTAAAAGTTTGAGCAAAAAGGAAAAGACATGGGTAGTCATCCATGGAGTGTGGAAATGCAAATGGATTACGTGATTCATTAAGAATCTAGTTGAGTTTAGGTGATCATAAAATTATTCTATGACAACTGGTTTTTTTTCCAGCCATACTCAACTGCTTGGGTACATTCATAGAATTAAATTAAACCAAACTTTAAATGTTCAAGTGGTTGAAAATATTGACTGCACTTCTGTTTTTTGCTTGTATCCTCATTTAAAAGTGGCACATAGGGATTCCTGGGTGGCGCAGCAGTTTGGCGCCTGCCTTTGGCCCAGGGCGCGATCCTGGAGACCTGGGATCGAATCCCACATCGGGCTCCCAGTGCATGGAGCCTGCTTCTCCTTCTGCCTATGTCTCTGCCTCTCTCTCTCTCTCTCTGTGTGACTATCATAAATAAATAAAAATTTTTAAAAAGTGGCACATATATGAATGTTCTTGATGTTCATCAATCTCATCTTGATGAAATGTTCTTAGTGATAACTGCAATCCTATACCCTAAGTTCTTTAGTCTATAGATTTGCTTAAGCAAACTGACTTAAAATGTTTCATAACACAGAAAGTCTTAACCCAGGGGTTGGCATTTTTTGTCTGCAAAGGGCTAGACAGTAGATATTTCAGGCTTTGTAAACCATGTACCTTTGTCACAATTAGCAAGCCATATGGTTTCTGTAAGAGTTACTCAACTCTGCCGTCGTAGTCTTTTTTTTTTTTTTTAAATTTTTTTTTTTTTTTTTTTTTTTTTTTTTTATTTTACGATAGTCACAGAGAGAGAGAGAGAGAGAGAGAGAGAGAGAGGCAGAGACATAGGCAGAGGGAGAAGCAGGCTCCATGCACCGGGAGCCCGATGTGGGATTCGATCCTGGGTCTCCAGGATCGCGCCCTGGGCCAAAGGCAGGCGCCAAACCGCTGCGCCACCCAGGGATCCCTGCCGTCGTAGTCTAAGGCAGCCATAGACAACATGCAAATGATTGTGTGGCTAGGCTCTAATAAAGCTTTATTTACAAAAATTAGGTGGCAGGCAAAAATCACAGGTCTTAGGTTTCCAACCTCTGTTTTAAATTATACCTTGCTTAAATACTATGTGAAAGCAGTTGAGTGAGTATTAAATAGCTGTTAGTGAAATATTTAGATAAATATAAAATTTGTGAAGGCATCTACAAGTGTGCTTAGCATGAACTACCCTATATAGAATATTCTCTTTCAATGGAACATAAAGTCAGAAACTTTGGTACTAAAGTAGTAGTCTACATATTAGCAGCATCAATATCACCTGGGGAACTTGTTAAACGCAGAATCATGGGCTTCCTCCTTGACCCATTGAATCAGAGTCTGAATTTTAAAAGGAGCCCCAAGGTGCCTGGATGGCATAGTCAGTTAAGTGTTGGACTCTTAATTTTGGTTCAGGTCACAGTCTCAGGGTCTTGAGACAGAGCCCCTCGTTAGGCTCCATACTCAGCATGGAATCTGCTTGAGATTCTCTCTCTCCCTCTCCCTCTGCTCTTACTCTCTCTCTCTCTCAAGTAAATAATAAATCTTCAAAAAAATAAAAGGAGCCCTGTGTTTTATATACACATTGAAACCTGAGAAGCATTAATTTAGAAGTTAATAATAGGATTTCCAATGTGTAAGATTAAATAACCTATAGCAAATATCATAAGGAGAACAAAAACCAGAACATAAGGCAAAAAGAGAGAGTGAGAGAAATAAAAAAGAGAGAAAAGGAAAAACATTTCCCCATGAAATATCCATCAAATAATAAATGGATAAATAAAATGTATTATATCCATACATTGGAATATTATTCAGCCATGGATGAAAGCTGAAAATATTATGCCTGGTGAAAGAAGCCAGTTGCTAGAAGCCACCCATTTTACAATTCCATTTATATGAAATATTCCATCTAGGCAAATCAATAGAGACAGAAATTAGATTAATGGTTACCAGAGGCTGGGAAGAGAAGAGAATGGGGAGTAACTGCTAATGGTCACAGGGCTTCTTTCTGGGGTGATGAACATGTACTGGAGTTAGATAGTGGTGATGGCTGGACAACTCTATGAATATACTAAAAAGCACTGAATTGTACATTTTAAAATAATGACTTGAATTTTTTTTTCAAATTTTAAAAGTCAAAAAAATTAGAAAACAAAGGCAGTATAATGAAAGGCTTCCACCCACAGCAATTTTGTGGCAATCGAATTTAAGGAGTTCAAGAGTTTTAGTAAGAATTGATGAGCAGGCACTGCAGTTTATACAGAACTAAGTAAAATAAATATTGATAGTCAGAATGAGCTTTTATTTAGACTTGACATGGGTTTGATTGTAAGGACAAAAATACTGCAGAGAAATGATGTTCTGGTTTACCCGAAGTAACCTACCTCAGGTTACATTGTCAGGAAGGTTAGGTAGCAATTGCCATAGAGAGAGCAAGGGTGGAGTGAGATGGGGGTGGGGGGGGAGTGAAGGAGAAGGAGAGAGAGAGAGAGAAAGAAAAAGAGAGGGAGAGAGATTTTCCAAGTTTGGTATGTTACACTGGATGTAACTTGAGTACCTTCCTGTATTAACTCACACCCTAGAACTGTACCACCAACCCCACAACACCACACCCCATAGCCACAGACAGCTTTCAGGTTTTTCCTCCCTTTCTTCAAAACAGTCTTGGGCCCAACCACACAATCTGAATTGGAAGATTTGGGCTGTTTGTAGGTGTTCCAAAAGGAATCCCAACTGTTTGAGTGTTTCACATAGTTGGGAGTCAGTAATAACGCAAACCGGGTGATGACTGAGTGAGTCACACTGGGGAAAACAGCCTGAGGCCGCATCTAACTACAATTTGCAGATGTGCTCTCCTACCCACTCACAGGAATCTCCACTTATTTACAGCCTGATCTATAACTTAGTACCCATGCATTTATATTCACAACGTACAAAGCCCAAAGTTTCCAAGTTGAAAACTGATTCTCAAATATGGCTGAGAATTTAAGTAGCAAAGTGTTTACAGTTTGAAAAGTACAAGCAGGACATTAATTCATTAGACGATGATTTCTAGCAAGCTGTGATTTTAAGCCCTTCAAGGATCATTTTTCTCCTTAAGTAAATAGCATCAAACTCATCTATTTATGTGAAATCTCAAGCATTTCTAATTTCCTCACTCATAGTAAAGTTATATCAGTAGTATAAACTAAAATTATTTTCACAAATGAAACCTAACATCATAAAGAATTACATTTCAGATTAACTCATTTTGTGCTACAGTCAACACAGGATGAACAATAGTAATTTAGAAGTAAATAGATTATAATCTGTTAGGGAAATTTTGATAAAGTCCCTTTCAATCCTAATGGGTTTATCATGGGTAGACCTACAGGTTTAGAAGGAAAAGTTGTACTATGTCTTCATTTAACCCTTCTCTAGGGCTAGTCATCACGCCAATGAAGCAGAAAGTGATGTGATCATCTCCATGGAAGAGAGGAAGAGTAAATATTAAAGTTAAGAATAAAAATCTAATGCAGGATGGCACATAGATTTCACCATTTGAGCCAATCTAAGAGATTAATGGTGGCTGTCTGGAGCTCAGACTAAAGGAAGATTCTAAGATCCTTAGTCCATTATGTATGTCTGCCATGGGCCTCAGAAGTGGGGAGTAAAAAGAATCCCTATATGGTATCAAGTGCTCTGGCTGTAATTTCAGTCCTTAATACCTCATCCTTCTCTACGTCAGTGAGCCCTCCAAAAATTACCTCCATAGAAAGCAATACTCAGTCCGGGTGACAACTTAGCCCTCAGTTCACATGATCATATGAGAAGTGAGAGAATTTTCAAGAAACCTAGCAATCATCAAAATGAAACAAACAATCAAGTAACTAATAAATAAAAGTTTTTAAATGTCTGAAAGACAGATGATCCATCCAGAGAATACTTCTCTGGGAAGGTAATGTGCTTAGCCTAGGTATTCATGGCAATGCTTCTGAATACAAGTCCTTAGAAGAAAAAACAGCCATATTTGCCATCTTAATGTACATGTTCTCTCTTCTCCTCTAATTTATCTGATGACTTTAAGATTTTCAAGATCTCTTTCTTGCTTTTGCTGCTCAGACATTTTCTCACAAAGTTGTCCATTTTTGTTAAGGATTTTTTATCATCTTTCCCAGCAAATCAAAATATTTGACATGGAAAAATAATCAATCAAAACTACATTTTGGGATACATAATATATAGATACACATTCTTGGTTGTCTGAATAGTGCTATATAGCTGCGGTCACTAAATAACTTTGAAATACATTTTTTTTTTTGTTTTACTTGTACAGCATTTGCAATTTCAGTCATTAAATGAGCTTTGCAGGTGTGCAAATACCCTGTTAATCCTGCTGTTTTCTGAAAGACTGCTAGCCACATCAACCAATACTTTGGAAGACCGGCAAAATGGAGAAGCTTTTTCAAAGCCCAACAATAAATTAGTAAGACGACGTATGTAACAAGTGGAACTTTGTTGAGTTAAAAAATAAGACCACCTGAAGTTTTATTTTTTTAAGCCATCAAGGATTGGACTTTTAAATACAAAACCAGATATGACCATTCTTGTCTGTCATTTGCTTTTCTTTTCATGTAAACATTATTTTCTTGATACAGTGAGAAATAAAAAAGTTCCTGACCTGTACTTCTCATTACAAAAAATAACACTAAGAGTACTTTGGTGAGTTTTAATCTGGGGTATCTCTTTTAAGGGGCACTTGTGTGCAGGAGAGAGAAACCATCTTTATATCTTCAGGATGCTACGTGGCTTTTAGCAAATGCTAATAAAACGGTTCAGAAGATAAGCAGTAACTAGCATAAAATATATCTACCTTTTCAGTGTTGTTTAAATGACCTTTCCACACCGTGTTCTAGGTGATCACACACAGTTTTGCCATAACTTTGCTCTTTTCCATTTCTACAAAAGTAACCTGATATGTAATTCCCATTGTAGAGTCAGCCTGAGCTGTGAACTTCTAAAATGTGTCAGTAACAGAAGTCAGGCTTTATATTACCTGCTGCAGCCAAGAATTCAGGTTATATTTTGGACCCAGATTCTATAAATTATGTTGGGGAATAATTCACTCGAGTCTACATAAGGAAGTTAAGAATGTCTCTTAGACTTGGATGTCATGAAAATGACTTGAAAAAAATAGCAAGTTCCTAAGTAGGATTGCCACCCTAGTGGTACTGGGACTTTGATTGTTTTAAAATAATCCCATACATATTAGTTCTTATGAATTTACAGTAATTGACTCGCTATGAATTTGGTAACCCTCTGTATAAACAACTCTCAAAAGAGAGTATGAACTTAGCACTAAGAAGCATATATAGGCATCTTAAACATCCTTTGATGATCAGCTTAAGAGAATAGTGTTTATTTTTTTGCTACATGTGAAAGTTCATTCTCAGTATCAAGTTTATTTTGTCCGCTAACTTTGTTAACCTTTCCAATTTCTTCCGTATTTGGTGTCCTTTCACAAAGAGCTGTTAGCATAGAACAGTTGCATCAGGGTTAAAGGTCAGAGCCATTACCGTGTTAACCTGAAGCATATATGCTGTTCCCGAGCTCACAATGTGTTTTTGATTACTTCTTAAAAATAAAAAAAGCCAAAAAGAGTATATAGCAAATTATAAGGCATCTATGAAATCTCTATCTACTGGATTTTTGATAAAACACTTAAAATATTTCAATTTATAAAGTTACTAAGAAGGCTAGAACAATGCTGTCTCATTTCAAAAAATCATTTTTGATTAATTTACTTTGAAATAGTCAAGCTTGTAATAAAATTTCAGCAATTTGAACTTTTTTCAAAAAATAGTATATTTCTTCTGATCTTTTAAAATAATATTTATATGGCAGCCTGGTTAATGAGTGAAACAACATCTATTTTTATTGAAATCATACTGTCATAATGGATAACTAACTGAGAGATATTTTCCTGTAAAGATTTACCGCTAATCCCTTAGTTGAAATTCATTTTACTCGAGAGACATTGAACCCATCACTTAGAAACAGTATTTGCAGACTTCACCAGGGTAACAGCTCTAATCCTTAAGGTAATCATCTTTCACCCCCTCTCCAGGTCTTTCTCCTTTTAAGTTCTCACTGGTCTTTTTAGAAAAACAGAAACTAGAAGACAGCTATTATTCTCCTCCATGGGATAGTCTACTCCATTCAGGCAAGTAATATCGTTTTCTGTTTACCCTCATCTAAAACAAGTGCACAGGGTCACCGTCTTCATGCTGATGTTTTCCCAGAGCAAAAAGAAGAAAAAAAAAGACTAATGTCAGGAGACAGACAGATCACCAAGTACAAGAACCTGAGAAGTAAACTCCATTTGCCTTTTTCATTTTTGCATTTGATACTTATACGGGAGGAGGGAGAGAAGAGGATGAAGAGGAGGGGGGGGGAAAGGGGAGAAGGAGAAAGAGGAGGGGAAAGGCCATATTCCTGGTTGAGAACTCATAACCTGAGTTAGTCTGAATATCTTCTTTTACTTCTGTTAACATTCATTGACAACATTCCAAAGGGTGCCATGATTAGCAATAAGGCAAAAAGAAATTTACTTCATTAGTACTTTCATTTAATTCCAGCTTTTTCCAATATAATTTCAGGTCAAAGACACACTAGTACATAAAGAATGGATTACATGCTTTCATATAGCATATCAGAGAACCGGACTACATACAGATTTTGTATGCTTCTTTGTGTCAAAGGAACATTTGTTGAGTAAATGAAAGGGGTTTTCAGAATTCTAGAGCAGGAATGAGTTCTTTAGTAGGACTCTGAAACTATTTAGTTCCTTTATTATTTTTTTTTAAATCATCTACCCACATTCATCATTGGCATTGGCTGAAGAAATTTAAGACATTCACAGGCATGACCAATAATAGATAATTGACTAAAATTATAAAGCTTGCAATTTGATAATGAATACCAGCCTTTCTCCAAATAAGTAGACAATGTTATCAAAAACCTCCTAGATAATATCAAGGTAAAATTTTTGTTTTAAATCTCTGATAGGTTCGGGAAGCTATTTAAATCACCACTTTCAAAAATACAACTTTAGTCCATATAAGTTTAGAAAAAAGTTCTACCACCAGGAGACTTACTTTCAAACAGATTCTATGTGATGCAGTAAGAATTCATCTACATTTTAGATTGACTATGTTTCCATTCCATTACCATTGCTTTTTTTCTATGTGCTTTTATTTTAATCTACCAATGGTTCTAAGCTAGAAACATCCAAATCCCTGACCTTCTCCTTTGCCAGTCAAACACCAAGTTCTTTCAACTCTATCTTCTAAGATTTTCTGCTGTCCATGCATCCCCACTGTAACTGCCTCCGTTGAAATTCTCATGGAATGCTAGATCACCCAGTAGGTGATAAAATCATATTCTTAGGGTGTCAGTAAAGCAAACACAAAATAAAAAATGAGAAAAGCTTAGGTTCAGTAAATTTACCCAGGTTTTCTAAAAGTAGAATCTCTAGAAAGAAGTCATAATTATGACATTTAAGTTTTAAATGAATTTTTAATTTCAACATTGTATATGCTTTGTATATTAGTTTAAATTGCACAGAGTGCCCCCAGAATCTTCTCAATGTTTAGTTCTTTAAACAATTCTGATCAAATATTCCTCTGTCCTGCTTACTACCACCAGTGCAAATTTTTCAGAAACTGACCAATTCTGTAACTCACTTGCTTACAGATATTGACAGGTCCATGACACTCATAAGAGGCAGTCCACATTCCCTAGGTGTTCACAAGCAAGGCCCTCAATGATAAAGCCAGAGCTTGCCTTTTCAATCTCATTTCTATGCATTCATCCTTAATTCTTTAACCATGACAAATAATACATTCTTTGGATACTTCTCTTGAGTTTTGCAATAGAATCCTACATGTTACTCTTCTCCTTAAAGGCAATCATAAAAACGAACTATTCAGTCTTAAGTGTTTATTAAAGTTAGGTCATTTTCCTTTGACCAATACAATACTGAAAACTTTTTTGACTATTCTCTTTTCACATTTTGTACATTCAGGTTCTAAATTATACCACTTTTAATATACTCTAAAGATGACATTTCAACTGGCAACAATTTACCTTGGATACTTTGTTTTTCCAAAGGCAGGATGTGGCTTCTTCAACCTGTCCTTCAGACACTCCTATTATTATGCAAATGGGTAAACGAATTATAAAAATCCACTTATTGACTCACATGTTGGTTCACCATTTAAAATCAGCAAAAATGTCACCACAAACTCTACATACCACAGCCAAATGGAGCAACTTCATATACCACCATACTATTAAGTAGCCTCAGAGATTCCTACCCACTGTTTTAACGCTGAGTTCCACAATGAGGTCATGTAAACAAAGACTTAAGATTCCCACAGAGTGTGGTTCTCTCTTGAAGGAAAGGGAACTTTTACTCTCTTGAGCTTCCAAGGGCCACATGCACAAACTGTAGGAACAGGGCCAGACCAAGATTCGTGGGCATTCAAGACAAGCTAATAATTTAGCATCCCTTTAAATCTATATTCTTCAAAGTTTGGCTGGCTCACTATTTATTTAGAAAAGAGGCTGGGAATTCAGTAAGAAAAAGACAGAAAAGGAATATACACTCAGCTTCTCCTTTATTGTCATAAAAAGTCAACACAAAAACAAACCAAACCAGGGCTTGTGATAGCTAATTTTAACATGTCAGTATCTGACTGGGTCACAGAGTACCCAGATATTTGGTCAAACATTATTTTGGGTGCTTCTGTGACAGTGTTTTTGGATGAGATATTGGTAGACTGAGTAAAGTAGACTGCCCCCACTAATATGAGCAAACCTCATCCAATCAGTTGAAGGCTTGAATAGAACAAAAAAGTTGACCCTCTCTTCCTGCTTGATGCCCTTCAAATGGGACATTAACTTTTTTCCTGCCTTCAGATTTTAACTGAAACGTATATTCTTCCTGGGTCTCTAGCCTGCCAACCTTCAGACTAGAACTATACCATCGATTCTCCTGGGTCTTTAGCCTGCCCACTCATCTGGAAGATCTTGGGACTTTCCAGTCTTTATGTGTATATAAAACACACACATCTTATTGGTTCTGTTTCTCTGGAGAACAATGACCAATAAGGAGCCTAATCTATAACCTTGACTCAGTAAATTACCCTGTAGCTCCTATTGTCAACTAAGAGATAATTTAGCATATATATGTTGTTACTTAATGTGGAAGATTGAATCTTTACTTCCAATTCTTCATACACCTCTAAGTTAGAATTATACATCCACATCTTTAACCCTGAGACTCTCCATTTCCTCCATGAAAGGTAAAGGATATTTCCTCATACCATAGACATTGGGTTGATTATGTGACTTGTCTCAGTAAATGAGATATGGAAGAAAGTAATGGTGTGAAATTTCCAGACCAAGATTCAAAGAGGCATCACATATTTCCACTTGCTGTCCTGTGCAGCACTGATTATGGTCCTATTGACCAATGCCCCTTTGGCATGGGTCATGTTAAGCAGAACTAAATCCTCAAGTGAGAGCCACATCCAGATGAAGCCCCATGTATACTGGTTGAACATCAACCAGAAGAACCACAAATATAGGAATAAATGCTTATTGTTGCTAGCCACGACTGTTTGGGTGGTTTATTATACACCATTTGCAAAGCTGATCATTACATTCAAGTCTTTCCATTATATTGAAGTTTCATTTCCAACTCTGAGCTGCATTTTAAAGTTTCCTTTTAACAACACACAATACTTAAAAAAATACACTGTTTTATTATTATGCAAATTACAAAAAAATCCACTTATTGACTCACATGTTAGTTTAGCATATAAAATCAGCAAAAATGTCACACTTCTATGTACCACAGCCAAATGGGGAAATGTCACATACCACCATAGTATTAAGTAGCCTTCATGATACCTACCCACTGTTTTAAAAATTGTTTTAGACTTTTATATGGTTTAAGAACTTCAGTAATGTTTTAGTGCTTCTGGTACATTGATGTCTTGGGAAGCCTAACCTTAATTTTGATTATGCTTAAAAAGTAGGCATCAACTATCTCCAAGGCAAGACAAGAACAGGCTAGATCCCCACCTAGACTGGATCTTCATTTTTCCTATTGTTCCAGAGAATTTTTTGTTGTTGTTCCAGAGAATTCTATGGACTTGCCACAACAGTGTCCCTTGACTAAAGCTGACTATCTCCTATAAAAACAGCAGAGGAAGGACAATTTTCTGGGAATCCTAAAACAAAACAAAATTAAATTTAAAAATATAATTCAAAGGGTAAAAAAATTACTTTTCACACATTTGTCTCCAGTATTTAAGTAAAAATGAAGCATTTGCAAGTTGTCATTATTAAGCAAGGAAAATGATTGTGAGAAACGTGATCAACCAGCATTTATGGAATACCTACATACTTTATATAGTATTTAGGATCTATTTTTTTTGGTCTTACTGTTTAACTACTTCCTTCTCCACTCACAGACTATGTGATCCTAGCAACTACTTTCTGACTCCAAGGGTAGGTAGGACGGGTGCTTAGTCCTTAGACAAACAGAAGACTCCTGGATATTGCTATAGAAACTGGTTGATGAACAGTCATCAGAGGCTTACAAGTCCCAGTGCCAGGACGCTGTTGATTGGATGACACTGAAGCTATTGGAAAACTGGACTTGATCCTTCTCTCAAGACTTAAAACCTGAGAGAATACAGGCCTAAGAGCTGCTGTTCAGCTTAACTGATAACCCACACAATGGAAGTAGAGCCAGAGGCTGATACCTGACTCAAATAACGTAAATTCTGAAGTAAGCAATGTTGAAACCTTTTCATGTTGATTAGTGACATAGTCTGTTTTTGGCTAGGTCAATCTTTCCCTCAAAAATTAGAGTTCCAACTGATTTAAAAGAAATAAATAGTTCCTGCCTTCAAAAAGCTTACTGTATTGAATCAAAATTATGAAAATAATTTAGAAGTTGATCTGCATTGCTGACTGTAGTGGTGATTAACCAGATATTGACTAAGTGGGACAGATAATACTGTCATTCAGTTAACAAACATTTTACGTAGCATCTATTATATGCCAGAAACTGTGATAGCAATCAATGATATAGCAGCAAATAAAATAAGGAAAATGCCCTTCTCCTGTGAGGTTTATATTTTATTTTAACAGTGGAAAATAAGTGATAAACAAAAAAGTGATAGAATATATTAGAAAGTAAAAAGAGCTATAAAGAAAAATAAGGGAACTAGGGAGAATTAGCAGGTGGTAATAGAGGTTGGAGAGAGCAATGTTGCTATTTAAATAGTCACTGAGAGGGTGATATTTGTGCAGAGGCTTGAAGAAGGCAAGAAGCAAGCCATGTGGATGTGAGGAAAGGCAATCTAGCTATAGAGAACACAAATATAAAAGAACCTCGGGGGTGGTTCAACCTCAGTTGGTTAAGTATGTGCCTTCAGTTCACGTCAGGATCTCAGGGTCCTGGAATAGAGGTCTGCATTGGGCTTCTTGCTTAGCCAGGGGTCTGCTTCTTCCTCTCCCTCACCCTCTATCCCTCCACCCCGCCCCTCCACTCATGCTCTCTTTCTTTTGCTCTCTCTTCCTCTCTCTCAAGTAAATGAATAACATCTTTAAAATGAAAAAAAAAAAGGAAGAAGCTCTGAGTCTAAAATAAGTTTATCAGGGCATCTGGGTGGCTCAGTGTTTGAGCATCTGCTTTCAGCTCAGGGCATGATCCCAGGGTCCTGGAATTGAGTCCTATATCAGGCTCCCCAGGGGATCCTGCTTCTCCCTCTGCCTATGTCTCTGCCTCTCTCTCTCTGTGTCTCATGAATAAATAAATAGATCTTAAAAAATAAAAAAAGTTTATTGTGATTGAGGAATATCAAGGAAGCCACTGTGGGTGGAGCAGAATGAGTGAATGCAAGAGAAAACGGACTTATGATCAGAAAGCATTTAAAAAGAGTCCATATTGGGACCATTTTAAGAATAAACTCAAAATCAGTGTGTTTATTATTTATTTTTAAAAAGTATGTTTAGATCTAATATATTTTTCTATTGTAAATTTCAAAAGAGTAGCTAAATTGCCTTCCCAAAATAAGAGGTATGCTCTGGAAAAGAAATTAGTTGTTCATAATCATCTTTGCCTGCACAAACATCTAATAATTTTAAGCAAATGAATCAATAAAATACTTACTGGCATCAATAATTGATGGAAGGTATCCTTAAGAATGCCACTCTTTCTCAATCAGAATGCTGTAACTTCTTCGGATTGTGATCCTCTTACTGGTGGATTCTGGAAGTTTGAAAAATAAGTTAAACCTATTTTGTCTAAAGCTGAATGAACAATCCATTGTTGTGATGTATGTTAAAGTGGCTATGAGCTAATGAAGTCATGTGACTTACTGTAGGTCAACTTGCTGCAAGTAAGAAGTGAGAAGCATATTTTAATGCAAGGTCATAAGGCTTATAAGGTAATTTTATCTTGATATTTATTGCTTAATATCTTCAAATATAAAGAAGGGCAATAACTAAGGTCCGAGCAGAAATAAATAATATAGAAATAAAAAAAATCCAGTAGAAAAGATCAACAAAAGTAGGAGCTGATTCTTTGAAAGAATTAACAAAATTGATAAACCCCTAGCCAGACTTATCACATAGAAAAGAGAAAGGACCCAAATAAATAAAATCACGGATGAAAAAGGAGAGATTACAATCAACACTGCATAAATATAAGGAATTATAACAGAATGTTAGAACAATTATACAGCAACAAATCAGGCAATCTGAAAGAAATGGATAAATTTCTAGAAACATATAAATTGCCAAAATTGAAACAGGAAGAAATAGAAAATTTGAATGGACCCATAACCAGTAGGGAAATGGAATCAGTAATCAAAAAAATCTCTCAACAAACAGAAGGCCAGGGGAATTCTACCAAACACTTAAAGAAGAATTAATATCTTTTCTTCTGAAGCCATTCCAAAAAGTAGAAAGGAGGGAAAACTTCCAAACCCATTCTATGAGGCCAGCATTATTCTGATTCCAAAACCAGACGAAGACCCGCTAAAAAGGAGAATTACAGACCAATATCCTTGATGAACACAGATGCAAAAATTCTCAACAAGATACTAGCTAATCGAATCCAACAGCACATTAAAAGAATTATTCTCCAGGATACGGTGGGATTTATTCCTGGATTCAGGGATAGCTCAATATCCACAAATCAATCAATGTGATACACCACGCTAATAAAAGAAAGGATAAGAACCACATGGTCTTCTCAATAGATGCAGAAAAAGAATATGACAAAATATAGCATCCTTTTTTGATAAAAAAAAAACCCTCAATAAAGTAGGGATAGAAGAAACATACCTCAACATCATAAAGGCCACATAAGAAATACTTACATCTGGTATCATTCTCAATGGGGAAAAACTGAGAATTTCTCCCCTAAGGTCAGGAACAGTGGACAGTGATGTCCACTCTCACCACTGCTGTTCAGCATAGTACTGGAAGTCCTAGCCTCAGCAATAAAACAACAAAAAAGAAAGAAAAGGCATCCAAATCAGCAAGGAAGAAGTCAAACTTTCACTATTTGCAGACAACATGATACTCTATGTAGAAAACCTGAAAGGGAGTGGCTGGGTGGCTCATTCAGTTAAGCATCCAAGTTTTGATTTTTGCTCAGGTCATGATCTCAACATGTGAAATCAAGCCACATGTTGGGCTCTGCATATTATTTATATGGAATATTTATATGGAATATTACATGATGATTAAAAGAATGAAGTCTTGCCACTTGCAACAATGTGGATGGAAGTAGAATGTATTATGCTAAGCAAAATAAGTCAGTCAGAGAAAGACAAATATCATATAACTTCACTCATATGTGGAATTTAAGAAACAAAACAGATGAACATAGGGTAAGGGGAGAAAAAAAGATAAAAACAGAGAGGGAGGCAAACCACAAGAAACTTAACTGATGGTTAAGATCAAACTGATGTTTGCTGGAGGGGAGGTGGGTGGGGTGTTGGGGTAAATGGGTGATGAGTATTAAGAAGGGCACTTGTTGGAATGAGTATGGGGTGTTATATGCAAGTGATGAATCACTAAATTCTACTCCAAAACAAATACTACAGTATATATTAACTAACTTGTATTTAAATTATCCTATCACTCTATCTTCATCTCCTAGCTTGAATTTGCCTTTCATCTGTCTACTTATCTTGCTCTCCTAAAGTCCACCCATCTCCCAACAGCAGTAAAAATGGTAGAGAGCCCTATCCTTAGTGTAGGGACATCTGGGTTTCAATCTGGCTGTAACATTTATTGATTTTGTGATCTACGATATTTCTCTGAACTGCTTAGTTTGAGAATAATCTTTGGTGTTAACAGTAACGGTTAACAGTTGCTCTGTCCATACCAAGTAATATAATAAACTTGGAAGCATTTGTAAACCACAGAGTGCTGGGTAAATACAAATGACTGTTTTCAGTATTGTCAGTTATTTTAGGCTTGAGTCTGTTTGTTCTCGGACTGAGGTTCTAAGTAAGAATAGAGAAGAGAAAGGTGAGAAAAGGGTAAGCTACTTGATGAGTGTGTGCTCTGCACAGGCTGCTTTCCGTAAGTAACCTCATTTAATGGAGCAATTCTGGAGGGTAGGCTGACACTGCCAGAGGCTCAGAACCAGGAAGGAAAGAAGATGAATTGCAAAAACAGACTAACTTAAAAGCTGATACTCCAAGAGAATGACCACAGGAAAATCTTCCCTTGTTTATTTACATGTCACAAACATAAATATACATAATCAAAAGGACCCAAATCCTTAAACTTAAAGAACTATAAAATCAAAGCCAGTTAAAACAATGTTCTATATTAGAACCAGTCAATTCATGTTTTTGAAAAAATCTTGTTAAGTTTTGTTTTGTTTTATATACTCAATTTAAAAAGGGTTTGGCACTTTCTTGAGATTCTATTTGATAAGGAAAGATAAAGTAGACTATGTTACATTAAGAAATTACATTAATGAAATTACATTAAAACAGCCATTTGGTTGAAAAGAGACACGGAACACTTTGTGCAAAATGATTCTGTAACAGCCCTCTCGATTTTCTTAGGAATAAGACCACTTCAAAAATGTAGATTTACTATAGATTCATCCTAACCTTGGCCAAAAATGGAACGCTATTATAAAGGTGTACCCCTTTTTCTTTTCTGAATGTGAGATAGTACTTGGTACTATGTAGTTTTTGTTGAATGTAAATTTTCTCTGGATAACCCTACTGTAAAACCAAAATATCTTTTTACCAAAAAAAAAAAAAAAAAACCAAACCTTTATTTTTGAGGCTATATATTAAACCATTATTATAATTGTTATAATTGAATTTGTATTTTAGACATATTAAACTAAGCCATTTGAGTGTCTACGTGCCATATGTTTTTATAATATTTCATCAATCTTCATAATAATCTTTAGTTATAAATCTAATTGTCTTGATGAGTTAACAGGCGAAGAGTGGGTGTAATTAACTTAAAGCTAAACCTACCTCTTCTGATGTGTCCAGAACTTTCCAATGTAATTAGAAAGATCAGTTTTTTTCTCTTCATACTTTCAAGCCGTGAGACCAGCCTGCCTCTAGTGTCTTAATCATTTGTCCCACAAAGAGAAGACGGAAGAGCCTTCTTTAAGTAAATTTTTATTTATATCACTCCATGCTCGAAACCTTCTAACTAACTGTTCTCAATTAGTTTCAAAATCAAGTTAATACTTTGAATTGGGAAGCTAACAGATAATTACTTGATTACTACAATTTGACACAGTATTTATTTTCCAAACAGTCACATCACTCAGAATTCTCTCCCCTAACTACAAAGGCTCTTTCTTGTTTTCTACCATTTCTTCAGAAATCTGTTTCAACTTCAATTCTTCCCTAAAGCTATTCCAGACTAAGGACAAATGCCCCCCTTCTACATGTGCATGCACTCACTCATGTGCACACACACATACCTATAACTGATCATGTATGTGTATCTACTTCTTGGTGGTGATGATGATGGTGTTGGGTGTAGTGATCATGCTCCAGCCATCCTTTGTAAATGTATGTGAAATACTGTAAACTGGGAAGCCTTTGTAAATTTTAGTTGCCATCCTCTTTATTTTCTTCTGATTATAAGCACCTTGAGGGCAGTGTTGCCATTTCAGTTCACCACCTGGCTTGTTATGGCTCTTCTAATATGGCAGGTGTTCAATAAATCGCATTGAATAAGGATCTGTGGTTGACTGATTAACTTCTTGGCAAGTGAAATGTATTTAATATTCCCCTTGAGTTCACAAATGGTTTATGCACTTCACAAAGCACCATAATCAGAATCATTCTAGCCTTGCAAGAATTTAACCAACAACTTTTAAATAAAGCATTAAGAGCCCTAAAACAAAGACTATCTCCTATCCACATGGAATGTTTTCATTTTTTTATGACCCTATTGTTGCACACATATCAGATTGGACTATAGTTTACACACTGAAACCTTCCAATCTCTAACCCAGCAGTCTTGCACTGGTCTTTGTGCACTCTGTTTTCTTTGTGAATCACGGATTAGAACTGCAGCCTTTGTGACCTGCAATAAAACTCACACATTCCCTTAAACACATGCTACTATACAATGAATTTCATTGAAGGAAAAAATAAATGTGAATTCGACCTGACTGATTCTTTTCAGCTTTGGGGTGCTGTGGTTAGAGAGATCAAATAATGCCAGTTATGTCAGGTAGTGCCAGGAACTTCGGGCCTCTATAAATTCTGATCCTGGAAATCGCATGACAGAATTAGAAAGAATATTTTTCTTTGTCAAAACTTGAGACTTTTTCTTTTTAACTTCAGGGCTTTTTACTCAACTTGCTGTTATTTCTCAGACAAAGTAAAATCAGAAGTCATATTTAAAGAAGGAAGTGGTACAAGATAAATGGCTGGAAATAAAGCTTGCTACCGAAAAAATCTCTTTAATAGTTTTCACTAGAAAATCACACTTCAGTTAATGTGTTCTCTCTTTCTAGGAACAGATTTTGGAAAATGCACATTATCCAGACCCATACCAACACACCATGAGGGCTAATTTGAACATATTAATACTTATTAAAATTACTCAAGAGGAGGATTTTAAAATCAACATTTATCTATATCTTTGTCATTTTCAAAAGCTTTTAAGAAAAAGGCTTATTTATCTATTGCTGAAAAATACTATCACCAAACTCTTCCTTCCCCACACACATATGTATGTAAAATACACATATACATATACATACACATATACATATTAATTCTATCTACCTTTTTCTACACAAAACCCCAGAGTGGGGCAGGTTCTTATTTTTAAAAAATATTTCATATGTACTTTAGTCTCATCATTTTCTTAAGGAAACATTTAGACAGGTTATGTAATATTCATTTCCATTATAAACACATGCAAAGTACGTCTAAACTACTTGACTTTATGATAGTAGATAGTGAGAGTTATCCCATCATAAATTATGGTATTGATTTTAATATCCTTTTAAAATATTTTATTATTTTTTAAATAAATTTATTTTTTATTGGTGTTCAATTTACCAACATACAGAATAACACCCAGTGCTCATCCTGTCAAGTGCCCCCCCTCAGTGCCCGTCACCCATTCACCCCCACCCCCCGCCCTCCTCCCCTTCCACCACCCCTAGTTCGTTTCCCAGAGTTAGGAGTCTTTATGTTCTTAAAAATTAATATACGTTGGGGTTTTTAGAACAGTTTTAGGTTTACAGAAAAACAGTTACCATATATTATTCCTTCCCCAGTTTCTCCTATTATTTTCTTGTATTGATGTGGCACATTTTTAATATTCTTTTAAAATATACTTTTGGTAAAATAAATACTAAGACCCAAGCTATTCTTAAAAGAAACTACAAGCACACTTTAAAGAAACGGACATTCACCTTTATATTAGAGATACGCAAAAATAATGCAGGTTACAACTACATTTTGTCCCAAACACATAAACATATAGAATCCTTCCCATTTTCATGATCTTTCATAAAATTTTAAGCCTACTTTGAAGCTTTCTTTTAAAAACACATACACACAACAGGTTGTTGATTTTCTGAGGCCTGCTTGGGCACTTTGTTTCACAATGTGCTAATTGCTCGGACTTTGGCCCAGGTTCTTTGCTGGGTTACTTGCCTCTGTCTGCTGCATCTGTGTTTACACATCTTGTGGGATCACTCAGAGCCCTGCTGAAGGTCCTTTCAGCTTCTTTCAAGACTAGGCCTCAAGGAGTCCAACCAAGTCCAAGTCACCCAGATCAGTTACTCCGAAAAACTTACCCTGGTAAGAATCTGCCTTCCATTGACATTTTGATGCAAAATCGCAGGCAACATATTCCCTCAACTGAGGATACATGGTTTGTAAAAGTGTGAATTCAGAAGGTTGTTGATAAATTACTCTATAAGACCTTCACTATTAATTTCTGTCAGGAGACAGTAAAATAGTAAAGAGTGTCTACAATTGTTCCAAAAACAACACTTTCTGCTACAGAGTAGAACTCTCTGCAGTGCCAGATTGAAATTAATCTTGCTCAATTGGTTATTGAGTGCTGTCTCAAATTATTCAGCTGGAGTTAAAGAGAGATATTGTTCTTATTTAGGAGGATAAAACCTAAATTCATAGAACAGAATATAATGTCAGCAACACTGGTCTGAGATGGAGGCAAGGGCAAAATAGTAAAGATTAGAAACCAGATCCATAAATAAAATTATACCAAAAGCACTTAGTGTCTTATGCCTGTTCTAATGGATCAAAGATATTATTAATCCCAGTGTAGATTCTTTGAAGTAAAGTGAAAACTAGTTTGTCAATAAAATATATTTAGAGATGACATTTGTTATTTGCAGACTAACCAAAAATACACACAAATTCATAAAATGCATTTCCAGTACCATGTGAAAAAGAACCATAATTAAAATTTAATATAATTTTAAATATAAAAGTCATCTATTTTATGGATTGATATATTTTTAATCCTTCAATATTTTTTTGTTTTGTTTTGTTTTTTTGTTTTAGGAAAGGAGAGAAGGGGGGGAGTATGAGGGGCAGAGGGAAAGAGAGAGAGAGAATCTTAAGCAGATTCTCTGACTCTTGATTTTAGCTCAGGTCATGATTTCAGTGTCATGGGATCAAGCCCTGCCTTGGACCCTGTGCTCAGCACAGAGTCTGCTTTAGATTCTCTCTCTCCTTTCTCTCTGCCCCTCCCTCCAACTTGAATGTATGCTCACTCTCTCTCTCTCAAATAAATAAGTAAAAAAAAAAAAAAACTATACTAATGTAGAATAATAAATTGGTTTTCTGGTTATCATGATTTGTCATTGAGATTAAATATGTCTTCTTAATTGCCTTTTGTTTCGGAATCACCTCAGTTCCTGATGTTCTCTATCACTACTAGTTACTCAACATCCATATCACATATATCCTCTTCAAAATGTTGCAACAAAGAGCTCACTAACCTAAGCAGAATATGTAAGATTAAAGAAACATATATATTGTAATCTTTAAAGTTGCTTACTGTTTATTTTAGCAAGTATTTCCACCCAAAATCTGTGTCACATAGTAGAAATAGCTTATATTTGTATACACCATAGAAATGGATTCTGTTGAACGTTGATGCTATTTCTTCATTGGCTTTTGACCACGTTCAGGGCTCAGAACACAGACAATTAGGATATCAAAGGAGCTCATTTACCTTGAGGATTGCCCAGTGCAGGTTGATCCAAGGCAAGAAGAAAACACAGGATCATAGACATCCCTGATTGTACCATGGTGATACCACATTTCTTTCATTGACAAAAAGCTAAAGCTGAGTATATGGATCTTACAACCTATTGCTCCTCTTACTTGCTATGAGATGCACCTGGCTTCTTGGCAGAGTCACTTCCATTATAGCTTCTGCCACCATCCAACCCCTAGAACAGCCCCAACCCACCATCCTTCTCTGGCTTTCCTGAAGCTGCAGAACTGTTTTCTCTCACATTGGGGTTCTCCTAATCTCCCTCTCATCCGAATCCTACCTATCCTAGCAGTAAGTCCAGGCTTCTGTTTAACTGGCTCAAACTAAAAGCATTTATTTTATATCTGAACGTGCCCTAGGTATTAGGAAACCAGGATTTGCTGCATGTTGATTTTGATTCAAAGAATGCTTATTATAGGGAGAGAGAATGATAACAAGGAAAAGTAATAAAGGTTTCATATCATCTGAGACTTAATGACTTTATGAGGAGTTTTTCTGTTTTGTTTTTAATCAAAGGACAGCCCAAATCTTTAGCTTTACTGGTCGCTGTCTTAGAAAGATTCTAATAATAAGGTTAGAAACTGCTTCCCCCCCCCCCCAAATAAAGAAATAATCACATTTGACAAACCTACTTCATATTTTACAAGCAGCTTAGGATGACAGTAAAATGAAATAACAATTGATTTAACCTGACTTTTTTGAAAATCTAGATATATGATATGTGTGCAAATTTTAAAAACCATTGTTTACCTCATGCTGTATTTTATTTTGATATCTTTTCTTTGGAGTTCAACTTTAATCTACTTGAACAAAGGAAATAAATATACAGTTTGGATTTCATTGTAAAGTGCATAAATGCATATTCATTTTTCTATGCGTAAGGTTCAAATTCTCTTGCCCAAACTTGTGATTTTATTAGAACTCAGTAGCATTCTAAAAGAGAAAGAAAAGCACCAAATGGAGCATTTATGTCAGAGATGGGGAAGACTCTGAACAAATTCATATTATCTGTTGGATAACAAGTTTTTGTTTTGTTTTCATTTGTTTTTGTTTTTTTTTTTTTACAAGATTCAAGTCATCTATTAAAATAGGGTCATCTTGATACTTGATACTTCCAAACTACAAGTGCCTAGTAGAGGGAAGTTTATATGTAGGATCAAGTTGTATTTTAGCTTTGATTCTTTTTCTTGGTTCTTCAAATTCTCTAACTCTGTTTCCTACTTATGTTTAAGATAGACAAAATATTTCTCTACCAGTAGATAATATTTACTACCCAATGGGAAAAATTAAAATGATGAATAGAACAGTGTACAAATAAAGTATTCAATTTTCTTACTCCTTAATTTCTCTATCCAGAGCTTCCTTTCTGAGTACATCACTTTGGCCATAAAACTCATTGAATCTGGAACATAACAGATAGGTTGCCAGGATTCCAAAGAATTGATTTAGAAAGTTGTTCATTATACTTGGCAAAAGTATCTTCAGCTAAAGTCATTAATTTGTTTCAGTAAGGAGACTGTAAGAGGAATTAAAACTAATCCTTAGCTGTGTTGTTTGTTTTACACTTTTTAACCTCCATTTTACATTAATTAATTAACTTTCCTGTTATTTTCATACAGTGGTTACATAATTCACCTGTTCTTACTTCTAGTGAAAGTTAACAAAATGCCTTTTCCCAAAAGTGAAAAGGCTCGTGTTTGGTAGAATATAAATTGTAGAATTGATAAAGATATTTTTACCTCCAAGATATTTTTTCCTCTTTTTCCTCTATTTGCAAGAGGGGTAAAGGTATGTGTACCCTATGTTTAAAATTCTCCCTGAGCTCTGAAAATCTTCCAGCTGTATCTTGGAAAAAAAGGAGACTTTGGCTTTTGACTCTCTTTCCTGTATTATGGATAAGAGCCTGGCTGTTTTCATAAACAGTGGCCAGCTGTTCCACTTTTAATACTCTTCAGCAATCTTCCACTTTTCACAGGGGAAACACATCTTGATTGTATCTTCTTCTGCCTCAGTTAAGATATTCATTAAAGATTTTGAATGTAAATGCTTCCTTAACTGAAACACTAAAAAAAAAAAAATGTAGTTATCTGCTGGTCTGAACCTAGAATTTGCCTATAAGTTTTAGTCACCTCCTCTTATTTATTAAGCAGATTGTTCAAGGATGTTTTGGAATCTATTAGAATAAGAATCTATTTAAGTAAGAGGACAACTGAATGAGAAGTAAATGCTGGGCACTTACGAGAATGAGCCAAAACACATAAATTTATCTCACACAATTAGCAAAGCCACCATCGTGGAGATGTTGTGAGAGCAACAGATACTTCTAGTGTTCACTACCTGTTCTAGCATGTAAGTGCATTAAGAACAGTCATACAGTTGCACAGAGTGGCCAAACATACTGTCACAAAGATTCTACCTCACAGAGTGATTAGAGCCCGAGGATTACAAAGTTGATCTATCATATAGGAATATAAATGCTTTATTTCTTTAAATAAAGATTTACTGTGAAGGTAAATAAAATGATATTGATAAAATGTCAGGTGGAGTAGAAAATAATGGAAGGAGAAGGAATAAATTAAGAAAATTTTTAAAGAAAATAAAAATAAACTAAGCGTTTTTACTTTTCAAAATGAAGATCAATGTTAATTATGCACAAATAAAATACTTTTGAGCAAGCGCTATCAGCTAAAGAAAATACCACTATTGTAATAGAGTCCAAACGATGAAAATATATATTCTGGGAAAACCTCCTATTCCTATTAGACAAAGGATGGATTTGGATTTGGACGTGGATATGGATGGGGATATGGACATGAAAATGGACATAAACATAAACATAAACATAAACTCTGTTCTAGAGATATCTACTTTTTAAATACAGACAACCATAGACAGTGATCACATAGAGACAGAAAGGAAAAAGGAGATGAGAGGAGGAAACTGAAATATATGTTCCACATGATAATTCAAATATTTAATGAAGAAAAATTCCTGAGTGAAAAGTTGTTCAACCATTATTCCCTTGGATAGTATGAATTGCTTTTCAATGCAATATGTAGATTTTTTAAAAAGTATTTCTAATAGTCCTTAATGGCAAAGGAGTTACATGAAATCCAATGTAACTTAGAGCCTGTTTCTTGAGTATTTTCCTTACTAAATCAGTGCCTATAAGTTCGTAATTCCATAGGGGATTTTGAACTAAGGAACTTTAGCAAATGGAAGGATAAATATCAGAAGGCTTCCTGCAAAGTAATTTAAAATGTCAACAGAGTGTGAAGTCTAAGTATCCTGGAGTATTCTGAAATAAGATTATGGGCAGTTTTCCTGAACATTTATAATTAGATCAATTGGCTCTACCACTAATATAACCAGGCTTTTTCCCCCATTATATTTAAGGTACCACTATCATTTGTTAAAAGATACTATGCAAATACAACTTTTACAAAAAAATAATTTATGTCTGATTTAGAGTCTCCTTGAAATTTAGAATTTATACCTGCCAGTAACCATGTATTTGCCATAAAAGTATCCTCTCAAAATAGAGAGGAAAAGCTCAACTGTCAAGAATAATTTAAAACTTTGAAAAAAAGAATACTAATTCACAGTTACAGAAAATTTCTCCATATATAAAATACTTTGGCAGCCATCATATCATTTGATTCCCTCAACAACTCTGTGAAGTTGGCAAAGTACCATTTTTCCCATTTTCCTGATGAAGAAGTTGAGGCTCCAGATGATTTCACACCTTTTCTCAGAACAGTTTGCTAATTACACTGAGAGACCTGAATTCCAACCAGTTTTGTCCAACTCCCAATATTTCTCCTGCCTCATCTGCCAAAAGAGCTACAGGAGATGAAGAATGACCAAAATGCCAGAATTAACCAAAAGACTATTTTTGCTTTTCTAATAATTAAAACTTTTTTAGTATGAAGAAAGAAGATAATTTAGGAATATTGAACAGGTAAATTTTTCTTCAGCAATTTAATTCTCTTCCAATTCAAGGAGTTTAATGAAATTGCTCTTAGAATGACAGAAAACAACTCAAAATATAAACATGCAGATCAGACTGAGAAGTTGAGCGATACTCACTGAAATTCAGGACTGCTATTCCTTTTCTGGTTAATTAATATGATTTTAAATATTTCATAAGGGAGGATTTTTTTTAAAGTGAAATGAACCTAAGATTGACTGGAATTTACAAGCTCATTTAAAGAAAAGTCTCAACTATTTTTTCTTACAAATGTAATACCTCCCCAGATGGCAGTCTTTGTAGTTTGTGGCACTGATTCAAAAGGCATATTAACTGCCACTCTCTGAGCTGCATCAAGCATTTACAGGCCTCCCTACAGAATGGGTTCAACAGTAATTAAAATAACACCCTTCCTTGGGGTGAAGTTACACTTGAAGAGTTTGGGGATGGTTTTTTTTTTCCTTCCTTTGGGTAAATAATTCCTTTCCCAAAAACATATGAGAAGAAGATGAGAATGGAAAGAGCTTGAGAAAAAGGAGACAGAGGCATGTGTGTGAGGGGGAGGGAAGTTAAGAGAGGGAGAGGGAGGAGAGAGAGGGGGAGAGATTCAAAATAGTACACCAGAGTGTACCAACAAGTTCCATAAACTATGTTAAAATATCGGTATTTCTTTCATTCCCTAGCAGACATTGATAGACAAACAGATTTAAAAAAAAAAAAAAAAGCCAAGGGGAAAAATACCATTTACTCACTGTAGCAGCAGGAAATCAAGGAAAGAAAATAAACAGGGCTTGAATTGTGGGCCTTTAACCTGCTAGTCAGACAGTTTCATTCTGTATGTATTTGTGTGCTGGTAAATGGCGAAAGGGAGGTAAAAGGACGGGGCCTTGTGGGATTCTTGGGACTCCCACAGCTACCAGTCCAGCTGTACAAACACGCACAAGCTTTGTTAAGGTACAGTGGGCAACAGGCTGAAACTGCTGAGCTATCTGACCTATAAATCCCTCGCAAAAGCTCCACTTGAGGGGAAGCCAGAAGTTATGTGTAAATGTTTTATCCAGCCAGGAGCCAGCTATTGGTCATTTCCCTCTCTCTTCGCTCTCTTCTCTCAATGGATACTCTGACTGGCAACATTTAGAGTAGTATATTTAGATGCATAAATGACTATCTTAAATTCTACTTCTCTCCTGGCCAAAATAAGAAAGGGAATAATGATTCAGAAGCTCCTCATTCATGTCTTTATGGCTTGGGATATACGTTCCATGATTGTGAGCAATAAATTTAGGCAGAGCAATGGAAATTTCTGTTATTATTCTTTTCTTTAAATTTCTTTTTCAAACTCAATAAGTGTTTCATTTTAAAATTACCATGAATCTACACACACATATACACACACATCTACACATATATAATTTAAATGACTCGGGCTCAAGGGATTTGAAATATTCCTTTAAATATGATACCACTTACTTTGCCCCAGTTTTTTATTTTCCTTTTAGCCTATTCACAACAGATAAACTTAGCATGGCGTATTGTATCTTGAGTGGAAACAATGAAGAGATTCTAAATTGCTAACCTCAAGAAGAAACTTCTTTATTTTTTCCCCTTTTCTAAACATTTTGAACTCTATGTGAACTCCTTTTATGAAGCCTCCAAATGACACCTACACACCTTAAACATCGTGCAGTTAGTAAGCTACATAAACTATTAAAAAGCTGAAGAAGATGACACAGAACAATGACAAGTGAAACAGATAAATTTAAGTAGTAAATGGCTTTTGCAAACACTTAGAAAGCTAGAGAAGTCTCTAGGTTGAAAATACTTAGAAGGAACTTTGGGCTTTCCAAAATCCAAGAGAGAGAAAAAATACAATGCACACTAAAATCAAAAGACACACACCAGTGTGGAGGTACATTCTGCTCTAAGTTGAGTAATTTTGGTAGTGTTTGAGTAACAGTAAACATTCAGAGATATTAAGCAAAAGTTGCATTTTTCTGAAATGTCATTCTGTGGTAGTCTAAAGACTTACTTCAATAAATGTTCACTGACTCTCTACATTACACTGAGCAACAGACTAGAAGTGTGGGAAACAAGTGGTGAATCACAGCTCTCACTATTTTACCAAATATGTGCTCAAATAGAGAAGATAAAACAAGCACACACATGTAACTATCACACAGGACAAAAAGAAGTACACCAGAAAGTAAAAATGCATAACAGTGGAAAATCAGAGATGGTAAGAAGTATTACAAAGAGCAGGAGTCAACAAAAAAAATATGCCTTGATGGGCACCTGGGTGGCTTAGTCAGTTAAGCATCCGCTTTCAGCTTGGGTCGTGATCCCAGAGTCCTGGAATCAAGTCCTACATCGGGCTCCCTGCTCCAAGGGGAGCCAGCTTCTGCTCTGTCTCTGCATTCCTCTCTCTCTCTCTCTCTCTCTGTCTCTCACGAATAAGTAAATAAAATCTTTAAAATATTCCTTGAACATTGCCATATTCTTGAGATATGTCATATGAAGGATTGTGAATAACTACTGTCATATTAAAATAATGAAAATAAAGCAAAGGAATAGGGATGGCTTTTGGAAAAAGAGATGCTGGCCAGACAGAATGGTAATTTCTTAATAAAAGGGCTGTAGCTCAGCAAAGGCAACCCGATGCAAGATCTAGTCTTCTGATATGGATTCAGTTTTACATGACCTCCAGGAACCCAGAAAAGTCTAGTGATCTCCATGTTGAATATGAACTTTCTCTAATTAAAATGATACGAAAATAATATAGTTTATCTTGCCATCATTTCTGTCTTTCTAGTTAGTTCTACTGGTCAATTATTTAAGTGTTTTCTAGCTATCTCCAGTATTCTAAGAAATAGTAAAAAACCTCCCAATATAACCAGGTTTTGGTAATAAAACAAAGTATAAAGTAATTTTGACAATGGTATGTGAAGATGGTGTTAATAATTATTATTGGTGGTGGTGGTGAGTTGACTATAGTTTATCTATTGCATTTTGTCTTGTGAACTAAAAAGGACACAGGCTATATACTGGCCAGGGCCATGGCCCGGGGAAATTCAGCAGAAAAATAACAGCACAGATTCACAAAGGGTAAAGCTCTGACCAATGTGACAGTGACCCAGAACTTCAATGAAAACATAACAGTGTGTCACCTCACTTTGTCATTCTTTCACATATTTAAAAATTTGCTACTTCAAATCCAAATATATTAAATATTGAATATTATCTGATTGAAACCACTTAGTAGATTCAAATAAAGAAAAGAGAACACTCAGCTAAATATGTAAAGAGGGAGAAAACAAATTTAAAATCTATAAATATAATAGATTTATGAAAACTAAACATATTCTTCAATGGAAAGGTTATTGATTCAATATTCAGGACACTCAATTCCTCCAATGAGTCTTCTTATGATCTACCAACTTTCCAGCAAGTTCCTTGCTTTGCTGCGTGCATCTGTAAAACTCGAAAAGCAATTGTTTTCACTTCGTACCTCCCATGGAAGTGACAATACTTTAAAGTCAATTGTAATATTATTACTAATATAATGTCTTGTAATACTGCAATTAATTACTAAAATAATAACATAAAGTACTGGAGCACATTAAAAAGTCATCCACCCATAACCAAACATAATTAAGACATTTTAATTTCATAAACTTCATTATTTAGACTCATAACTATGCCAAACATAGAAGACAAATTATTATTTTTATGATTAGCATTTCAAAATTTTTGTTCCCCTTATTGCAAATTTTTTGTCAAACATGGACACAGCGAAGTATATTAGGATTCCAATTTAGGAGATGCCTGGGTGGCTCAGCAATTAAGCATCTGCCTTGGACTCCTGGCGTGATCTTGGAGTCCTGGGAACGAGTCCCACCGTGGGCTCCCTGCATGGAGCCTGCTTCTCCCTCTGCCTGTCTCTCTCTCTCTCTCTTTCTCTCTCTCTCTCTCTCTCTCTCTCTCTCAATCTGACTCTCATGAATAAATAAATAAAATCTTTTTTAAAAAAAGAGGATTCCAATTAAGTGGCTTTAATGTTTTTACTTGGCTCATTTTTCTCACCTAACACTAGTACAAATTTTCCATTGCATTCTAAGCTCTGTTACTCCTACCGTCTTCCTGGAACACAAACTAGATAAATGATAACGTTTGAGTTTTTTTATTAATAGAAAATATAGTTTAATAATTGATTAGTGTGACTGACAAGATATTCCATGATATTTTCAATGCAATATGATATATGGGGACAGTAGTTTTTCAAACCTGTCACCAACACAATATTCATGTCTTGGAAAAGCATTTTAAAGAATGGTATGTTTTAGATGTTAGAAATATTTTGTGTGTTCTTATTAGGTTATTCCCTGTTATTAACCCTTAGTAATTCTCTCAATTTCACAATATGAAAGTAATTACTAAATGCAATTTTCTCATCTTCTTACCATTATAGGTGTTTTCTTTGGGTTATACACCTACACACACAAATATACAGATAGATAATATACAGATACAGTCATAAAGAGACATAGACGTATCCAAATGACAGAGTAAAGATACATTTACTAAATTATAGTTTGAGAATGGATCTGATATTTCTTGAGCAACTATGTGCCATAAATGTACAACACTAGACACTTCACATATTACTGAAGCCTCATATCGATCATATGAAATAGGTATTTTTGTTCCCTGTTCATTCTACCAATCTCTAGAACATAAGGATTTGCAGTTATACTCTAAGTAAGTCTGCTGGGGTGCTGCTTCAATCAGACCAGTTCTATTTTATTTGTTTATGGAGCCATGCAAGACTTCATTTGAAAAGAGATTTTCATAACCAATGAGTCAAAAAACTACTGTTTTATACTAACTACATAGCTTCCTGAGCATTTGGGATTGGTCTTTTCTATTCCTGTATATTTATGATTAAGAAGTCAGGAAATCACCACTGAAAATTCATAATAGCCTGACTCCAAAGAGAAACAAAATTTTTCTTTAGTTAAGAATTACCTTGCTTTGGAAAATTTAACTTTGTTATATGATCTACTTATAACTTTATGGTAAACAGGACAGTTAATACACATGTTTCTAGGAGACCTGAACCCATACTTTCACTAACATATACGATACCAACTGTCTGAAAATGGGAAGACAGAATAAACAATTGCATTTTAAAAAGCACTTGGGTTTCTCCCCAAAACCCATAATGTCAGTCTAATTATAAGGAAAACATTAGATAAACCCAAACCCAGGGATATTCACCCAATTACCCGATCAGAAGTTCTCAAAATTAGTAAGGTCATCAGAAATAAGGGAAGTGTGAGAAACTGTCATAGCCAAGAGGAGGCTAAGGAAGCATGACTACTAATTGTAATGGGATATCCCAGATGCAACAGAAAAAGGACATTGGGTGTAAATTAAGAAACTCTCAAAAGATACAGACATCATTTAATGATAATGCATCAATACTGGTTCATTAATTGTGATAACTGCATATATTAATGTAAGACATTAATAATAGGGGAAATTATGGGGGCCCATGGGTATTCTCTGCACCATCTTTATAATTTTCCTATAAATCTAAAACTATTCTAGAACAAAAACTGAATTTTTAAAATGTAAAATATGCACTTGGCAAAAAAATGCCCCTATAAAAATTTTATTAATCAGGAATCTGTGGTAACCACATGCAATTCTTACAAGAGAGAGGGAGAAATGTTGCTTAAAAGAGTTGAATTGTAAATTACATTTGTTTCTGAGTAATTCTTGCTTGTTCTTTGTTTCACCTTTGTAACCACAGGAACAAAGTAGATTGCATATTTAAATTTTTAAATTACTCTAATAATACAAGTAAATTATCCATATTTCATTAAAACACATTTTGCTATTGAAAAGAAACATTAAAAAATCCTCAAATTTGAAATTTCTGCATAGATCAGTAGTGAAACAAGGAATCTAAATATAACAGCCCTAGGTGTTAGTATACGAAGGAAGAGCTATCTTATATAGGCAAAACCGTTTTTAAATTTATTCCTTCTAAATTCGGCATCAGGAAAATGGCATCATCATCAGCAATCCTGATCATTGTTTTCATCTTTATGTGAAGTATAAATACTAGATTAATTTTTCATTATATGTATCCATGGATTGCTTGAGCAATTGGTCAAAGAAAACATCTTTCAAAATGACTATCTGGTACCAAAATATTCATAAAATGCCTCTGGTGAAGGAATCACTTTTTTTATACCCCAGTGACAAGATACATCTACCCAGTAAATTTATATCACTGAACAGACACAAACCTAGAAGGAGACACCAGATCTCCTTTGGCATACCTTCTGCACTTTGCACAAGGCACTACTAAGATACTAAGGGCAAAGCATCTCTTTTCTTTTCCGAAGGTTTCCAAGATTGACAAGTCACTATTCTTGGAGGTTTATCAACCTCAAAGGGTCACTTCCTTACATCTACTCAACTTTTCTTTTTTTTAAATACAAGTAAGCATTTCAAAATTGAAATATACATCACCTTGAGAAGTTCTCCAACAAGAGAGATCAAAGTGATTATCATTCCTCTCTAAAAAAAGGAAAAGCGAGAAAGAAAACATTTTTTAAGACTTAGCACATAATAACAAATGTTAATGTTGAATTGCTAATTATAGCATAGGTTAAACCATGTAAAGTTCCTATAGATCAATACCAATGTAACATTACTAACGTATGGCAACAGGTAGCTCATTACCTTTACAAAGGCATTACTAAGAGCTCTTCCTGTATCACAACACTGTGCATTGCCCCACCTGAAAAATCAATTCCTCAATTTGTAAAGGCATCCTATATCTTGATTTGATAGCCTAGAATTTGAACCACCAGGGTTACTAACCCCTTCTAACAATGGGAACAGAATTTTGAATTGCTCTTGTCACCTTTGCATTATCAATAAGAAAAATAACAGTTAACAATGGCAGATGGAACAAAAAAATCTAAAATCTACTTTTCTAGAAACAGAAAAAAATGTAGATTCAAAGATAAAGTGGCATGTGTGTATTAGGGGGTGAAGTACTGGGAAAGAGGGAATATGAAAGATGAATAAGAGAAGTGAATCTTAAAAAAAAAAGAGCTGGCATCTTCTTCCTTTAAATAAAAATACAACAAGAAGACTGGAAAATAGCATAATGGAAAGAAAGATTTGAATTACTATCCATTAATCAAAAGGAACAAACATGCTTCTTCTGACCTCAAGGAAACACAGTATTTTTATCTTCCCAAACCCTTCGTAACCATCCCTCGCTACTGTTGTTAACTCAGCTATGTACTTCTCTGTGGGGAAGACTTCATACTTTTAAACAAAAGGAAACATCTCAATTGATAGAAATGATTAGCATGCTTAGAAAGGTGCTATATAACAGCAGATAATAAAGTGCTCAAGTTCAAAAATATATTAACATTGTTTAGGGTCATGTTTCTTATAAGAGATGATGTTTTTCTAGGGGAATTTTAGCTGTTCCCAACCATTCACACTGTTTGAAGTGCTCTCTAAGAGCCTTTGAGCCAACTCAGCTAGTAATCTCCTTCCACTTTGATGTTTCACTATGACTAGGCTCCAGGAGTTGCCCAAACAAAAAGATGACACATCCAAATGATGTGTGTGTGTGTGTTTTTGCGGAAGGCTCATAAAAAGATGCTGGAAGTAGAATAAAAATTGTATATCCTTACATTTCTACATTCCTTCTCATGTATATTGTGCATAAGAACATGGTATGTCTGGTTTTGTCATTTTGGCAGATGCTATTATTTGCCAACACACCAGGCATTCTCTTCCCCTTCCTAGTTTCTAGACTGCTTCAATATTTTGGAGGTATTTACTTGCCTATAAGCTTATGAAGGTCACCTTGCTTCCAGGAGTGAATGTAGATTAATCTTTCCAAGCAATCCTGATCATTTTAGGCCCTTTGACAGTGATGAGCTTAAGGGTAGGCATTAGACGCAAGCCAGACCAATGAGGGTGTTTAAGGATTTCTGAGAAAGTTTTTCTTCTCTAGATAGCACTAAAAAATATTTCTGCTTGACTCTGGATGGCATCTAGTGGTATGCTGGAGCCAGCATACACTGGTTCATGATTGCTACTTCTGCATGCTGCACTCAGTGACACCATATTGGAGTCTGAAATTGGCCATGGTTGGGAAAATTCACAATATGGAAATTATCAAATGCTGCAGTTAGGATTTTTTGTTTGTTTGCTTTTGTTTTCCAGAGAGTGGGTCATTAAACATTGACTAGAACGCCACTAATAGTATTTTCTGAAGATGTGATGTTTGACTCTAATGACACCATCTTGTCACCATGAGTGTAGACATCCCTCACGCACTGTGACAGTGAGGATAGTGGAAATGAGAGTTCAATTGCGATGCTAAACACCTGGGTCCTTTGTAATATTCTTCAGCTACTGAACTAACCCTGGAAACACTTTGCTTCCAGACTTCGTCTTATGTTAGCTAATAGGTCCTCATTGTTTAAATCACTACTACTGGACATCTTGTTATTTTACTTGAAGCTGAAAATAGCATTGCAGCTTATGAAATTAGCAATTGGATACACTCAATTTCTCTACTAGAGAAATTCTGAAATTTATTTCCTTTTATCAGAATAAAGATGAAATGAGAGGAACGAGAGGAACATATACTGGAGGCATTTTCATTTTATTTGAAGCTTCAAATTTAAAAAGGGGAGGCATTTAGTGAAAACAAGGTAAAATTGTACCCACTATTTCTTTTCCACATTGGGAATATGATCACTAACATTTTCCTTAATTACATGATTAGGGACACGTTTAGTGTTTGTAAAGCAAGATGTTCTGAGAAAAATAGAAGGGTCATAGCCAGAGCAGCAGGGTGAGCACAACTAACCACTGAAATAACATTATAATAATCCTTCTCACCACACAGGGACTACCAGGACACAATCAGATCCAATTCAGACTAGAATTTAAGTGATGGGATTTCCATGAAGCTGGGATTTTGCCTTGAACATGTTATATTATGTCCTCCAATTCCTTGGGCACTGGGAAGAAGACAGTGTAAAATGAGTTGTTCTGGTCTCATCTGAAACCAATTACCATGAGTGGACCCAAATTGCTAGGACGGCTGCTGAGCAGCCGCATCCCAAGCACAGCTGGGAATCAGCTGGTGAGTGCCGTCAAGAACTCTCCCTATCGATTGATTCCAGGCCAGCTTGTGATTGCCTTTCACCTCTCAAGCATCACTTTTCCATTGCTCTAAAAACTGTTCCAAATGGCAAGAATTTGCAAATATAATGAAATAAGAAGGGGGAAGGGAGAGATTGGAAGAGAGAAGACTCTGCAAGTAGGAAAGTCCGGGAAAAAAAGAACACGGCATAGGACTGTGATGAATTTTTTTTTTAGTGGTGAATTCTCATTTATCTGGTCTCAGTAATAGGAAGATGAATCCATCTCCTTTCCCCTACCAAAGCGACTCTTTTTTCATAGGAGCAGAACCCTGCTGTCATTAAATTAATTCTCCAAAACAATAATTACAGGTTTATTAATTATAAATTTGGATTTCAAATTGTCTCTCATTCTGATCATTTTCTTAGTTTAAACAAAGGTTGTTTTAGTTTCCTAAACACAGAACCTCTTTCTACAGTACTTGTTACTTTCATTTCACAGATATGGATGAAATGCACAACTCTTGAGTCTCCTAAAAGGTCCTTCATTATCAGGCAGCATTTTTAAAAAATATTAGATTTTAGCATGCATTACAAGAAATGATATTTAAGACAGGCACATCAAAAATGTTAATTTATGACTATATTTAGTAAGGAATGGAAGGTTGAGTGACCAAATAAATAAATATTCTATCCCAGTGGTTCCCAAACTTTGCTGCATACAGGAAAGATCTGTAAAAAACATGAAGCCTGGTACCATTAAATAAGAATATTGAAGATAAATGTGATTGCTCCAAAGGAAATTGAAAATTAAGGCATAAATTAGTGACATTTTAAAAAATGCAAACCACCCCAAAGAAGGAATTGCACAAAACCCAAATTTGTGTATATGAGAATATTATTATCTTAAGGATAAAATCAAGACTATTTAGGAATGGAAGTATAATAATGATTTTTTAACATAAAAGAATCCTATAAACACAATTATGCCAACAAATCTGAAAATTTAGCTAAAAAAGTAAGTTTCTTGGAAAGAATTTAAATGACAAAAACAGATTCAAAAATACAAAATACCCCAATGCCCAAATATTGTTTCTAAGTAACATTCTTAACAAATAAGAATTAGGGTTTCTTGTAGAAATTGCTGTTTTCCAGGCCTTCATGCAGTTAAGAAAGTATAATTCTAGATTACCTCAAAGTATGAGAGTCAAGTGTTCAGATATGACGAAGCCATGTCAAAAGGACACTGGATCCAGCTTAAAAAGGCTCCTACTCTCCAAATCTGGGATAATTTGCTTAATCATGAACCAAAAACTAGTAAAGGACAAAAATAGAAAACCATATAAACTAATATTATTCATGAAAGTAGATGGAAAAAATAGTATATAAAATATTAGAAAAAGATCTCAGCAGTATTTAAAAATGTATCACAATGATCATCTTTCTGCTACCATTCTTCCATCCCTAAAATATCTTAACAGAGCAGAGTAAGTCTTTTAAAATATGTCAGATGTCACTCATTTGCCCTACCCCCAAAAAACAAAGAACCAGTCTTGCCATGGCACTTGATGTAAAAATCAAAATCCTACAAGACTGCATAATCTGCTCCTTCCCATTATTCTCTTATCTCTTTTCCTACTCCATTCCCCCAGAACTTAACACTCTAATCACCTTGCCTTATAGATGTTTCTTGAACATTGAAGCTTTGCTCTTTTAAGATCATGATATACTCTGATATATTTTCTGCTACTGACCCATATTTATATTTCTGAGATAAATATTATTCAGTAAACTCATTTAAAATTACTCTCTTGGCGCACCTGAGTGGCTCAATTACTTAAGTGTTTAGTTCTTGGTTTGGTTCAGGTCATGATCTTAGGATTGTGAGATCAAGCCCCCTCATTGGCCCTGGGCTGGGAGTGGAGCCTGCTTAACATTCTCTTTCTCCCTCTGCTCCTCCCCTCACCTGCTCACACACTCTCTCTTTCTAAAAAAAAAAAAAAATTAAAAATTACTCACATTATAGCACCCTCAAATTTATTTCTATCAGTAAGCTTAAGTGTTTAGAATTATGCTTTTATTTTTACTTTATTGATGTTCTTCTGTCCCTAGTAGACTATAAACTCACATTGTATTCACAGTGATAAATACAATGCCTAGCAAATATGAGTTCCTAATTAGTTGTGGACTTTACTAATCCTCATAACATAAAAGATTTGACCTTTATAAGACAGGAGCCAAAGCCCTAAAAAAGCAATCGAATATAAACATATGAGCAAAGAAAGATTAATTATATTAGGAATTGAAAGTTGAAGAGCAGATCTAAAAACTGCACTGGAAAAAGCCAAAAACTGCCAAAAACAAATAGCAGAACATTAGAATGGTAAAGTGTAGAACAAAGGAAAAATTCTTTCAGAAAGCAAGAACAATGAAAAGGACATAATATTTGGAGGAGGATGTTGGAGACTGGATACCAGACCCTAGAATTACAAGCATAGATATTTTTATTAGATAAATTGGAATTACACATATAAAAATCATTCTAGACAACTTAAAATATTTTTGGAATGAAAACAAAATTTGGGTATGTAAATGGAAAAATTTTGTTGCTTTCCAAACAAATATAAAGAAATCCATGCATAGTCATATCCTAACAATTTTTAAATATCAATGATAAATAAGCCATTTTACAAGAAATAAGAGAAGGGGAAAGTAGTAAGAGAAGGGGAAAATACCAGAATGACTCCAAATTCTCCTTTATAGAATTAAATCCTAGAAGAAAATGGAGGCGGAACATTTTAAAGATGTATGTGTACATATTAATATCTCTAACTGGGGAGTATCTGGCCACGAAGGAGACTCTTTGTTTTTTGGCATACCCTACTTTAACAAAACCATTTGTGTTGATTCTACTTTCTAACTCTACCCGAAACTGTTATGCCTTACTTCCAAATACTCTAGATCTAATGGAATGGGATAGATGGGACGGGAAGAGCTTGAAAAGGAAAATCCACAAAGGAGAAATACCAAAATAATGCACCTAAACTTTCCCTCAAATCCTTGGCTGACCTCTAAAGTTGTGCAAACCTTAGAGTCAAGACTTCAAGGATCCAAAGAGAAAACAAAAACTCAAAAACTGAAAAAGATAAGCAGACATTGTAGTTTTCTCCATGGCAAGAAGATACAGTTTGAGTTCAGATCTTAGAAAGACGTGGTAAAGATCTCAGGCTTTCCACTGAAACTCCAGAAAAGCCATGCCATAGGAATAAAAATTATATCCCAGTATTAAAGGCAAAACTAAAGCAGACATACCTTAACAGAGCACAAAACCAAGCCTACAGACATTAAGAGTGATCCACCAGTAATTTACTACTAAACTTAAGTACCATTCAGAGGAAGACAACAGAACTGAGTCTCAATAATGAGTATGCCAAAATGTCCAGTATGAAATTAAAAACTATAAAAATGGGCAGTCTGGGTGGCTCAGTGGTTTAGCGCTGTCTTCAGCCCAGGGCGTGATCCTGGAGACCTGGGATGGAGTTCCATGTCGGGTTCCCTGCATGGAGCCTGCTTCTCCCTCTGTCTGTGTCTCTGCCTCTCTCTCTCTCTGTCTCTCATGAATAAATAAATAAAATATTTTTTAAAAACTATAAAAGTGAAGAAACAAGAAAATACAATGCATGTCAAGGAAAAAATCAGTTCAAAGAAACCAACAAATGATTCTGATTTTAGAATTAGCAGAAAAGAGCTATAAAATAACAATTATAAATATGTTAAAGATTCTATAATCAAAGATTCAGGACAGGAGTGTGAACTGGTAGTTTCAGGAGAGCTTTTAAAATTCCACAGATAGAATAGATGATTCCACAGATGCAGATAGAAACTGCATAATTAAAAAAAACATAATATTTGAAGATAAATTTAAGTTAGAATTAACAGAAAATTGATCAGAAAAGGAGCTGTGAAATTAAAGAAGAGCCAATGAAGATCACCCAAACACAGACTAAAGAGTAAAAAAAAAAAAATAGAAATAAACAATGAGGACATGAAATGTGGGACATTATAATTTCCTAGGTATATCATAATCAAATTGCTGAAAACCAATAATAAAGAGAAATTATTTAAATACAGAGAAAAAAGCCATACTGTATACCATTGAAACTGTGGAGAGGTAGTATCAATGACAAATGACAAATCAAAAATCATGAGAGTCAGAATGGAGCTTTAAAAGTGCTGGGGGGGGGGGGGGGGCGAGGATCCCTGGGTGGCGCAGCGGTTTGGCGCCTGCCTTTGGCCCAGGGCGCGGTCCTGGAGACCCGGGATCGAATCCCACATCGGGCTCCCGGTGCATGGAGCCTGCTTCTCCCTCCGCCTGTGTCTCTGCCTCTCTCTCTCTCTCTGTGACTACCATAAATAAATAAAAATTAAAAAAAAATAAAATAAAATCTTTAAAAAAAAGTGCTGGGGGGAGGTGGAGGAGGCAGGGAATAGTGCTATACTGAAATTCTATATTCAGAAAAAATGTATTTCAAAAAATGAAGTCAAAGTACATTAGTTGCTGGTAGTATACAGGAATTGAATAAATGGAGACATAAAGTAAATTTCTGGGGATTTGAAAATGCTCTATAATTTAAGTGGATCATTGGTTACATGATTGTATACGTTTGTCAAACTCATCAAACTGGACACTTTAGATATGCTCATTTCCCTATATATAAATGAAAGGCTTAATTTTTCAGAATAAGAGAGAAGTAATGACATTTTCCATTATATAAAAGGTAAGAGTATTTTTTGCCTAAAAGTTAAGGCAACATTATAACAGATAAAAAGTGGAATCTGGGGATCCCTGGGTAGCTCAGTGGTTTAGCGCCTGCCTTTGGCACAGGGCATGATCCTGTAGTCCCAGGATCAAGTCCCACATCAGGATCCCTGCATGGAGCCTGCATCTCCCTCTGCCTGTGTCTCTACCTCTCTCTGTGTGTGTCTTTCATGAATAAATAAATAAAATCTTTAAAAAAAAAAGTGGAATCTACTGAATAAGGAACAGTGAACTTGAAGAATAGTCAATAGCGAACATCCCAACATAAAGCAGAATAAAGCCAGGACTCTGAAATGGTAACTGTATTTATTAATACAAAGATTGCTTTTCATTATTTTCTTGGATTCATTAAAAGTCAATTCATTTGTTAAAAGTAACATAACAGCTATGTATTATGAGGTTTATAACACACAAAGAAGTAGAATACATAACAAAGATAGCAAGGAACAAGGAAAGGTACAAATATAATTATACTGCTGTCACATTCTTACCTCATACATGGAGAGTATGACAAAGTAGACTCTACTAAGTTAGAAGGTATGTTCTTGGGGCGGCTGTCTAGCTCAGTTGGTGGAGGATATGACTCTTTGATCTTGGGGGTTGAGCTTAAGCCCTATGTTGGGTGTGGAGGTTACTTACAAAATAGAATCTTAAAAACTAAAATGTTAAAAAAAAAAAAAGGAAAGAAAAGGAATGTACATTCTTACTCCTAAAACAACCATTAAAAACTACATAAAGAAGAATGGCTAAAAATACAATAGAAGAAATAGGAAAACAAAGTAATACATAATAATAAATCTTAAAGAAGGCAGAAATAGAAGCACAAAAATCGATGAGGAGCAACTATAATTTTCATACATTACTGGGAGAGAGAAAATTATGAAATCATTTTGGAAAATAATTTGGCAGTATCTAATATGAAGTTGAAAACTCATTTACTGTAAAACACAGATATTCGTCTATTATGTGACACACCCCTAGATATGTGTCCAAGAAAAATGAAAATATGTCCACAAAAAGGCTTACATAAGAATGTTCACAGCAGTTTTAATCATAATCTACAAAAACTGGAAATGACTCAAATGCCAATTAATAGGCTGGATAAACAAATTGACATATTCTTAAAATTGAGTACTGTTAGCAATAAAAAGGTCAAAGTGCTGATATATGCAACAAAATGAAAGGCTATCAATGACATCTTGTTGATTCAAGATAGCCAGACACACAAAAAAGACATACTGTATGATTCCATTTATATGAATTTTTGGATCAGTAGACTGCATAAACTATAGTGATGGAAATCAGATTTCTTGCCCTGGGGAAGTGGAGATAGATTGGAAAGGGGCTCTGGGAAATTTACTGGTGTGATGAAAAGATCTTACATCTTAATTGGTCACACAGATGCATTCACTTAATCAAAACCCTTCAAACTTCTCATTTAAAGTCTGTTCATTTTATTACACACAAATGTAAAAATCCAAAAATATATTGTAGCTTATTGTCTTATTGGACCTTTTCTATTTAAACGTTTCATGCCATTTACATACTATCCAAAATTGTTCCATTATGAATTATCCTTAAAGGATAGTATTAACTTGTGTGATGTCTTCCTTTAAGTAATGCACTCTCTTGCTCCAAGCAGTTCTTTCCAGAAAGGGACTTGGTAAATGTTTGTATACAGTATTTACACTTAAAATAGACCAAAACATTTATAACCTTTCAGTCTTTAATTTGGATGACTTTTAGTGAATATTGTTTCAATGAAATATTAGGTATGTAAATAGATACCCCAATCATCTAAAACCCTGGGGCAGGGAAAGGTAACTAGATTTGCTTAGATATAGTTAATAGTAATTTTTAATGGTTCTATATCTATATCTATATCTATCCTTGAATGTTCTGCGAGTAACAAAAACCAACTCTGGCTTATTTAAACAGAAAAGGAATGTGTTGAATAAAATGTGTTAGCTCTCATGGTAACTGTATTAGTTCCATTCCAAGAAGCAGACACCAAGACTCTTAAAAATACAAGAGCTTCATTAAGAAAACACACCTCAGAAGAAAATTGGGAAGGACCTGGGTCAGCTAGAAGAGCCATCAGACCATGCAACAATCTGTTATCTGGTGAAGGAAAGAAGGGTGAAAGATAGGGTGAAAGCTCCTTACTACAGTATTTTTCCCCCTTACTACAGTCTTAAATAGAGTTCAGTGAGGCCATCAGTCAGTCACCCAACAGAGCACCTGTCCTAGAATTCTTGCTGAATACACTTATTGGCTCTGTAAGCCTATTCAAAGCATGGCCTGAGAACCAACTCAGTGATGGAATTCAGACCCACAACAGCTGAACATTGGCTAATTAAACTTTCTATAATTGGAGCTTTGTGAGACACACTGTCCTGGCCACATGTACCAAGAGAACTAAAGAACAAGACTCAGGGCTAAGCAGCCAAAAACAACTCTGGAAATCATACTGCAGACTGTCCATCCAAGACATGACTGGCTCACCTCTAAGGACTGGATCAGGTAACTTAACATTACTAATACTGAAAACACTAAATTCAGGATGGCACCACTACCAAAGCAGCCATCCCTGCTCTATGAATTGAATCTTCTTGGAATCTCCAATACAATAGAGGAGTTTTTGGCTTTGTTTGCATCACTAACACCTGCTTCAAAGTCTGAGACTGGTGAATTTGATTGATGAAATGTGGTCATTGCTCTGTACCCTGTACACTAAGGAATCCAGGAATGCAAATATCAGACACACTCCACTTCTAAATTGGGAGGGGGCCTTATCTCTCACGGATACTTAAAGGTAGAATATTAAAGGTATGTGCTAAGCAGCCCCCCAAATGACAAATTTCTACTATAATATGTCACTAAGAATAGATGGAAATATTTCCCAAACTGCCAACCAGACATATACTGTGTCATTTTTTCCTTTGTTCAAGTTCTAAACTATCTATATTCACCATGCATTAGGCCAAGGTATTTACCGATACATACATTTTTTTAAAAAGAGACATTGTTAGAAAGAATGAACATACTGCATAAGTCTAAAGAGGATAAGGCAACACATTTGTCAAACATCTGGAATATTCATTGAAAACCTTTCTGACGTGAATACTTTGACTATATCTGTAACCCTAATAATGCCAAAAGAAAATTCCCAGGTGCCAAATATTTCCTAACTTTGCTGATGTGTTTTAAAGACTCTACAGTTTAGTTGTTATACCCTATAGCTTTAAGGCCTTAATTTTAAAAGCTGCATGTAATTTTGCTAAAGGGCTATTTCCACAGCCAATCTGATTAAGTGCAACTTAAAAATTTCAGGCAATATATCTGAATGCACTGATTGAACAACCACAAAGACTTTACTTACAAAATTGAGCATAATTTTCTACCCTTAAATTTTAAAGGTAACTTATTCTTTTTATTTTATACCATTTTATTTTTCAATTTTGGCATCATAAGTTAATGCTAATGGTGCTAACTTAACAGAAAAATCCTCAGCCAAACTATACCATAAATGGATTTTCAAATGTAGCTACTATAAATACACAATGTACACAGGCAGAGATTATGAAAGAATTTTCTTCTAGTAATGCAACAAAAATATTTCCTATCCATAATTAGTTAATTGAATAGATGTAAAATAATTTACATAACTACATTGTGAAATTCTGAGTGCAAAGAAATTATGACAAATACTAAGGCATAAATAATTTCACAAAATCAGTTACACTTTTTTCTGAAAATGCAGCTAGAAGAAAATCATTAAAATTAATGTTGCAATATTTCAAATGTCTCCTTTGAGAAATTTCTAATCATTTAAATTATATCATATACTAGAAATTAAATAAATTTAATGCATAATATTTATCTCATTTTTGTTTACTATCTTCACATTCAGCATGTTTTAAGAATGACCCAAGACTGTACGTGGCATGCCTCAGTTTGACATTTAAGTATTCATTCTTTCTTTCCAGTTGTTCTTCTAATAAACCATGTTTAAAATATGTTTGAAATCAAAAGCTATGTTATTATAACTATCAGCTATATAACTTCAGCTTCAGGTAGAGAATCAAATATTTATTTATCTTTTTCTTCTGAACTACATAGTCATATATATGATCATCAAATCTTTGAAGCCAATCCCTATCACCTTATTTTACCAACATTATGAGTTTTACAGTGAGTGAATTTGGACTACAGAGACCAAATAGAAAAGACTATTATGAAATAATTTTCTTCTAGGAATGCAACAAAAATATTTCCTATCCATAATTAGTTAATTGAACAAATGTAAAATAATTTACATAACTACATTGTGAAATTCTGAGTGCAGAGAAATTATGGCAAATACTAAGGCATAAATAATTTCACAAAATCAGCTTTTCAAAAGCTGATTCATAAAAAAGATTCACAAAATCTTTTCATAATTCTTTCATAAGAAACCAACTAGGCAGGCAATAGAAGTTGTCTAAGGCCATATCACTCATTAGTTGTGGATGTTACATGGGATACGATATATTTGGATTACTTTGCCTTTTTTTATTATAACATGTTGGATTCTTCTATTACAATAATTTGATGGTTGTTTTGCAGTTTAGGTGTTTTCCTTTACACAGGACAGAGGCTATATAAACACAAAGATTAAAATGTCCAAATAAAATTCATATGGTTTAATTCTCTGGACTGACCAAACTAGTACTCTTTAAGTGTATTATCATATTCATTTAGCACTTTGCACATAGGTTAGCTGCTTAACAGATTATCTAGTAGAGTGGTTGGCATGCCTAAAATTTCATGTTGTATAGCCTAAAGTGGTGTTCTGTATAGATGGAAAATGTGAAGCAAGATGTGGCATACACTTTTACTTGCCTAATAATATCTCCCTCCCTCTGCCCTTCCTTGGTACTAGAAACTTGATTATACTCAAGGTAGTAATATATCTAGCTCCTAGCAATGAATCGTGATTAACCCAAACCGTACATAATATTCCTATTGCTCATTGCCAAATATTTGATTTCTCCACTTTTATTATAATTATAAATAATCATATGATTGAGTTCCAGCCAATAAGACATAAAGGAAAGACCAATAGAAATATTTCTTAGAAGCCTCTAGCTGTCCTGATAAAAGAGATAGATATGGCAGGGCTCACTTGCCCCTCCTTTATACTTTAAATGTGGCCATGATTCCTAGAGCTGGTGCATCATTTTGCCATAATTAAGGAAAAAGACCAAGAGAACTGCAGAGAAATCTATCTTGATGTTATTATACCTATGAGCCAATATCAGGAGCTTCTATTTCTAGATTTAATTGCTACATGAAAAAGTATAAGCATAAACATTCCTTTGGTTAAATCACTGTAAGTCATGATTTTTGTTACATTTATCTAAATATAGTCCTAATTGTTGTACATGTAATTGTAATGCTGTACGTGCAATGCAAATACTATCATCATTTAGGAAGGCTTACTGCTATGATGTTTCCATCTATAAGTACATATTCAATAAATATTTACTCAATGGATTTTCAAAAAATTGATCTATTTAAAGTATGACAATTGAAAAATGACCATATTGAGGTTTGAAACTCCGCATTGGGAGTTAACGCTCCACCTTTTTTGCGCCCGAAAAAGGAATCGGGCCTGGCATCACCTCCTCGCCCAGGGCCAGGCCCTGCCCCACCTTATTCCTCCAGGTTGCATCCAAGAGCGCCTCAGTCATTCCGGTGAGGCCCCTGCCACACAACAAGCTTCTGGTCCGAGTGGCAGACCCCTGTTCACGTACCACCGGCAACCTGCGCACTCCCATCCAGGTGAAGAGCTCTCCACAGGTAAACCTACCAGCAGGCAAACAGCAGGAGGATCCTAATCAGGCCCAAGACTCAGATCCCCACTCTCCTACCCTTGGAATTGCATGGACACCTATGAAGACCAGCAGCAGAGTTTTCCCTTGAGGACCAGATGCCACCCTGGAGCCAGACTGAGCTCCCCTACAAGCAGGTGTTGTCCAAGGAAGAAGCAAGACAGCCCTCAGAAACCCCCATGGCCAGCCAGGGCTCGGACAAGCCCTTGAGAGACCCTGAGACTCCCCAATCTTCAGGTTTTAAGCAAAACAGACAGAAAACAAATGGCAAGGTACTAGGGAGATCTCCCCTCACCATCCTACAGAATGACAACTCCCCTGGAACTCTACCACCAGGACAAGGTAAGCCGCCTTCTCCCCTGAGTGAAAATGCTAGGGAACTAAAGGAAAGGGCAACTCTGAGATCTGGACAGACTTCTGAAAACTGGAGGCCAAGTGTGTGAGCAGGACCAGGACCAGGACAAGAAGAATCAGCATTTACCAAACTTGGTTGAGAACTAGGCCGAGTGTGGCCCCAGTGCTGGGCTCACCAGGGGTCTCGTGACATAGCATCCCTCAACCCCATCTTTCCTGGGAAGACTGGAAAGGCTCAACCCTTATGAACTCGCAGCTCAGAGACTGAGCACTTTCTTGGGTTATCTTTGTGTCTCACATTTTTCTTGTATATTAAAGAAAGTGTTTTTTTTTAAAAAGAAAAATGACTATATCTATACATTATAAAATAACTAAATGTCCATTTCTCCTGTCATATAAATAATACAAATAAAAATGTATTGCTTTTATATTATGATTTTGTCAATTTTGTGTATGGTATAATTCTTCTGAAAATGTGGAAGGACTAGTCATACTACCAAGAAATCACTGACTTGTGTGTGTGTGTGTGTGTGTGTGTGTGTGCGCGCGCGCGCACATACGCACACGTGTGTGGGCACATGCAAACCAAGTATTCAACTTGGCCTTTTAAACTTCTTTGGTTTTTCAAGTAAGACCATAAGCACTGAGATTACTAGCAATTAAGAGGTCCACTATTCAAAAATGCTTCTCTCCCTGTCTTAAGGCATGATTAATCCCAAAATGTGCCCTGTGCAGAAGCCATGGGCCCTCTGATTAACAACTACACTCTGTTTTCCCAGGTGAAGTTTCCTCATTGGGTGTGTTTTTTTCACAAGTGGGCTGCTCTCAGAAACCCCCACCTTCAAGAAATGTGTCCCTTATGCTGTATTTCAACTCAGCTAAGGTGAAGTACTCAGGGCTCCGGACACGTGAGCAGCCTTAGTTCCTAACGAGGATCCTCCTGACCAAGCATGAGGCTACAGGTATCTAGAAAGCCCTCTTCTCTTCTAGTGTGGCCTCCTGATCACTGTTTTTAACCTGTTCTAAGTTGCAAACTCCTCAGTTTTGAATAGAACAGGCATTCCTTTCTTTCTCACTCTTTAATTTTGTTTGGATATTTAGGCTAATTTCTTCATTTTCTAAGTTTATTTCTGCCTAGGACTCTAACTCTACTTTGATTTACTCCAAACCCTGTATATATGGTACAGCCTCATGCAGTCTGAGTTCAGGGAAATGAGTCTAAATAGATGCCCAGGATATCTTTTCCTTGAAATGGGAAGAAGCATGAGGATTATATAAGATTACCTGAAAATATAAATTCCAAAAGGCAAATAGATGGGTTTTTCTGTACAGGCTCTTATAAAATATCACTTGGTGCAGGGAAGGAAAAAATAAGATCTATAACAAATGTTTACTGAACTGAATTGAGCAACTAAATAAAGTATCTTCTACCTTAGAGTGTGACATGTTTCTAATAAAATATATTGGCTTAATCTATGCTATTATCACACATTTGAAGTACTTGTTAAACATTTTTGATATAGGAATTTTGTATAAATGTAACAACCCAGCAATAATAGCCTATAGAATTTTACTCATACCATTCATCATTATATTAATTTATATAGTTTTGATGTGATCAATACTAAAAATATTGAAGCTCTACTAAATATTCCTATTTGTATCAGTACTTAACATAGAATACATACAGTGCATAGTAATAACAAATAATTCTTAAAGCTGTTCAAGTAAAGAAAAAATTTAGGGGCAGTAGGAAACTTTTTGAGATGGATATATTTATTGCCTTGATTGTAGTGATAGTTTCACAGGCATAAACATGTCTAAATTAATCAAATTATATATATATATATACACTAAATATGTGCAGTTTTGTATGTCAAGTATATCTCAAGCTGTTTTATAAAAGAGAATATATACATTGATATGTATGTATCATGTATTATATGTATATAATATATATATATCGATACCAACAAAGTTTTATTTCTGCTTACACAAAATCACCCACTATTAGCAATAGTAGCTTCAGTTCCCTATGTGGGATCTTATAAAGATTCTTTGCTAGCCTATGAAAACCTGGATTTCTAGGAAAGTGGTTTTTAAAGCCAAACTTGACAGAAATTTAATTTGTGGCATACTAAATGTAACTATTTTCTATTCCTCTTAGAAAAGTCAAAGGGTGATATAGCCATATGGGTTACAAATACATCAGCAGGCTAAATCTATTCCTGGAGCTCATTCATCATTATAACACCCCCTTGACATGGGAGGGTGACAAGGATTATTGTTCTTGTTTTAAATCTGATTGAAAAGTCCTTGACTGAACTTGGGTTATGGTTAGAAAGCAATTGGACTGGGCCCTCACCCATGGTTTTACTTGAATGCAGATCTCTTAACACTAAGTTAAGTGTTCATTGCTACTAAAACCTGCACTTTCTAGATATCTAAGGGCTATGCTCACTCAAAAATTCTAATTCTAATTGAACTATGAAAGACAACTATGTCCTTTTAAAATTATTAGGAAAATTTTCAATAAAACCATAGAAAACACAGTATAATGAAATCATATCATTAAAACTATGATTTAAAGATCAGCAATCAGGCATCCGTGGGTGGCTCAGCAGTTTGGCGTCTCCTTTTGGCCCAGGGCACGATCCTGGAGTCCCAGGATCGAGTCCCGCGTCAGGCTACAGGCATGGAGCCTGCTTCTCCCTCCTCCTGTGTCTCTGCTCCCCCCCCGGGTGTGTCTATCATAAATAATAAATAAATAAATTGTTAAAAAAGATCAGTAATCATTACATCATATTTGCTTCACTAATCAACCTATTTATATTTTTTCTTATGCTTAGATGTTGTAAAGTAAATAACATTCATCATGACAATTTATCTTTACATTTAATTAAGGTATGCATTCTTAAAAACAAAAATATTTTATGCTTTTATCAGATATAATAAAATTAATAATAGTTATCTAATATCATCTAATACCTAGTGCATATTTAAATTTTCAGAGCTAATAATTCCAGAGCTATGTTTTAAACTAGTTTGTTCAAACCAGGATCAGCCAAAGACTGTATGTATCATATGGTTGTTTTATCTCTAAAGTATCTTGTACTGTGCTCTAGTTTCCTTTCCTCTAACTCTGCCCCCCCCCCCCTTTTTTAAGACATCAGCTTCTTGAGAAGAATGGGAAAGCAGTAGTCCTATATGCAGCCTTAGTTTCTGGTTTCTTGTGATTGGTTGCTTGTTCTGTTGTTGGACTTGTTCTTCTATACCTGGTATTTGCTATAAACTGGTCCAAAGAAATGACAGATTAAACATTTTTGGCAAAGATACTTCTTTAGTGATGCTGGAAAGTCCCTATTTATAATGGAAAACTAGTAGAATAAACCTAAGGTTTTAATTTGTTTTTACAGGGATAATATAATCATTCGTGATTTTATGGCAACTAATGGCCTCAAATACTAGGGACTTTGGAAGATTTTCTTATTCATTAGGTGACAATCTGGACCAACCCCTAGGTATTTAAAAGCTTTCAGGGGCTGGGATATGGAATAAACTTTGCAAAAATTCTGATGTCAAGAGGTTTCCATCTCAGTTAATAAAATTAAAAGGATCAAAACGGGTTCTGAGAAATCTACAAAACCAGACTTGGAAAACATGCTTCTCACTCTGGATGGCACATACACTCAATGGAAGTTTCATGACTAAGAGACATATTCTAGACAAAAACAAAACAAAACAAAACCTGCTTAATTTGGATGTCATATGGGCTTATTCTTGTGGTGCAATTACATATATTCAAAGCAACAGGAAGTGAACCTCGGCATCTCTTCTTCTTCAATTATGCATCTGTTCCCAAAACTATGGTTGTCATGACTCTGTTAGGAAACCTTTATTTTAGTTAATTTGGAAAAGTGCAAGGAAATAATTTTTCCACTTTTAATTCTTTGATTTTGAATCAAGTGCATAGAAAAGGAAAGATGGGGTAACTTTAATTCCCTTAAAGGAATAATAGAAGAAATTACAAATAAGCAAAGCCTAGTACAAAAACAACAGGAAAGGATATTGCTGTTCTTCTAATCTATAAGTAATATTCCGGCGCTCTTGATCCTTGTAGGTAATTCACACTGTAGTTTGCTCCCATGTTAAGATAGAATTAAGAAATATTTGTAAAGTCAAGGACTCATCCGTAGAAATGCCTGAACTCTTTAGCATTTTATTTCTTCCAGACCACACATGATTATATTTTAATTATGTTCTTCACATGTTCTTTAAATTATCTCCACCACCACATTTTTAAAGCTAACATTGATTCAGAGTTTATTTATTGCTGTTTCCAATTACTCCCCTCAAGGTATTAACATAATCATGACGTCGGCCTTAAGAACTTTTTTCATCATCTTTTTTAAAAAAATTAAGATGGAAGTATGCAAAATTAGATTTAACTCTTCTCTGAATTTCAATTTTATATAGAGCCTGTACATACATCTGCCATACAGACACTAGAGACTTTACAAATATCTTCAAAAATTCTTCTCATTCAGCCAGGACCTTCTGCTTTCCTCATTTTTATTTTGACTCTGAAAGTCAAAGAAGCTTCTGCCAAATTAAGGTAAAAAGTGTTTTTTTCTTTGCTAGTTACACCAGACCCAGCCTGATGAGTAACTTGTGTTATTCCAATATGGCAACTGGATATTAAACAACACTTCGTCTGTCTGAAAATCTTTGCTTAAGGATACTGGCATAAACTATTTGCTATGTTTATTCTATAGACAAATTTTATATATCAAAATAGGAGTTTCAACTTAGCACACATATTCCTGTTTGTCATTCATTTTAAGAATATTTTTCAGCACCTTGTACTATGCCAGTTCTATAGTAAAGATTCTCAAACATTAGTGTTTCTATGGAAATTTTCTAGGGAAGGAAGTTTCCAACCACATCCTTGAAGACTCTTTAAGAAGCTCTGGGGTGGTTCCAAACATCTGCATTTCAAACAAACACTCCAGTTGTTTCTGGCACAGATGGTCAATGGCACATACTGTTAAAAACACAGTCTACATATATACAATGATTTTAGACGTAAAATGTAAAAACTAAAAAGAAACAAAAGTCAGGTAAATGGCCAACATATAAGATACTATGGGATAGTACCATATAAGTGGTAAAAGCATAATAGTATTTCACAGGATAGTCTAATTGAATAAATTATGTCATAATCTATGTTACTCAATATGCTATTCAATAAAATTAGAAATTAAAAATATTTATTATAATATACAAATATCTAGAGATCTTTAAAATTGAATTATGTGCTTGCGTTAAAAATATAATTGTCTCATGAATAAATAAAATCTTTAAAAAAAGAGAGAGAGACACCTGGGTGGCTCAGTAGTTGGGCCTCTGTTTTCAGCTCAGGGCATGATCCTGGAGTCTTGAGATCGAGTCCTACATCAGGCTCCTTGCAAGGAGCCTGCTTCTCCCTCTGCCTATGTCTCTGCCTCTCTCTGTGTCTCTCATGAATAAATAAATAAATCTTTAAAAATAAATAAAAATAAAAATGTGATTGTATGGCTCAAGTCAATACATTAAATTACATAATAGTCGAGCTTATTTAGACTCACTAAGGCTCTATACCTATTTTGCACCGGATTCCCTTCAACTAATTACTTTCATCACAGTTGGAATTTCAGCTGGTACTCTATGTTTTGGTCTGGGAAATATTCTTTTTATTCACTGAACCTAAGGGATTTAACTTCTATTTTTCCAAAAAAGAATTGCAAATAAAATTATCCCAATCTATAGCTCTTTCTTCTCTATGTTCATTTGTTTTGTATCAGTTAGTTATTCCTGGATAACAAACTACCTCAAATTTCATGGCTTAAATCAAAAACATTTTTTAAAATATTTTTTAGCTCAAATGCTATAGGTTGGTTTGAGCTGCCTCTCATGTTCTCTAGGGGCCTACTCACACATCTGTGACCATAAGGTGGTTGGCTAGGGACTAGCCAGTCCAGGAAAACCTCATTTAGATGTCTATAAATTAGCATCCTATCAGCCAGAGTGAAGCAGACAACTGGGTTCACTTGGCTCATGCTAACTAGTAACATACAGAAAAGCGTACTATGGGAAAGTACTTCAGCACAGTGAGGATGACATTTTATAAGGTATCACATGCAGCAAAGCTGTAAAATACTAAATGATTATAGTGCACACGTCATACCAATTAGAAATCTGGGGCCTTAATTCAAAACTATCATGAATTCCAACTGTTGGATGCCTAAACACTTAGCATATAGAAAATATAGCCTCTTAAATGATGGTATATTCTGGCATATGTTAGTGTTCTCTTTTATTAAATCTGTACTCACTAGAAAAATTACTATCAGTATCTTCTTAAAAGTAGTAAAAAATAAATATACAGTCTATGGATAAATGTATGAATAGGTAAGAGCCTGTTCACAGTCAAGAAATATGACTAGAATGGAGAAGGAATGATAAAGTGGAAGACCAACAGAGAAGTATGAAACCTACTACTTATTTCCATATGTATTTCACTGTTTAATATAATTTTTAATCTAAAATAAAGTGTTGAGATCATACATATATACATATATTGTTTTCTCTTATAATCAAAATTTAAACTCTTCACACAGACTTTTTTTTCTCTCTCATTTACTCTAATATGGTCCATCATGAAGGTTATGATGTCTGGTTTATTCACTTCTATAATTGTAGTGTCTTGCAAGTGCCTGATCCATATTAGTAACAATAACTCATGAACAAATTAATTCCTTTTTCTTGAATATTTTTGGAACAAAAGTATAGTTGCTAAATAGAAATGAGTGCAAGCAATAACATGTGTAAAAGAAAAAAATTAAGAGATTTTTGGATTGTCTATAACAAGAATTAAATCCCCATTGATCCTCCTCTATATCACTTTTCCTTGTTAAATTATTTTCCTTTCTAGTAATTGTCATTTGGCCATAAGTAGAAATGATTATGATTGGGCAGGTTCATTTTATTCCTACCTATGTTTGAAAGGATTTCTGTTTCAGCCAACAAAATAGTAAGAAAAGAGTATCAAGAGATTCATAAAATTTAAGATCTCTAATTTTGAAACATATTGGGCAAATTATGTACTGTAACAAAAATACTATGACATGACTTATTACAAAAGGTGTTTCAGAACTGGAAATCTGGCAGATCTATCTATGCATTTTTTTCAAGCATTCTTCAAAGTCATCAAGGGACATGTCAATTGGATGACCTAAAAAAATCAGGTTCAAAATTCATAGGCCCTGTATAAAATCAGAAACCAGCCCAGGCCTCAATAGAACTATTCCATTTAACATTCTGAAGACATTTAATTTTTAACAAACTTTTGACTTTTTTCCTGATCAAAATATAAATTCCTGACTTTTTTCCTGATCAAAATATAAACTGATTTACAAAGCTTTCATTATCCAAATTGTTATTGGTATAAGTGCATATTGGGAGTTTTTTACCATAACAATCAAGCAGGACTGCTATGATGACACGTTATCATTTTTTCAAAATGAAAATTGTAGACATTCCTATGCCAGTATAAAAAAAAAAAAAGGAACAGAGTTTTTTGTATTTTTCTATTTGAGCCAAGAGCCCAAGGGCATATGATTTAAAGGCATCTCATAAATAGATGGTGACCACACTACTTGAGAGTAATCATAAATTAACAACATTTAAGCAATCATAAAGTGAGAATGAACATTATCCCATATATTTTGGGACATCATGATGAAATGAAAGCCTAGAAGTCAAAGGAGAGAGACAGAAAAACTTATTTAAAATACACAGGACAAAAGAATTTGGACATATAACACATTCATGGCCCATTCCTTAAGAATCACTAGAATAACTGTATAAACAGCATAAAGAGGGAGGAATCAGAGAGGGTTTTGTGAAAGTTTCATACTGGTTTTTGAATTAAGGAAGAAATACAGTCTGACAGAGCAGCATGTGAAGGTGAGAAAGTGATAGATAGATGATAGATAGATAGATAGATAGATAGATGTAAAATTAGGGATGAGTGAAAAGTTTACCTTCCAAACAAAATTAAGAGCATTTGTTGCTAGTAGTATATATGCTGCAAGCTCTGAAAAAAAAAGCAAGTATAATTGATAAAGTAAGAAAAATTAAATGATGAGGTGCCTTGGTGGCTCAGTCGATTAGGCATCTGACTTTTGATTTCAGCTCAAGTCATGATTTCAGGATCATAAGATGGAGCCCCCGTTGGGCTCCATGCTCAGCAAGGTATATGCTTGTCCCTTTCCCTCCCTCTCTACCCCCACCCCCACTCATGTGCTACTCACTCTCTCTCTCTCTCTCCCTAAAATAAACAAATAATTTTAAAAAAGAAGATTGAATGAAATCATACAAAATGCTCAATAAAAATCACAAAAAAAGTAGGAAAATTGTGAAAATAGGAACAAAAGACAAGGGCAACAACTAGAAAATAGTAACAAACACAATAGATATTAATCTAGCTATACCAATAATTACCTTAAACTTAAACATCAATGATCTAAATACACCATTAAAAGACAGAGACCATCTCTTTCAAAAAACAAGCCTCAAAAATACATAGTCTACAAGAAACCCACTTGAAACATAAAAACGCATACAGATTAAAAGTAAAGGGATAGAGAAAGATATACCACAGTAACATTAACAAAAAAAAGCAGAAATAACTGTATTAATTTTAGACATAGCAGACTTCAGATAAAGAAATTTATCAGGGATAAAGAGGGGCACTATTTAATAATAAAGGGATAGATACTCCAAGAATACATAACAATTCTTAATGTGTATGCACCTAACAACAGAGCACCAAACTATGTAAGGCAAAGCCTGATATATCTGTAAGGATAAACAAATGGATATGCTGTTATACTTGAAGACTTTAACAACTTTTTATCTGAAATGGACAGATACAGCAGGTGGAACATCAGTAAGGCCACAGTTGACATCAACAGCACCATTAATTGAAGGGATGTAATTGACATTGATTGACTACTTCATTCAACAAGAGCAAAATACACATTCATCTCAAGATCACAAGATAGACAACATCTTGAACCATAAAATACCACTTAACAACTTCAAAATAATAGACATAATATATTATTATCTTTTTTCGGACCACAGTGGAATTAAAATAGAAGTCAACAAAAGAAAGATTACTGGAAAATCCTCTAATACTTGAATATTAAAAAACATACCTCATATAAGCCAAACAATAAATCTCAAGAGAAATTTTAAAATATATATACTCTCAACTAAGTGAGCTGTATTTTTACAGCTTATCAAAATTTGTGGGATATTATCAAAAGCAGTGTTTAGAGATGGCATTGAATGCATATATTTAAAAAGAAGAATTTAAAATCAACAATCTAAGGTTCTATCTTAGAAGACTAGAAAAAGAAATACAAATTAAATCCAAAGTAGGCAGAAGAAAAGAAATAATAAAAAAATTAGAGCAGAAATCAATGACATAGAGATAGAAAACCATTAGAGAATATCAACAAACCCAAAGCCAGTTCTTTGAAAAAACCAACACAATCGATAAGCCTTTAGTCAAGTTAGCTAAGAATAAAAGACATAACTAGCTAGTATCAGAAATGAAAGAGGTGACAACACTGCAAATCCCATGGACAACAAAAGAAAAATAAAAGACTATTATGAACAACTTTTTGCCCTCAAATTTGATAACCTACATGAAACAGACCAATTCTTTGAAACACATGATGCTCAAATTCACATAAGAGGTAACAGACAATCCAAATAGGACAATATCTATTAAAGAAGTTGAATAAACAAACAACTTTCCAAAATAAAAAGCAATAGGCACAGATGAGTACACTGGAAAATTTTATTACACATATAAGGAAGAAATTATAACAATTCTTTACAATCTCTTCCAGAAGATAGAATCAGAGAGAATACCTCTTAACTCATTCTGCAAGACCAGTATTAACCTAAATTCAAAGGGGAAAAAAAAAAAAACACAAGGAAAGAAAGCTACAGACCAATATATCTCATATACATAAATTCAAAAATCCTCAACAAAAATACTGTTAAATCAAACCCAAGAATGCATTAAAAAATCATATACCACAACAAGTATGATTTATCTAAGGTATACAAGCTTGGTTCAATGTTCAAAAATCAATTAATATAATCCATAACATCAATAGGTTAAAAAAGAAAAAATCACATGACCGTATCAATAGATGCAGAGAAAACATATGACAAGATCCTATATACATTCATGATAAAAACTTTTGGCAACCAAGAAATAGAGGGACAAGTCTTCAACTTGATAAAGACTATCTATAAGAAAATCATACTTAATGGTGAAAAACTCACAGATTTTCTGCTAAGATCAGGAACAAGACAAGGATGTCCCCTCTCACCATTGCTTTTCAACACTGTACTGGAAGTTTTAGATAATAAAAGGGAAGAAAAAAATAAAACTTTGATTTAGGTAGAAATCTTAAAAAATCTCTAATAAATAGTTTCTGGAAAGGAACTAGTAAGCAATTACATCAAGGTTATAGGATACAAGATTAAAATACAAGGAAATATATGCTATTTGGCAAATAGATAGTAAAATATAAACTCTATCTACAGAAGACTTCCCAGAAAAAAAAAATGAGAGTACAGGAAGTCAATAGAGAAGTCCAATACTGTGCATTAGGGAAATCTTAAAATTAACAGGAGAAAGGCACAGGAAAATTAAAACTTTTCCCCATATTTTCACCTTAAATAATTAATATAAAAGGACCATATTATCCATTGCCCTCATGAGTTTTCCTTTTTGTATTTTATGTACAGATTATTTTATTTTAAAAATGTAGCAATTACAAATCAGTCTGTTGTAAAATCAATGCTATATTAGCATGAATGTAATTCCAAGTTTTAAAAAAACCCAATCAATTTCAGGCAGGAATAAGCATTAAGCCATGATGTCACTGAAGTTATTTTCAAGAGATATCAATGCATTAAATGTGTTTTTCCTATATGGAACTGAGAAAAATTAAAATTTCTGGGTAGATTATCTTTTCTTCTTATATAATTACAGCCATATTTTTATATAATAAGGCCATGAGATGATATATTAAGCATACTAATTTCACCAAGACTTTATCTTATCAAATAAAATCATATTTCTGCCAGAAACTTTCATTCTAGTCATTTTAAGTGAATAATCCAACCCAGCACCAAAAACAAATACATTTTCTTTTATATCAGTGTTAAGCCCTACCCTTGCTTCTCCCTAGGGAAATAGCATTAAAAGCCACTGCAACATTATTTGCGATAGAAACCTGGATTATCATTTTAAAGACATAAAATGTACCTAGCACAGGAGAATCTTCTATTCAGCGAAGAGTGGGTATGTGTGCGAACACCACGCTTTGCTTCACAGGTGGAGAGCAACTTGGGGCACGACTCTCACAGATTGGCTTTCTCCCTGGCAGCCAGGTGAGACTCATGCTGTGTAAAGATGTGAATCGCGTCTTAGGTTTCTCACCATTGTATTTGTCCAAAAGAGCCTGAATGCAGGCCCCATAGTCAGGGTGGTCATCACTGAAGTTCTTGACTGCTTTCTTCTGCATGAAAACTTGTGCATCCTTCAGATGGCCAGCAATGTTCTCGCACAGGTGTTTCCTCTCCTCTTCACCAAGTATCTTCAAATAGAACATCCACACCTGAGTGACATTATCTTCATTGGCACTGTTGAAACGCTGCACGTCCAGAGAACATTGGCTGCTATGCTCTAGGACACAACACTGTTGTTCGGGAGCACTAAAGCTATTGGGGTAGTAATTTGGAGCACTACCCTGATTGTCGAACTTGCACATGGGGCCATCATGCTGGTAGTTGGTCACCCCAGCACGGAAAGGACAGTTCACAGGTATCTGAAGATAGTTGGGTTGTAGGCGGTGGCGGTGACAGGACAGTCAAAAAGACGGCCCTGAGGCATTTTGCCAGGGCTGGGCTCAATGCCAGGTGGCATGTTGCTTGGGTCAAATGTAGGATGTTCAACCTCAGTGAAGTAATTAACTGGATTCCGGTTTAAGACCAGTTTACCAACTGGGATAAGAGGGTAGTCTTGGTGAGGCCAAATCTTGGTAAGATCAAATGGATTGAATGGAAAGGTATCTGCCTGACTGAAAGTCATGACTTAGATATAAAATGTCCAGGAGGGGTAGTTGACTGTGGCAATGGCATTGAAAAGATCTTGGAGGCTGTAGTCTCGATCTTCATGAGAAAGTCTTGCATCTTCCACAGAAAAGTTTTTGATGCCCTGGTCTGTCTTATAATGGAATTTGCAATAAACTGCTTCTCCTGCTACATTAACCAGCTTAAAAGTATGTGATCCATATCTATTCATGTGCCTGTTTCCATCTGGAATCCCTCGATCACTGAACAAGAAGGAAACCTGGTGCAGAGACTCAGAGTGCAGGCTCCAGAAGTCCCAGACCATGTCCGGATCCTTCAGGTGTGTTTGAGGGTTTCTCTTTTGACTATGGATAAAGGATGGAAACAATATGGCATCTCTGATGAAGAAAATGGGGGTGTTATTTCCAACTAGATCCCAATTACCATCCTCTGTGTAAAATTTCACTGCAAACCCACGAGGGTCATGAATTGTGTCAGCCGAGCCTGACTCTCCAGCAACAGTGGAGAATCGAACCTCAGTGGGAGTCCTCTTTCCAATATGCTCAAATACCTTTGCTTTGGAGTATTTGGTAATGTCATGCGTGACCTCGAAGTAGCCAAAAGCCCCTGCTCCTTTAGCCTGAACAACTCTCTCAGAGATTCTCTCCTGGTCAAAGTGAGCCATTTCATCAGTGAAAACCACATCCTGAACAAGAAGGGGCCCAACGAGGCCCTGCTGTCATAACATTAAGTTTGTCTCTATTGGATTGCCAGCCCCAGTGGTCAGGACGTCAGGTTTCTGTGCGGCCTGCTGCTCCTTCCAGAGCTTCATCTGGTCGCTGACTGGATCCCAGCTGTCTGCCATGGTGTCCCACCAGCTTCGCAGAACGTTGCAGGTGGCTTCAGCTCCCACATCTCCACCGTCAGCGGACGAGCCCGGTCTCAAGTTTTTCTTTTTGACTGAAGAATTCCTAATACCTTTAAGTAATGAAGCAGAACACAGAAATTGCTAGATATTTTTGGTGGTTGCTAGCCTGACCAAGTAAGATCGATCTCTTTTTTATTTTCAGATCTAGGCATTTGTGATTTATTTTGTAAGTATAATGTCTAAATGAATATATTTAAATTTGAATATCTTATTGTTAAGAAAGTATGCAGGGAAAACAAGAATCTTTCCTCTCATTGTGGGATACCCACTGCTTCCTTGCCTTCAAGATTCAGTTGAAAGCTTAACTCTTCTGTGAGCTCTTCAAACCAACAGCAATCATTTCTTCCAAATTCTTTCAACATCTGTTAAACCTTTTGTACTATGTCACCTAGCATTCATATCAGAAAGCAGGGAAGAGCCTGGTCATTGGGATCAAAGGCCTAGATTTTAATCCTGGCTCTGCTTTACATTGGATACTTTGAGCAAGAAATTTACCCTCTTGAAGCATCAGTTTCATCATCCAAAAAATGGATGCTACAAAATGTCTTCTTATGGATTTATTATTATAACTAAATTAGGTATTTGTGCAATGCTTATCCCAATATCAAGTAAGACAGTAAATTTTTAATAATTGGTAATTCTTATGTTATAGATAATTCTTATTTTACCAATCAAATTTCAATGTGATTAAGAGCAAGATTTATAACTATTACTTAGTATTAACAGTAATAGCCACCACCATTCATTGGGTGTTGACCACTTTATATGAAATATCTTACAAAAATTAATGATAGCCCTATAATGAAGTTATTATGATCTCCATTAACATTTGAGAAAACTGAGTCTTGGAGAGGTTGAGGAACTTACTTAAAGTTACAAGGTATTAAACAGAGAACTTGGATTACATTCTAAAGCCTATGAAACTAACAGCAGAACACAGCACAAAGAGTAGAACCTAAGCTTAATTTGTATTCATGCAGACGTCAATAGGTCCTTGGGGACCTTATCAAAAAGATGTGAATCAACACAGTCTGATTGTTACTCCTGAAGAAAATACGACTTGTGGTAAAGAAGCAAGGCTGTCAGAACTAAGCTGCAGAAGAGAATCAGAGTCCAGTGTCCAGTTCCTATTCTCTCATCAACATAAGTCACCTTAAGCAATGCTAATATCCCCCCCAGCTTTATTTGATCTCAGCAATAAGGGGAGCAGAACAGCGCTGTCATATTGGAATGAAACACTATCATACAGAGAATACTATAGAAATGCTACTGTGTGCATGTATTTTATGCAAACAGTACTGAATGTTAACCAAAGCATTGTGAAACAAATTCAAGGAAAGGACAGGTTATTTACCTAAATGCTATTTAATAAAACCTTGCTTTGTGGAAAAAAATGAGACAAAGGGTATTTTAAAAAAGGATGCTAGAAGTCATATTATGGAAAATGAGAATTTAAGAAGGTGTCAGGAGGATCCATATCTCATAGAAGGTCCTGGGATATTTTCCATTGACCCACTAGCTTGATAAATCTGAAATGTGAAGATAGTATAGAACAAAAGAGCTGAGAAGCAGAGCAACTTGAAAAGTGATGAGGGGACCCAAGAGCAATTAAATACAGAAATGAAATGCTTGTATGAGAATTTTCCTTTTTTACATATTTTGACAAATTTGTTCACAGATTTTAGTTGTTGGCAGAGTCCCCTTAAACTTCAGTGGATATATGAATTATAAAAGAGACAATGAAAAAGGTACATTAGAAATATAAACAGTCCCTATTAAAATATACATTTTTCTACTTTCTGAAGAAATGACATTCCATCTACTTAATTGTGTGCATAGGAACATCCTTTTGAAGAGATTAGGAAATTGCTGTATCAAGTATAATTTTGACTTGCATCTTAGCCAACCAAAAAGAAAAAATAATGAGGGGTGGGAAAAGGAAATAGAAAGCCAATTATATGCTGATTTGCTAATGTTATTTTTCAGATTAAATGCCACTTCAAGTTACAAAACCTCTGGTACTTGAAGCTGTCAGTTTTCTGAGCGCTTTCTTGAGAAGTCTTGTCTTAGCAAAGAGAATGTTGAAACACAGGGCCCCTCAGGGGGCCAACCAAACTTTGACAGAGGTTTAACAGTCCTTGAAATTATATCCCCAAACCTTAGAAAGCCTGCTGATTCAGTGGGAAAGGACATAAGCTGAGCAAGTTATAAATAAACTCTTTTATCAGAGGCAATGGTGTCATGGTGACTTCAAAGACCAAAGCACGGATAGTAAGTTCTCTGATGTTCTGAAGACAGTAAGAACTTTATTATATTGGTCAAGCCAGTCTTGGATCTAAGCTGAAATCTGATAACATTAATGGGTTTTTCCCCTCTATTTTTATAATTTTGAATAAATTTCTAGTCAATCAAGGTCACTGTGTCACTAAATTAAAAAAAACAAGATAATGTTTTATGATATCTTATTATCATTTCTGTCCCCAGAGGAGTCAAGATTTTCTAATTATGAATACCAACACATAGGATACTCCTCATAGTAAAAATCTGTTCTGGGCAACAAGTTAAATTCGTGAAGAGGCATGGACTAGATTGCTTCTACAATGCTCTAAAAAACATGAGATAGTTCAATGTGCCTTTCTTGGTCGCATAATAATTATGAAGGAAATAAAACACAAGAGGGAATGTTGAGAGTTGGGTTTAGTGAATTTAATTCCTGAGAAGGTCACTCTAGAGTCTAAGAGAATGATGAAGATAAATTTAATGTTAATAATAGCTAACAAATGTTATTCACAAGGCAAATACATATGATTATCCCTTGATCAATATATATAGAAAGATTTTAAAATATTAGCTGGAAAATAATATTACAGACTTTATAAAAGTGATTACTAACAATGACCTAGCACATAAAACTTGACTTCTACATCGACTACCATGTATTAGAGAAAAATCAAGAATAAATTTAATTATGACATAATGTGGCTGTAACAGTCAACTACAGTTAAGATCTGTGTAGTATCTGCTTATGACCCTATTGCCAATTGGAGTCAAGTGCACAGGTCTCATAAACACTTGAGTGTGTGTGTGTGTGTATGTGTGTGTACATTGGTTGCAAAGAAAATCTTGTCAGAAAGATACTCCAAAAGAGCTCAACAATGAAGAATATTATCATTCATTGGCAAAGGAAAGGAAATAGGTTGAAGCCTTGCTGGCATCTGAGGAAACTTTACTCCATTCAGAACTTTTAGTACAGAGGTATTAGAATCATTTTTGTTGCACAAAAATAAAAATAAAACAAAATAGCTGTGTTTGTGTCTTATACGAGAGAAGCAATCCCTAACTTAGTTCTGCAGAATTGTTAAATGTTGGGAACATACTCTTCAATGCTCCATGCACATTTCTGGGAGAAGCATACTCTTTCTGCTAACTCATATGTATTTCATGTCACAGTAGTTCACAGAAAAACAGAATGGACAGAGTATAAACAATCACAAAGAAAATATGTAATTTTTAAAAAGTAGTATTTGCTATTGTTTTAACAAAATGAAAAACATGTGTTCACTGTGTTTTCTTAGCTCTGTAATTCTCTTTCAGCTTTGCTATAAATTCAGTGCCTTTCTTTGTGGGCTATCAACATGGCCTGCCTGCAATTTCTAAGGAGAAGACCCATAATGTAAATAAATGAATAAATAAAACAATGACAAATGTGATATGATATGAAGGAAAACAAACAAGAGACTAGTATTTTAAAAAAAATAACAACAGGATTTAAACACTAAATATCTTCCTAAGAAAGTGATATGTGGGCTGAGATCTTAATATATATAAGAGGAGAACATTGCAAGAAAGGGGGACAAATACCAAGAAGCAACAAAGCATTCACAAAATATCCAAAACTCATTTACAAAAATCCTAAATAAAACAGAAGGATCAACAAACAGAAAGACTTGTTGGCTGAAAAGAAGTGAGCCAGGGTGAGTGTAGCATGAGATATATAGTCTTTGTAACACTTGGTGAGATGGCTGCCATATCCATTCTCACCCCAGCAAGAGTCTGGGGTTTTGTGCTCTGGAAAAGTCTATGAACTGCAGGATGCTAGGCACATGCCCTAAACCTAACCATAACACTAGACCTAACCCTAACCCTTAACCTCTACGACACTAACCCTAAACCTAACCATAACCTCACCCCCTCTGGAGAGGTCTCTGAACTACAGGACACCAGGCACATACCCTCACCATGGCCCTAACCCTAACCCTGACCCTAGATCTGAGAGGAAGAGAAAGAAGATGTGGGGTGTGTGTGTGTGTGTGTGTGTGTGTGTGTGTATTATAATGGAATATTACATAACCATCAAAAAGAAAGAAATCTTGCCATTTGCAATGACATGGATAGAACTAGAGTATTATGCTAAGCAAAGTAAGTCGGTCAGAGAAAGACAAATATCATATGATTTCACTCATAAGTAGAATTTAAGAAACAAAACATAGGGAAAAAAAGAAAAAAAGAAAGAAAGAAGGAAGGAAGGAAGGAAGAAAGAAGAAAAGAAGAAAGAAAGAAAGAAAGAAAGAAAGAAAGAAAGAAAGAAAGAAAGAAAGAAAGAAAGAATAAAGAAAGAAAGAAAAAGAAAGAAAGAAAGAAAGAAAGAAAAAGAAAGAAAGAAAAAGAAAGAAAGAAAGAAAGAAAGAAAAAGAAAGAAAGAAAAAGAAAGAAAGAAAGAAAGAAAGAAAGAAAGAAAGAAAGAAAGAAGAAGGAAGAAAGAAAGAAGGAAGAAAAGAAAGAGAAAGGTAAACCAAGAAGCCGACTCTTAACTATAGAAAATAAACTGATGGTTACCAGATGGGAAGTAGGTGGGAGGATGGGTTAAATAGGTGATGGGGATTAAGAAGTGCACTTGTGATGAGCACCAGGTGTTACATGGAAATGTTGAATCACTATATATATACACCCAAAACCAATACTAATATTAGTATTAGTTAACTGTATGTTAACTAACTGGGATTTAAATAAAAACTTGAAAACAAGAAGTTAGGATTGTATTCTAGGTGCCAAGGAAAGCCACTGGAGAGTTTTAAGCAAAGGAATGGCCTAATCAAATTTAAATTTTAAGAGTATTTTGATGGTCTACTGAAAATTGATAAAGAAGGAGTGAAAGAGGGAAGGCAGCACCACAAATCTGTGAATTGGGAGTCATCCAGAGGAGAGAAGTGCTTCTTTGGCATTGACTAGTTTCAGTGCTTATCTCCTCTTTCTTGACCTCCTTGCCAGCCTCCCCTGCCTCTTAAGTTTTATCCATTTAACACTGTCCTGAACATAAGGACTGGTTTAATCTTTGAAAGGATGAAAATTTCCAGTGTTTAACTCTCTTTTAGATAAAGTAGGGCATAAGCCTAGGGGCATCTCAAAGATATGACTGCAACCTCACTTGCTATGCTGTCTAATTAATTCTCAACATCTCTCAGTTTCAGCAACTGAGCCTCTCACCATCCTTAAACACTCTCTGCCTCCATTATTTAGATGAGTCTAGTGCCTAGAATTCCCTTCTTCATCTCTCCCTCTCAGAAGTTAACCATTCTTCATGACCCAAAAAAAAGATCCTTCCTCCATGAAGTTTTCCTAATCTCTCACATCAGAAATCGTCTTCTTTCCTCTCTGCACTTCTATTTCACGTTGATTTTGATGTCATTATGGTATAAATCATGAACTATCTCACACTGATTTTCTCAATAAATGTTATTTCACTATGGAAAAGCACACATGCTTTGAGTTCAGAAAGTATGTTAGGGCTGTGTTCTAGTTTTGCAATTCTTGAACCATGTGACCTTTAGTAAGCTATTTAAATACTTTAGCTTCCTCCTCTATAAATAACATACAGTGATCTACTCAAAATGCTTCTTGAACTTCTACAAACCAAAAGTTATCATAAATTTATAAAATACTACATAAAATTACACATGGTAAATGATTAAGTCATATTATTTTCTCTTCCTGAGATGATAAACTGGGTCGTAAACATCTGTGCTCCCCCATAGCATTCATTTAAATACTAACATGTTGTAAGTACTAAATACATATTACACGGTAAGTAGTAGATGTCCAATTAATAATTCTTACCTATTGCTTCAATTTTGAGCACATATTATATGCAAATTTTATAATAAATATTAATATACACAACCTATTAATTCTATGAGTTTGTTATTAAAATAGAAAAAAAATTTTACAAAGGGAAACTAATTAGTGTAATCAGGGAAAGGGTACCGAAATGATTATAATCAGGTAAATACAGTCAAACATCAGAAGCCACCTCATTTATGTTTGGGAGGATATAAGGATCTGAATTATTGTCCAGAGTCCTTACATATGACCTAGTCCTACAAACTCCTTTTTAAGATGAATAAACAAAAGCATGAAAGACATAAATTCCTTGTTCAAGTGAAAACAGTTCAAGATTTTAGTTATTCTGTGTCCCAATCCGTGGTTCTTTTAATTACGTAAGAGGAAATTTCAGATGTGAAATTTCTTGTTCTCACATAAAAGAATCTCACGTAAAAGAATTAAGAGCAAACAATACCAGGTTTTCTCTGACTTATTTAAAATATTATATTTTAAAATGTCATTATTGGGACACCTGGGTGACTCAGCAATTAAGCATCTGCCTTCAGCCCAGGGCGTGATCCTGGAGTCCCAGGATCGGGTCCCACGTTGGGATCCCTGCATGGGGCCTGCTTCTCCCTCTGCCTGTGTCTCTGCCTCTCTCTCTCTCTCTCTCTCTCTCTCTCTCTCTCTGTGTGTGTGTGTGTGTGTCTCTCATGAATAAATAAATAAAATCTTTAAAAAGTAAAATAAAATGTAATATTCATAATTATTATTACCTATAAATATGACAGTTTAAAATCTCTCTAAATATATGTATATATGTGTATATATACATGTGTGTGTATATATATGTATAGAATAGGTAGAAATACATTACTGTATTTATGGTCTGGGCAATCCAACATTAATTTGTTTCTGAGTAAATTTCTTCCTCTACTTTCTCCTACTTCTAAAATCTGAAATAAATAAATAAATAAAATAAAATCTGAAAGCAACTGTGCCTATATGTCCATTTTTTCTGTTCTTCACTCAGATTTCAACATAATTAGGAATCAAATTTATTAGTAAGATGATTCACAGAATAATTCATTGGAATATGGTACTATTTCTAGCAAAATTAATGAGATCACATGGAAACATTCTCTAAGACTTCTTTAAAAAAATGACCTATTTTCATTAAAATTATTCTCTGTGATTATGTACAAAATCAAGATTTTTTCCTTATCTATATCTAAAGGTATCATTTTCAATACAGACATGGTTTTGGTGAACTCCCAATTTTCTCCTCACTGGGAGCCTCTAAATTCCATCTGGGGTAGGAGCCTTAACAGCCTTTCTTTTTTTCAAGTCAGCCTGCTGAAGGCCTCATAATATCATCAACAATCCCAGCTGTAGCTTTCTGAACAATACTTTCTTTTGTGGCAGTTGTCAACTCCATTTAATGTAACAAAAGAGGGAAAAAAATCCCTAGAAAATCTAAGTCTTCACCCAAAGATAACTCTCCCAACCTCCTGACAGGCTAGAGAGAAATTATCTATTTTGATAATTTTGAGTTGAAATAAAATGCACACATTTTAATACCAATAGAAACAATGCGAATACTCATATATAAATAAAGTGGGTACAGATTCAATTTTAAACAAATCAAACATACACAAAGTTTCTTTCTGCCCATAACTAAACAATCTCGCCTGAATATATTGTACACATAGTCTGAAACTAAAGCCTATGCCCATTTTTCTTCTTCTGTGTAGAAAAAGAAAAGACTCCCCCAAATCTTTTTTCCTGATATTTTCAAATAGGCAAAAAGGAAGAAAGTATTATTTTTGGCATTACTAATCTTCAAATTGTTTTTATAAATCGTAGTCAAGGTATAAGCTCATCATTTATTTCCATATATAAAATGTATAAGAAAAAAGGCTTTCAAACTATCTCTAATAAACCCAAATTTACAGTAAAATATATTTCTTTCACATTCAAACATCGCAACAAATAGAAAAAAAATTAATAAGTTTTCTGTGTTACAATGAGCCCTGGCTAAAGCCATCTATTTAATTGGCTTAAAAATACAATTGGAGATATGCCAACTAATCACCAGATAAGTTTGAGGGAAAACAAAGTTAACTTTGATGGCTAGTTTTTATACCTTTTTTTTTTTTTAAGAGTTCTGTGTCTATTTTGGAAAACAGTCTTTTATCAGATGTATCTTTTGCAAGTATTTTCTCCCAGAAAAGATATTTTCTCTTGTCTTCTCATTCTCTTGACATTGCCTTTCATGAGCAGAAGTTGTTTATATTAATGAAATGCAGCTTATCAATTATTTTTTTCATTGATCTTGCCTTTGTTGCTATATCTAAACAGTCACTGTCATATTCAAGACCACCTAGATTTTCCACTGTTATCTTCTACGAGTTTTAGAGTTTTGTACTTTATATTTAAGTCTGTGATCCATTTTGAATTAATTACTGTGAGGGGTACCAAGTATGTGTGTGGATTAATTTTTTTGTAAGTGAGTGTCTAGTTGTTCCAGCACCATTTTTGAAAAGAACTATCTTTGTTCCACTGTACTGCCTTTGCTCTTTTGTCAAAGGTCAGTTGGCTATATTTACAGGCGTCTATTTCTGGGCTCTCTATTCTGTTCCATTGATCTGTTTGTCTATTCTTTTGCCAATAGCACAGCATCTTGATTACTATAGTTTTATACTAAGTTTTGAAGGTAGGCAGCGTTAGTCCTCCAATTTTGTTCTTCTTCAATATTTTGTTGGCTTTTGCCTCTCCATGTACACTTGAGAATCAGCTTATTGGGATCCATAAATTAACTTGCTCAGATTTTGCATTAAACCTATAGATAAATTTGAGAAGAACTGACGTCTTGACAATATTTAGTCTTACTATCCATGAACATAATTTATTTATTCTGTGATTTCATTCATAATTTTGAACTTTCAGTTCTTTAATATTTTTATCCTTTGTGTCTATTTGTTTAAAGAGAGCATAAACACACTGGAAGGATTAATGGTTTACTCAGTCATTAGTCCTATTGAGGAAATAGATACTACCTCATGAAATTCCATAGTATAACTTATTAATCATTGTTGTTCCCTAAAATTAGGTAAAACAGACACTCATAAATATGTTTCTGTTTTAACCTTCATTCGATAATAAAACGAATAATTCTCTTTTATTATTTTTTAGGGTTGTTGTTCTCTTTGAGAGAGTGTGGTGTGGGGTGGGGGTGGGGGTTGGGCAGAGGGAGAAAGAGAGAATCTTAAGCAGACTCCACGCTCAGTGTAGACCCCAACATGGGGTTTGATCTCACAACCCTGATGTCATGACCCTGAGATCATGATTTGAGCTGAAATCAAGAGTCAGATGCTTCACTGACTGAGCCACCTAGACACCCCAATAAAATGCTTATTTCTGAAATGTTTAGTGCTCAGGTTTTATAGTCAGATACATATAACTATAAATAGCAAAAGAATGAAATACTTGGTTTTGATTTTTTAAAACTGCAGTTTTACATTTATAATAAGTAGGAAAAAAATCTTCCCCTCTGGTATTTCAGTGCTGGGTAGAATATTCTAGTCTCTGTGCAACACATTCATAAGGGAGAAATTAAATGGTGAAAATCTTAAGAAGCCATCCTAATATTAGTATCTATAAAACAAACAAACTTAAGCATCATTATTTCCTCAACACTAATTGGGCTTTATCACTATAATTATTAGATAGTTTTTAGTAATAATTAGAATTCAGGGTAACTAGTATAAACCTAACAATTTTAGATAATAATTTTAGTTATCAGTTTGTGATTTCATTCCACAGTTATCATTCAAATGCCAGTGAGTCATTAAGAATTATCTCTGCAATGATTTGCTGTGACTTTTGCAAACTCACATTCACAGCTCCCAGTGTGTGGAATAGTCACATTCTATAACAAATGCCAACAGTTCCTCAAAATACTTTATAGTAAAAAAATTTCAACCACCTCACACTCATTTGGATGGCTACTATTAAAAAAAATAGTAACAAATAATGAGGATGTTGAGAAACTGAAACCCTTGTGCATTGTTGCTGGGAATGTAAAATGGTTCAGGTTCTATGGAAAAACAATATAGTGGTTCCTCAAAAAATTAAACATAGAATTATCCTTATCTAGCAATTCCACTTCTGGGTATGTACCCAAAAGAACTGTAATGAGGATTTCAAGGAGGTATTTGTACAAGAAGATTCATAGCAACATTACAATAGCCAAAAGGTAAAAAACACCCAAGAGTACACCACTGGATAAATGAAATTTTATATATTTAAACCATATATATATATGTATATATATGGAATAATATGGAATATTATTCTGAGTTTAAAAAGTAGGAAATTCTAACACATGCTATAATATAAGTAAAACTTGAGGACATTATACTAAGTATACAGTAACAAAAAGAGATATATTCTATGATTCTACTATATGAGATATCTACAGTAGTCCAATTCATAGAGACAGAAAGTAGGATGGTGGCTCTCTGGGGCTGAAGAAGTGGGGGGCAAATGGAGAGTTATCGTTTAATAGACGCAGAGTTTTAGTTTTGCAGAATGAAGAGTTCTAGAGATGAATGGTGGCTATCGGTATGCCACAATGTGAATGCACGTAACACAACTGAGTGTACACTCAGAAATTAAGATGGTAAATTTTAAGTTGTGTGTATTTTACTACCATTAAAAATTAAAATACATTAAAAAAGATTTCTAAATTCAGGACTATTTGGTATACCATGTATTGCTGTGAATTGATGGGAATATAAAATAATTGATAGATGATTATATCATAGATGAATATTTTCAGGTTGCTAATAATAGTGAACATTCTTTGAGACTTTTTTAGGTTCAGCATTTAAATGTACCCACCATCTCCTTTAGTTTTCACTCCAGAAGAAATAAGTACTAGTATTAGTATTCCAAGTTCATAGCCAGGCAAACTAAATTATAGAGACTGCCGAAGGTCACACCTGTCAATGGTTGAAAATGGATTTGCACCCAAATCCATTTGTTCTCCATCCCATAAACAAATTCTGATATACTCGGATAATTTTTTTCAAGTATAGAATAATACATACAATTCCTTTAACATTTATACCAAATCTTTCATGAGAGGTTGTGTGTATGTGTATTTAGAAACATGTAAGAATCCTGCTCACTATTATGCATGTCACTGACAAGCACATATTTGGAAATGCAACGTTGCCAATGAAATACTGGAACTAGCAATCTGGTGGCTTGAGTGATTGATATTCTTACTTCTGTTGCTGACATTATGGCTTTGGACATCACTGAATCTTAAATTTTTCACTAGTAATATGGGACCAATTTATCTATTCACCTACAGTGCGGTATATCGGAAAGTGCACTGATACGAGAATCAAAAGATTTGGTTTTAATTTTAACAGATGTTACTTATTTATGTGTCTTTGAAAATATCACTTCTTTAAATCTAGTTTTCCTACTACAAAATGGGAGTTATGTGTCCTTCAAAAGTGCATGTTCATAACTCTACTACAACAGGAAAACATAAAGATTAATAATATTAGCTACTTATCTCGAGTTCCTTAAATACTGTAGATTAATCTAAATTAGTACTCAACATTTGAAAAGTAACATTTAGGTGTAAGATTGTAAGCTATAAGCATGCATTTCTGAACAAATATTGCTTTCCAAAAAATAAAAACAATTAGGCCAAATTGTTTTTTAACAAGATTTTCTTCTTTTATTTATTTCTACCTTTAGGAATATCACCAGGAAAGGGAAAGAATTCATTACTGTAGTATTTACTTTCTTTCTTCTCTTCTTGCACACTGCGATGACCCTCCTTACTCCATCATTCTATCATCATCTTGACAGTTTCCAAGCAATATTTCATCCTTCCCTTTTCATCACCATCCTTATTTAGTACATTCCTTCAAGAAGCAAAAACAACTCTCTCCTCTCATCACAAATAATTTAAGAAATCCCTATATACATATGTAAAGATAGCCTGTTCAAGTTCTCTCCATAACATCTTCCATTTCCATGCGGTTCTGTTTCAGTTATTGAAGGTGGGAACTTTGGTTTCAACCTATTTCAGAATATGATTTTATACACTGTCATTCATCTTCTGCTTTCAGGGAACATGATATTCTCTAATCAGTAAAGAAACATTAAACTATGTAAGGATGATCCGTTCAAGTCTGTACAGGTCAACACATGCTCCTTAGAGAGCTAGTCAAAATATTATGGTGGCGAAGATGAAAGTATAATTTGGATAGAATCTTTAGGATCTGCAAATATCAAATTCAGTTCAATGTGTTGAATATGTCTCTTGACTACTTCCAGGTTTCCTTATATGCTCCATGGCTTTCTTCAGGCTATTTTTTAACCAATATAATCCTAGTTCAACTTTTTGACCAATATTACCTGTTACATAAGTTAAACACCTTGATTTGATGTTAAAAAATAAACAAAAAACTCTCCCTTAAAAAAACCCTTTCTCTTAAAAACTGTTGTATATAATTTGTCATCAAATCTAACATGCTAAATTTACACTGGGCATCTATTTACACAAATTGAAAAGTACATTTTGAGAGCAAAATTTTTTGAGTAGGGCAGCCCGGGTGGCTCAGTGGTTTATCGCCATCTTCAGCCCAGGGCATGATCCTGGAGACCTAGGAACGAGTCCCGCGTTGGGGTCCCTGCATGGAGCCTGCTTCTCCCTCTGCCTATGTCTCTGCCTCTCTCTCTTTCCGTGTGTGTGTGTGTGTGTGTGTGTGTGTGTGTGTTTCTCATGAATAAATAAATAAAATCTTTAAAAAAAATTTTTTTTCAGTAGACTCAGTGCAAAATGAGAAGACACTTACTGATTGGTAGAGTGAGCTATGGTAGCAACATGTTATTTGGCCCTGCATCATTACATAAAAGGGAGTCCCTGTCATTCTTCTCCTTCCTTGCAAATTCCTCTCTCACAAAAGAATGACATGGCTACAAATGTTCATTCTTCAGAGAAGGAAATTTGGACTTATGGCTTCATCTATTTTGCCAAATCCTTTTTCTAGGGTGTCTATCACCAAATTCTCTTCAAGTTTAGCCAATGCATGTGAAAAGTTAAGTTAGGGAATTTATTATTCACTCAACTCATTCAAGCAAGATAGGAAGCAGTTGGACAAAATTTTATATTATACCTTATTTTTTTCTGTGGTAAGACTGGAAAAATAGCACTTGCATATATTTATATTAAAGATTTATTGGACTAAGTAATGATTGCATGAGTAAAATCTGAACAAAACAGCCTCTAATATTCTGTCGTCAAAAGGAAAGCTAAGCCAGGGTGCCTGGATGGCATAGCTGGTGAAGCATTTGACTCTTGGTTTCAGCTCAGGTCATGACCTCAGGGTCATGAGATCAAGCCCTGCATCAGTGCTCAGCATGGAGTCTGCTTGAGGTTATCTCTGCCTCTCCTTCCCCCTCTGCCCTTCCAGCTCATGCTCTCCCTCTCTCTCAAAGAAATAAGTAATTCTTTAAAAGAAAGAGAGAGAGCATGCGCTAAGCATATCAGTGAAACTGGCAAACATATAAGGATGTTCTTTAATCTCTGAAAATTATAGAAAATGAGCACAGTGTCATCAATGTGAGGGTTCAGAAAAAAGAGAACTCGGACAGCTTAGGATTTGGTAACACTGGTCTTTAGCAAGTATTGCATTATTTGTTTCCTTCATTTCGTTGTAGGTTTTCATCTGTATGACTTTGTAAAGAATCCATAGGTATGCTCAGAAAAAAAAAAAAACTAAAAAAAAAAAACACTTAATAAAAATAAATGAAGACATTTATCTGACAAGAGTCTGCACAATGTCTCCAATTAGGCAAATCCTCTCATTATAATTCTATTCTTTACAACCTATTATAGTCACTTAGTAATTGTTATCAAAACAGGCCTCTTGATTAATTTATCTGGAAGAGCAGTTCTTATCTTCTTTTGGAAACATAGTACTTCATATTTTAACTTTTCTCAAGGACCTTTAATTCTCAGCAATTATTCACTAAATCATCTGCAAAGGACTCTACAAGAAACTCCAGATAGGAATTCTAAGCAGATTAAGCCTTTTAATTAGTTGATTCTTTCTTTTTTTCTTTTGGTGGCAACACGGCTAGAGGATGTGGCTTCCAGATATTTTAGTCTGATTTCCTCAAAGTCAGGATACTGACTTCAAGATGAGGAAAAACAAACACTTCTCACGTTAAAGTACAGAAGTGCTTGCTATGAATCAACGCATCTCACTTTCTGCCAGATCTAAATATCACATTTTCAACTGGCAATTTAAGCACTTGCTTACAAAATACAGAAGTAATTGTCTCTCCTGCTTCCCCATCTGCAAACTTTTTCACATACTGAAGGGTTTTGTTGCTTCATTTTACTGAATTTTTTTTTCTCCACTCACCATGGTAGTGACCCCATAACCAGGAGCATATTCATTATCAGTGTTTTTCTAATTGGTTCTCAGTTTCATGTTTAAGTTTGTAAGATCATTTTCTCCCTGTGATTCCTAAAGAAGTCGTATTTCTTTCCAAATTCCACGGGTATTTATCACAGAATTATGTAGAAAGAGTATTTGTTTTCTTGTTATATAAATAACTTGAGAGCTAAAAATATAATCCATCGTGTAGGTAAAGATGGCTTGGCTTAAGAGCAATTGTTTTCTGAGAACACACTGCATCTTCCATAAGTTCTCTGATGGCCACCAGTCTCAGTCTGGGCAGGTTGCATTCCACTGCTGATGTACTTAGGTTTTGTACTTAATTCAAATGTCACCATTTGGGATGTTGATTTTTCAATGTTTTAGTCTTAGAGACCCAACAAATCCACAGCCAATGAAAACTCATTCTTTTAGTTCCGTGCCCAAAATATATCATCATGTAACTTTAAAAGATCATAGTTTTTATTGCAATATCAGATGGGCTAAGTTTGTTACCTCCCAGCAGATTAACCTCCAAGTCTGTACCAATTCATTAAACATGCACATCAGTCACCAGACTGCAGCATAATTTATTGCAATTAAGCACTTCTGTGTTGGGGAACCAAAATAAGATTGTCCATTATCAGTACTGTTAATGGTTTTCTGAGCAGTTGCCAGTTCATTCACCCCACCCACCCTTCAATAATAAAATAATTTTGACAAAGGGTCCATGTTTCAACATTTTTAATAAAAACAAAATAGAAAAACCATCAGTAACTGAGCAGTAAAGTTTCCTCTCTCTTTCTCCCTTGCCAAAACTAACAGAAAGGAAAATGTCAGTCTGGCGTTTTGCCAAAAAAAGAGGAAATTGAATGGTCTCAGTTCTTATTCTTTGACTAGTAGCATTGTGTACATAGAATGCTTGGCTCTTGGGCTCATTTTGACAGAACTGAAACACAGATAAGAAGTTTTGAGGACTCCATTCTGCAATTTATAGACCTTGATTCTGTTTAAGATCTTTCAATACCACATAACAAATCAATGTGATTTAGAAAATAATGTTGTTTCTGCCACTGACATAAGCCATATGTGAACTGCTAAGCTACTATGCAAGCCACAGCTATAAATTTCGGTCACTTGCAGGAGATACCTTATTATTTGGGGGCCCAAAATAATTCAAACCATTATCATCATCTTGAATGATGTCTCCCTAAACTGCTGCCTGGTAATGAGCTGAATGAAAGGTCTCTCACACTAAGGGCAGATAGAGTTGTTCTTAAATAAATTTCCCAGGTAATTCATTCAGAATAATAGGACAGTAGGCTCTGTCTAAATAACAGATTTTGATATATCAAATCATTAATGTCCCTCTTACAGATACCATGAATGTAATCTATGGAATTCAAATATCTGACATAGACATTGTTTGATCCAGACAGCAGAGCAATTAATCACACACACACACAAAAAATCCCTAAAAGTCAAAAACAAGCATGGTAATTTGTCTTCCTGCAGAAAAGAAGATGTGTTCTTGCTACTCTATTAAATAGTCTGAATGTCTCACTGAGAAGGAGCTGGAGTGCTAGTTTTTCCTGGAAAAATGTAAATTAGTATATGTAATGAAAAAAAAAGGATGAAATAAAAAACTGTCCCTAGGATGGAGAATTTTCTGCTTTGTTATCCTCTTTTTAGAGTACATACAAAGCATGGTAATGAGATTCCTCAGTCATTATGGATATAATCTCACATTAATAGAAACCTAAACTATTCAGACCCTCTTCAGATATAGTCATTCTGTTCCATGTGTAAATACATTACAAAAAATATTCAGAATCAGAAAATATTTTTTTAAACATCAAATTTCCTACTAAGCTTCATTTGAAGGGGAAGATTTATCTGACAAATAAGATGGGACTAGCTTAATGTGTCTAAAACAAGTTTTCAAAGACTACTTGGAGCTACAGAGTCTTTAAGAGTATTCTAGTATCTCTGCTTTTTTCCTTCTCTTAAATATTTATTTTTATCCAAAGATGGCCTTTTATGTAAAGATTTTATTTTTATTTATTCATGAGAGACACACACAGAGAGAGGCAGAGACATAGGCAGAAGGAGAAGCAGGTTCGCTGCAGGCAGGGAGGCTGATGCAGGACTCTATCCCAGGACCCCGGGATCACGACCTGAGTCAAAGGCAGACGCTCAACCACTGAACCACCCAGGTGCCCCAAATATGACCCTTTATTTTACACATACACAGAGAATCATTCAACTGCTTAGCCAATTTCTAAAATGAACACAAATCCTCTTTTTTAATAATTATATGAAATATACTTAATCACTTTGTATAAGTGATTTTTACGCCTGCCTAATTCTAGAAATATTGGCTTCAAAATACATATACATTTGATCTTGAATTTCCCTATAATATTCTTTTTTTAAAGATCTTATTTATTTATTCATGAGCAACACAGAGAGAGAGGGGCAGAGACATAGGCAAAGGGAGAAGCAGGCTCCAGGCAGGGAGCCCGACGTGGGACTCCATCCGAGGACTCCAGAATCATGCCCTGGGCCAAAGGTAGACGCTAAACTGCTGAGCCACCCAGGTGTCCCTCTCTATAATATTCTTAAAGCTAAGAACATTTTGTTATATTAATTATATTATTAATATTAACTATTCTAGCAAAGTTTAGCAAATTAATTGTTTTAAAGCATTTCCATTCTTCAGAACTAAATACTTTGAGATGATTGGCCATTTTACAATATCTGCTTTATTTAAAATGATACCACAAAAAAAACTATAAGGAGATCATAGATTCTTGGGGCAAAAAGTAAATATTTTTTCAAATTAACCCTAAGAAACAGAAAATATTTATTGAACTAGGATTTTAAATTTACATCTTCTTTTCTTAAAGAAATGACTTTTCAAGTTAAAGAAAGACACAGAAAGAGTTCAAAAGTGTCATTTGCTTGAGTCTGCAAAAAAAAGAACAAGAAAAACATTAAATATTTTCCTACTAATTTTATGAACACACAACATGAAAGATATATAATGTGATATATAGAAATGTATGTAATCTTGCATATAATACCTTGTATTAGGAACTAAAGGAGAAATTAAAAAGTCTAAGATAGATCACTTGATTGAAGTGATTAATTAACATAATTAAGACAATAAAGTAAATATTCATTAAAGGACATTGTGACATTGCTCATAGTGGGAAGCTGTTAAGGTTTTTTATGGATTCAATTTGTTATGGATTGAATTTGAAAGAAAAAGATTTGACTGTCAAAGGTAGGACAGTTCCCTGGAGTGGAATGTGCAGAATGAAAGCATAAGGTTTGAAGGTGTACCCATGGGTGCAAGGAGAGAAGTTAACAGAGTAGTCATTAAGGTGAAAACTGGGTCAAATCACCTATAAAGACAATTTGGAATGAAACCTGAGTATGAAGCAATAGCTATCTAATTATAAATATGCTTGGCTAGAACACAGGGGGTGAATTGGCAGGAAACAGCTAATATTAATTTTGGTGGATGTGTTGTAATATGGAGTTCTAAGGAGTTTAGAAAATCACTATATGTTAGCGTAATGTGTATAATACAACCAATTAAAGATGAGGAAGCAGCACATGATTGCTTCGGTTTATGTTATCATCTTGTTTTAAAAGGAATGGTCCTATGTTAATGTTGGGTTTGGGAATCAAAGCGGAAAGTGGAAACCATGCTTGCTTCATTTTCATCCTGGAGAAGGAAATGTAAAGGATACGAATTAAGTTTCATGGGATTCTTGCATGGCTTTAAAGTAGCACGTGGATCAAAACACAATAACCAAAGAAAGGATCCCCTTAATACATAGATTAAAGCCAGATATCTAAGGATGGATAGTGATTGTATGTGCTCTCTCATATATATCTCATGTGTAATTTTATGTGAGATGCTACTAGAGGTTGGGAGGTTTAATTAGAATAAAGAAAATTTGGCAGCCCCGGTGGCTCAGCGGTTTAGCGCCGCCTGCAGCCCGAGGTTTGATCCTGGGGACTGTGGATCGAGTCCCACGTAGGGCTCCCTGCATGGAGCCTGCTTCTCCCTCTGCCTGTGCCTGTGCCTCTCTCTCTCTCTCTCTCTCTCTCTCTCTGTGTGTGTGTGTATCTCTGAATAAATAAATAAAATCTTTAAAAAAAAAGAATAAAGGAAATTCCTGTGATTAGATAGGACCTCACATAACATTAACCTTTATCCATATACCTCGGGAAACAGAAAACAAATTGAGCTTCCTGAATTCTGATTTTTCAACCTAATCTCACCCTTTTCTAAGCCTAAGATCAATATAATATAAATCCTAAGAGTACGATACTTAGCAAGACCTGCTTCAGAGCTGGGGAAGAAGCTGGCATGGTGGACCAGCTACGGGGAATATGGACTTAGCTGTATGGGTATGCCTGCAAGTTGGCTGACAGGTAGAAATAGGATCAAAACTGAGGAAAAAATTAAATGGATGCTTACTTATGTTTCCTCTTCCCCCCTCCCTCTTCTTCCAAAAGGTGAAGTAAACATAACTTCCAAGAACTTGTCAGGAAAGGACTTGAAGCTGTTGACACTGAAACCCTCGGATCCTCCCCTATCCCTCCAATCTACTGTAAGTGAACCAACCAACATTTTTTTCCATGATCAAATGAGGAAACCCAACTAATGCCAATGCCACCATGGTTTTATCCTGTCACTGAATTTTAATATATCTTCAACACAAGTGCAACATCACCCTGTAACTAACTGGAGATCTTAATATTCCCCTGTTTTTAAACACAGAGGTTCAGGCCAAGGACACCAGGGTGGATCTATGGTCTTTACAACAACCATGAAATCACTAATACACTGTAGAACCAATGGGATATTACAAACTAAACTGTGTGGAACTCAATTTATCTGCCTCAAAGGGATTAAGAGTAGAGTTCAGTCTGGCAGGATTCAGAACTCTGGTTCCATGGAGTCTAGGTACTAAAGACATCAGGCTAAGCCATCCCCCCAGCTATAATTATGCAAGTCCTGTATGGCAGGAAAATGCTGTAATTAAAATCAGAAAATGTTTTTGTATCATAATTTTCTTTACTGGTGCATAACTTTGTGAGAAAAAAATGTGCTGTTGTGTCTAAAATTTTCTTCTCTGGCATTACACACTTTTAAAAGACTTGGATTAATAGTGGGTCAACTCCTTCAGAATTAAGATTGTATGAAAATATTACAAAATAATTTTAAAGGTTAACATTTTTCTTCCCAAGGTGAAATTTGTATTACTAAAATGTCTCACATCTTCCTGGTTAAAATACTTCTTCTTAGGTAAGTTCCCTTGAAAAGTTACTGCAATGTTTTCTTGTTATTAGATTATTTTAACTTAAAAAAAGGGGGGGGGACTTTAGCATTTTAAATGAGAATGTGGGGGGAAATAAGTGGCTCATAAGCCATTAACCCGAAAACTTTCCTCCAAAGAAGCATTCTTTCTTGCATTCTGTAACTTCTGTGCATGTTTCTTCATGTGCATGTTTCTTTTCTCCAATTTAATTATAATTCCATGATCCCATCATTTCCACTGATATGGAAAGTGTCACTGTCTCCCCTATAACACCTAGAACAATACACTATACATGGTAGGTCTTCAATAAATATTAGTGATCCCCCATATCCAGAAAGAGATCATACTTTCTTTAAATTGCATATCGTTTGTAAGTTAACAACTATTTTAATAAACTAGATAATACTTGTGGATGTGAAAATATAAACTTAAGACATGGGAAATATTACATTGGGATTTTTCTCATCAGCTTTGTTTGCAGAAATCAAGCAAATAAACCACATAATTAATTATGAAGAAAAATTGTAATGTCTCATATAACTATAAATAACTGTTAGTCCTTTGTATCAATGGAAGAAAACAGAAGGGTGAACAATCCAAGTTGACAGATCGTCCTAGGAAGCCTGTGCTTTGAATCAAGTGATTGTGTTTTTATACTGACATTTGACTAAGTTGGAATCTGCTCCTCTGGGGGTCCACTCCAAGGGAAATAATAACGTCCTACTGTAACGACACCACACAGGAGGCTCAATAAAGTTGTTCGGTTTCTTCAACCTTTTCCCTTCTTCACATTCCACCCCATGCTGGGCGTATATCATTGTGGAACAGATTCACGTAAAATTCCCTTTCACTTTTTCCCCCAAAGGACTGCAAGTGGTTCAGTTTTCAAGTTTAAAAAAATCTTTTGTTAAAGCTAAGGCAGAAATGACAACAAAAATAGCAATCAAACACACAATACACAGTTAATAATTTTTGCTTGACAAGTCACATAGCAAATATAGTGGTTAGTTGGGATTATGACACAGATATTTATCCCAGATAATAAGAGATGAGTGTGTGTCCTAGACTTGGATGTTCACCAGAGTGAAACTGTTTTTATTTTTCCTAGATCCTATTTTGGAGAGAGTATTTCACAATCTTATATCACATTTAAAAAATATTAAAGGTTTTACTTATTATTAGTGGAGATAATAATCATAGAAGTTATCAGTAATTAAAAATATTTTTTCAATAAAATTAAACTATGCTCCAAAATCTCTTGGCAGGCTCTGAAATATAACAAAGAAACTTTGTTCATTATAATGCATTTATAAAAATAGAAACTTAATTAATCCCATAGAAATAGGATCATATTTTAAATCTGCTATTTCAACCTGTACTATTTAGACCAGTGTGCCACAGATACGCAATGTAAAATCAGAAGAATCAACCAAGTACAAAGTGCAAATATCAAGAAGGCAGATGACACGTCCCTTCACTTCTCTCCACCCAGAACAATGTCTAATGAATAGAATGGCTCTTTATAAAGTACTTATGAAATGAATGCTCTACAAACATATTAATAGGCTTTTCACGCAGAATAGAGAATGAGATGTAGGGAGTTAAAAATCGTTAAGACCCTCTCCCAATATTAAATTATTCCACCAGATCTAAAGCCATCTCAAGAATCCTGAACTAATCTACATTGGGGAGAGAGACAGAGACAGAGAGAGACTCCATCACAACTTCTCATTCTTATCTCAGGGGCAGAGAACAGATGTTATTCATTGCTGAATACATTGTTCTCCTCACAGCACACATGCACATATATAGACTGTAATAATACCTACTGTGTTATAAAATAAAAAAGGGAAACAGAAAATATTCCTAGACCTAAATACTCCCTATGGAAACTTGCCCCATTTCTCTCTTTTCCTTTCTAGCAAAACTCTTCAAAATACCTGCCTATATTCACAGCACAGTGTGTGGCATATAATAGGACTCGATAAATATTTGTTCAATAAATGAATGAAGAACAGTACCATATTTAAGATGTAGTATCATTATATTCCATGTTTTGGTTTGTCACTACCCTAACTTAACTTACATATTCAATATAAATGTTTCGACATCTACCACATATGGTGGCAATATTCTGAGCTAAGTGCTGTTTGTGTATGGTTGTGCATGTGATGTGTGCACATGTGCACACATGTGCACACATACGTGCACACCACATGCACACATGTACATATGGATGTGTAGGGAAAAAGAGTATATCCTAACATTGCAGCCCTCAAAGATCTTAATAGTTTATATGTACAAAATTTAACTACAACACAAGGCAGTCTGGTAAATGCAACAGACATATTTATTTGTTCCTTCCACATATATTTGTTAAGTATTTCCAAAGAGCCTGCACGAATAAAAGCAACAGAGAGTAGACAGAAATAAAAAGCAAAGCAAGACCATAGGGGTTAAGTGGCAGTATTCTAGATATATTTAAGAGTTGTATCAGTAGCAGGTTGAACTGGACTTAAGAAAGTTAATAATAGACAAGAAAAGAAAGAGGATTTTAGGACATTTAGAAAAATAAGAAGAAATAAAAATGTAATCGGTAACATTGCTAAGCAAAAGCACCTGAAAAAGTGCAGGCAGTAAAATATCCCATGTAAAGAAGCATTTGCTTCAGTCACTCCCTAGAGAAGAAAGATATTTTTGTTCTGAATACATAGTATGCAGCAAAGACACAGACTCCAGAAAATTTATTTCAGGCATGAGGGGGGAAAAAAGCCAAATACCAAGAAAAATATGTTCCAGACTATGATGATCAGATCAAATCATATTTTTACAAAATACTATGTGGGAGCATCCTGTATGGCTTTTTATCCTAAATTTTTTTAAGACCAAACTAGCCAAGTTTTCATATGGAATTTTTGCCCTGTTTTGAGTCTATAATGGTAGATATTATAGAATTGTCAAAAGAGGTTAACTTCAATTTTAGACCACTTACATTTTTATGCATTTTAAGAATCACTCAACAGGAATATCTAACATTAACTCTGTAAAGCTTTTCACTTTGAGAAAAATGTTAGATATCTTGTAAAACTACACGGTTTATTATTTGTGACTTTAATAGAAATGCTGTGAGGCATGTTTGTTTGCCTGTTTAAGTGATAAATAAAACGTGTCCTAATGTGGTAACCATATGGGCCTCAGAAATTACCTGCTGTTCAAATGCTTCTGAATGTTTTATTTAGATCATATTTATGTTTCAAAATAAATATGCAGATAATTATCAAGACAACGAATCGGTTCAAAATTAGCTAAAACATTCAGAGAAAAAATATGTAAATAAATGGTATAACCTCTTTTCAAGTACATGGACAAATGTTAGCAAGCTCTGAGAAACTGTTCAACTTGGGCTTTGGCTCCTCCTAATTCACCTGAGCCCTGATGTGATTGCATCAGTTTGCTGTGATGTCTGCAATGCTTGTACTATCTTCAGAACACACTCTCAAATTCATTATGTATTAAAAGAAAATAAATAGAGAGGGAGGGAGGGAGGGAGGGAGAGACAGACAGACTGAGAGAGAGAGAGAGGGACTGAAGCAGGAAGGGGGAGAGGGAGGGAAGGAGGAAAGGGGAGAGGGTGGAAAACAGAAAGAAAGAAAAAAGAAAAAAAAAAAAACAGCCCTTCTCTGCAGTGAGGAAGGATTAGGATGGGCTGGTCCTAACAGACACAGAGTGGGCTCAGAAGCAGAACACCTATAAATTCACATTTTATTAGCCTGGTTCACATCCTGCTCGACTCCTCTCTCACCCCGCAAGAGAAAATTCCTGTTTACATGTACAATCTCCTTGGGACCATGGAGGAGTATGAATTGTGCTCTATGAAAAGAACTGCAGTCATATGTGGGGAAAGTAAGCTTAATATGACCTGTGAGGGCTGTACATCTCCTCATCTAAATTCCTCTTAAGAGATCTACCAGCATCAGTCCAGTGAATTCAAACAGGAACCTCCTGTGAGCATCAGTTACTTTCAAAAGTTCTACAGTTAATAAACCAATAAAACTGACAGTTGTGTATGAGTGACATTCTTATTTTTAAAAATAAAGATAGACTTGCATGACTAGAGAATAAAGATAGCTCTATATTCTTAATGAAGCTGGATCTTAGAAACATATACTGAGGGATTTTTTAATCTGTTTTGCTATATAAGCAAATATTCCTATTCATAGGAGTTCTATTCTATAGGAGACTGAAATTAAATGACTTTTCAAAGTAACCTAAAAGAAAAAATAACATGACACACAAAGAATCATAGCTGTCAAAATGTTCTATCCAATCTGTTACCCATAGTAAAGATTCTGAGAATTAGTTACAAAAATATGAGGTTCTTAAAGATGCATTGGTGGAATTCAAATAAGCTGTCACAAATATATCATGCAACTCTATCTCTAGTTGCTTCACTTCATATTTCAGGTAAACTGTTTTCTTCGAATCACCCTCTACTGACATGAGAAGCCTTAAGAACAGCAAACCATAAAGACACGGGTAGGAATCTGAAGATGGTTCAGAAGTGAATTTTCTAGAGCCAGTTTTGAAGAGCTTTAAAGAAAATAACAGGCAGTCACCTTACACTGTTAGTTTACATTTGATGTGATTTTAAGGCAGAAGGGTTTAGAGTACTTGACATCTTTAAATCTCTTCTAGCACTTATTATTTTATTTATTTCATTAATGAATATATAGCCTGCCTTGTTCCAAAAGTACTTGCAGTTGCTTAGAAAAATCCAAATGGTAAAATAAAATTTTAAATTAGGGAAACCAGGGAATAGACAAAATGAGGCTCATATATTATGAAAAAGCCAGAGAGTAAGAACTCAGAAACTATATGTACATTTCTGCAAAGGAATTAAAGGTGGACCATAAATTCAGTTCCAAATCCTCTATCAGACAAACTGAAGTGAGAAATATGATAAGTTATATTATCATCATGCGTAAGATAAAAAACATATCAGCTATCACAGAGAAACACACATTTTCCTACACTGAAGTCCACACAAAATTCTCCCACAGTTCCTCTTACAGGGAAGACTGAGGAACTTTAGAAACATCATCTTCAGTAATATCACTACATCACAACAGGGCTGTTTTTCTTACTGTGGCTGCCCTACCATGTTCGCAGGAAATTCACGCCAAAGCACAATATCATAAACGTGGTTTCAAAGGATTGCCAAAACCACACAATCTATGCACACAGTTTTCTGTTTGTCTCATTTTATCCAGGGGTAAATTTGAATGCTATTTAGCACACTAGATGAACTAAAATCCTTCAGGCAATCTTTTTGAATATCACTTTTCAAAAACCAAGTTGTGATAAGGGTTATAGTCTCTAACAATATCCTGGAGTATAGGGATTGTATATGGATGATCCTGATTGACAGTTTGTCCAATCCAGTTCCAAAATCTCTTCTATCGGAAAATACAAGATACTAGTCTGAATCATTTTCCAGCCCAACTCCACTGATAAGTATACAAAGGCAATATCTTCAGTTAAGGCTAATATTATTTTAGGAAATAATTCTGGTTGTGCTACAGATACATTGTAATGCAGTACATGTAACACTAGAATTTTAACTCCTCAAAAGTGGGGATCTTTGCTCATTTTCTTTAATGCTATCTTCTCAGTGACTAGAAATAGCATTGGGCATATAGTTGATACTCAACAAGAATATTTTTGTTGTAAGTATTCGGTAGAAAAACGATAATAATAAAACTCCTAAGAATCTGTGGTGATTAATAATTGAACTACATTTTTTATTCACAAAGCCTATATTTACATTTAATAAATAGTAGTATGTGACATCTTTACTGTCTACAGATAATGCTTTATGAATATTTGGACTCAAGCATGCCTTATGCTAACTTGAATGTAACCCAGGGACCCATGATCCATAGCTGGTAAGCACTGGATAACAGCGTTGCTTCTATTATTTGGGCCTTAAAATGTTATCAGAGGATTCCTCAAATTTCCCACCAAAGCTGTAGAAAAATGATGTGGTTAAAACCAGTGAGTGGGTTACAACCTCCGCAGACCTATATCTCAATCATGGTTCCACCATTTTCTAGCTGAATGGCCTTAGGAAATGCAATTTGCTTCTCTGGAGTCTCTGAAAAGAGTATAATTATATATGCATCAACCAAGTGTTGTGTGGAAAAAAGAAATGCTATATGTAAAGAGTTTCACACATAATAAGAGTTCTTTGGTAAAGTGTTCCTGTCTTTCCAACAGATGTTAGATGGATATCAAAATTTAATTCATAAGACCACTCTTGTTTCCTTATTAGAAATTAATTTCATTAGCATCTTTTGCTGTTCTCTACAGCAAGAGGATCTAAAGCCAGAACATTTGAAATCACTGTCTGATTTGCCAGGGGATTTTGTATGGACTCTGACTCTTAACGGTGTTAAGATTCAGACTCCAAGTAAATTTAATCTCTGGATTTCTCTTACAATGTTCATGAAACTCCTCCTATAATCAATGCTCTGAACTTAAGGGTATAAAACAAAGGAAAAATTAATAAAAGATAAAAGATTTTCTATAGTTCTCACATTTTTCCATAAATGTTATACACTTAATGACCTACTTCTATACCAGACCAGAAGGACAAGTAGTATCCTTGACGTTTCCTAGTAAAATACTGACAATCAACATGACACTAACAAATGAGCATTGCCTTAGATTTTTACCTAATATTTTGTTTAGGGTCACCCAAAAGAAAATCTAAGTTATCAGTGACCCATTAGTGTATCTGTATAACAGGGATTACAAGGATCTCTTTCATCTTTTCCTTTTCTTGCAGCACCAGACAATAGTCTTTTTATTGTGGTTATTACCGACATTAATGCAAATATTTCTGACAAGTGGAAAATCTCCTTGTAATTAAATTTCTGTTGAACCTTAATGTTCTGTTTTTCCTTAAAGAAAGTCCCTGTTTAACAGATTTCAAGCTGTGATAATAATATTTTCTTCCTATGTTATCAAAATTCGTAATCTATTTTCTTTCTTGGATAGCACTCAAAATAGCTGTAAGATTTAAGAAAACTAGAAAAGGTACTTTTTTCAAAGTTTGGGTGAATTGTTCTTGAATATCAATGTAGAGTTTTGGTAGAATGAAGAACAATAGCAAACATAATGTAATAACTTTGAGCTGGAAATTAGTCTCAGCAGATGTTATAGTCTAGAAACTGCTGACTTTTCAGAGGTAGATGGGGAAGTAAGGGGAGAGGAGAAATTTTAAAAATGGAATTTATATGTGCTTTGAGATCTATATAGCCTTTGTTATTTAAGTTATAACTTTTGAATATGATACATATAAATTCTGAAAATAATCTCATTGAATTCACTTCTGTGTTTTCGTTTTGACTGTTTTACTTAAACAAGAATAGCCTTAGTTTAAATTTGAAGTAGCTAATTAACACATTTGTGGAAATAAAACATAAGCTCCCCCCAGATAACCACATTTGAGCCAACTATGTATGGTAAATTCCTTCATAAATAAGTTCATGACAGATAAAAGTCAGCTTTTTAAATCCTGATATTTCATATTCTAACACATCTATTTTGAGTCTTTTGTACTTTTGTTTTTTTTTTTGAAAATAGATCCTTTCAAATAAAACCAGTTTTCTTCAATTCCAGCCAAATAACTGATTTCATAAAAAAATAGGTTACAGTATGTAAAACATTTATGGAAAAAATTCTGTTGTGTCCTCTGCCCCAATCAATACTTATAAAACATCGATGTGATAATAAAAACTGTTGCCAAAACAACTAAAACCATAGAAGTTTTATAAACTTTAGTCTTATCTAGTGTCACTAACCGAACCAAATTTGGCAAGTACTCACACCAACAGGGATGTCTGGTTTCAGACAAAGCTGGGTGGGGAAATGACATTCATTGAGTTCAGGTAAGGAGAAAAATTTAGATATCAAGATTTGTGTTTAACAAATGAAAAGAATGGCCCCAGAGAAGTTAAATGACTTTACCAAAGTGTTAAGCTATTTTGTAATTATACAAGAACAACAATTTAATGAAGGTTATTAACTTCTAGTCCAATAGTCTTTATCCCATACTGTTCTTCAATAGACATTTCTTGCTAGAACATTTTTTTTCTCCTTTTTATGTTCTTTTAAGTAGGCTCCATGCCCAATCTGGGGCTTGAACTCATGACCCTGAGATCAAGAGTCATATGCTCTACTGACCGAGCCAACCAGGTGCCCCTAGAACATTTTTATTCATAGTTGTTTTACAGTTATGTGAATGGAGAATCCAAACTGCCCAGATGGAAATCAAGTTTTGTTTTGTTTTTTAAGTACTGGCAATTCTTTCTTCTGCTGCATCTGCAAAACTAAATCACAGTCCCTGCAGAGATAAGCTATCAACTCACTGTGGACGTCAGGAAAATGTATCTGTAGAACATTTGATGAAAGAAGGATTTATAGTTTATCACAAGCCACTTAAATGGCCAAGTGGTAGGATAGTTCAGAGACTTCTGGTTTTCATTAATAGATAAACTTATAAAACTTGCTCCCATTTCAAAGATGAACTGCCTATTTGTAATCCTTAAACAAATAAAAATAGCCAGGAAAGAGACTCAGAGGGTCAACAGACTTCAGATGGACCTGCTTGGGTTATTAGCACTTTCACCAACAGATGTGCCCTTCAATGAAGACAGAAAATTTAAGTTCCTGTTAAAGGCACCTTTAAAGTTGAAACAAGAAGCCACACCGTCTTGATCACAAATATTTGGCAAATTTTGCTAACACAATGATTAATAATGGACTTATCAAAGAAATATTTCCATGTACTCACTGCTAATATTTCACTCTGCTAGTTCTCATTCTAGGCTCTTGGTGATCCTCTTTGAAAGCAACACTTTTTAAATTTCCAATCTGCTAATGCCATCAGAAAGAGAATGTGCCCTCCTAAAGGAAAACTTCATGTGTCCCCAACCAGTTACATCCAATCAGAAAGCCCAACTCCTAACTTATCAAAACTGAATGATGATCTCCAGCTAAAGTCTTGTTTCTGGTACCATATACCCGTTCCCGGGAATTTTCAAGAACTAATTCCCAGGAGAAAGAAATCATATTCAGCAGTATTCAGCATCCCCTAGTCCTGTGAAGAATTAACGTTCTCTGAAATCCTTTCTCCCTTACCCCTCCTACACGCACACATTCCTTGGTAGGTAGCGTTTAGCAAACTGGAAAAAGATGAGGGACAACTTTTAATGGCAGAAAATTAATCTCTCAGTGGCAGAATTAACCAAGAAATGTGTGGGCCTTCTACAGTATGGCTTTACACCAAACATGACAATTACTTGTTTCCTAAGTAGTTTGTTTTGTTTTGCAAGAATGTGAAGCTCAAGGTTGCTAATAACAGTCATACCACCTACAATGTAACATCCGGCTACTTAAGTAAGGTTTGGGGCTTCCTTATTCTCATCAGTAAAACAGGGATAAAAATAGTACCCACTTTTATAAGGTTATCATGTAAGCACAAATGAGATTGTATATATTTACTGCTTAGCATAGTGCTCAGTAAACATTAGCATTCTCACTGGATCCCTTTATTTTTTCTAAAAAAAATTTAAACGATATTCCAAATACTGTATTTGGGGGCACATTTACAAATCAGACCCAAGAAAAGAAATGCTCCATGGCTCTCTACATCATGCTTCCTATAATGCATGTTATTTATGTGGCCAAAGTTATAAACACTCTTAGAGTATATGTTCCTGATATTAAATATGCAGTTATGTGGACAAAGCTTGCCACAGAATGGGTATCCAAAAATATATAATGTAACTAAAGGAAATATAAGGGCATGGAAGAAAAAAGGTTAATATATGAAAAGAATGCTTTAAGTCCACTAAACTTTTCAAAAGTAGGACATGGGTTCAGCTCAGTGTTCTAGCAGCCAATGCAAATAAGGTAATGTTATGAAATGAACCACCAAGTTTAAATGGTAGAAACACGGTAGATACTGAGGATAGGAAAAGTGATTTTTTTTTTTAGCCAAACACTAGTGATTACTATAATTCTACTAATACATTCAATCCTAATGATAAACTATAAGGACAGCAACAAATAATATAACAGAAATTTATCCGTGGATGAATGAGACGATATTTAGGAAAAGAAACTATACTGTGGAATTTGAAAAAGCAACATATTATTTCTCAGCACTGTTAACTAGCATATATTTAAATCTAATATTAAAATTATTATATAGCACCATAGTATTTTGATTGCTATGTCTCTCTATTCCTTATAACTGATGTCTAATATGCAACTCATATGCATTTAATCAGTACATTGAGGTAAGGTTTCTAACATTTTTGTAAATTCTGGTTTTAGTCTAGGCATACCACATTATATCATGTTCTTCCAAAGCACTCTCTAAAACAGCAATTTCTGAGAAGTGAATGATTTAGGGATTTCCTTAGAGGAAATCTATTCTTAAATTTTCATCTCTGTCTCTATCTCACTCCAGCTTCAAATTAAAACTGGATTCTTAAATCTAGAATTTACTCTGCTGATGTATAAATGTAGAAGATACTACTAAAATCCTTAGGAATCTTATTGGCTTTACAATATCAAACAATATGGTTATATTATAACAACATGATAACGTAACCTTGAACATATCTTCTGGATAATATTATATGCAAAAAAGAACTAAGCTAAAAAAGTAAATTATGTATATCCTGAGTGTTACTATTGTAGATAAGTATATCAATAAAACAAGCTATAAATATTTTTCTCTGTAGTTGAAGTAGAGAAATAGAAAAGTAATTTTCCATCATTTTAAATCTAAATTCACATGAGAAATTGTCAATATCTGTGAGTTACTGCATCTAAATTCTCTGTTACCTTAAATAGAACATAACATTGGAGATGTTTACTGAGAATTCATCTTTTCATCACGTAGCTCTTTCTTTAATGCTTGTTTAGGTTTTGACCAATCAGGATAACTTAAGAACATCTCAAAATAGAGATACTGTTCCTTGATCTTTTACTGCCCAAACTCTTCTTTTATTTACTTATTTTGAGTGAGGGGTTTGGAGAAAAGGACTAATCATTGCTAATGAATTTGGTGCTGGTGAAAAATGCCAGATGGGCAGTCAAGAGACTGAAGTTCTTTTATTCACAGGCTACAGCAGAGCATTTTCCCTGTTAAACATTGCTTTCAGATGCAACTTGGAGTACAAAGTTATCTGGCATTCCCAGACCTGTACAATCTCTTCTTCATTAATCAGCATTTTCACATTTCATCAAGTATCATTTCTGATAGGCATATTCCGGCTACACAGAAATCACCATTTCTCATTACTCATTTCTCAGACAGCTTTGCAAAAATAGGGATTTTACATTAGCATTGGCTATAGGCAGGAAGGTTATATAGTGCTGAATGAAAATTAATTTAGGGAAAACACAAAAATATATATGATGATCTGTTTTATTCCTTCAGTTATCTATTTTAGAGCAGATTAATGCCAAACTAGTAGATGGTTTTGTATGCACTGAGTCAATCTGCCCAACATAGAGCATTCCTGATTTTAAAAAAATAGAAAATTAGTATTGGCTTATAATGGTGTTCCCAATTGTTATGCCAAGAGAAATGTCCAATTAGAGTGAAATGTCAATGGACATGCCACAATTAATTTTCTATAACTGTTATTTCTTCAGAATAAACATTTTAATTGTGTCTACAAAGTACTAGCTTCAAAGCCTGAAAGATATGTTTTTATTTTTTTAAAAAACTAAAACCCTCAAGGACTTAGATAACTTGCTTGAGGTTATCCAGATAATAGACAGAAAGAATCATAATAAACTTGAATCTGTATAAACATAAAGTCTATGCCATACTATTTCTCTGTTCTCAATCTGTATCTCTAGACCAGATCTCTAGTCTCATGTGTCCAACCATCTTTGGGATACTTTTCAATTTACTGTATGTCGAAAATTGAATTTAATATTCACTCACTAATCAGCTCCCATTCTATAATTTGTACCAGTTACAAATATTTTTGGAGTCACATTTTTTTTTATCATTTACAACACTAGTATTCAAGCATTTAATTTTCCATTTTTTCTACAAAATTCTTTTTGTTTTATTTCTTTTTTTAAGATTTTATTTATTCATGAGAGACACAGAGAGAGAGAGAGAGAGAGAGAGAGAGGCAAAGACACAGGCAGAGGGAGAAGCAGGCCCCATGCAGGGAGCCCAACGTGGGACTAGATCCCTGGACTCCAGGATCATGCCCTGGGCTGAAGGCGGCGCTAAACTGCTGAGCCACCCGGGCTGCCCTTCTTTTTGGTTTATAGCAATAATGGGAATTGTTAAGAAATATATATACCATTTCAAGAAAATATTTAAATTGCACACCTCTTTAAACACCACGATGTCAAAATACATATGGCAATCAAGACTAGGAGGGCATACTCTAAAATAAAAATTCTTGTATTTGAGTAGAACAATTAAATGTGATATCTCTCCTTTTCTCAGAATAATATTTAATATTATACCATTGCAAAAACAAAAAATACCAAGTAGTGTATTCTCTTTCTATTGCCTATGCTACTACCTATGCTACTACCTCTTCAGGCCCTTGTCATTCAAGTTTGCTACATACTCTGTTCCCTGTCCAACAAGCCATTGCACAAAACTTTATGCACTTGATCTTCTTTAAACAAATATTTTTAAGACTAGTTCCTATCTAAAAGATGTCAGCAATTGTTTCAGGCATAAAACATTGCTGGAAAAGAAAGACTCTCCATAACCTTGGCTTACCTTCTGTTTCCAGCAGCATCACTCCTGTAGAGTACTTCCCTCCTGCTAGCTATCACAAGTTTCTTATTCCCATTCTTTCTTTATGGCTGAAAAGCTGTTGCCACCTTTAAGTAATCTTTCTCTGAGCATTAGTTAACATGCCAAGTCCTTTGTAAGTCCTTCTCCAAGCCTTACTTTCTGCTTTATTCATATCTTAAGAATAAAGTTTATACCACATATTTAAATACTGGTTTACTCAATGCTGTCTTGTATTACTCCCTTTATATTTTTTTGCATGTTTTCTTGAGACCAGGAAATGGGTCTTATTGCCCTTCTCTTGAGCATTCAAGAGCATCCAAGAGCATTCAATTTAAAAAGAAAAGCATTCAGTAAATAGGAAAAGATTAATAAAGTCTGATTTGTGGACTGAGATTAAATGCTGCTGTCTATAGCAGAAATTTTTCTGTATGTTGGTAAATTGAACACCAATAAAAATTAATTAAAAAAAATAAAATTTAAAAAAAATAAAATAAAAAAACACACAAAAAAAGTGACTTTTCAAAGATTTCATTAATTTTCTTTCAATTCAAATATCAGCACATTAGAAAATTTAAAAGAAAAACAAGATTGAATAAAGTGTGAGTTATTAACCTTACTAGATTAGGTTCTGGATTTGGGAATATAAGAGTAATTTCCTATCCAGACAACTTCCATGGTTAAAATATATATATTTTTATATAAATATATACTTATATATTTTAAATTCTGCATCTTTATAAAATGAAACCTAAGTAATTTAACTGGTGTTTGGATGTTGATTAAAATAAATTTAAAATCCTATTATTAAATTTTGCCAGAATCATGGACTCTTGGAGACCCTATGTTACCACTTTAAGTAATTTTTAAAAATATTCACTGCATAATAAAAGCAAATACTGTTCTTATGTATTTAATACTACTAACTTTATGACAAACTACGGACATTAAGATTTTTTTAAAATTTATTGCCAAATATAGGCACTTCTTATATACCTAGCAAGGTTTGCAAAACTAAAAGAAAAGGAAATGAGCATATGAAAACACACAAAAAAATGAAAAATGAGCCAAAACAAATCTAAGTTTTCACAAATGTTATAAAAAGCATCAAAACCTTATAACTTATTACCCAAATCTCTATTCTGGACTACAAAAATTTTAATAAAGTAATGTATAAAGTAATTAAATAAAAGAGATAAAATGCCTAACATCTATACAAGCAGATAGTTCAACTCTAACTCTATCATTAATAGGTATGTACCTTGGACAAGTTCATTAATATCACTGAACTTCCAGTTCCTTCATCTGAAAAAAAAAAGAAAGAAAGAATTCTTATCTGTTAGCATGATGGGAATTAAATGTGGAGGTATATGTGAAGTCTCTAGAAAAGTGAATTGATGCACATGAATCACTGATATTTTTATTGTCTTTACCAGATCAATGAGATTGTGAAACGATCAACGATATAGAACTGGAGTTGACTTTTACTGCTTCAGACTTCCCTGTTAGATATTTTTACACACTTTCCTGAACTCATTGTTTAGCTTTGTATGTTTATACTGTACATACAAGAAATATGGGTATCATTTCTAACTGGCAAGAACATAGCCTCTGTTCCCAGGTTATTCTTCACCTGCCTAAGTAGACTCCTTGCTTTTTAGTATGGCTTCCTCACCCCACTACATCCTTACCAGACTCTGGGTTCCTAAGTCCTCAGTGTTTAATTCTCTGGGGTCCTCAGACTTTGCATTTGTTTTCTCTCCAGTATGATAAATGCATCTCCTGGCAGCCCCACTTGGGTCCGTTAGAGTTGGAACCCCACTTGACCATTATCCATACAATGTTGCCAGGTTTTATTATCTATACAGCAATTTACCACTTTTCAAGTGACCAACTCAATATAATTTAGAGCTCTTTTTCTCTCTCATCTTCCATGGCAGAGCTATAGGGATTAACAGGCAAAAGAAGAATCATCAGATTCTGTAGATATGTAGGAAGGTGAACATATTATTCATCTCCTAGACATACAGTCATTCTCCTCTCTGTTATAAAAAAAATCAATAGTCACTTTGGTATAAGAAACATTGCTTTAATGACAAAAAATCAACAAAAGAACCTAAACTATATCACAGTGAACATTAGATTCACCCAGGGAGAGTTATAAAGTGCTTCTGCTTGATCTTAGCCCAAAACAGTTAAATAAGAATCATTTGGGAGCCAGTGTCCTGAAAGAAGGTGAACATGTGCATATCTGCTTACTGAAGCTTTCATGCATTCTTACTGACATGGCCACCAACCTGGCTTTCATCTGAGCAGACTAAGGTTTCAGGTTCTTGGTATCTGAACAGACTTAACAGTTCCTGGGCAATGCCAGCATGAATGTGTGTATTCCGGGCTCTGAGAGAACTCCTTGGCAGTTGCTGTGGCAGATGCTAGGGACAATAGGTAATATAAAACTCTGCAAGTTTGATCGACTTTTATTTTAAGACAAAGTGAGTCAAGAAAATGCATTTTCGAAGATTAGTTTAATCCATGTTTTGTTCTTTGTGATAATAAAAACTTATCTTAGAATTGCTGTGAAACTGTTGTGAGTCCCTTTGGCCATTTTGAAATTTCAGTAAAGTAGAAAACGAAACCATTTATTTACCAGGGTGATAAAACATGCATGCTTCACATGCAGTCTCTATACAGTTTTTCTTCAAATAGCCTAATGGTTTCTTTAGGTGCAGTTTAAGGAACTGATACCAATTCAAGTTACTTGAGCTGTGTTTATGTTAAGACTTAGTTTCCTTTCTTAAGTACTTTAAACATAGTAGGTTCAGTGGTGCTCAGTGCATCCAGACACTCAATAAATGCTTTTTGTTGATGATAATGATGAAGTTGATTTTTACTTGGGTGTTCCTTCTCTTTACTTAACACCGAATGTCCTACTAAAGATCAGATCACAGGTTGTCTTATCAGTTTTATTTTTTTCTCAAAATTACAGAATGTAGTTGTTATATAAGTCTATTTCTTCTTCATCTTCATTTTTTTCAATGTCAAATTTTTAAAAGTGGGGGGTGCATTTTCTTAATCTAAACCAAAATCTTCTAGCAGTAAGATAGGTAATACACTCTTTTAGGCTCTATGCCTTGTTTTTCTTTTCCTCACTCCCCAGATCTTACTAAATAGCTGCTCTTCTGTTAGAAGCAGTGTTCCCACAGGTAGTGCTATGAAGGGGGGTTTGAGAGTCAGAGGTCAAAGGACTTGCTTTCATGTATGTAGCTCTAACTGTAACCCAATGCATCCCTTTCCCCTGAGCAAAGCATTTGTCTTCTCAGCATGAATTGTCCACATGCAGAGCAGAGTAGGACCCTGCATAAAATGCTGGAAGAACCACATTTGGAGAGTCAAAACTCACACTTGAGATTTAATTGTATTACAACTGATGAGAAAACAAATATTGAACCATGCCAATACGTCATTATATTTTGAAAATTTGAAAATACTACTTAAGTTCCAAAGAATAGATCTCAAAGATCTTACTTGACTACAGATTGCATGCAACAATGAGTTATGCACAGCTAGCTGTTGCAGTGGCTTCCCTATAAAACAAAGAATAGCCAAAAACACTACACAGACCCCTTCCAATCAAAGAGCCTGAGCTTTAAAAGTTAACTTTACTGCCTGATTCTGAAGTTTTCATTTTCCTTGCCAGACAGGTTCAAAAAGAATGTCTGTTTTCATTTCATCAAGCTTAATCCATACATAACATCCTTTCCCACTATTTACTAGACTACAGCTATCAAATGAAGATATGATGTCTGTGTTTGGGTTAGTTACTTTAAATTCTAATGACCATGATGTAATCACTGTAATCAAGAAAAGCTTGTCTGTCTTTAGATTTAGGTCCTTTGCCATTGGCCTGGCACACTTTTGAGCCTTTTCATTAAGCTAACCACAATTTTGCCTAATTTGTAATTATCAGCGAGCCTGCTTTACACAGTCTTGTGGCCCCAAATTAAAGTTTGTTCCATTGGTTTGTTGTGATGGTTGTCGTCCTGGCAAAACACTTTACAAATATTTGGATAAGAAAACCTTATCAGCAGTACATTTTTTACTATACTGATATGTTTGTGCAATTTTGTGTCTTTTTTCAAATTATGCATTTTTTACAATTATAACTCAAGATTCTCCTTTGACCTAGTAAATGTTTAGAGAAACTTGGACATTTAGAAAGTAGTTTTAAAAAAAAGGATGAAAACTGTAATGAGTATATACATGAATGTAAGATGTTTGTCTTAAGATCTGTGTTTTTTTAAATAAGTATTCATAAATAAAATGGAAATCATACACATTTTCCTAGTATGTAGAAAGTTTAGCTATTATAAAGAAAACCCCATGATGTCCCTATTCTAGGCACCAACTTTCCAAAATTATAAGATTATTCTTTTGCTTGTTCACTAAAAAAGGAAACATAAGATCTTCTTTCTCCTTATTCCAGAGAAAAATACTTGCTAATGAATTTGGAAATCAAGGGCCATTAAATGATTTTGGTAAATTAACTAAACGAGTTGATAAAATTTTGCTACTCAAATCCACTTAAAGCTCATTTCATCAGAGATACCCTAGAAAACATTACCGCTTAGCTACTTTCCTGGCATGGCCTTAAGTCAATGAAAATCTGAACTTAGATGCCCCCATACTTATTTTGCACATGTAGCATAGATTTTTTTTCATTTTATTTATTTGTTTATTTATTTATTTATTATTTATTTATTTGTTTATTTATATCTTCTAGGTTGCAAGGTGAGTAGACCAGATGGAGAAGGAGAGAATGATTTAGTTGCTAAATAACAGACTGGCAAAGACCAGGGATTTTTCAACTAAGGCCTGATAGGTTTCCAGTAGTGTCCTGGGAATGTGATAGAGAGAGGGAGTATTCTTGAACTCCCCTGTGCCTTTTTTCCCCCCACTTCTTTTAAACTGAAAGCTGTGAGGCTATTTAAATAAGAAAATGAATTATTTTTCTTCCCAGTATGTAAATAAAACTGTGGAAGGACTCTAAACTTACCAGTATCCTGTGATGCCTTTACTCCCTGCCTCAATAATGCCAGAATAGAGATGGGTGGTCATCACTGACCCCCACAGGACACCATCCAGCAAAATTAAGTAATTAATCTACATTAATTAATCATTAGGTTGGTTGAAATAAATGGATTGCCATGTATATTTTTAAACAATAACCTCTTGGTAAATGCTGCTTCATTTTCCCCAATTAAAGTAAATCATGAAAGCCAACAGAAAGAAAGAGACAGCAGCATTAATTCAGCTTATTTAAACTAAACTCTCTTTAGAACTTGTTTTATACTGGTTTTAATTAAGTAATACTTTAAATACCCAACATGAATGTCATCAATAGAACTAATTTCAGAAGGGCAACAGTGACATAGGCCCAGGAATAGAAGGGGAACCACAATTTTCCTAGGTGGGAATGGTGAAAACCAAAATAAAATATAACCCAATATGATAGATATAATAGGGTGTTTAGGTTAATAGGTGTGGTACATATCTATTATAAAAAGTTGTTGTTGAAGCCATGCTTGTTAACCTTTAACCCTAGAGCCTTATTTAGCAGTTAACTTGCTTACCAGCAGGATATCTTTGTGATTTCTTAAGTAGGACTAAGCATAAAGTAGTAAGTCCTGACAGTGTGACAGGAAAGATAGAAAACAATTTCTCATGTTTCTTAGAACATATTTTTTGTGGCAACAAGTTCTTCCAGGAGAATTCTGGCAAACTGAGAAAAAAATATCATGCTTTTAATTTATAGTAAGTGATAAGAAAACAACTATATCTGTTTCAACATTATCAAGTTTGAAAATGCAAAATTTTGAAGAACCATAGGCAAAGAAATTCAAAGAACCATGAAATTTAAGTGCATGCTTTTAATCTTTATTAACTTCTAGTAAATGTTCATCTTGTGTTTTTATGTGTGTATACATGCATGAAATTGAGGTGTAAATTGATATAAATTGCATTTGTGCTTAGATTTTGTTTTCAATTTAAATGAATAAATTTTTTAAATTGACATTTCAGTGATACCCTTGAAAGAAATGGAGCGATTCTTCTCTGACATAAAACCAGGATTCTGATTCTCTGACCTAAGGAGACACAGATGATGTGGGTAACTCGTACAGATTTCTGTGGCGCCACGGGTTATACTTCTTCATCATATCTTCTCTATTATTCTACTGATCTGTTATTTAATGCCCCATATGTTTAATTTAATTTTTATGTGTTTATGTGTTTTACTCCCCCAGATACTGTTATCTCCTTATGGGAATGGATCCCAGCAGCATCCAACACAACGCCTTGTGTATAGTGGCATCTTAAGGAAATATCTGTGGTCTTGGTTTGACTTAACTCTTACATTCTAAGGGTTTTGTGAGGCTATGAAGAAACTAAGAGCGTAAGCATGTGTCATTTGCCGGGAAAAGACCTCGAACATCATGAGGAAAGTAATCAGGCAAATACAAGTGAAGAAATCATAGCTGTGTTTGAAGAGGAGGACATTTAGAAGATAATGAAAGGTGAGGCAGAAAATATGAGTTCAGTGGCCATCGTGGGGGCTGAGGTATAGGATTAAAGCACATATTTAGAAATGCAAAAGAGAAAATCATACCACAAATTCCAATAATTTACCTGTGTTACTTAAGTTTGATGGGGAACTATAGGAGTCAAAATTAAGTGAAGCTACATTCCTTTCATCCCAAATGTACCAAACTCCTTTTGCAAATCCCGTTTCTCCAGTTTCTCCTCAAGGCAACTTTTAAACATGCAAGGCTTGTACATTGCAGGTCTGATATAAATATGCCATGAACTTTTTCTGATACCAAGAACATGGATTCTGAGGCTTTTAGACATATTGAACGACTTATCTTTTCACTCCAACTAATTTCTACTCTCTGAATCTAGAAGGCACTCAAAACACAAAATGATTTAATACAAATGATGTAATGCCATGTATATATTTTAGGCTTTTCCTTGCCAAAGTTCCACTTAAAAAAAAAAAAAGAAGAAAGAAAGAAAAAGAAATTATTCTCAGAAGACACTGCACGCGATGAAAGCTATTTATATCCCTCCACCACTCCCCCTTTGCTCAAAATGAAAACCTCCTCTTAAAAGCTTGTCAACAAATGTCTCAGAGTGGTACAGTAAAGAATCCTTGTTTTTAATGTGTCACAGTTAATAACAATGCTTGCATTTATTGCCTCCATAAAGAACAAATAGTCTCTGATTATGTAAACAAAATCAACATTTGAAGCCTCGGTGCATTTATGTTGTTTTAGGAATATACTAGCAAACCAAGATTATGTGTTGAAGGAGTTGAAGTTACTGTAGTTAATTCAAGTCCATTCACCTACAGATTTTGATTAGGTGGAGAAATTAATGTATAATCTTTACTAATTTAAGGACATGGATATACCTTCACAGTGGTATGTGAAATTAATTTTATTCTTAAAGGAAACAAAGAAAACATACATGATTCCTCTCAATATTAATCCCCCTCAAATTAACAAACTTCTTGAAATGAAAACTGTGATATTACAAAGAATTGTAACTAATGAATGAACATAAAAATAGCAAACAGCAACGTTTAAGACATTTGCTGTTCTTATTTTAGAAGATGACTGCACAAAGCCAGCCTAAAGAGGGGGATAAGATTTCACATTTTATTGGCGTTTAGGGAAACTTTATACTCTGTCTCTGGAAAATCAGAAAGGGAAGTGGTTATAAGGAATCCACATAATAATGTATGGGAAAGCCAACTAGAATTTACAAGGGAGGGGACTCTGCTGGTGAATCAAAGAGCTGCCAAGTCACATGTTGCACAATTTATTAATCGTGGGCTGTTCCACCAGCCAGCAGTTTCTCCATTTTCTCCTCATTTATGACTCTATTCCCACTAAGCCAGTAAATTATTTTTGGTGCAAAATATGTGTTATGAGTGAAAACACAACACAGGACAAAATGAGAAGAAAGTAAACATTTGGCAGCTTTCAAAAGCAGGTGGAGTAGGTCCAGACTGTACATTGTCTACATTTTGAGATTTTGATTTTGGCTGGAGAATGGTATTTTGTTGTTAAATGCTGCACAAATCTCAGTTTGGTCTTCAAGGAACAAGGACTCAGCATCGTTTTGAAGTCCAATTACTGGGGATTCGCTGGCACGAAGAAATGGTATGTGCCCTTGACCCTGTTCCCGTTTCCCACTGTGATTGTGAGTAAAAGAGGTTTATAGACAACTACTGACAGAAAAGATTTTTCCAACAGCCCTCTTGAAGATTCTCTTTAATCACTTTGAAAAAGGCCAAACACATATGTGTTGCCATTATTATGTTCTACCTGGGTGTGAATTTCTAATTTACAAAAATATAAATCATCTATATAATCTCTTTCTTTGAAAAAAAAAAGACCTTCATGCATGGCTAATATTTTAAGCATTGCATGTCTAAACACATGAGATTTTCTAAACCTGCATAATATTGGACAGGAGGTTTGCCCTTGGGCTTCTTACCCTAAATGCTACTTTACCCTCAATCCAAAACTAAGGTACTGCTGACTATGGTAATTTGGGCTAAGTTGATGGTGGAGAGGAAAATCCTAAGAATTTATGTAATATTTGTTTCTCTAAATGTAATGCAATGGATTGAAGAAACAATATCTCCCTTCCAAATTATATCAGATGCCTTTTCCCCATGATAAGCCTGCATGCCATGGTGTTCTATAGCCTCAATTAATCTCCCTGGAAGAGGACTATAGAAAAAGGTACATCCATTTATCCCTATACTCACCAGAAAAATCATATTTTTAAAAGCCTTCTGAATGATCACTATCTATCTGCCTAAGAAAATAACACAGAGTTCATGCAGACAAAGAGCCACAAAGCCATGTACAGCCTCATAGTTGCTTGGCAATTTCAGTGTGTCTCCTCTTGTCTGCTGTGCTCCTGATAGCAAGTACTTGCAGATGTTCTGCAGGCTTCTCCAGTTCCCTCTCCATATCCTTTCGCTCCCCAGGGGGAGGAGTTTGATTCCTCCATCACATAGACTACCTCAAAACTCTTCTGTGTCCCTCCTCTACCTTGATTCACCTTCCCTTCCTTGGGGCTGCTGCGGAATTGTGCCAGTTTGCCACAGTGACTGTCTTCATCTCCACTTTAGCTCTCATCCCTTCCTCCTCCTCAAGGAATCCTGCTCTAAACTTATCACTTGTCTTTTTGCTTCTGTACGATCTCTACTCCTTGTGGATCACTGCACTTTATTTACAAATGTAATCAAATCATCCTTACATACAACACCTCCATTTACCCACTCCCCATTCTCTCCACAAGTTTTTAATATTCCCAGAATCTTAGACTTCCAGATCACTAGAGTTGGAAAGAAACTTGCAAATCTTTATTCTAATTAAATCATGTCAAAAATAAACGGAAAAAAACCATGCCCTTGTTGGTCTTCCCTCTATGCACACAATCTTAACAAATCCATTCAAAGGTAATGAATTACTCACAATTATTCTTTCTTAGTCTTGTTGTTTTCTGGCTTTGCTATTTTTGGTAATTGTTTCTTCTCAGAGATGTATTTCCTCCCAATTACCCAGAATCATATATTTACCCCAATACACAGTCATCTGGGATCATCCCAGATCCACACAGCTATCCAGACTGCCCTCAAATTTCTACCCCAAATTCTTAGAACCATCCATGATTCCCTCCTTTCTTTCATTTTTGTTTTAAAAATAATAAATTATATCCACCCTGACCCTCTTTTCTACTGCCCTTTATGGCTTTCATTTTCTCTTTATGAACTTCTGTAATAGGCTCCTACTCGGAATTCCACAGTTGTTTTCTATTCTCCCCAGTGAAACCCTGATATGATCAGTTTACCCTTAAAACCATTCTTAAGTGTAAAGCTCCAACTCCCAATGCAGTTGCCAACTAAATAAACTACAACACCTAGCAGTCAAAGCCCTTCTGCATCTGGTCCCAATTTTTATTTCAAGTTCATCATTCACTAGTGGGGTTTTTTTTTTTTTTTGAACCTTAAATTGTAGTCAGAATGAGAGACTAGATGCTCTGTAAATATATTCCGTGATCCCCACCTATAGACCATGCCCCCTCCATTACAACCATTTCTCGTCTCCTACACTTCTTTCCTTCACCACCATCTCTGTTAACTAAAAGACTCCTGCTCTACCAAGGTGAACCTCAAGGAGCATCTTACTCATGTAGCCCATCCTGATCATTCAGAGAGGACAGCGCTTTTTCTATTTGGGAAATCATAACACTGCACATTCCATTTGATGCCACCTAGGATATTCTGTCTCAACTTTGAGTCACTTGCAGTCCTCGCATCATTCCTTTCCTAAGAGTAAAACTGAGGCTTGGAATTGTTTGATTTTGTTCCTTTGGAGTTCTTAGCATAGTGTTTTGTGTTTAGATAATCAGCTATGGATTTAGGTGTGGTCTAGAAAACTCAACATGTTTTAGACTAAACACTCTCCCCACACCCCAACTTGATCCCTCACTAAAATTTCTCCTTACACAAAATTCTTAGACTGGACTAATGGTCCCACCAGTGATTTGGTAATCCAGCTCAAGAAGCTGAAAGTCTTCTTTCAGCTGGGGATACAAAAATAAATAAAACAGGACTCCTGACAACAAAGAGCATATACAAGCCAAAGTTTCCACTTGTGTCACATCTGTATCTTGGAAAATTGGCTTATCAGCAACTTGACAGAATGCAATTCATAGAAATAATTTTCTCCTTGGTCCAATTCAGAATTTGATCATTTGTAAACTATTATTACAGGTTGATTTCTTGGAAAATTAATATTAATTGCAGCAATAGTAGTTAAGTCTTTATATATTTTTTAATTTTTATTTATTTATGATAGTCACACACACACGAGAGAAAGAGAGAGAGAGAGAGGCAGAGACATAGGCAGAGGGAGAAGCAGGCTCCATGCACCGGGAGCCGGACGTGGGATTCGATCCCGAGTCTCCAGGATCGCGCCCTAGCAGGCGCTAAACCGCTGCGCCACCCAGGTATCCCCAAGTCTTTATATTTTAATGTCTTATTATTCAGTAATTTATAAAGGGAGTTTTATATAATTTTATTTAAAATGGAATAACAACTTCAGGCTATTTCACAGTGATTTTGCGAACATTGTTTAATACACTGTGAATCAAACTGCAAATACCGACTTCTTGTTTGGGGAAGTTTATAGTAATTATAAGCCTTTTTGAGATGTACACAGTACATATCTATTATTTATTGTTGATATCATACATAAGAAATAAAAAGTGACGCAAAACTTCATTCAAATAACAGTGGAATAAAATATATGCACTTTTGAAGACCAGAAATGTGAAAAAGTATAAAAAAAATCACTGTCAATTTTATACAGAGTAATATTAACCTCTGGTAATTTGCATGGGGGAAAATGTTTTAAGTTGTGTCTAGTATAGTGAATAGCATAAATGAGTTAAAGATTCAGCACAGCATTGTTTTATGGTAAGTAAGGAAAGTGAAGGATATAGTGACAAAGTAGGAAGGTGAAATTAAGGTAAGTGATATATGGCCTGATTCTTTTTACTTTTATTTTACTAGTATTTAACAGTTATTTCACGATTACCATATGATTCACAGGTGACATACTTTGGAAGGGGAATCCTTGCTTAGTAGATGAAAAACTACTATTTATATAACATAACTCTTAGAAGTGGCATGTATAGCCTAAGTCATCTAAGTCATCAAAACTTCATAAAAGGAAAAGAAAAATAAAAAGAGGGAAGAAAGGAATGATAGTTTTGTTGTAAGGATAAGCCTATGAGATTTCAGTGATTTATCATAATGGAAAGGCAGTGAGTAAAGAGAGAAAAATGAGAGCTTTAGCAGAAAGTACTTAGCATAAAACTTCAAAGAGACTTTCCATAATGTCTGTGATCCTAGTTATAAAGCAAAAAGAAAAGAAAATATCCATCTACTTAAATCTAAAACAAATGGTCATTTATATGGCATAAGTACTCTTTGTCCAGGCAGGAGGGTCAAACCTTAGAAAAGAAAGAAGATAACGATTCCTTCTTTAGAACACAAAGGAAACTCAATTTCATGGTTACACTTTCTAATGTTAGGAATGCAATATCTGAGCTTCATTATTCTAAATTCTCTGCATTCTCAGTTTTAAGAACTAAACAAGACTAATCTATACATATCCTTATGATTTACACGGATATATTTGCTTCTCTTCCCAACCATAACATATGACTAATTCTTAAGATATTAGGAGGTGAGAGAAGTTGGTTTTGTTTTCCGTCAATATCTTCATGGGTTTATAGCCATAAAAAGTGACATGTGATGATTTATAAACAGTTGAATACTATTTTTTGAGTTCAATACTATTTTAAATGTGAATTGGCAACTTCGTGCATTGTTATTGCACCTTAATTTTTCAAAACATATAACACATATCAACTCATTTGATCATTTTGGGAATGCGGTGACAGGCTTTGTTATATTACAAATGAAAACCTGGGTGGCTCAGTGGTTGAGTGTCTGCCTTTGGTTCAGGTAGTGATCCCAGGGTCCTGGGATCAAGTACCGCATCAGGCTCCCTACAGGGAGCCTGCTTTTCCCTCTGCCTATGTCTCTGCCTCTCTGTGTCTCTTATGAATAAATAAATAAAATCTTAAAAAAAACAAACAAACAAATGAAAACGCAATAACAAAAACATTAAATGACTGACCTAAAAACTCAAACATGTTAAAGACAAATGTGACAAAGAAACTAGGCTCCATATGATCAGAGTACATTTTGAAAAGACATAAAAGCTTCTCCCGTTACTATCATGGGGAATTCAAATGACCATTTAGAGACTCTTGTCACTAATTTAGGAGACCTGTCTTGGGAGGTCACCCCTATCTTCATCTTGTGAGTCAGGGCCATGTAAGATTCAGGCCAACCTCTTAGTATTTGTGTTCTCCCTCATGCTAGCATCAGATTATCACACAACTATGAAAACTATACAAATAGTATACATTGACTATGGAAAAATGAAATGCAAAAGAGATTGAGTCATGATGTAAAATATACTTTGAAACACCTCAGCATAAGCGATGTGATATAATTTATACATAATACTTAAGGTAAGACAACACCCTAGTGCCCACCAAGAAAGCATATTTGCAAAGTGGTCAACTGACAAGTGAATCAAAATTACCCAGTCTTAATGCAGAGAGATCCAGCATACTATGAGAATGGGCCAAACTTCAGAGGTGGCTACCCAGCCCTCCTAAAATTCCTGTCTTTGATGGATAGCCAATGTTTTATTAATTTGATTATTGGATATCTAAAATGGGTTTTTATTGGTGAAACTGGTGACATAGCTTGTTAATTTGAGTGATGAAATTAGCATTCATTTGTGAAAGTAGAGGTAATTTAGATGTATGAATTGCCTGAAATAATTTAAAGTTTTGCTACTGAAAGTGGGTCCAGCGTCCAACAGCATAAACATTACCTGGGAGCTTACCAAAAAAATGTAAAATCTCAGGCTCTGCTCTAAGCTTGCTACATCAAAATCTACATTTTAACAAGATCCTTGGGTGATTCACGTATACTAGTTTAAAAGCATCCTTCACCCTTTATGAGCAAGCTAAAAATGAACTCTAGCAAGGCCTGTAACTTATACCCTTAGGATACTGCCTTAGGCTCAATCCTAAAGGGTCTGTCCAATCATAACTCTGGCCTCTGCTGATCAAAAGAATAACACAATGCTGTTCTGGAATTTTGCACCTGCCTTAAGTAAACCTTATATTCAGAGTGCTAAACAGAGTACATAACAGGACAAAGAGTTCTGATTCATGAAACCAAAAGATAAGCTAAATATATATATATATATATATATATATATATATATATATATATATCCCGGGCAGACTTACTTCATACCTACTGTGTTAGTGTAATTATAGCTGACCCTTGAACAACATGAGTTTGCCCCATTTCACTCTCAAAAGTTTCTAGGTTTACATGATAAATTATGTGGTCAATCTAACTACCAGGTCATATGAATTTTCACTTTTGTGCTTGCTTCTTAATAATAGGCTCCCACAGTGATATTTTTTTTACTATGGACATATGGGATAAGAGATGGGGAACTCTAGCATCTATGATGTCTCAAGATTATCAGTTTGTTCTGCCATCTTGATGTCATTCTATCTAAAAGGATTATCAAATATGGTGAAGGTGGTATTGGTGGATTAATGAATATAAAAGAAACCAAATGCACTTTCAAACTTATAGTCTGCTCCCATAACTCTTTAAATCAGCTCTTCTACAAAATGTTTTGTTATTTTGAAAATAAAATGGGATAGCATTTCCTTTCAATTTGTTCAATTTCCTAAGAGCTTTTGAAATATATATATATATATATATATATATATATATATATATATATATAGGAAAAAAAATAAGATGTGATGGAAGATGCTCCAGTTCTAAAATAAACTTGTTGATGTGGAAGTAAATCAAGATTAACTTTTAAAATGTCTTAATCTAAAAAATCTTATTCCAAAAAAAATCTAAAATACTTATTTATCCAGTCATATCTATGCTAGAATTTAATCAACCACTATAATCATATATAATTTAGCCAATATTAAATCTTAATCAATATCTTATCATAATGTCTTATACAATTAATAGTTAAATTGATAGAATTTAATTGCTTCTTAAATACAAAAATTTAATCATATTATCTAAACCAAAATACATTTGTAGCAATGTAGTTCAAGGCCAACATCCTAAGTTTTTATTTTCTGAAAGTAAATAAAATGGTTTGGAGCTCTCACTTAAATAGATTCTAGATCTGTGGTCCAGTTTTGGCAATGATAAGTTTTCTTGGTACATCAATGTTACCATAATGGTTAAGGAACTTATGAACATAGCATTTGTGGTAGCCAGTTTACAATTGAGAATTGAAAGATGCATTTTCAGGATCATAAATAAAGCTAAATACCCTCTTATTCAAGAGAAGGAATATCCAAAACCTGACCAATTGTACAAGGATCCCAATTAACGATGACATTTCTTACTAGTGTCCAGGCTAGTATGTGATTACCGTACAATTGTGGAAGCAGATCTCCATAGACTTACTATCTTAGACAATGCCATTTTAATCTCAGTGAGTTTCAACCATTCTTACATTAAACGTGGCAAATTAGCTTGAACATTAAGAAATAACCCATGAATTTATTTGACAGGTTCACCAAGAACAAAATGGTAAGTAGATTGAAATACTGTATTGATTACTCTTAGAACTTTATCAAAAAAATTATAGTTTCTAAAAAAAAAAGATCATAGTTTCTGAGAATACTGTTAATGCAGAAGAAAAAGCTCACAACACACTAAGTCACAATGTTGCAACTGAATGAAATGCAAGCCATAAATTTCTCATTCCAACTCATGGCATACTCATCTCTGAATGGTTCTATATTAGTTTCTATTAGAAATTTATAAAAGCAGCCCTTTCAGAATTTGACAGAATACTGATTAACTGTTTATAACTGATGAAAAATGGCCATGAAATACCACAAAACAAATGCATCTAGAAAACTTAGCAGTCATATTAAAATATAGAAAGAAATAGTACAAAGAACTGAAAAATATAATCACTTAACCTAAGTTTCTTTGCCTTAACAGCAATTAATGAACAGTTTAAGAGTTAAAGAAATGAATGACAGTTAAATTCTCACCATTCTAATTAAAAATGCCATACCAAACATATTGAAGATTAAGTTGCTAGGAATGCTTTTCAAATCCCAAATTTGTGAATATAAATTATTTTATCCTTCAATTTAGCAATCAATAACATATATTTAACATCCATAAGAAATGGATACCCTTTAAAGAGCACTGAATCAGAAGTTAGGAGATATCATAGAAGTCTCACCTCTACTCAACTACTCTTGTTTTATTCTTAACCACTGGAAGCCTAGGCTCTAACTAGGTTCATATCCTAACTGAGCCACTTACTAGTCATGTGATCTCAGGCAAATTACTCACCCTCCCTCTGCCTCAGATTATTCATTTGTTATATGGGCGTGACATATAATAGCTTTGTTTTGAATAGTTAAGTGTGTTCATTCATACAAAGATATTTAAAACAATGCCTGGCACAGAGTGGATAATAAATACTATCAATGTTTCTTTGATTACCCAATGTACTTTGGTTTTCAAAAATTTTAAGATAAGTGTTTCATAACAAGTATAGACTGTTTCCCCCTCCCTCTACATGCTTACTTGAGTAGATCTGATTTCTAGGATCTTAAACTTCAAAGAATATGTACATTCTTTTAAACTTCTAAAAATACATGAGGAACAAGACAGTCATCTCTAAACCTTTTATCTTACTCAATATTGCATGGCTGAGCCAATCATAAAGTAGTCTTATTTAAACTTGTACTTTTCAAACAGAATTTGTATCTACAAGGAAATGCCAAGGGAATATATGATGCCACAAAATAGCTATAGCACATCTATGTATAAGTATAATCACATTAAAAAATTGAGGAGATATAGAAAAGCAAATAAATAATTAAACCATTTAAACAAACAGAACTATGAAGTAGAAGACAGAGGTCATTACATTTTAAAGTAAAGCATGATATAGATACTTATAGAATAGTTTGAGAATCACTACTCAAAACGATAAAGAAGAGTTGCTTTTTCTAAACATTTATATCTTTACAACTTGTGTGAGTAAACTTAGACCATAGAGTCTACCACTGACGTGGCTGTTGACTTGATTTAAGTCAACCCTGGCACTCGAGGCTGAAAAATGCCAGCTGTCATCCTTGACAAACTGCTTCTTTTGTTGAGAGGTTCTTCTCTAAGGTTGCCTTTATGAAAGCTGAAACATACCAATTTTATTATGACCAAAGACTCAAGTTCACAGGTTTTTGTAAAGCCATTTGAAAGTTACATGTGCATCAGTTTTATCTTTGTAAAAAAAATTACTACTAACACTATGTACTTAAGAAAGCTCACAGTGGTTTTGCCCAAGCAGAAAACATTGCTTTTGTCACCACATTGAAAGCAAAAATACCTTTAGAAGACCTTGAAACAAAAAGTCATCCATCAAATTCATCTTACTTAATTAGAAACTAGTCATAGCTGTCTGGCAATGTGAATGTCTAAACTGACACACATGAGATTTTCTCACATTATATAAGAATTTTGTGCAAAATATAATCATATTAAAACAAACAAAGACCTTTAAAAGGGGGAAATCCTGGTTCCTAGAATTATGGAGATAAATCAAACTTCAAGTGGTAAGCAGAAGTGTGAGCTCCTGGGAGTTTCAATCCATCTGTAGTATCAAGAGTCTCTTGACTAGAATTCTACTGCTGGTATGGATACAGGAGATGAGAAACATGGTGGGCACAGCATCTTTAATATGGCCTGAAAATCTAATTCCTTCTTTTAAGAAAAGATTTTATTTATTTATTCATGAGAGACATAGAGAGAGAGAGGGAAAGACACAGGCAGAGGGAGAAGGAGGCTCCATGCAGGGAGTCCAACGTGGGACTCGATCCTAGGACTCCAAGATCACGCCCTGGGCTGAAAGCAGGCACTAAACCGCTGAGCCACCCAGGGATCCCTAGTTCTTTCTTTAAAAAAGAACACAGTCAGTTGTTGACTTAGATCTAGAGACAGTTCTATAAACCAAAATAAAATATGATAAAAAGCAGAGAAATAAAAATTTCAGGAAAGGATCAAGCATGAGAATGCAATCTGAATTTATATTATTTTGTTTTTGTTTTGTTTTTATTGTTCTTGTGTAGTTTTCTTTTTAAAGAACAAATCCTTGGGAAAAAATAAACAAATTCTTGGGGTGCCAAGGTGGTCTAGTTGGTTAGGTGGCAGGCTCTTGATTTCAGCTCAGGTCATGATCTCAGGGTCCTGTGATCAACCCTCACTTCAGGCTCCCCACTCAATGGGGAGTAGCTTAAGGATTCTCTCTCTACCCTCTCCCCTACCCCATCAATTCTTCCTTGCTCTATCAAATAAATAAATAAATCTTTAAAAAGAAAGAAAGAAAGAAAGAAAGAAAGAAAGAAAGAAAGAACAAATCCTTTTTACCTTAAATTGCTAAAACTACTTTTTTTCTAAAATTATAACTAAAGATTAACAGAATTATATATTTTATTTAAAGTTTTACTCTTGGCTGAGTAATATTCCATTGTATACATAAACCACTTTATCACTATATTCCCCAACAGAACTATTTGGTAAGAATAAAATTAAACTCAGAAAGAGGAAGTGGTATGCAATGATAAAGAAATAAATTATTAAAATGTTAGTAAATTTAAGTATTTGCTCATAAGAATAATAGTAAGATAAAGAATAATAGTAACTAATTTAGATAATTTAAATACAAGGCATAAGGCACAGAAAGACTTATGAATATACAGCTTTTTAATTCCTTTGGTTGACTTTAAGTAAAACTAGAACCAAAACTTACTGGTGAGCTTGCTCCTTACTTGTACTCTCAACATATATATAACAAAATCACCAGACACCCCAGCAACTAGGACCATACTTTATTACAGCAATTATAACTGAAATGGAAAACAATCTGGATAAATATTGAAGCCACTTAGTAGCAAAGGCTCTGGAATTCACTTAACTAATTTAAAAGGTAAGATAAGAGTCTTGTGTGACTCAAAAAGAACACTAAAGTCAAATTAATCTGTGACTTTCTACAAGGTTATTAAAATGACCCAAAACAAACAAAGGTTTTCAGTATGATTATCACATTATTTTGCTAATGCAAGTAAAAAAAACCTCTCTATATACCTATTTAAAATTCATATATATATATATATATATATATATATTTAAGGCAGTTTTTTCATTCTGATCACCCTTTTTAAACTTAGAGCAGATGTCTATGATTTGTCTATATGTACACATAAATATTTGCTGAATGAGTGAACATACAAATATTTGCCATAATTTAAAATAAATAATAAATAAAAGTAAGGGGAAAATTATATTAATACACTCGACAAAAATAATAGAAAAAAATAAGAGGAGGAAAATAGAGTTAAGGCATTCTTGAGTTCTTTTACTGTCATGAAGACATGAATAGACATTTTGCCAAACAGGACATAGAGATGGATAACAGGCACATGAAAAGATGCTCAGCATCACTCATCATAAGGGAAATACAAATCAAAGCCACAATGAGATACCACCTCACACTTGTCAGAAAGGCTAAAATTAGCAACACAAGAAACAGGTGTTGGCGAGGATGCAGAGAGAGGGGAACCCTCTTGCACTGTTGGTGGGAATGCAAACTGGTACATTCAATCTGGAAAACAGTATGGAAATTCCTCAAAAAGTTAAAAAAAAACTACCCTATGACTCAGCAATTGCACTACTATTTACCCAAAGAATACCAAAAAAATCCGATTTGGAGGGGTACATGCTCCTCGATGTTTATAGCAGCATTATCAACAATAGTCAAACTATGGAGAAAGCTCAAAGATCCATCAACTGAGAAGTGGATAAAGAAGATGTGGCGTGCAATAGCCAAACTGTGGAAGGAGCCTCGGAGTCCATCAAAAGATGAATGGATAAAGAAGATGTGGTCTATGTATACAATGGAATATTACTCAGCCATTAAAAACGACAAATACCCACCATTTGCTTCGATGTGGATGGAACTGGAGGGTATTATGCTGAGTGAAATAAGTCAATCGGAGAAGGAAAAACATTATATGATTTCATTCATTTGGGGAATATAAAAATAGTGAGAGGGAATAAAGGGGAAAGGAGAGAAAATGAGTGGGAAATATCAGAAAGGGAGACAGAACATGAAAGACTCCTAACTCTGTGAAACGAACTAGGGGTGGTGGAAAGGGAGGTGGGCAGGAGGTGCGGGTGACTGGGTGACGGGCACTGAGGTGGGCACTTGACGGGATGAGCACTGGGTGTTATTCTATATGTTGGCAAATTGAACACCAATAAAAATAAATAAATTTATATATAAAAAAGAAGATGTGGTGTGTGTACACACACACACACACACAAACACACAGAGACAGTGGAATATCATTCAGTCATCAAAAAGAATGAAATCTTACCATTTGCAGTGATGTGGATGGAGCTAGAGTGCTAAGAGAAATAAGTCAGCTAGAGAAAGACAAATACTGTATTATTTCACTCATGTGGAATTTAAGAAACAAAACAAATGAACATATGAGAGAGGGGAAAAGAAAGAAAGGGTAACAAACAATAAGAGACTCTAAACAATAGAAAATAAACTAAAGGTTGATGGAAGGAGGTGGGTGGAAGATGCATTAGATGGGTGATGGGTATCAAGGAGGTTATTTGCTATCATGAGCTATGGGTGTTGTATGTAAGTAATGAATCATTGAATTCTACTCCTGAAATCAATATTGCACTGTATGTTAATTAACTAGAATTTAAATAAAAATTAAAACATATTTTGGAAGTTGTAATATCTAACATATAGTAAGTACCTTTTCTGTACTGCTATACTAAGTTATCTATGAAGTAGGTATTATTGTCATCTCCATTGTACAAATGAGGCCCACCAGAGACGTTAAGTAGGCTAAGGTCTTAGAATTTAACTGCAACCAAGACTTGATTCAAAATCCATGTTTTTCACAATAATTTTATTTTGCCTACTTGATTCAGTTAAAATGAAAAGTTTCAGTATACCATACCACAAACTTGATTTAAATATAAGCCAAAAACTCAGAGACAAATGTCAACTCCTCACCTACAAATGATTACTACTGAAAAAACTCTAAGAACTCTCACAAATTAAGAAAAACACTTCTATAAAGGTAGTCAGGTATAACAGTAATCACAGAAATCAAATTCAAGCTATGGGGATATACCCATGTACATGTTGGTAGACATTTTTAAGTATGCAAAAGTAAGTATTTGTGAGGATGTGAAGAGACACTTTCATAGGCTGCTGATGACAGTAAAACAAAGGAACTCTTTTAAAATAACCTGGCATACAGGAACACTGCAGATCCAATGATATACAGCCTTACAGAATTTAGGATATTTCTTACACAAGTAGGTGTATACAACGATTTCTATGATTTCACTCATGATATCAAAATTTTTTTTATATCAAAACTTTTGAAAATTAAAAGTCCATCAACACAAGAAAAGATGAAAAATGTGTTTTGTGATACACGGAATCCTATATAACATTAAAAACAATGGGTAAGTGCAGCCCCAGTGGTTTAGCGGTTTAGCGCCTCCTTCAGCCCAGGGCCTGATCCTGGGGCTATGGGATCAAGTCCCACGTCGGGCTCCCTGCATGGGGCCTGCTTCTCCCTCTGTGTCTCTGCCTCTCTCTTTCTCTCTCTCTGTCTCTAATAAATAAATAAAATCTTTAAAAAAAATGGATAATTTGTCAACTATAAATTCATCTAGAGCATATAATGTTGAGTGAAAAACTCCCCAAAAAGTAGAGTATATCTGCATTAGTTTTGCATAAAAATTAAAATACACTAAATGCACTCTATATTTATAAAACACACTGTTATGATAAAAATATAAAAACTTAAAACATGGTTGGGAGGAAGACAACCAACTTCAGGATGTTCATTACATCTGGAAAGCAAGGGCAAAGAATGGATTCAGAAGAAATAGAAACGAGGGCTTCTACTTCGTTTCTGATGCTTAGCCCTTTAAGCATAAAGGTTTGAAGCAGGGACATCTGGATGGCTGTGGAGTTGAACACCTCCCATCAGCCCAGGGCATGATCTTGGAGTCCTGGCATCAAGGCCCTCATCAGGCTCCCTGCATGGAGCCTGCTTCTCTCTCTGCCTATGTCTCTGCCTCTCTCTCTTTGTGTCTCTCAAGAATAAATAAATAAAATATTTTTTAAAAAAAGGTTTGAAGAAAATAGGACCCAAAATGTTAGCATTTAAGAAATGTCTGTGTGGTAGAATAGTGATTTTCTCATTCTCTGACATGTCCTATATACCTAAATTATTTCATAATTAATTAACTTAGTTTTAAGAAGAAATGTGCAGAAGGACAAACAGAAGATCTTAAATTCCAATAAGACAGCTATATGAAATGATTTTTTAAAGTCACAAGAAAGAGACATTTAAACCACCTAAAAGTTAGAAAAGAAAAACTGAAGGGCACATCCTTCATGTAATTCTCCACAAATATAATTTCTATTTTTTTAGATGGACCTTTTGATGAACATTAGACTGAAAAGGTCCCAAGGTTTTACTCTGTGACAAAAAAAGTAATATAGATGGACTTCACTGCCAGTCAAAGGGAGATCCCTAGGCTTTAAAAGAAGACCATGTCAACATCCTCTTATAAAACAATGTGAAGCCTAAGAGGTACATTACTCTTCATCCCCCTCAACAATCTCAGGAAATAATCTGGAGTTAATTTCAAAGCATGAAACAATGGGGAACAAAGCATCCAATGGTTCTATATCATAAAATATGGATACATCAGTTTTGGCCTATATAATTCAATAAATATCAAAGTTACAAAATTATAGTCATTCGTTTTAATAAGTATGAAGAAATTTTGACCCAAAAAATCAAAAAGTAATAATTAATGAAATATTTTCAAAACTTGGGCAATGAGATCAATATTTTACTCTTAGAGTTTCTGCATTTAAACAATCTTAAGTTCTTAAATACTTGTTCACACAAATAAACCATAAAATGTATTCTTAGATATAAAAAGCAAATGCACGTGTCTAAAGAGCCTATGAGATAGTAAAACTAGTGATTTTTGAAGGATATATACTAATTATGATGATTTAAGCTTCAGTTTGGAAGAGCTTATCTTAAGATATATCTTTAAGATAATTCATTTTTAAGTTATTCCATGTTCATGTTAATAAACAATTCTTGTCATTATATCAGAATATTTCCTCTTGGCTTCTCAATAATGCACAAGAAAGAAAAGGAAGGCTTGTATTCAGTTCACCTGCAAGCTGCAGCTAGTGATTTAATTTAAAAAGAAGTGGAACTACAACACAGCTATGTTTTATTCCATGGAAAATATTACTTCATTCATCAAAGAATCCTTCCAACCTATGCTGACAATCACTGCAGCATGATGATGCAGGTTATTTTAAGAATCACTAACCACTGTTCTGTACAAGCTCAGAAAGTTTAGTTTAGTGTTTGTCAAAGTGTCCCTGGACCACTAGCACCAGAATCACTTAGGGCAATTGTCAGAAATACTAATTCTTGACATAACATCGCATATTTTGAATAAGAATCTCTAAAGAGCTTGGGGGAATCTGCATACTTAATATGTTTTTTAAATGAGTTTTTATTTTAAAAGATGAATTTAAGAACAACTGATCTATAATTAGTATCTAATTAGTAAATCATCTGTAATTATCTGAAAAAAATTGATGTTCACTATATTAAAACAAAGTCTTGAAAGAAAAGAAAAAGAAAAAGACACATAGTCTTTGTTAGGAGAGAGGTTTTATCCAGTTAGGGAACTTCTAATTTATTAAGGTAGTGTTACTTCCACCTAAGCAATAAAGGTACTTTTCCATGTATAAAAATAAGTCAATTTTAAAAAACAAAATTCTTTAAATTTGCAACCATTAGACCATTCCCCTAGGGCCCTGTAAGATGATTATTTTGTAATCATGAGGCATTTTATATTTCCATTTCTGTAATAATACAAGATAATTATTTTTATATTATATACCCCCAAGATAATATAAATGTCACTACCTTCAGAGAGGAAAAAAAAAGAATAAGCCAATTAGTAATTAAGGTCAATGCCAGTCATTTAAGTTGATAAGAGCATGAGAATAACAAAAGACAAAATTGCAGGTTTTATCTGATTCACTAACTTTGGCCAATGTCTTAAAAATGCAATTCTTTAAGCTCATTTCCGCATTATTTACAATAGCCAAGATATGGAAGCAACCTAAGTGTCCATCATTAGATGAACGGGTGAAGAAGATGTGGTATGTATTATATATTATGCTAAATGAAAGAAGTCAGAGAAAGGTAAACACCATAGGATTTCACTTATACGTGGAATCTAAAAAATAAAAAAGATGAACAAACAGATCCTTAAATACAAAGAACTGGTGATCACCAGAAGAGAGAATCGATGCTTTACTTATTATTTACATTTCTATACTTTATGTTTTCCATTTAGCAACAATGTAAATGTATTAAAAGGCACAGTACATTCATATACAGGAAATATGGGGGGCAGCCCCTGTGGCTCAGCGGTTTAGCGCAGCCTTCAGCCCAGGGTGTGATCCTGGAGACCTGGAATCAAGTCCCATGTCAGGCTCCCTGCATGGGACCCTGCTTCTCCCTCTCTTTGCCTGTGTCTCTGCCTCTCTCTCTGTGTCACTCATGAATAAGTAAATAAAAAAATCTTAAAAAAAAAAAAAAAGAAAGAGGGGGAGTAACTTTCATTAAAAGAAAATTTTCATGGAACATTTCCCAACCACATTTTAAGAAGAGCATGTCAAATACAACATGGGAGATATGAAAGGACATATGTATTCATAAAAAATGAAACAAAGAAAATAATACATCAAAGTAATGGGTAACAAAAAACAGTATATATGTAATATATGTAAATACAGAGTAGATCCTTTTGCTATCACTCTACTTTATATTTAAAGAAGCTTCTCTGGGAAGAACATAGAGTTGCATCTTGTTTTTTGCCCAATTTGGGAATCTCTGCCTTTTAAATGGAGAGTATAGAACATTAACATTTAGTATATTTGCTGATATGGTTGGAATATTACTAGTTATTTCATATTTGTTCCATATATTCTTTGGTTTTTTTGTTTTTTAATAATAAATTTATTTTTTATTGGTGTTCAATTTGCCAACATTCCATCTATTCTTTGTTCTTTCTTTCCTTATTTTCCTGTCTTCTTTTAGATTAATTGAAAAAAATCTATATGTGATTACATTTTATTACTATTTGCTTTTTATCTAAACTTCTTATTTCTTTATTGGTCGCTCTATGGATTACATCATACATATTTAATTTATTATGGTCCACCATTAACTATCATACCATTTCATATATGTTGAAAGAATCTTTTTTTTTTTTTAAGATTTTATTTATTTATTCATGAGAGACACAGAGAGAGGGAGGCAGAGAGACACAGGCAGAGGGAGGAGCAGGCGCCATGCAGGGAGCCCGACGTGGGACTCGATCCTGAGTCTCCAGGATGACGCCCTGGGCCGAAGGCGGCGCCAAACCGCTGAGCCACCAGGGCTGCCCTATGTTGAAAGAATCTTAAAACATTGTTCCATTTTTTTCTCCCTTCCTTCACTCTATTATTGTCATATATTTCACATTTTCTTGAGAAAAAAATCAAGAATATAGAAAAGACTATGATTTAAAGTTCCTATTTTTTCTTCTTTTTTAATTCGTTCTCTCTTAGAACCTGTAAGAGGGGTGTCTGGGTGGCTCAGTTAGTTAAGCATCTGCGTTTGGCTGAGGTCATGATTCTAGGGTCCTGAGAATGAATCCCATGTCAGGCTCCCTGCTCAGCGAGGAGTCTGCTTCTCCCTCTGCTCCTATCTGCTCATGTTATCTTTCTTGAATAAATAAAATCTTTAAAAGATAAAATAAAACCTATAAGAGAGTGACCCCTTATTCCAAAATCTGTATTTTTTAGTGATGTATAATTAACATAGTGTTATATTAGTTTCAGGTATACAGAATAATGATTCCATGATACTATATGTTACTCAGTACTCCTCAAGAGAAGTATACTCCAATCCTTTTTACCTATTTCATCCCTTCCCACACTCACCTCCTCTCTGGTAACAACTATTTTCTTCTCTGTTCTTAAGAGTTTGGTTTTTTGTTTGTCTCCCTTTTTCTTTGTTCTGTTTGTTAAACTCCACATAAAAATGAAATCATATTTGTCTTTCTTTTATTTCACTTAACATTATACCCTCAAAATCCATCCACGTTATTGCAAATGGCAAAATCTTATCCTTTTTTATAACTAAGTAATATTCCATAGTGTGTATGTGTGTACATATATATGTGTATATATACCTCATCTTCTTTATCCATTCACCTATCAGTGGACACTGAGTTTGCTTCCATATCTTGGCTATTATAAATAATGCTTCAATAAACATAGGAATGCATATAGATATATTTTGAATTAATGTTTTCAATATATAACCAGTAGTGGAATTACCAGATTATGTGGTAATTTACTTTTACATGTTATAATTTTTAACTATATTATCAGTTTTTCCTTAAGCAGTTATATATTAAAGATTTTAAAAATATATATAAGAAATATTTAATAACATTTATCATATTCAGTGATCTTCAGTCCTATATGAAGATACAAATTTTAATCTGATATATTTTTTTAATTTTTTTTAAATTTTTATTTATTTATGATAGTCACGCAGAGAGAGAGAGAGAGGCAGAGACACAGGCAGAGGGAGAAGCAGGCTCCATGCACCGGGAGCCCGACGTGGGATTCAATCCCAGGTCTCCAGGATCGCGCCCTGGGCCAAAGGCAGGAGCTAAACCGCTGTGCCACCCAGGGATCTCCTAATCTGATATATTTTGTCTGGAAACTACCTTTAACATTTCTTTTATTTTCTTTCAAGATTTTCTTTAAATTCAAGATAGTAAAAAAATAAATAAATAAAAATAAATAAAAAAATAAATTCAAGTTAGTTACCATATAGAGGAGTATTAGTTTCAGGGGTAGAATTTAGCGATTTAACATTTTCATATAACACCCAGTGCTCATTAAGCATATATCAATAATTATTATATAATTAATTTTATAATATAAATATACTAATATTTATATTAATATTCGTATATTAGATATACGAATATTAATGTATTATATTAAAATTTAATGTATTGATATGAATATTGATCTTATAATATTAAATAATACACTTATTATAAAAATATTATAATGTAATATAATAATCCACTTACTTGTTATAAGAGCCTTTCTTAATGGCCATCACCCATTTAACCCATCCTCCAGCCTCCTCCCCTCCAGCAACCTGCAGTTTGTTCCCTGTAGTTAAGAGTCTCTTATGGTTTGCCTCCCTCTCTGTTTTTATCTTATTTTATTTTTCCTTCCCTTACCTTATGTTCCTCTTTTTTGTTTCCACCTAGGAGTGAAACCACATGGTATTTGCCCTTCTCTGACTGACTTATTTCACTTAGCATGATACACTCCAATTCCATCCACATCGTTGCAAACGGCAAGAGTTCATTCTTTTTGATGGCAGAGTGATATTCCATTGTTTGTACCTTTAACATTTAATATTTCTTACAGTGCAATTCTGCTGATAAAGGGTTCTCTCTGGTTTTGTCTGAAATAGTCTTATTTTTCCTTCCTTTTTTTGAAGATATTTTGCTACATATAACTCTAGAATGACAGTTGGTTTTTTTTTCTTTTAGTGCTTTAAGATGCTCTACTGTCTTCTCACTTGCACAGTTCATGAAAGAATTCTGCTGATTCTGCTGTCATATTTATATTTGTTCCATGTGTGTAATGCCTTTTTTTTCCCTGCCAACTCATAAGGTATCTCTTCATTACTTCTTTATCAGATATTTGTTTATGATATGACTTGGTGGTTTTCTTCATATATGTTCTTCTTGGAGTTCACTGAGTCTTTGGATTTATGGTTTTATAGTTTTTGGTTTTTTAGTTCTTAACAAATTTGGAAAAATTTTGGCCATTATTCATTATCACTTCTTTTCCCCTATCTCCTCCTTCTGAATTTTTAATAACACATGCATTAGAATACTCAATGTTGTCCCACAGGTCAATTTTGCAATATTTTTTGGGATCCCTGGGTAGCACAGTGGTATGGAGCCTGCCTTTGGCCCAGGGCGCGATCCTGGAGACCCGGGATCGAATCCCACGTAGGGCTCCCGGTGCATGGAGCTTGCTTCTCCCTCTGCCTATGTCTCTGCCTCTTTCTCTCTCTCTCTCTCTCTCTCTGTGACTATCATAAATAAAAAAATAAAAAATAAAAAAAAATTGCAATATTTTTTTACAGATTTTTTTCTCCATATAATTGCTGTGTTTTTAATTTGAAAGAACTTTTCTGCAATGTTGAACCCAGTATTCACCAAGGCCTATGGGTGTATTTTTTATTTCAGATATTCTATTTTTCATCCCTAGAAATTCATTTGTGTCTTTTTTATGTGTTTCTCTCTTCTTAATATTCATTTTTTTCTTCTATCTTCTTGAACATACGGAGTATGCTCATGATAGCTATTTTTCCATCTTTTCCTGTGAATTCGATCATCTGGGTCATTTCTGGGTCTATTTCTATTGATTGATTCTTCTACTCCTTCTGGGCCATACTTCCCAGCTTATTTGGTGGAGTTTTTATTCATGAGAGACACAGAGGGAGAGAGAGAGGCAGAGACACAGGCAGAAGGAGAAGCAGGTTCCATGGAGGGAGCCCAAGTAGGACTGGATCCCAGGTCTCCAGGATCATGCCCTGACCTGGAGGCAGGAGCTAAACCGCTGAGCCACCAGGGCTGCCCATTTGCTGGGAGTTTTTAATTGGGTTTCAGACACTGTGACCTTTAGCTGTTGGGTTTTTCTTGTATTCCTTTAGATATCTGATTTTAATTTAGAGATGCAGCTAACTTTAATAGAATCATTTTATTCTTTGAGATTTGCCTTTAATCTTTTTAGAACAATTTCAGAAAAGCCTCTATTTGAGTATACTTTTGTTTTGCCACTAGTGCAAAACACTTCTGAGGATCCTACCTAATGTCCTATATATTAGGAAATATCTCCACTTTGGCTGATAGTGATGTTGATTATTTCCAGTCTCATGAGAGTTCCAGAGATTGCTTTGTCTATTCTCTTCTGTTGCTTTCTTAGTTTCGTGTATTTTCCTCACAAATATGTGCAAAGAAGTGCTCAGCTAGAACTTCAAAAGGATTCTATGCAGTTATTTGGTCTGTCTTGCTCTCTCATATTTGCTATTTTGCCCCACAAATTCTAGGTGACCTGGTCTCCTCAAACTTTCTCTCCCCAACTTCATGAGGCTTCTAAACATTGTTGAGGTTTCTCTTAACACACCACCTCCTGGAAACAAGCTGTGAGTTGAGGCAGTTGTAAGATTCACATACTTTGTTTTCCTTCTCTTAATATTTGATTTTTGCACAGAACACTAATTGTCTGGTTTTATAGTTGGTTAATGTGAGAGTAAATCTGATCCCGTTAGTCCATCATAGTGAAAAAAAGTCTATAGTGTTGCTTTTTCTGTGTAAGTTTTTGAATGTTTTTAAAAAGTATAATCTTTTAACAAAAGGAATAAAAGGTACAGCAAAGGAAATACAGACAGTGGTATTGTAATAGTGTTGTATAGTGATAGATGATAGCTACTTGTGAGCATAAATAGCATAACATGTAAACCTGTTGAATCACTGTGCTGCACACCTAAAACTAATGTAACATTGTGTGTCAACTATACTTCAATTTAAAAAAAAAAGTGTAACACTAAATTTTAATTATTTTATTTCCCTTCCAAGGTCTTACCAATATATGATAAATTTTCAAATAAGATCTGCTAGAAAAATAAGTATATTTTGAAATTTGTTGTCATTGTATATTTAAGTCATGTGTTAATATGTAATCAAATTGCTACATAAGATTGGTTTTCTTTTAAAGTTGAAAGTATTCTTAAGTTCAATTGTATTTTTCATTTCCAGTGGAAAATGAGTTGTTAAAATTCCAAAGATATTTTCAATACTTTCCTTTTCCTAAAAATCAAGCAGAATTGGACATAATGCTGACTTTTAAAAAATAACTTCTCTATGTAGGATTACATTTTTTAAATTCCATATTTACTGGGGACCCTTCAAAGTCTTCATCTTTGTTTTTTCATTAATTATATGACTTAAAGTGAAAGAGCAATGGCTCTGCCTATGTTGGGTCTCTCTATTGTTGGTTCTTCATAAATAAGGGATAAAAGAATTTTCTGTTCATCTCAGGGCCTAGCAGTAAGAGAAGTTAAATGTCATTAAATGTCATAGCTGAAAAGAAATTTTTTGTGAAGACAAGTTTATTTCCAAATAAAACTATACAACTGCTTTGTATTGGCTTCTCAGTCAATCTCTACTGAAAATACAGAGACAGCAATACAATTTCCAGTTTCTACTAACAGAATATAAAATAGAAGCTACTTGTGGTATCCTATTCAAAAGAGGATCATCTAATCATGCTTGCCTATTCCACCATATTTTGTTTGTTTTCATTTTTGAGGCTTTTTTCAGGCAAATATGAAAGATTGTCTTTGTCCAGAAAACTGGAATGAATCCACTGAGTCATCCAAAAAATTGAAAAAAAGAACTGAACTGAGGTAGACCCAAGATGATTGATCCCTGGATTTTAAATCCCCACAGCTCAATCTAGGTCAGCTAAGCCTTAATCTTTCATTTACAGAGTAAGTGCTTTTGAAACACATGTACTAAGAAAAGACTGTCTGGCAAAGAATGGCGTGTTCAGTGGTTGGGTAATATGCTATAATGACATTTTGATTGTGTACTACACAAAACTGTTATGTCATTATGAAAACACTAGGCAACATTTGTCAAATCTAAGAGAAGGAGAAATTTCAAAGTTGCACCTATAATTAGTGCAGTGTGAAATTTAAAATACTTTCATTTTTATTCTGAAACCAGATTTTGAAAGTGGTCAGTTATTCTTCCAAGATTTTGGATTAAATTAGAGGGCACATACTTTTTTTCTTCATCTTTAAATGACAGGAAAGGGAAACAACTTCTCAATTAGGACAGACCTTAGTTATTGAGTATTGACAATAGTTACAAAACTGTTAGCTACTACTCCCAGTTTTTGTCAAATCTCTTGATACAAGTTTTAACTAAAATTATTGTAGACCCATGGCATTTGAGTAATTGACATTTCCAATTTAAACTTTTAGAAAAAAAATTTTTAAATTCCTAAAAGGCTATGAAACTAAAGTACATTTTTCTGCGTTTCAATTTGAATCATGTGCACTTAGAGGCTAGCTTAATAGTGAGCCTTGGTGTCCTCCCAAAGTATCTATACCTCACTTCAGTGCACTGATATCAAGATTTCATTTGTGTCCCTTCCTCAATATTTTTAATAAGTCTTGTATAATGAATAAAGCATTGTATCTGTGGAAAATCCCAAAGAATACCAAGAGCTAGCTTTGTTGATACAAACAAAAAGAAAATGGAGTGGTCTAAAAAGCAACAGTTCCTTGGCCAGAAAATTAAATTATAGATAAATTAGAGCACACAATGAAATGTGGTAGTTGTATGAATGAGTTCACCATATTTTGGGTACATTAAATACAAATAAAAAGGAAAAAGAAAATCTAAGGAATACTTTAACAATTAATACTTTCAGTACAAAAAGTTATCATTAAATAAGATAAAACTTTAAAAGAAAACTTGCGGTGTGAGGTTACACATAGGCCACACATAATTCTAAATGGGAATGTAATTGCAGAAAAAGCCAGAAGTCTATATAAGCACCCTATAAAGTAACAGGTGGCACAGGGCTTGAATGTTTTAGAGATGTAAATAATTAGAGGCTGTTCCTTTAAGTCAAGATAAGCTGATATGGAAATAAAATGTTTTTGCTTACATGAATCCCTCTAGTGCTTAACACAGGAAACATCAACACCATCCAGAGTTACTATTTTAATTATGCATATTCAGTTAATGTTTCCTCAGAAATGTAATATGGAGTGTATTTTATTGGCATTTATTGTAAAAGCATTTGTAAATGACTTCAGTGCTTTATTTATAGCATAATTATGCATCTGAGGAGGTTCCTTATATTTTTCAGTTTTATGTTGCTGTATTTTATGGAGGTAATTTATAAGGTAGAGTGAATATTTTTAGATTTTTATTTACTAAAAATGATGGGATAAGTTTTGTAAAAGTAGCTGGGTTTTATGGCACATTTAAAGTTTAAAAATAATTTTTAAATAAAACTGGTGATTAAGTTTTGAAAATTTGTAGCTATGATATACTTTATGTATTCAACTGCTAGACTTCACATGCAGAATTTTAAAAATGATGTATATGAAGATTTCATTTCTATGATTAAATTCATAAGCAGTTTCAAAGAAATACAGTAACTATCAAAATAAAGACAATTCCATTCAAAAATAATCAGTTTTACAGAAAGTCAGGGCGAAAATTGCTATCTCAGTCCCAATATCTAAGATGGATTAACACCTAGAGAGCCATTCAGAATGATGTTAAATAATAGCTTGTTGATGAACATCAGTAACACATGTAACACATGTAGCCCAGATGTCAACTGGCATCCACTTATGTCTTAAGATCTCAGCTAGATTATTTGACTCATTCCATGTCCTTTAGATGAGCAATACCTTCCCAAACCTCTGGTCTTTCTGAGTAGCTGCTTCTACTGAATGAACTCAGTTTTGGATTATCTGAATGTTCTGAGTGCTCTGTTACCTGTCTACATTGCTTCAACCCAAATGGGAAATCCAGGGCATTCTGTAATTTCTAACAAGTCAAAATCAAAGCCACTCATTCAAAATATGGTTCTTGCTTGTAAATCTTCCCAAGGATGGTGAAGCAGTTTTCCTCAAGGGAAGGAAAATTTTATACTACAATCATGTAGATAACTTCAAACAGAAAATTAGACACAACTGTTTTTTTAAAGGCTCCATCCACCTATTTCTCAGAAAGTATCCCATTCAATACTTGTCTCTTTTCTCAACTACAGAGAATTTGGAAATTTGGGAAGAGTTTAGCTGAGTGATTCTGACTTGGGCTGTGGTTTCAAGCAGACAGTAACTAGTGGGGACAGGCTACACATTCTCTGTTTTGATGCAGTCTCAAGGTTTCCTCATGTGGTCTTTCCACATAGATCAGTCTGTACTTTCTCACAGCATGACAGCCTCTGAGAAACAGGGTTTCGCTCTGAGTGTTTGAAGCATCAAGGTAGAATGTGCACCACCATTTATGACTTGCCTTAGAAGTCACAGAAGGTCACTTACATGTAGTCACAGGTCTATCTAACTCCAAGATGGAGTAATTTAGACTTCCTTCTCAAAATCACAATGTAAAACCAAAACATGAGATAGGAGATATTGTGGCCATCTTTGGAATACACAATCTGCCACATATGTTTAGTTATTTATCTTAAATTTTTACTCAATTCTTCATACAGTTTCAAATATACTGAAGTGATATTTACATATAAATGCATTAATCTAACATTATTAATATTATGAGTAAGTTTCTTTAGTCACTAATGGAATATTTAAATATCTGTAAAATAAACAAACATTTTACAAAATTAATAACATCATTAACCTGTCTGTAGGGTAAGGCTGCTTCAGCTGCTAGAGCTTTAGTTAAAAGCATGTCAATGCTACTCAGTGTATAGAATCTAGAATTAGATCTATTGGAAGAGGATAATGGCTTTAATGCCACTGTAAGCTCTATGTCCTGAGGAAGATGTTTATTCAACCTTTCTGGCCCTCTTGGTTTAAGCCTTGATAAAATGTTTTTTTTAATAAGTTTATAATATTTTCTCTTTCTCTGACTGCATATAGGCCTCATTCATTATTTCTTTGTGGATGAGGCAATAAAACTCAAGTAGATAGGGATGCCTAGGTGACTCAGTAGTTGAGCATCTGCCTTTGGCTCAGGTCATGATCCCAGGTCCTGGGCTCCCCACAGGGAACCTGCTTCTCCCTCTGCCTATGTCTCTGCCTCTCTCTCTGTGACTCTCATGAATAAATAAAATCTTTTTTAAAAACAACTCAAAGAGAGACACCTGGGTGGCTCAGTAGTTGAGCGTCTGCCTTGGGCTGAGGGCATGATTCTGGAGTACCAGAAGTCCCACATTGGGCTCCCCTCGAGGAGCCTGCTTCTCCCTCTGCTTATGTCTCTGCATCTCTCATGAATAAATAATAAATAAAATCTTAAAAATAAAATAAAATAATTTTTTTTTAAAAAAACTCAAGGAGATAAAGTATCTGTCCCAAATTGAAAATCAGTGTCAAAGGTAAGACCAAAACTGAGCTCCAAGTTCACTACTCTCAACCATGCAACCTACTTGATCAATATAACAAAATACCAACAAGTGAATGTATAATGTTTTTGAAAAAGATTTTATTTATCTGAGAGAGAGATTGAGCATGAGCAGAGGGAAGGCAGAGGGAAAGGGAGAAGCAGACTCTGAAAGCAGGGAGCCCCATGAAGAGCTTCATCCCAGGATCCAAAGATCATGACCTGAGCTGAAGGCAGACACTTAACTGACTAAGCCACATAGGCACCCCTATGTTATGTTATATCTAGAATAAAATTAGAGTGGCTACAATATTGAATGTAAATTTCATCTGCCATATTGATAAAGTCATGAATTACTACATTTCAAACACACTAAAAATACAATCAATCCAGGCCTATTTTGCTCACCTTTGTCAGAATATGTGTCTGAACAATGCCAGAAGGCCAGAAGACCCTTTTAGAAAGTTATATCTGTTCCTGTATATGCCAAACTAGATTGACACAGTCCACCCTACTGTATTTTTGGCATACTCCAATGAATGTTCTCCCTACACATTTTAAAAAATTTATTTAAATTCAATTAATTAACATATATTATTGGTTTCAGAAGTAGAGGTTAGTGACTCATTAGTCTTATATAATACCCAGTGCTCATTACATCACATGCCTTCCTTATGTCATCACCCAGTTACCCCATCTCCACACCTCTCTCCCCTCCAGCGACCCTCAATTTCCTAAGATTAAGAGTCTCTTATGGCTTGTCTCCCTCTCTGATTTCATCTTGCTTAATTTTCTTCTTTCCCTGTAATCCTCTGTTTTATTTCTTAAATCCCACATATGAGTGATATCATATGATAACTATCTTTCTGACTGACTTATTTCACTTAGTATAATATCCTCTAATTCCATCCATGTCGTTGCAAATTGCAAGATTTCTTTTTTTTTGTTTGTTTGTTTTTTGGATGGCTGAGTAGTATTCCATTGTATACCATGTTGAATGTGCCTAATCTCATCTCCCTACACATGTAATCTGTTCATTCTGTATCATACTGATAATATATGCACATTTGCTTACAGAGTATACTAACTGCAGTTATCATGTTAACATATTTGGATGATGATGTGCCAACACATAATGTAAAAATGTGCTCAAATGCCAAAAATGTCACAAGTTTGCATGCATTTGGCAATTTTTGCATAAATTAGCCCTCTTGAGTCAAGAATGAAAGGAAAATCCATTAAATATGATTTATCGGGGATCTCTGGGTGGCTCAGCAGTTTAGCGCCTGCCTTCTGTCCAGGGCGTGATCCTGGACTCCCGGGATCGAGTCCCACATCAGGCTCCCTGCATGGAGCCTGCTTCTCCCTCTGCCAGTGTCTTTGCCTCTCTCTCTCTCTCTCGAATAAATAAATAAAATATTAAAATAAAATAAAATAAACTTTATAAAAAAAGAATATGATTTATTGATTGCATACTACTTCCTTCCTTCTCATTTTAAAAGAGAACTTTTGAGATCCAGTCTGTCATCTATGTGCTTCACTCTAAGGGCAGAGCTACATACATTATAGCTCTTTCTTGAAACAAAAATTGCAAGGACTGTTCAATGTAATTATAAAATTCTCATTGTAATCTCAATGAAATTGTATTGAGAATTTTCTAGGAGGAAAATATGTAATAATCAAGATTAACCCAAAGAAAAACAGAAAACTTGGATAGACTATCAACCATGGAGAAGGTTGCAAAATGTATTAATTAATCATTTTCACAAAAGACTTCAAAGATAGAAAGTTTTACCAGTGACCTCTTTAGAAATGCAAGAAACATTTAATGTCTTGTTATAAAATTCTCTTAAGTTTCCTCAATATATAAGTATACCTTTAAATAATAAATTGTCTTTTCCTTTTTAAAAAGGGTAGTCTAAATAATCACTACAATTATGTTTTCTGGAGTCAGACAGACCTGCTTTTGCATGCCAGCTCCATCATGTATGAGATGTATAACTCTGGTCAATTAATTTGACCTTCCCAAGCCACCGTCCCTGCATCAGCAAAATTGGAATAATAGCAATAGGGATTAAATAAAAGAACTCACATAAATTTCTAATAGCACCTGACACACGGTAAGTGTCAGTAGATATCAAGTACTATTCTTGCTCATAACAATATTCATAAACGTAATTATTGCCTTCTTGGATGTTCTGAATAATTATAAAAGATATAAAATGGAAATAAAAGATATAATTAGAAGAGAAAAGATTATTATTATTGACTAGTATACAATTTATGTAACTGGAATTCCAAAAGAACTGCAAATTTCTTAGTATTATTAAAGATTATGAAAATGGCCAGGTATAAGACAAATGAATAAAAATAAAAGCTTTTCTTAATAAGTTAGAATAGTTATTATAAAAATATTTCATTTGTATATGCAAACAAAATTTCCCCAAAATAATAAATGGAAGACTATACATACAACAAATTTGGAAAGGGAAATTGATCTTAATATAAGAATGGAAATAAAGTTATTGAAACAACTGACAGAAACTAACGTATGTATCAGAAAATCTTAGTCTAGAAATACACACTTTCAAGCATATTTATGAGTTTAACATATGACAAAGCAAATATTATAAATTATTAGTGAAAGGACAGAGCACCAATACTTGTTAGGAAAGCTATTTGGGAAGTAAGCAAGTAAGATCTTCATCTGTGTAATGACCGCAAATTAGAGAAGAATATACAAATTAGAGGAGAAATATAAAACATCATTAAATATAAAAGATCCAGAAGATGTTCTAGAAATGAAAAGGAATGTTTTCACATTTAAAATGCATCTTACTTGTATCAATATTGATACACAGAAATAAGTTCTCCATGGTTTGTAGTGCTGCCAGAAAGTAAACTGCAAGATGTATAAAGACCTTCATATGTGTTTACCCTTTTGAGCCAGGGTACTAAATCAGCCCTTCTGCTTACAAGTGCAGAAACCCAACTCAAAACGTTATAATAAGAAAAGGTACAGACTGGCTCACAGGTAAAAATTCCAGCAGTGCTCATATAGAATCCCACTGCTCAAATATTTGATTATGAATCTCTTTCCATGTCAAGTCTGCTTTCAAATGTAATGGCTTTCTTTCCACTGCCCCTACCACAGGCAGGCCTGAGGGGGCCAAAAATGATTATGGTATACATTTTTAAATAACAGCTGTATTTCTTATTGTAAAAAATTAAAACTATAGTAGAAAATGCCTAAATACAGTATAAATATTATCATAAAACTAGATAAAGTTTTATATAGCTATCATATCTAATAGATGTATTATTTAAATATATAATCATATCTCAAAATATATTTTTATTTTATTTACCTTATATATTTATTGATTTCATATAAAGTAAAACACAGTGCAACTATGGGGGAAAACCACAATAGTATGTGAACAAGTAGAAGAAAAATCTTTTTACAAAATATGCCAGTTTACATATTTCTATCCGTCTAGAAAAAAAATAACTGGAAGGAAATAAACCATAATGACAATCTACTCTGGTGGAATTGGGGGAATTTTCTATAGACACATATATTAGCTTTTATCAGGTAAAAACTCTGTTAAAGAGTTATCAAATGCCAGGGCACCTGGGTGGCTCAGTGGTTGAGCATCTGCCTTTAGCTCAGGGCATGATCCTGGGGTCGTGGCATCCTGGGATTGAGTTTTGCACCAGGCTCCCCGCAGGTAGCCTGCTTCTCCCTCTGCCTACATCTCTGCCTCTCTCTGTGTCTCTCATGAATAAATAAATAAAATCTTTTTTAAAAAAGACTTATGAAAGGCCAAAGTTTGTTAGATAATTGTTCAGGTGCTCAGTACCTACCGTGCTTAGGCAGCCTGAGGTCATCAAATACCTGTGTGCTAGTTCACCTCTTTACTACCTAAACCTGAGCCTCACTTAAAAGCTTTGAACATTAGTATCTACATCAGCAAAGTGGGAATAATTATATCTGCTCTGCACACCTCACTTAACTATTATGAAAAGCAAATAGCATAAGTCAAAACACTTTTTATAAAGTGTTATAAACACTGATAGGTACTACTGCCTGACACACTTAACAAATGTAAATTCTCTGCCCACTTTTCTTATACCCTATCTATTCCCTTATTTGTAAAGTGTACATGGAATAAATACAGGGTGGAGAGGAGAACTGATATCCAAGAATCCTTCCCACCTTCCAGTTGGCATTTTTCCATGAAAGCTAAATCTCTTTCACAGAGCAGGGCAAGTAGACTATGCAGTACAAACAGCCAAACCAGTAGCTTCACAGATTACCTGGGGGCAAACTAGGCAGGTGTCACAGCACATGTACTGTTCCACCTGTGTGCTCAGAGGGTAGTAATGCTTACATAAAGGACTACTGGGACTTTAGAGCCTCCAACATACCTCTACCCAGCTTGCTCCCCTAAGAAAATTGGGAACCCTAAACACACATGGATTTCATATGGAGTCATAGTAAGGGTATACACTACCTGCTGTACTCCCACAGGTTGCCAAATACCCAAGTTTAACTCAATAAAACGTGGGCCAAGTAATGATTTTAAAAAATACTTGAGAAAGGTACAGGACCTTCTAAATTTAAAAACTGTGATGTTCTCTCTTTGATCATACAGTTCAGACTATCCATATGACCCTGTCCCACTCCTCACCACCTGAACTCTGTCTCTTCCTTCTCCTGCAGCCCCTAGGGAAGTATATGCAGAATACAAATTCACCAGTATCCACACTTCCCTTGCTCTGGCCTTGACCCTGTGGCAATTCTTCAAGACTCAAGACAAGAGCCTGTTTCTTTACCCAAATTACTAGAGCCTGCTTAAAATGTTGGGCAGCTGAGAATGTAGCCTGTCCCCACAGGGTAGGAATGTATTAACCACCCTATAAAAGCTATTTTTAAAGTTTTATTTAAGGAACAGCAGCTGGAGAATAAAGAAAAGAAAGGCAAAACACAATTCCTTTATACCCAGGCTGCTATCCCTCTCACACCAATCTCCCATGGCTCTGTGTGGGAATTGCATCCATGAAAATGAAAGCATCTGACCTCCAAAACTAGAAACTGGAAAATCTAAAAATAAAACAAACAGGAAATGCAAAACAACCCTGTTTGATCAGTCTCTTGTAGTTGCCTTGGTTAATTACATTAAGCAAGATAACAGACTTGGAATTCTTTCCTTGGATTTGGAGGGAATTACCAAAAAATTAAAGAGATACCAAGATACCATCATATACAATAAGCTCACTACCATTTGGAAATTGTTTCCAATCAAACAGCTATAGATATTAACAATGGAAGGTTTTCTAGGAACTCCTATCCTGTGGATAAGAGAGTAATCTCTGGAGTAAAGGGGAAAAGAAATTTAGCAAACTACGAAGATATGAACTTAATAAGTATTAAGTCTACAATGCACTGCCAGTTTGGAATTCACCTCAATTCAACAAGATTTATTGAGAGTACCAATTGTGTATGAAAAGCAGTTCCTACCTCAAGGAACTTACACAATTATAGGAATAAAATATATGTGTGCACATAGGAAAGTAAATACACAAGATGCAAAGTGCCATGAGCTGGGAAAGGAGAAAACATCATGCACAATCAAAGGGTTTAGGGAAGGTCTACTGGAGATCACCTTGAGGAATGGATGGAATTCTGACAGAATAGGAGAGAACAGTATAAGCAAAAGTGACAGTAGGAAAACAGTCTGCATGTCCAGAGAACAATTAGTAATCTCGTAGCAGCATGAGAAAGTGAGCAAAGATTTCAGAGGAAAATGCACTCCTCCCTTGATCCTGCAGTTGCTAACTGTTTGGCTTCTGGCAAGTTGTGTGACTTCTCTAAGTCTCTGTTTCCTCCTATTTAAAACTGAACTACCAGTAAGTGTGCCTTGTGAGTAAGACCATACATGCAAAGCACCTATTATTTAAGTATACGGTGAATGCTCAAAAAATGTTTAAAACAAAAGAGGAAAGAAAAGATGGAAGGAGGGAGAGCAGGAGGAAAGGAAGAAAAGTAGGAGAGAAAGACGAAGGAGGGAATAAAGGAAAGTCAAGGGTTTTGAGACATTTGGGCTTAAGATATATATTTGGGCATCATTTGCCTATAAGCCCAAGACATGAAGACAAACATCACAAACTAACAAGGCAGAGAACAGAACTACAGGGACACCTACATTTTGTGGGTATAAAGAGGAAATGACATATCAGGTCACAAGATGCAATGGAATAAAGATAGAACACAGTCCCAGATTTGAGTTCCATCAAAGGCTATGTAAGTTTGAAAAAAAAATTACTAGAACTTCTTGAGCAGAAAAATATAATCCCCAAAGAAGTAATCTGAAGAATAAAAGAGATAAGATATATATAAAATCACATAACACCATGTCTTGTGCATAGCTAACCATCAGTAACTATTAGAACTCTCCCTCACTCTCTTGCTTGCCTTCCTCATAGAAAGGGAAAAGAACAATAAATTTAAAGAAGAAGAAAAAAAAAAAACTGAGGGGAGCTGGGTGGCTCAGTCAGTTAAGCGTCAGATTCTTGATCTCATCTCAGATCTTGATCTCAGGGTTGTGGGTTCCAAACCCTACATTAGGCTCCATGCTGGGGTGGATGTGGAGCCTACATTAAAAAAAAAAAAAGGAGGGCAGCCTTGGGTGGCTCAGCGGTTTAGCGCCGCCTTCAGCCCAGGGCCTGATCCTGGAGACCCCTGATGGAGTACCAGGTCAGGCTCCCTGCATGGAGCCTGCTTCTTCCTCTGCCTGTCTCTGCCACTGTGTGTGTGTGTGTGTGTGTGTGTGTGTGTGTGTGTGTGTGTCATGAATAAATAAAAATAAAATCTTTTTTAAAAAGGAGAAGAAAAACACTGAGATAAGGGAGTCATCATGTCTCTAAAAAAATAGGAAAGGATAGAGAATAAATTCTGTGAGGGTTATTGTATAGAGTTATCATTCATCTTCAAGATTCCAGTTTCAGTAGAGGGTTTGGAGAGGAAAGCTAGGTTATAAATTGAAAACAATAAATCAGTGGTGAGGTCCTGACCTCATGTCAGGGTATGAAGCAAAAAATTAAGAAAAAATAGCTTATTGTGCATGAGTTAAGGTTAAATGAGTTTTATTTAAGTTATTTAGGTAATTTATTATTATGGAATAGATAACATGAAACCAAAAAGAAAACAGAAACAAATTAGAGGTAGAGGATGAAGACAAAATAAAGGGCATGTCTGAGTGGTGTGGCAAATTGAATCTAGAAAATTGTTAGTCTTGACAAGAAGATACATTTCATCTTGAGTTAAAGGTGGTGTGGTTGGTGGAGATACACAATTCATTGAGAGGGAGAGGATAATAGCCAAGAAAGCTCATGCCAGAAACTGTCCATCTTCTGAGCAGGGTTACATGAGTGATTAATATTAATTGCTGAAAGCCCGGAAGTAGGAGAGTTGTGAAAAGCTAAGGATCCCCAAGTACTAGTGAAAGCTCTATAAAATGACCATAGGGTGTCAGAACAAGCACGTGGATACAGAACAAGGGTGAAAGACCAAGAGAATTTTGAGTCCAAAGAATGAAGCCTTAAAAGATCCATGATTAGTAGGTACAAACGTAGAAGGCAGGACACTGAGATTAAGATGATTTAGAGTTCAAAGAACAGATCTAAGAGTTTTGGTTGAGCCATCACTTGCTGGAGATGTCAGAGTATTAACACAATGGGAAGGTCTACAGTGGATGGTAGACATTCTTCTCATCTGAGGCTTCAGAGAAAAACTAACTAAGGGATTAGAGAGTAGGCCAACTAATGAAATGGAGGTAGGGTGAAAGAGATGGCCCAAACTGAGGATAAGAAAAGCAAATACTGAATGCATTGGAATAAGCCAGCATTCAGAGAGCCAATGAAGTAAGACCCTAATGGATAAAAAGCATTCCTGGGGACATGCTTGGAGGAAGGGTCAGTTACAGCATAGAAGGAAGGGAGGCCCACCAAAGAGGCAAAGTAGACTCAACAAAAATTTTCTGTGCTCTAAAGAGGCTGAAGGAGAATGAAGGTAGAGGGTTTAGGTAAGCAAAAAGCTATAAGATCAGAATGCTAGAAGGCCAACTGACAGACTTTATGAAGTCTCCAAAAAGTTAACTGGGGCATAGTGGAAAGACTATTTAGCAGACTTAACAAAAAATAGATCCAAAATAGTGAGCTTCCAGGGTGCCTGGCTGGCTCAGTCAGAGCACCATGCAACTCTTGATTTCTGGGTCATGGGTTCAAGTTCCACACTGCACATGGGCCCCACTTAGAAAATAAATAAATAAAATTAAAATTAAGATTAAAAAAATAAAAGTAGTGCTTCAGTAAACATTCTTATTTTAAAAAAGCTAGCTTGTGAATTTGGAAAAAGAAAAGAAAAAGACTGGTCACAGTAAAATAAAAATTATGTAGCTATCTCTATAACAGTGTATTATATAATTTTACACTATACATTTTATATAACAATGTTTCTCTCTATAGATACCAATACATATCTATAAAATAATTAAGAAATAATATTACTATAAATTGCACAAATGAGAAGTGCCTGGGTGGCGCAGTCAGTTAAGCATCTTAACTCTTGATTTCAGCTCAGGTCATGATTTCAGAGTTCTAAGATCAAGCCCTTGCATTGGGCCCCATGCTGACCATGGGTCTGCTTAAAATTCTTTCTCTCTCCCTCTCCACTGCTGCTCCCCACCCCACCTCACTGTCTCCCACTCTAAATAAATAAATGTAGTCACATTTGAGGGTTCTAAGAGAAAATAAAATACTTTAATTCCAAGGAAAACAAAAATTAAAACAAAATTTTTGAAATTTAACTAAATTATTTTAAGATTTATAAAACAATTAATTATATACATAATTTTGAAAAAATTAAACTGTAATAATGAAAATGTTTTAAGGTAATAACACTCAGAACATTTGCACATAAAGAAATCATTTCATCTCCACTGTGGTTAATGTTGAAGTGCTTACACTATTTTGTAGATGTTCCTCTTCACTAGAAAAGCAACCATTGAACTGCAAATGGCATCCTATGGGCATGTTGCACTACTGTCCAAGATTTAATAAATATATATAGTTATTGAATAAAACATATACTTCTACATACTTGCTATGTGCTACTGTTTATATATTAGAAGTAACTTGCATTTTAGTTTCTACTAAAAGTAGGATGAATTTAATTTTTTTGCTTAGATATTGTCAATGGAAAACAAACATTACAAGTTGTCATAACAGACATGTGCATTGGAATTAGCAGAATAGAACTAATGATGGTAAAAACATTTTTCCAGTTTAAAAAGCAAAGTCTTGAAATAATACTCATATTGATAGGCTCCAGTAATTATCAAACACCAAATCTACACTGGTTAGGTAGACTGGTAATTCAATGAATCTAGAAGGTAAGAGATACCACAAGAACATTATTAAAAACCAAAGTCAATGAGTTCTAATCCAGCAACAGAAATTACTTCCTTCTTGATCTGTTCTATCTCATTATAATAAGGTAGTGAAATAACCAAAAAGATACCAGAATACATAAGCAAAACCTGCTTCAGCTTTGGACATATTTCCAAGTGATATGAAGACCTCACCAGAATCCAATCTAATACCCAATCATAGAGGCCACTTTGCCGTACCTTTCTCAACTTGACATTTGACATTAGCAATCACACCCTAATGATGCAAATACTCTTGACTTCATGAGCAACATTCTTTTCTGTATTTCTTCATGCAAGTCTGATCCCTTTTCCAAGCTTTTTCCCTGTTTTTTTCTATTTTCAACTCCAGTTATAAGTCCTATATCTTGCTCACATTTTCTCATTTTATTCATTCAACACATATTTATTAAGATCCCATTGTGTGCCAGAAATTGGTCAAGATACAGATATAAACAAAACACACTTAATCCTTGTTCTCATGGTCTTGACATTCTAATGGGAGGGGGAGTGAGAATGAGAATGCGCATGCATGCATGCATGAATGCACAAATAAATAAATAAATAAATAAATAAATAAATAAATAAATTTATACTACGTTAGTGTAGTGGGTTGATATGTGTCATCCCACTCCACAACACTGCCAATAAAAAACCATATGTAAGGGTGCTTAAGTGGCTCAATGGGTTAAGCATCTGCCTTCAGCTCAGGTCATGATCCCAGGGTCCTGGGACTGAGCCCCACATCAGGCTCCCTGCTGAGCAGAGAGCCTGCTTGTCCTTCTCCCTCTGCTCCTCACTTGTTCACTCTCTTGCTCTCTCTCTCTCTCTCTCTCATGCACTCTCTCTCAAATAAATAAAATCTTAAAAAAAAATAAAATGAATGGGAGAAAATGAATATTTGAAAAAAAAATACAACTATTACCACACAATCTCACCATTGGATCAGCACAGAGTCAAAAAATTGGGGACTTCCTTTAGTTCTAGGGCTCTATTTTATATCTTAGGACTCCAATAATTCAATCTAGTTTTACTCACAATCTCATGTTATTTTAAAAACTGCTGAAATTAAAAATAGTGGAAGTCTGATGGAAACTCTTTAAACATGTATTTTTATTAAGCTACTTTATGCCTGGCAACTCTTTTCGTGGTATGGTGGTGGTAGCATTCCATAAATGCCAACATTCTGCTGGTACTGAAACATGGGCACTTTTCACAAATACCTAAGAACTCTAAGGCTAATCTGTGTGACATTCCCACCTTATGGTTGGTAGACTCCATAATATCAGGGTAGGCTGAACAGAATGCTGGAACCTCATAATGAATATGCAGATTTAGAGGCAGATTATCACTGTATATTTCCACTCATGCCTAATAAAAGTTTAGTTGGGAAATGTGTTTAAACAATCAATGGTATCTTAGTTTCTCAGTGTCTTCTGATTTAGTAGTTAGTTAGTTAGTTAGTTAGTTAGTTAGTTAGTTAGTTTTCTAGCTAGCTATTTAGATTTAGTCTCTTTTGTGAATATCCTAGTCTTTCCAATTTCTCTCCTTTCTTACCTTTCTTCATGATGCAATCAGGATTCAAGGAGATATTTGTGACTCTGGCATCAGGGTCCTCAAAAGCTCCTTGTTCTCCCTGACAAGTAAGCAGAAATGTGTGGATCTTCCATACAGCATGAACAGACTACAGCCAGGAGTGTAATTCTTGGTCCATCCATCCAGTTAACCTTTTCTTCCAATTGTGGTGAAGTGTTGAGCAGGAAGCTATGTTTCTCCTAGAGTCTGAAGCTTCTCTGGATTATGTCTAAATGAGCAGACTCCTAATGCCAATGTATCATCTCCAAAAATACCTACCTATTTGCCCACTCTCTTCAAAGTTTAACCCCAGTACAAGAACTTTTGTATCTGGATGCCTGGGTGGCTCAGCAGTTGAGCATCTGTCTTCAGCTTAGGGCATGATCCTGGAGTTCTGGGATCGAGTCCCACATTGGGTTCCCTGCATGGAGTCTGCTTCTCTCTCTGCCTGTGTTTTTGCCTCTCTTTCTCTGTGCCTCTCATGAATAAATAAATAAATAAAATCTTTAAAAAGAATAAAGAACTTTTGCATCTGATTTCCCCTCCCTATCTGTTCTGTTCTATGACATTTAACAACCTAAATGTGTTGATATAGTTTAAGGGATTTTGAAAATTCTTTAACTCTTAATAGTATTTTCTGCTATAGACTGAAAAAAAATTACCATCAGTACTGTACCTCACCATCCCTTCCGTCAAGATAACATTTGCTTTCTTTCTGAAGAAAGGAAAATCACTTAATGAGAAGGAAGTCACAAGAAAACAGGATTGCATAATATTAAAACACATCTGAAAATATATCTAATTGCATCCATAGTAAATAGAGAGATAGCGTTTGTACTATCTACTTTCTCAGTACTGATGAACTTCCCACATTCAAATTCAAAAAGAAGAAAAGCCTTGAAAATGTTCTACCAAAGATGATCATTCTATCACTTCTTGGGGTAGAAGCGTGATGAGTGGCTCTAGAATGTCACAGCACATCCCTTAAAACTGTTTCAAGAGAAACATTACATAATGGCCAAAAGTTAATGATGAATCATAATTAATGATGGCGCAGAACATAAAAGGCAATGTTCATAGTCCCTGCGGATATCAATATTCTCAAGAATCACTTTCCTTAATAACATAGGTGGAGCCTGTTACTAAAGCTGATTCCATGGCCACAGCCCAGAACTTCTGAATTAGAATATTTTAGAATGGAAGCTAGTATTATTCATTTTAATAAGTTCCAGGGATGATTCTAGTATACATCTGTTGGTATCTCATGAAAGGTTAGGAACATTCTCCCTTCTCTGGAAAATTTATGAAGCCTAAATTCCACACCCCAGTAGACCTACCTATCCAATTTTTGGTAACTTGCTTGTGAGAAATTAGAGAAAAGGGATACATATGCTGGGTTCTAAATAATGATACAGACTGCAAAACTCACTATGTTATGTCCAAAAATCCCTGATTCATTATCCCATGATATGTAGCAAATATCAGTCAAAACTAATGAGTCATCACCTACAGAATTATATTTTATTAATCATGAGGACTGTCCTAGAAGTTATTGATACTTTAAGTCTTTATGAATGCAAAATTTATCAAATTCGTATACTGACTGACTGGCAAAAGTATTTGCTTTCATGTTAACAGGCAACAGGTGGCTGCAGCAACTTTACCCTAATATTTTAAGGTAATTTCAACCATTGGGGTTTTAAAATTTTTTATCATTGAGGTACAGGGGACAATGTATATTACTTTCAGGTGCACAACATAGTGATTCGACAATTCTATATAGTATGCAAAGCTCACCATGATGCGTGTGGTTACCCTCTGCGACCATACAACATTATTACAGTAATAGTGACCAAATTCTCCATGCTATACTTTTCTAAAAGTTTATCTTAATTTTTGATGCATCTGCCCATACTCACACACAACTCACCTTATACATTTCTTGTCCCTATTCTTCAGGTTCCCTCCAACATCTTTTTTAAGTATCCTAAGATCCAGTTTAACTATTTACATTTGTTAATTTATTTAGTTTTAAGTTTATGTGCTGTTAGAATGAAATATTTATTCCTCACTATTCAAATTTCCCTAAGATAAGATTCCCACAGAACATTTCCAGTCTCTCTCCATCCCCTGGCAGAGAAGAAGAGGATGGAGAGATGTACCTGACTAATAAACAATATGTAGAAGAAGAAATTGACCATGAGTAACTCAGCCTCCTCACCTTTCTTTCAAGAACCTCCTTGTCTACAGTGAGTATGCATTCTAGTTTGCTCTTTGAAGCCACAAATCTTACAAGACAAGAACTCCCATGAAGGAACATCTGTGGCTGTTTTTTTTTAATATTTTATTTGTTTATTCATGAGAGACACAGAGAGTGAGAAAGAGATAGAGAGAGGCAGAGACACAAGCAGAGGGAGAACCAGGCTCCATGCAGGGAGCCCGATGTGGGACTTGATCCCTGGTCTCCAGGATCACGCCCTGGACCGAAGGTGGCGCTAAACCGCTGAGCCCCCCGGGCTGCCCTCTGTGGCTGTTTAAGGCTGGCTGTAACTTGGTGCAGAAAACTAATTCTGGAGATCAACATTAGGTATTTCATCATTGCCACATCCTGCAATGTATCATTTATCTGCATTAAGCTCATACTTTGATATTCATCTGTCTAAATGGTTTGTGTCTATCTCTAAATTGGTTTCCAACTCAGAAGGAAAACAAGAGTAACATTTATAGTATTCCTTCAAACTCCAAACCTATTATATAATTTCAGTAAGCATTTGTCTAATTTGTAACATACGGGTACTCTCCTTGGGTTTTCTTCCTATTCCTCTGTATCAACCTTCCAAGTAGACTCCATATTTACATTTAAAAAAAGCTATGTATGAGTTTGCAAAGAGTAGCCACATAAGAAGTTGGAAGGTTAAATGAGGCAGCAACATGACAAGATCTTTGTTTTTTTTTAAATCTTAGTCTAGGATTATTAGTAATTTCATTGAGAGAATTTCCATTTCCCAGACCTTTTATTTCTCTGTGAAGAAGACTCTATTAGAGTCAAATGCTTTCTTTCCTCTGTCTGAAGGATGAAATTATGAAGGAAAACCTGAGAACACATGGCCCAGCCCTTCTGAATCCTGAGACATGCCTACCTCAGGGAACATGTGTACTGAACGTTCCCTGATAAGGAGCATTTGAGGTGGTGGCTCCTGTCTTTCCACAATTTCTTGTGCCTGTGCAGATAATTCTGCTTAAGATTGGTACATTACTTCCACCAACCTGAGCTATATTCTCCAAATGGTTTTTGTCAGTAATTTAGGACACATTAAGTGATTTATATTCCTTTATTTCCTTCTTTTTTGTTCTTTCTTTAAATTTTTTCAAAATGTTTTTCTAATTACAAAAACAAGTATGTACATATAACAAGTCAGTGAAGACGTGTAATGTTTGTGATCTCTTCTTCCCTCTCTCCCATCCTACTGTACCCAAAATACCAGGTGTTAACACTTTTCTGAAAACTTTTAGAATATCTTTCTTACGCCCTTCTCTATGCTCAGAAAAGTATGTATAGACATATATACTTATACGTAACTTTTTATGTACTAACTTAGCTGTATAATATTTCATATGGAGATGTATAATAATCAAATGAATCAATAATAGAAATTCATATTTTGCCCATTTTCATGAGGATACTTGGTAACAAAAATAAAGTATAATAAATATTATTTCAGGTTTATCTTTATTTGTTACTAATAATACCCAGTACTGGTAAAAATACAAGGAAATTCATTACTTCATAGCTCCTTCTAGAAAATCAGTAAATATTAACAACTAGCTGTGTACATATTCACATTCTTTAACTCAGTACTTACGCTTCTGGAAGTTTTGAAAAGCAAATAATCACAATGTAAAAGTAAATTTTTAGAAAAGTATTTAATAAGCTTGGGAAATGTCCATAATATGTTGCTAAGTAAAATAATTTGTAGAAATACTATGACAAACTAAGGTTCTTCTACTATTAAAATAAATAAATAAAATCCATTACAGCTCAGTTAAGAAAAAAAAAAGACAATGTATCATGAAAACAAAAGACAGGAATTTTTGGAGCCTTGGAAATATATTAACTACGGCCTTCATGGTAATTAGAACCCTCTCCCTGTTTCTGAATTCCATTCCTTTCCACTGGTTTGTCTTACCCTCCTCCCGTGCTCCAAGCTGACTTCCTCTGCCTTCTGTCGTACATGTCAGAAAACATTTTGTCTCCCCTCTATTCAATAGACCAAGGTTGGTTGGAATCTCTTAATTCCAATTCTAAATCCCCCAGATGAAGATCTCATTGTTAGGCCACTTAAGTAGTCTAATCAGCTGCGTGAGTATGGGGTGTCAAGGGAAAAGAGAGAAATAAAGAAAAGTCAAGTTATATGCATATAGACAAAGGGAGTCTTGCTTCCCATGGATAAGAAAAATATATGTATTTGTAGTTAGCCACTCAGGAATTTCATATCCATAATAAATTTAGATCAATAGATATATTAAGCCATGGATATTAATAAAGATTGTCTTATTTAGGAAGACATGAAAAACATTTAAATGCTAACCAAATATTATCTGGTTATTAAAGTGATAAATGATCTTAATCTCATTTTATTTTTCTATATATTTTTAATCTTTTCAATTAATATGAATTACTTTTATAATGAAGGCAAATACATTAAAATAAATATGTCAAATAAAACTGAATAATAAATTACTAAAGATTCACATTAACCTTCATTAACTGTTTCATCAATAGATGTTCTGAAGACATGCAAATTTTAAACTAAATCAACTTAAAATGCAGAAGAATATTTGCAAAGTGCATGCACATTCAGTAAAATATTAAGTTTAGTATACACAAAGTATTGATATATATTATAGAATTAAAATATTAATCTGTTAACATTCACTTTGTTATCCTGCAGTAAACATATCTGGAAAATATGTACATGGCACTATAGATGGTTTTGTGCATTTTTCCTAAAGATTATTTAATTTATTTATTTATGAGAGATCCAGAGAGAGGCAGAGACAAAGGCAGAGGGAGAAGCAGGCTTCCTGCGGGGAGCCCGATGTGGGACTTGATCCCAGGACCCCAGGATCACGACCTATACCAAAGGCAGATGCTCAACCACTGAACCTCCTGTCCCAGTTCTGTGCATTTTTAATGAACTTCCATTAAAGTTTGTTCTGTAACTGAATATTAGTACACAGATGGAGGCCAGAATTCAGCCAACGTAAGAAGACTGATTCAAAAAATGGGAAATTAGTCAGGATCTCTAGCTCCAGATTATTTCAGTTGTTTAAAATAATTTTCATAATCTTTATTGATTTCAAAAATATAAAGTTATTTCATATATCCATACCAACAAATTGCAACAAGAAATAGAAATGCAAATTCAATTTCTTGATCGATAGAATCATAATTGAATTGCATTTGATGAATCAGCCATTTTAATACTCTTACAATTATTGTGGTTTCCCTCTTGATAAAAATGGAGATTCTGCTTCTTGGTCATCTATGTAACCCTAACTTTAGTTGTCCTTAGAGCCTGTGATTGCACCCAGAATGCTTATGCCACATAGGCATCTTTTTTTTAAGATTTTATTTATTCATGATAGACACACAGAGAGAGGCAGAAACATAAGCAGAGGGAGAAGCAGGCTCCTGTGGGGGACCTTGAAGTAGGACTTGATCACACCCTGAGCCAGAGGCAGATGATCAACAGCTGAGCGACCCAGGCATCCTTGCCACATAAGTTTGATAAGGCTATACAAGAAAAGATTACATTTTGCCATGTATAATGTGCATCCACGAGTAAAAATCGCACAATTAAATCTTGGAGTTATTAGGAATCATATGTATGTTTGAACAAATTTTAGATCACCTAAGGGCTGTGAATGTTTCAGAAAAGGGGGTGCCTGGTGGCTCAGTCGGTTAAGCAACCGAATCTTCATTTCACCTCAGGTCTTCATCTCACCTTTGTGGAACTGGAGCCCCACTTCGGGCTCCATGCTCAGTGTGGAGTCAGCTTGAGATTCTCTCTCCCTCTGGCTCTGCCTCTGCCCTCTCTCTCTTTCTCAAAATAAATTTTTAAAATGAAGAAAAAGAAAGAAAGAAAGAAGAAAGAAAGGAAGGAAGGAAGGAAGGAAGGAAGGAAGGAAGGAAGGAAGGAAGAAAGAAAGAAAGAAAGAAAGAAAGAAAGAAAGAAAGAAAGAAAGAAAGTCACTTCATTTGTTTTTCCTAAAGTCAACCTAAAAAACCCCTCCCTAGGACAGTTGGAGTTAGTGTAGCAATGAAGGATAGGTGGAAGAAAGGCAGGCAGGGACAAGGGCCCTGTCCTAAGACAAAACTACCCTTAAAAGGAAAAAGACCCCATCCTGTTATTCTAGGCTTTACTCAATGCCCCAGCTTTAAGTCTTCCTACTGGGAGGACTTAAAACTTGTATGTGACAGAAAAGAAGGGAATGGCCTTGAGAGTCTTAACCCAGGCCCCTGGGACCAGCTTAACAGCCAGGAGGATTTAAACAAAGAGCTAGATCCAGTGGCCTACCACTGACTGGTATACTCTGGGGCAGGGGCAGCCCCAGCCTTCTTGGCCCCCAAGGCTATGAAACACCACCCTGGAAGGAGCCTTCCACCCTTTCCCATGAGAACAATGACCTGAAAGGTAGATGAAAGTGTGAACAAAAACCTGATTGGGTGACAGGTGCATACAGGGTTAATCAGATTAAAACAGCCCACATCCACAAGCCCAAAAAAAACCCTAGATTTAAACTGTGAAATCAGCAACCCTCTCAGGTCCCCTCCCTCTTCGGGAGTTTTGTACTTTCACTCAATAAAGTTTGCTTTATTGCCCAGCTCTCTTTGCCCAGTCCACCTCTTCATTCTTCCAAGCCGTGTGACCCAGAACCACGGACACTAACAAAAAAGAAATCCCACGGGCAGCCCGGGTGGCTCAGTGGTTTAGCGCTGCCTTCAGCCCAGGGCTTGATCCTGGAGACCCGGGGTCAAGTCCTGCGTCGGGCTCCCTGGATGGAGCCTGCTTCTCCCTCTCCCTGTGTCTCTGCCTCTCTCTCTCTTTGTGTGTGTGTGTGTCATAAATAAATAAAATTTTTAAAAATTCATGAACTTATCTAATGGAAAGACATACTCAGTTGTGTTTTTCAAACTCTACTGTAATCATTTCTTTTCATGCCTATTCCCCCAGAAGACTTTTTTTCTGATTCTGGAGAGCAGGGGCCAGGAGTGTGGTGGTCCTTACACCTTTACACCTCATTAGTTGAGGGACCGCTACCCAGAAGTGCCAAAAGTTGTCACTTTGATATCTAGATGACAAGAAAAACTAAAAAGTTACATAGGGACACATGCAGCTAGAGGAAGGGATTACATAGATGTTGAATTCAGACTTCTTTTCCCTGGTCCAAAAGACAGACTGATGGCAGAGGCCCAGGAATTACTGGCCTTGAGCCCAGAGCTGAGCTTGTTAAAGAGTCCAACAGTGACCTTGAACACAGATCTAAAATCATGTGGGTTTGGGAAAGGGAAAACACCAAGGCCTTATTATTTATTTATTTATTTTTCCACAAACTCCCAGTAGCACGGTTTGAGCTTCTCTCCCAGTGAGCTCCAAGATCTTAGGCAAATGTGATCCTAGACAATTTCTTTAAAGGAGTCTATCAGAAAGATAGCATTAGTTGATATGGCAGTTTTGAAAAAAGAGTAAAAATATGCTATTGGCCAATATCAGTTTTGTAAAAATTAAAAAATAAGATGGAAATGCTAGAAATATAAAACCCTTCTATAAAGTTTTATGCCTGCTGTGCTTAAAATTACACATTAATCCAATTTGCAGAGTTGGTAATCTGATAAAAATAAACAAAGCTCATATTTAGATATGAACTAAATTCCTCCATCTGTCAGAAAGCAACTACCACTTAAGCTGCTTTTTTACTGAAATGTGTCTATTTCAGGTCTTGCAACCACTAATGTGCTTGAATCATAAAATGAAAAAGCCTAAAATTTCATGTAAGATAACCTTTCCTCAGCATCCAAAATACTTTGCAATGTGATCCTCTTTTTAGTTTAAAAATCAAACTTTGGTTTACATCAAAAGCAGTTATGAATAATGAAATTGCTGTATGGCAAGCTTGGAAATAGATCAGAGCAGAAGTGGGGGAAGCAATGGAAGGGAGCCCTGACTACAACTTCAATCTTGTTTCCCCAGTCAGGCTGAATTAGTTCAGTACACCAAGACCACCGAAGACCTCCTTCCCTCCCCTACTCCTAATCCTTAGTTCTTTCTTGCTCAGAGGCAATGAAAATAACCAAATTTATTAGGTAATTATTTCACGCAAATCATTATGTTAAATACTAAGTAATTCTCACAAATCCCCCCAGGAGGTAGATGCTATTGTTATCTGCACTTTAAAGATAAGCAAATGGGTATACTCAGGTTCTCAACAGCATAATTCACAGGAGCCCAAAGATAGAGGCAACCATAGTTTGTTGACAGATGAGTAGATCAATAAAATGTGAGATATATAAATATATGTATATATACACACACACAATAGAATATCATCCACCTTAAAAAGGAAGAAAATTCTGACATTTGCTACAATGTGGTAAACCTTGAGAATATTATGCTATGGGAAATAAACCAGTTATAAAAATAATAATAATAATACCACATGATTCTACTTACATAAGGTACCTAGACCAGTTAAATTAATAGAAACAGAAAGTACAATACTGGTTGCCAGGGGCTAAGGGGAGGAGAGAGGGAGTTGTTGTTTAAGGGACATAGAGTTTTAGGGGTTTTTTTTTCTTAAGATTTATTTATTTATTTATTTATTCATGAGAGACAGACAGAGAGAGAGAGAGAGAGAGGCAGGCTCCATGCAGAGAGCCCGATGCGGGACTCCATCCCGGGACTCCAGGATCATGCCCTGGGCCGAAGGCAGGTGCTAAACCGCTGAGCCACCCAGGGATCCCCGAGTTTTAGTTTTATAACATGAAAAAAGTTTTGGACATCAGCTGCACAGCAACCTGAAGATAATTAGCATGGACTGTACATTTAAAAATCAGTAAGATGGTAAATTTTATGCAATATATATTTTACTACAATTTTTTGTTCCTGCTTTATTCCAGGCTGGCATTGCAGGGACCTTTGCAGTCACTTTCTGTCTTGTTCTGGACTGATCCTCAGTCCCTAGACTGAAATCCTTCAAATGAAGCTTAAAGTCCTCCACAAGAAATACGTGGTCCCTCCCGCCAAGCACCTACTTTTGCCCCCTATCTCACCTCATACCACTATCTCTGTTTCATAAGCTCCAGAAAAAACCAGCACTTCAGAGGACCCAAATATATCACTTTGCTATTCAATTCTTCTGTGTCTGTATATGCTCTTCCCTCTACCTGCAACTCCTCCTTTCCCTTCTCACTGAAAAATATTTCCACTTATCCTTGAAGAATTATTTCACAGGTATCTAGTTTGGGAAGCCATTCTTGATACCCAAGGCTGCAAAGGACTCCCTCACAGTGATCTAATAGTTTTACAGAATGTAGAAAGTAGATAAGTTTTAAAAATGCTTCTATATCCTCCATCTTATTAAGGAGACTGAAGATTTGCTGGACAGAACAGAAGAATTATTCAGACAAAAGAAATAGATTCCAGAAAGAATAAAATTCAAAGTCCGTCGCAAGGGTTGGTCAACAGAAAACAATAATAATTTGACATAGAGTAGAAAAAGAGAAAAAATCTATACTATTGCAGCAACACAATACATTTGAGATTTTCCAAGAAGCTACAGTTGGAATTTTTTTTTTTAGATTTTATTTTTATTTATTCATGAGACACAAAGAGAGAGAGAGAGAGAGAGAGGCAGAGACACAGGCAGAGGGAAAAGCAGGCTCCATGCAGGGAGCCTGACATGGGACTCGATCCCGGGACTCCAGGATCACACCCTGGGCTGAAGGCGGCGTTAAACCGCTGAGCCACCCGGGCTGCCCAACAGTCAGAATTTTTGCAGCAGAACAGATGACACCCTTTCCTCCAAGAAATGGTTAAAAAAAAAATGCTGAGCCCTTGAAAACCCTGAGGATGTTATTAATGCCAAAGTGAAGAGATGTACATTACCAAATGACAGCTTTCAGTTAAAAAATACAAAGACAGCATAATGAAGAATTGCTATATCTAATTAAGAGGTAATATATATTTCTGGACCATGGATATGAAATGTGAATACAAGTTAATCATTAGTTAATCAAACCTACCAACTGCTATCAATTGCTGCCTGACTCACCTGGTAGGACACCTGACTCACCAGGGAAGACACCGGACTCATAGGAGGATTAAACACAAAGGAAATAGAGGATGCATTTCTAATGACTTTAAAGTCCTTATTGGAAAAACTGGAGGACTTGAGGGCATAAATGCCATTTTCTTTTCCTCCAATTGAAGGTCATGAATTTAGAAAGAAAGTAATAATGAGGTTGAGAAGTAGCTTGAGTCAGATCATGGAACAAAGAATTCCGACAGATTTGGAGTTTACCCAATAAGTAATTAGGAACCATTGAAGTTCTTTGCAGAGGGAAGTAAATTTGCATTCTACCTTATAAATCAGACTCGTATAAATTGAATTTATGGAATCAATTAAGTGTGACATAAATGTCTCTAAAATCTATTAAAACTAAATCATTTTACGAGACTTGAAAGACAAAGTATTAAATCCTGAGTGGCAATAACTCTACTAAGCTTTACTGGACCTTGAATCATTGGCCAAATATTCTTCAGTCTTCTATAATCACTTTTTATTTTCTTAATCTGAAATGCCTAAGGGTACTTACGACTAGTAAATGCACATCAAATCATATGTGCTTTGCAGGAATGTGAGAATGGTGCCCACCCATTCTCTATACTATACAGATATACTATACAGATTGTGCTTGCTATAGATGGAGATGAAATGAATATATGTCTATCTATCAATCTATCTGTCATCTTCTGTGTTAGAATAGTACCTGGCATATAGCAAATGTTCCTACCAATAAGGGTAATACAATAGCAGCAATAACTACAATAATGTAATGACACATATACATGCATATCTATCTTTCCTGAATTACACCCCCCAAAATGGATAGGTATAATCTGTCATACTTAGAGGGTACATTAGTGGAAATTTCCATTACAATATAGATTTATATCAGTCACAAATGTTCTTATGTGCCTCAAAAAAGTAACAAGATATAACAAGATGTTAACCTGTCTGCCAACTGAAAAGGATATGCCATATTTTAAAAGATACACTGGAAATAAATAAATATGAATTCATATTTAAAACTGAAAGTCTCAGGACACTTGGGTGGCTCAGTCAGTTAAGCATCTGACTCTTGATTTTGGCTCAGGTCATAATTTCTGGGTTGTGAGATCAAATGCTATGTCAGGCTCTATGGTAGGCAAGGAACCTACTTAAGATTCTCTCTCTCCTTCTGTTCTCCCTGCTGCTTCCTCGTGCTCTTTCTCTAAACACACACACACACACACACACACAACCTTGAAAGTCTCAACAGTAATCTTTCTTAATTGCAAGCATGATTTTTAATTAAATGGCTTCTAATTTGTACAACTCTACATAATCTGTTCCGAGACTGTGAGAACAGGATTATTTTTAACAGTGTTTAATGATTCTCCAAAGCAACCCCAGTGAGATTCGAATGTATATGTATTTAACACGCTGTTTCTAAAAGGATGTTCATTATGGGACCCATGGATTCTTACACAGTTCCACTGAAGCCAAGGAACCAGAAGGCCCAGGACTTAGTGTTAAATAAACTGTTTGACAGTAGAAGTATTACTGGCCCAACTTTTATCACAATAACAGTTCAACTATATATACAGCATTTGCTATATGCCAGGTACTATTCTAACACAGAAGATGACCGATAGATTGATAGATAGACATATATCATTTCATCTCCATCTATAGCAAGCACAATCTGTATAACATCCTATACACCAGCTCTCATTACATTTACAAAACAGAAAATAGAGACACTAAATGATAGCCAGCATTACACAGGGAGGAAATGGCAAGGTTGGGATTTAAATCTAGGTAGCCTGGTTCCAGAGTCCTTTCCCAATCACCAAGTTTCAATGGTGCTTCTATAAAGTGCTGATTCAATTTCAACCTCCTTTGTGCTTGTACAGTACCCTATACACACCTCGGAGTAATGCTTCTCAAATTATGGTAAAATAACAGTATGTATGTATGTATGTATGTCTATAGTTAGCATTTTATACACACACACACACGCACTAGATATATATATATATATTTATAAAAATATAATATAGCATCACATTAATATTAATGCATAGATAGAATAGTATTCAGTACTAGTATATATTAATAATATAAGTTATTTTTTAATAATATAATAAGTTATTATTAACATATAATATATTAATGTATTACAATTACTATATAATTCTCAGTAATATAATCCAAAATCCTCTGTGAGCCCATCTGGGGCAGAAAGGATAGTTGTTCTATGTCTCCTTGTACCCATATTCCTACAGAGTGATCAATACACGATAAACACTCAGTGAATGTATATCTGCTAATGAAAACCAATATAAACACCATGGCTCCTCACTACTATCGGGTCCTTCTGCCTGCCCAGCTGGCATTTGTACTGTCTTTATGACGCCTGACTTTCCCCTTTAACTTCTTTATTTTTTTAAATATTGTATTTAAATTCAATTTGCCAACATATAGTATAACACCCAGAGCTCATTCCATCAAGTGCTGAACCCTGATCCCCTTTCAAATTGCTACCCCTGGAACTAAAGCAACAACAATGTAACACCTGCTATTTTAAAGACAACGATGATAGTAATAACTACAATAAAGACAGAAGTTAATATTTATTGAGCATCAACTATGATTTCAGTCTTTGTTACCCTGAGTGGTCAGTGTCTGGGCTCCATGCAAGTCAGAAGGGAGCTTTCTCTGAGGCTGGTCTGCATGGAGTATACAACAGTCATCCAAAGAGCACTTTAAAATGGAATACCTATTCAGGAAAAAGTTTAATCAAGAAACACCTGAGAGGGATTCCTGGGTGTGCAGCGGTTTAGCACCTGCCTTTCGCCCAGGGCATGATCCTGGAGACCCAGGATCGAATTCCACGTCAGGCTCCCGGTGCATGGAGCCTGCTTCTCCCTCTGCCTGTGTCTCTGCCTCTCTGTGTGTGTGTGTGACTATCATAAATAAATAAAAATTAAAAAAAAAGAAACACCTGAGAGAAAATTATTTCTTTGTTCTGTGAGAGGATCTACAACGTTTCTTTTTAGAAATCAAACCATAGTTCTTTCTTCTGGGTCACAGAGTATCATCTCTAGCCAGAGATTACATTGAATGGAATGCAAAATCCTACTGCTTAGAATCTTAGTTAACATTTCAACCTACCTTTGGAATGCAATTAGAGGCAGTAACATTGAGTCACAATTTATCTCAGTGTAATGACTTCTGGCTCATATATATATATATATATATATATATATATATATATATACACACGCACATATATATGCCACATATATATATGCCATATATATATATATATATACACACACACACATATAAAAGCTATTAAAGAATGAGAAATGAGACCAAGAGCTTTCTTCTTCACAATTAATATTTACTAAGTCTCCAGGGCTGAAATTACCTCAGTCTTTTCCTTCAACTCTACAATCACAGCTGTAGTGTTTTTCCATTACTATAGCAACCACAGGAATGCAAGCATTGTGTTTCCTTCTCTGTCCAAAACATATAAAAGGGGCCAAAGTAGCAACAACCACCAGGAGACAGATAAATACCCTAAAAAATGGTCATAATTAAGAATTTACATTTATGGGAGTATTTTGAAAGCACATCTGATTTCAGCATACTTAGATCATTCAACTGTAACAAAATACATATTCATTCAAGTTTATTGAATCAAGATTCATTAGTTTCATTTACAGAGACTTTCCACAAAGGAATCCTAAATTTACCAGTTTTGTCTTTTTGTCTAAACAAATGATAGAAAAAATCTCCCCCATTAAAGTTATAGAGAATTTTCCAAATTACATAAAAACAATGTCTTATTTATACCCAAAAGGGAGTTATAAAAGGACAAAAGTATAAGAATCTAATGGGTTGATCCCCAATTTTGTTATTTATACTTCAAAATCATAGTAATAGTAAGAACATTCCTTCATGCCTACATTATACCTTTAATCTAAATTCATTATAAAGTAACACAAGCATGGTATTTTAAAAAGAGCTCAATGGAACTTTCAAACATCTGACTCCCATTCTGCATATCTATGGTTGTGACTGAAGGTTGTGACTTTAGAAGTCCTCAGTCCAATTTTGCTATAATAAAACTAATTTTAATGTAAAAGACCTGTGGTGTAAATAACAGTATTCTTCAGTGTAAATCAGTAATTTTAGGTTTTGGACATAGACACATTTGTAGATTTGGTTCATAAATGTATTTGGGGGAAGGGAGGGTAAAGGGGATTTAAAATATCCTTCTCCATCACCTATTGTGATCTCTTTTCTCAGAAAAAAAGAACTGATAAAGAGGTAAAATGATGATGTTGTAGGTAGATTGACAGATATCTCAGTTCTCACAAAGAAAGGTTCCCATCATTTAGTAATTTTTTTTTAATTTCCAAGGAAGATGGTTGCCCTGATTATTTTCTAAGGGCACACATATTAAATGTGTGCACTAGCCCTGCCAGTCTACAAAGGGCTCTTCCTTAGAAGATGGACTCCTACACCAATGTGTATGATCTACTGAGATAAGTGCTACACTAGATGCATTTACAAAACACAATGGAAACACACAGGATGGGCCCAACTTTTCCTGAAGTAGCTTCAGAGAGGGAGGATTGTTTTCAGTTGGGTATTAAACACTTTGCATTCACCAGATGAAGATATGATTTTAGGCACAGGAAGCCAAGTGGAAGAAGTGTGCAAGAAGATGAAGCAGAAAATGAGCAGGGAATGGAAGAACTAGCAAATTGGTGACAATTTTAAAGGGATAACTGGGGAGATGGATTATAGTTTACTATAACAAGAAAACTGTTATACTAAACCAAAGGAGAAGTTAAACAAAGAAGTTATGGTAAAATAGAGATTAATTAGAAAGATATTTAGGAAGGAGACTTTACAGGACTTACCTTGGGTACATCTCAGTGTCAATAAAATAGACTAGTTGAAAATAACCATAACTTCTTTTTGTTGCTATATAATTGACCTATAACATTATATTAGTTTCAGGTATACAACATTATGACTTGATATTTGTGTATATTGAGAAATGATGGCCACAATAAGTACAGTTAATGTCCATCACTTCATATAGTTACAATTTCCTTTTCTTAGGATGAGAAGTTTTAAGATCTACTCTCTTAGCAACTTTCAAATATATAAGACAGTATTACTATAGTCATCATGCTATACATTCCATCCCCATGGTTTTATTTTAAAACTGGAAGTTTGTACCTTTGGATCATCCTCATCCATGATAACTTATCACTGGAAAAACATAAATGGCAAAAAGTGAGATATATATAAACTTCTAGATTTGTTCAAAAAACTATGTGTCAGCTTCTCTACTTTGTAGTATACTCCACTCATTATGCCCTATCTTTGCTCTCCAGTTTACCACCACGATAGTTAAAAATACAGTTAGTTTAGCACCTTCTCTGACATTTAACAGAAATTGAAACACTTACCAAAGTAATATGTAAAAAATGCCACAAAAAAGTAAACATGTAACCTCTTGTACTCTTAAACTAAGAAATTTAAATATTTCATAATTATTTTTCCTTAGTCCTTTGATCTCCATTCCTTTCAGAGAGAAGAAAATACTTTTTAAAAGGTAGCAATCTGGCAAATATACTTTTAAATATTAAGGAAAGAATAGCATATCACAATCATATTGTAGAGAAAAAAATCTACTTCAGTATTTTTTAAATTCATTTTATTATTTTGTACTTTAAGAAATAACTATAGCTTGGGACACCTGGGTGGTTCAGTCAGTTGTGTCCAAATTTGGTTTCAGCTCAGGTCAAAATCTCAGGTCCTGGGATTGAACCCCCTGTTAGCCTCCATGCTCAGTAGGGAGTCTGCCTGAAGATTCTCTCCCTCTACCCCTCCCCCTATGTCCCTGTGCCCATGCACTCACTATCTCTCTCAAATTAATAAATCTTTTAAAAAAAAGAGAAATAACTATAGTTTTGTAACATGTTACATAACTATGTAACATTACTGTAGAAGCTTCTGCCTTGTAAGGACAAAGTAAGACAAAAGACTATAATCATATGACCTCATTACCATTAAAGCATGAGAAAAAACAGTATATTAGAAAGATTAAAAACATATCACATTCTCTATCTTACCTTCATTCAATATTATGTTATGATTTATATTGTTGTATATCATTCAGTGCCCTTGCCTCTAACTGCTGCATTGTAATAGGTCACATCTATCACATTTCTTATGTAGTTTATTTGCATTAGGCAGCTAGGCTTCCTTTACCTCTCTGCTACCACAAATGTCACTGTAAGAAATAGACTTAATTTTGCTAAGCCTATAAGATTGATTTCCAGAATGACTACTTAGATCTATGCTTTCACTAGCAGTGCAAAAAAAATTAGGTCTTCCCACACTTTTGCCAACATTTGCCAATGGCCCCCTTTCTTAATTTTTGCCATTCTGAGTGAAGTGAATGATGGTTATTGATATATGAATTCACAACTCTTGCATTTCTAGTAAATTCAAACATTTCTTCATACACTTGAAAGCCATTGGTAGTTCCCCTTCTATGAATTGCCTATTCATGCTAGTTACCCATTTTCCAATTTTGCTTATAGTTTTATATATTTGTTACTTAATTAAAGTCCCATATGCACATAAACTCCCCATGTTTTACAGAGATAAATAAGTATTTTACATGGAACTCTGTTTGCAAAGCTCCTACCTGTGAACAGTCTTGCAAAGGTATTTTTTTCCCTTTCTAAAACTTAACCTAACAATTTTAAGGCATTATTTATCAGAAACTTTATTCTTCAATGTTCACATTGCCTGAGAATTTACAGTAAGTGAAAAATTCAATTGAGATGAAAATCTACATACAGAGCATTGGGAATCTTTAAAATTCCTGAAACAGCAGAAATTCTACTAGAAGAATATGTCAGAATATAGTGTTGCCAATAAAATCATAGTTACAAAGGCTGTATAATAATTCATTTCAGAAACATTTATTGAGTGGTTATGGAGTATCAAGTGCCGCATTAGGTACAGGGAATACAGACGTTACATTTCAGCTCCACACAAAAAGCTCATCATCTGGTTAAGAGAACACACATGCAAACAATTATTACAGATTCCTTGCATACTGTATAGATATTCTTACATGCAGTGTGCTATGAGAAATCAAATGACAGGAAACCTTTGCTGGGTGAAAGGGAAGTATTTTGAAGATGAGTCTAAGGTGAAGCTGAAGTGTAAGGGATACACATTGGTGGAGTGCCCCGGCAGGGGAGGGAAACTGTCTTCTGGGAAGAAAAGCAAAGTATATGCAAAGGCCCTGAGGTGTGAAGGAGCATAGCAGGTTCAGAGGATTCTCCACTGTTCCTTACTACTACAATCCTGGATATGTATCCAGCTCTTGCTGGAGTGAGATAGGAGACTGGGGAGATATGCAGGAAGCATGTGATGAAAGGTTTTTGTGTCTTCTTTGGAGGCCTCCAAATACTGGATACACAACTACCAGAGGCTTATAAGCACAGATATCAGGCATCAGCCTGGGAATTGGGGATAACAACAAGCCCCTGTTGAAGGGTGTGAAGTGAAGACTGGCAATCCTAACTTACATTTTCAATGGTTAATCTAGGTGCCATGTGGAATAAAGAGCAGGAATTGAAGCATTGAGGCTAACTTACATTACTATTGCAATAAACCAGACCTGAACTAAAGCAAAAAAGTAGTTATGATATAATTATGGGAAATAAAACATTGCAGATACAAAGCTGTGGTAATTAGCATAATCATCATTTGAAGAGTACTTTACAGTATAAAACATCCAAATGAATTGTCTAACTCTTGCAGTGCTCTCTGAGAATAATACTATCATTGCCTCCATTTTTTTACGTGGATACTAGCACCATACCCAAGGAGAATAGTCAGGGACTGGAAGGACAGAGATGCTGTCTTAATTGACTTGAATTCATTCATTTATTCACTAAACATTTAATGAATAGCTTGTGCTGTGTGTCAGACACCACTTCTATGAACAGGGGTAGTGGGGTGGGATTCCAACAAAATAAAGTCTTCTTCCTACAAGAGTTTGTAGTCTAGAGAAAGAAACCAATAAGCAAACAGCCGATTACAATGCAGTACAATGGGTGTTCTGATAAGGGCTAAGCCAGAACTGCCTGTCAGCTCAGAAATGTGTGATGTACGTTAAAGACTTAAAGCCAAACCAGAAAGGAAAATCCATTGTATGAAGGCTGGCAGGCCTGGAATTGATGTATTTTCCTAAAAGTCACTTAATGTTGCTATGATAGCACTTCTAGAAGGCTAAAGTCAGAAAGAGAAAAGAAAATCATCAAGCACAGAGCAAAGATGACTTCTTGGCAGCCATTTAATTTCTTTCTATTGACAGAGCTCACAGAAACAATGGATGTGGTAACTCTAGGTAAACATCTAAAACAAATGAGATAGCTATGTAGAATATCCCCCAGTTTAAAGAGCCAAGGTTTAATCATCAATACCAGCACATAGACTAAAGAGGTGAAACATAGTAAAATACCAAGAATTAAGGAAACTGGATCAGGTAACATTGTTTGCACTAAAGGATAAACATGTCAAATTGGGCTTAATTACCAATGATGCCTACAGCTTTGCCAGCTGTGTTATAATTCAAATCACTCCTCCACTTCAAAATGTTTGAGCATTTGTTTTGTGATACATGAGAACATCATGTAAAAAGTGCCAATTCTAGACTGAGTTAAAAAAAACAAGAATTCATATTTTATATTGCATGAGGACATTATCCACAAAATGTTCAAGTAAATTAAGAATTAGAGTATTTGCCTATTAAAGATAAACAGAAAGTTTGGGGTTTGGGGGAACTGAGGGTAGGGGTGGTTGGGATGATTGCCTGAAGACCAAGCCATTATTTTATCATCAATTTCACTATATTTTTTCTTAGTATAGCACATAGTGTTCAGAATATTCACGTCTGAGGGATACAAGTCTAAGGGACAATGTATTTCTGTCTTTGATAAAGCTGTGGTAGATTTTGGAGAAAACACTGGAGTTAAAGCTGGAAAGTCCATGGTTTGGTCTACCTCTTGCCAGCTGTGTGTCCTTGGGCAAGCCACTTAATAGCTCTGAAATGCAAATTCCTCAGGCAATTTCACATAAAGTTGTTGTGATGTTTAAGTGAGATAACATGTGCCAGCATTTACAAAACAATAAAATGTCACATAAATATCAGTTATTTATTACCCTATGTATAATTGTAAAGGGCATTATTAAACTCTAATCAAAACCAAAACAGTTAAGATAAAAAAAAAACTTTTTGACTAGAAGCAGGCTTTATCTGCTTTCATTACCTTGTCACCTCATAATATTCATGTTGAAGTTTTTTTTTTTTTTTTTTTTTGGAAGATGTAGGATCATAATTGATGGGGTCCAACAGAACACAATCCAGAACTTTGGAGAACAAGGAAAAGATTAACATTTTTCAAGTACTATAGGGAAACTGTAGTAATTAAAGAGTACGTTTTTCTGAGAATTTCTATACTCAAAACCCCTACATAATTAACTATTCCTCTGTCCCTTCTTGGTTTGGGTTAGTAATTTTATACTCTTCTTAAGGGAGAGAAACAAAGGTTAAGTGACTAATACAAAGCTCAAGCTAGAAACAATCCTTAGATCTTCAGACTCTGAATCCAGGCCTATATTAGCTATGTCACAATAAACCTTTCAAGTTGCCACTGACTCATATAAAACATCAGCCCATTTGTGCCATTGTTCCTTTATCTGTTGTGCCTATTTGAAATATTACCTTGTTTCATAACAGATAAAAGAGAGTGACCTAAAGCAGGCACATATTCCTTCCACTACCACCTCTGTATCTTGAGAGATTCAAGCCACATCTAATGAGAAAATCTTCTGTGAATAAAAATGGCAAACAAAGAACTTCTAAGAATTACATAGAAGAAAAATTTTAGGGGGAAGATTTTTCTCATTAGAAAGAGTCTTATAATTGGTAAGATGAAGTTCTGACAGGGGTAACATTAATTGTTTCCTTGAGTTCTGTGATAAGCCTATTTAGGAGGAAATACATGTTCCCTGGTTATTACATAAGTAGTTCCATTATAAGCTCAGAGATACAAACAGCAACAACAGTAATAATTACATAGCATATACTACCATGTCATGCACCGTTCTATGTATTTTAAGTATTACCCAGTTGTCCCTATGCATCACCAACACTATCTCCAGTGTACAAAAAAACGTTGCCAATATTTACCCCACTGTTACCCTTCAAGTAACAACAGTAATCTTTTTTTTTTTTCAGATTTACCATTCAATAATTTATCAGTTCCATCAAACACCCAGTGCTCATCACATCACATGCCCTACTTAATGCCCATCACTCAATTACCCTATCCTTCCACCCACTTCACCTCCAGCAACCCTCAGTTCTTTTTCCTATAGTTAAGAGTCTCTCATGGTTTTTCTCCCTGAGGACTTCCCCTTCCGTTTTCCCTCCCTTACCCTATGGTCCTCTCTGCTGTTTCTTATATTCCACATATGAGTAAAACTATATGATAATTGTCTTTCTATGTTTGACTTATTTCACTCTGCATAATACCGTCCAGTTCCAAAAAAATAAAAATAATAAAAAAATACCCTCCAGTTCCATCCACACCAATGTAAATGGCAAGTATTCATCCTTTATGATGTCTGGGTAATATTCCCTAGTATGTATGTCTGTCTGTCTGTCTGTATGTATGTATGTATGTATGTATCTACATCTTATCTTCTTCATCCATTTATCTGTTGATGGATACCTCAGCTTTTTCCAAAGTTTGGGTATTGTGGACATTGGTGCTATGAGCATTGGGGTTCAGGTGCTCCTTTGGAATCTGTATTTTTGTATCTTTTTGGTAAATACCTAGTAGTGCAATTGCTGGGTCATAGGTAGCTCTATTTTTAACTTCTTGAGGAACCTTTTCCAGAGCAGCCACACCGGTTTGCATTCCCACCAACAGTGTAAAAGGGTTCTCTTTTCTCCACATCTTTACCAACGTTTGTTGTTTCCTATCTTGATAATTTTACTCATTCCGACTGGAATAAGGTGGCATATCACTGTAGTTTGATTTAACAACAGTAATCTTTAGGAAACTCTAAAGTAGTTCCTAAGGACCAGCTTCCTGCTAGAAATACAAGTTTCCCCCTCCTAGCAAAACCACCACCTAGAAAACAAGCAGGACAATTTTAATCCCCTCTACTGAGGATTTAGTACCAAGAGGCAGGAGACATTTTGAGAAACAAAATAAATTTTTTGAGATATATAAGAAAGAAATTTCCTTCTAGATAATATACAAATAAAAACCTAACTTCCTTCCTTGAGGGAGGTCACTGAAATCCGACTTACACCAAGTGCAAAAGGCCTTTTGCAGCAGATAGATTTTTGCTAAGTGTTAGCAGAATCATTCACACTGAAAAAACATCTGCTTCCCAAAAATTGCACTTATTTGTGCCATAGAAAATAGGAAGAGAAATAACGAGAGCCAGTAGAAATACAGGCACAATAGCTCGATGCTTCACAGATGGCATTTGAGCAATTGCAGACATAAACAAAGCACTCTGCAATGAGGATATGGGCTCGGGTTCAAGGAAGTGATCAGCATGTGGGTCTGTAAGATGTGTGGGCCAGTACAGATCAATGGGAGTGAAGACTCAAAGCCAGGATGATGACAGGAGGGGGTCTTGTATGACCCTGTTCCCCAACAATATGCCAGTGAATGAGCAGGTAAATAGCAGACAGACAGTTTGCTGTTTTGTTTTGTTTTGTTTTAACTTAAAAGTTGAATTCAGTTGTTTAGAAAACTGTCTAGTATGAATTCAATTCATCTTTAACCAGTCTTTTGCTGAACTTAAGAGCCTACTGTCATATGCTGCCTTCGTGTCTTGTTAGGGAAAAGAATTCCCCAGCCTGTTGTGACCAAACAAAATTGTGGCCACTATTTTGGGAGGTCCATATGAGGCAGACCAGACAGCAGCCTTTTTGGAAAAAAAAAAAATGCTTTTCTTGAATCAGCACACTCGTCTTGTTTATATCCTGAGCACAGAGCATGAAGAGAGAGCAAGCGGATTACTTGTACTAGCACCATAACCCTTTACAGAGCAAGAAGCAGATATTACCGCACAACAGCAAAAGCATGATAGCCTGACCTAAATCTGAAGCAGTTTTAATTAACTTATAAACTAAACTTAAAATAACACCCAATCTCAACAGAATTATACTTAGTTTTTCATTCCACAACACTGTGTTGAATCTGGAAATAAAGGCTAAGGGCACAGTTTGTCTTCTTAACTGGCCAAGTACTGCTGATATGAAAGTAAAATAGTTCCAAAATAGTAACCATAAAGCTTTTTATAATTATGAAAAGCTATATCAGAGGATAAAGCTCCAGTTACTTAATTCCATTAAATATCTACTTTATAATGCTAAATACAGGTGAAGTACATTATTGTTGCTATTTAAAATAAGATGAAATGTTAAGCTCTTTAGAGACTATAAAACAGTAGAGCCAAATTTTCATACTTATAACTCGATATGACTATTTCTACAGAATAAGAACCTGGCTTAAGTTGTGTAATCATTTAAAAGGTCCCAATGTCTCCTTCCTGGCTCTCTTCTCACCTCTCAAATGTCAAAAACACATTTCCTGACACAGCTGAGATGCATGCCAGCTCCCTGTCAATGAAAAGTAAGAATGAGAACTTTGACACAATGGCCATCAACAGCTCTCTGTGGACCGCCACTGTTTGGAACTTGTTTCTCTCTCTGGTGATGAAACATCTTGGTGTAGTGCCTCTCCTCTCAGTTCTATATCCTTTTCAAGCAATAGTTCCTTTGTGGGACTTTTCAAGATTCCAAATAAGCCATGCAATTTGTCTCTATTCTCAGCCACTACTTGGTTTTGGAACACAAAACCATTTAAAATGATCCAGCACCAAAATAATCAAACCCTTAATTGTCTAGCATTCCTGTAATTCTGCAGTGACTGGAAACCTAAAAGAAAATACATACCCAGGAAAATAATCCAATGTGTAAATGTTAAGCTCAGTGGAAGTTTAGAAATAAAATGATAAATAATGGAAAATTCAATTAGGACAAAAGTAATGTCGCAGCTAAATAGGGTTGTATCATTTTGCCTTGTCATTTTATTTAGGGAACACAATGTTGGTTTATTTACAATAACTAGTATATGAGTTTCCAATAAATATCTGCTCTCAGCATTCATAGTAGTGACTGGGCATCCAGGTATCTCTAAATAGGAATGAAAACAGAAGCAGAGGAAGGAAGAAATACATAGCATTGGATATAATAATAATTTAAAAATATTCAGGGAAGAGTAATAGATATTCTGAGGATATATTCTTTGGAAAAATATACCGTGTGCATGGTGACAGACGGTAGCCACATTTGTGGTGAGCACAGCATAACATAATAAAGATACTGAGTCACTACCTTATACAACTGAAACTAATGTAACAGTGTGTCAAGTATACTCAAATTTAAAATTTTTTTAGGGACACTTGTGTGGCTCAGTGGTTGAATGTCTGCCTTTGGCTCAGAGCAGGATTCCGGAGTTCCAGAATCAAGTCCTGCATCAGGCTTCCTGTGGGGCACCTGCTTCCCCCTCTGCCTAATGTCTCTGCCTCTCTCTCCTCTCATGAATAAATAAATAAAATCTTTAAAGTAAAAAATAAAATAAAATTTATTTTAATAAATAAATATTTTATTTAATAAATATTTTTATTTAATAAAGTTAATAAAATAAATAAAATTTATTTAATAAAGTAAATGAAATAAAGTTAAAAATAATAATGATGAAAAAATACTGTGTCAGTGAAGAACTGCATGGAGAAGAGACCTCAACTTCTTGTTCTCTGGTTAAGCCTGAATAAATGGGAACGCTGCCTGACACATTTAAGACACAAAAAACATGCTGAAAGAATAAATGCAATCATTCATGATAAAACTTACCTGCGTGATTCACAGTACACATGACCCAATCAAAGGCCTTAAGTCCTGCCATTAAAGAAACCTATTTACTCTCTTTTCTAACATACAATTTATAAAACTTATCTGACACAGAACACTTTTTGGGGGGAGGTCTATTCATATTTCAAGGACTTGATATAAGAAATGTGTCTAAGGAATAGAAATTTAAGGACTATCCATTAAGGGCAGCATACTGACCCAGAACATACAGACACAATTTGTATCCTCAAAGAGCTTAGAGTCACATGGTAAAGACCGATCCATATCTATGAGATATATATACATATATTTCATTACAATAAAAGAAAGACCAAGATAAAACATACTATATTTATTATCATAAATACTTAAAATATACTTATACATTTTTATATATTTTACTACTATAAATACTAATTAATATAACATAGTAACAACTATTGTACTTTACTGTTATAATCTATCATAAAATAGTAACTAATATCGTGGTCATATAATAGTATTAGACTAATATAAAAGTTATTGAAGGTTAGAGGCTCTTACAGTAAAACCAAACTTACAAAGGGAGAGTAACAAGAGTAAACAATTTTTTTAGATGAACTCTCAGTTTAGTATAAGATTTTAGTGAATTAAATATATAAAAATGAAATAAAATTCTTGTTTCTCTTCTAAATCTTCCTAGTTTTCCATTATATACAAAATCACCTTAAAATCAGATCATTCCAATGAATCTTTTAACATGTATTAGTCATAACATCTCATTTTTAAATTTGTAGGGTTAGCCAGTCATCACTATAAATTCTCAATCACAAGATAACAAAAGAAACATGAGGGTAAGTATTTTTTGCTCCTTTGCTCATGTTATATGCAACGTTGTTTTAAAAAAGTTCAAGAAAGCTTATACAAACACATATACCCAAATATGCACAGCTGCTCAGAGGTAAATCTAAGATTAAAAATTTGAGGCATTCTAAAAAAAAAAAAAAAAAAAAAAAAAAAATTTGAGGCATTCTAACTGCAAGCTTTTCTGATGTTCATAAAAGATATAGCATGTCCCAATCATGTGCTGTCTCTAAAGTGTTATTCCATTTTTTTTAACATCACTGTTGAAAATCCTAATGGGACAACTCTTCTATAAAAAGGAATCAGGGCTTGAACTTCACCAAAAGTGAGAAGCAGAATTCTGGTCCCAGTGGAAATAAACACATGTATGGGTAATAATAACAAACACCAATGATAAAGTCCACACAGTTTATAAAACATGTCCTCAGAAAGTCCCCTATAAGACAGAAGAAAACTAATCCTCGTTCATCTAATGAGCAACTATATTCTAGATGGAGTGTTTGAACCTTTACATACATGATACCATGTAGACCTCCAACAATATTTACAAGTTCTCATGATACCATGATTAAAAATATCAACACTGGGGGTTTGGAGAACAATGTGATCATTTCCAAATCTCCTCCTCACCCACCCAAAACAACAAAATCAACAAGGGTAAGAATTAATCCACATTGGACCCATGGCTTCAGCATTAGATTAGACCACACTCCAAGTTCAAACCATACATAAGTAGAAGAAAGCAAAAACACACATTCCAACAGAGTTTCTATCCCCTGTCCACACTGCAACCAGCCTGTGGATAGAGAGAATAATGAAGGGAAAACTGAAAAGGCTCTGTGAATGAGCAAAAGATCTATTTAGAGGAAACATAAATATAACCCCAGGAAAATATCTCCAGGAAAAGGAAGTGAAACATAAATGCAAAAAAAAAAAAAAAAAGATGTAAACAGGTATAGACTTGTTAGTTCATGGGCCTGGCAATGGAGAAGGAGGTTGAAAAGTCAGGGTACCAGAAGTGGTGAAACTCATATGAAGTAATATTTCTGAATTTCTATAGATGGGGAATGAGAATGGGGGACAACAGAGAGTTTGGACTTATTTAACTGAATTACAGTTTGTGTCATGTGGCCATCCACAGAAGGATGCATTTTCAACTCTGGCCCCAATCAGGAATCAAGAGCAGTAAAACATTCTGATACCTCACTCCTTCCAATCCCAGCAGAAGTATATGATCAGAGAACAGACTCTCCAGTTAGAAAGTTGACCTGTAGTACTAAACAAATGAAGGAAGTCAATGCTGGTGTAATAAATGGCTCAAAACATTCCACAGGACTTCCAAAGGGGAAAAAAAATAAAAACTTCCATAGTAATGGTGTTAATATTTAGAGATCTTAGAGCAATTGTAGTAGTATGGACAAAGTATTTTCTGCAAATAGAAACAAGGCTACTAGGGGCACCTGGGTGGCTCAGTCGGTTAAGCATCTGCCTTCAGCTCAGGTCCTGATCCCAGGGTCCTGGAATGGAGCCCAAGTCTGATTCCCTGCTCAGTGAAGAGTCTGCTACTCCCTCTCCCTCTACCATTCCTCCCTGCTCATTCTCACTCATATTCTCTCTCTCTCTCTCTCTCAAAAATAAATAAATATAATCTTTAAAAAGAAGAAACAAAGCCACTGAAACAGAAAAAAAGCACAAAAGAACACGAGATAAGCAAAATCAAGAACACACAGAAGATCATAAATACCTGTGTGAGACCAGAATTGAACAATTCTCTTATCCATACTCTTTCTTGCCCATATCTATTTTCGCCAATTCCTGAATAAAATGACTTGAGGTCTGCAACATTTGTTCTCTAGGTTGGTATTTAATAATCCTTAGGTTAACTGAATAGAATTCTATTTCATTGGTCATTCGCAAAGATTACGTATATCATGGATGATATGTTACATATATCATCATATATCATGGAGTTCTGGATTAAAGAATGTTTCTAAGTGTTTATATTCAGATGTCCGTGGCTGTGTGAACTCTACCTAATTACTACAATCATATTTGGGGACTTAAAATATGGGGTCAGGAAAACCAGTTAAGTTACACCCTTCAAAAAATATACCTTCCCCACATTTGTTTGTTTCCATGTGTTACATGTGACACCTTCACTTGTTAAGAATTTTAACTGAAATAGAAAGCAGCTAGTTTTGCAGAATACAGGTAATGATGTGAACAAATTTATTTCCATGTATTTGTTATGTATCCAATTACAGACACCCATTTTAAGTTCATAAGATAAAGATATTTCTTTGTTTTCATCCAATAAAGTTTCATGCAAGGGACTGAATGAAGGGTCTATTTCCAGGAGACTGTTTTTGCCATTGAAAACTCTGTCTTCTTCAGGCATTTGCTGAATGATGCATTAGCAGGAGCTACAAGGATCACATTGTTTCACACCAAATAGCCTCTACACTTTGATTCATATATCACACATGTTCTGTTTCTTACATTTCTGTTTTCACACCCACTACCTAAGTGCAAAGGGATTTGAAGACAAGTACCACAGTTTTCTAACTTTCAGCTGCTTTGGTTGTATTGATGGAGGAAGTTATGGAACATGTAGAAAATAGAATCAAGATTAAGGAGATCATATTTCTGTTTTATGCCCTGTGATATAGTGAAGTTCACCAAGTAACAATTACTCAAAACATTCATTTTAGATTATTTAGCTTCACTGAAAATCCCTTAAGTTGGCAAATACAATTTTTTAAAAATATCATTTATTCTAGAGGAGAGCCAAAGGTGTGACTTCATGGAATGTGAAGGAGGCTATCAATAACAATAAGTGGTTGTTACATAAAAGAAATTGACATATAACTCTCTTTATCTTTTGAGAAAATTAAAACAAGGAAGTGAGTTTAAATGACTCCAGGAAAGTTTATTTCTTATAGATACTGAGATATAATAATGAGGACAGTTACATACTTTTCTTAATAGTGTTCAAAAATACATGTGCATTCTGCTAATGAGTCCTGAAAATTTTAGTAGTTATACTGTCTAGTGATGCCCAGATTCTAAAAAGTTAATTAAACTGATAACCTTAGGGAGTCTTGTGTAATACTACTAACTTACATTTTATAAATTAATTTAGATAAGTTCCTGATCCACCAAATGAATAGGTAACACATGTTCAACTCCCTAATTAAGGTTGTACTCTTAAAATAATAGAACTAATTTTATAATGGAAAGGACCCTAGTAACCAAATAATTATGCTCTTTCATTCTACAGAGGATGAAAGTGAGGCTAAAAAAATATTACAGACCTTTTCAATACCAAAGAGTGGCAATAATTAATCCTATATATCTCAGGAATTCTAGTTTCCAAGTCAATGGCTTTTGTCACTACACCTCATTTGCTACTTTATCTGAAACTACAAATTTATTATATGGACATACTGCTATTTGTCAGATCTACCTTGGAGGCAACCTTCCTAACCTCTAGAGTGCCTGGAAAAAGATTTAAGTATCTGTTCTCATACCACTGCACAAAGCTTTTTGCATAATTTTTTAATGACCACCATGGAGCACACAGAGTAAAACAACAAAAGCAGTACTATGCCAATGTTAACAAAATGAGAATGAGAAAAATCAAATAGAAAGGCAAGGGGGTGACTTAGTCACAAATCAAGTTTATGATGGAAGAAGTGAGAGGGTGACCAGAGACCAAAAAGCACAATGCCTAAAACATAGGAAGAACTAAATAAATATTTGAAAATAAATCAAGAGAGGGATACAGAGTAAGTGGTATCAATAAAGTATAAGCATGTGGATTCTTGTCCACTCTCCTTTTATCTTTCTATCCTAATTCACAATGTCCCCTTAACAATAGTTTGCCATCAACTAAACATCTACTTACTACATTACTCTGCTCTACCAAATTCTACTTTTCATTTTTCCTTAGCAAAAATAATCATGGAACACACCTTAGAACTATTACCTTTATTCAACTACATTCTATTTTTCAACTTTATGAAAAACCTGAATAAGCTATTAGAAGCACTGTCTAATAAACCCAAAGACAATTAGGCTGTGAAATGAAAAAAAATGCTTTGAAAACATATTTCTGACAAAGTAGAAAAAATTTTATATACATTTTTATTATATACATGTACATGCACATACAAATTTGACCAAAGTATATGGAGAATACTAAATATCATTTAGCATACATGCCACTTAACCACATCTCACCACTCCAAATGGTTCTAAATATATATTGACATAAAACAAAAAACAAAAATACTAATTTTTCCAAGTAAGGAAGGGCTTAATTAAAATAGAAATTTGGTGCTCAAAAATCATTGGAATAAACACTAGGGCTTTTGGTGGCTAAAACATTTGCCTTTAAAGAAATACAAATCCACACAGAAACATCAATTTGTCAAAGAATAAAGTCAAAATCCCAGTTATTATTCATGAAATCCCTAAAGCATTTTCTAGACATTACAGGTGTAGATACCCATATGCTCTTTTCAAGTAATTACTTGACTACTTGGAAAAGAAGAAAGACAATCACTCTTAAAAATTAGAGGAACTGATCACAAAGGGAGGCCCACTGAAAGCTCTAAAGGAGGAGAAAAGACTGTCAACATCAGCAAAGCTGTGTCTAAAAAGCAACTCCATCAGTGTGGATTTGCATAAAATAATCCAAGGAGCTACACTGTTAGCATCTTTCTTAGGCCCCTTGTATTATTAAAATAAAATTTGACCAAAAACTGTAGGATACCTAGGAATAAACCTAACCAAAGAGGTAAAATACCTATACTCTGAGAACTACAGAATAATTTATGAAAGAAATTGAAGAAGACAGAAAGAAATGGAAAAACATCTCATGTTTAAAAACTGGAAGAACAAACATTGTTAAAATATCAATACCACTTAAACCAATCTACATTCAGTCCAATCCCTATCAAAATATCACAAGCATTTTTCACAGAGAGAGAACAATCCTAAAATTTGTATAGAACCACAAAAGACCCTGAATAGTCAAAGCTACCCTGAAAAAGAGAAGCAAAGTTGGAGGCATCACAATTCCAGACTTCAAGCTATGTTACAAAGCTATAGTCATCAAGGCAATATGTACTGGCACAAAAAAGACATATAGATCAATGGAACAGAATAGAAAATGCAGAATGGTCCCACAGCTCTATGATCAGCTGATCTTTGACTAAGCAGGAAAGAATATCCAATGGAAAAAAGTCTCTTCAACAAATGGTGTTGGGAAAACTGGATAGCAGCATGCAGAAGAATGAAACTGGACCACATTTTTATACCGTACACAAAAATAAGTTCAAAATGGATGAAAGACAGGGAACCATCTAAATATAAGACCAGGAACCATCAAAATCCTAGAGGATAACATAAGCAGCAAACTCTCTGACCTTGGCTGCAGCAACTTCTTACTACACACGTCACCAGATGCAAGGGAAACAAAAGCAAAAATGAACTATTGGGGCTTCATCAAGATAAAAACCTTCTGCAAAGGAAACAATCAACAAAACTAAAGGAGGGATCCCTGGGTGGCGCAGCGGTTTGGCGCCTGCCTTTGGCCCAGGGCGCGATCCTGGAGACCTGGGATCGAATCCCACGTCAGGCTCCCGGTGCATGGAGCCTGCTTCTCCCTCTGCCTGTGTCTCTGCCCCTCTCTCTCTCTCTCTGTGCGACTATCATAAATAAATAAAAATTAAAAAAAAAAAAAACTAAAGGAGAAGATATTTGCAAATGACGTATCAGATAAAGGACTAGTATTATCCAAAATCTATGAAGAACTTATCAAACTCAACACCCAAAACACAAATAATCCAGTTAAGAAATGGGCAGAAGACATGAATAGACAATTTTCCAAAGAAGGTGAATAGATGGATAACATACACATGAAAAGATGCTCAATATACCTCATCATCAGGGAAATACAGATCAAAATCACAATGAGATACCACCTCACACCTGTCAAAATGGCTAAAATTAACAACACAGAAAACAACAAGTCGTTGGTGAGGATGCAGAGAAAGGGAAACCCTCTGCGCTATTGGTAGGTATGCAAACTGGTGCAGCCACTTTGGAAAACAGTATGGAGGTTCCTCAAAAAGTTAAAAATAACACCACCCAAAACTCAGTAATTGCACCACTAGGTATTTATCCAAAGGTTACAAAAATACTGATTTGAAGGAGTACATACACCCCAATGTTTATAGCAGCATTACTAACCATATCCAAACTATGGAGAGAGCCCAAATGTCCATCGACTAATGAATGGATAAAGAAGAGGTGTGTTATACATATATACACACACGTACACACACACATACATACACACAATGGAATATTACTCAGCCACCAAAAAGAATGAAATCTTGATATTTGCAATGACATGGATGGAGCTACAGTATATTCTGCTAATGAAGTAAGTCAGTCAGAGAAAGACAAATACCGTAAGATTTCACTCATATGTGGAATTTAAGAAACAAAACAGATGAACATATGGGAGGGGGGAAAGGGAGTAACAAACCATAAGAGACTCTTAAGGACAGAGAACAAACAGGGTTGATGGAGGGAGGTGGGTGGGGGATGGTCTAGATGGGTGATGGGTATTAAGGAGGTCACTTGTTATGATGAGCACTTTGTGTTGTATGTAAGTGATGAATCACTGGAATTCTACTCCTGAAACCAATATTGTACTGTATGTTAACTAACTAGAATTAAATACGAATTTAAAAAGAAAAAAATTGGGAGCACCTGAGTGGCTCAGTGGTTGAGTGTCTGCCTTTGGCTCAGGTTGTGATCCCGGGGTCCTGGGATGGAGTCCCATTTCAGGCTCCCCAGAGGGAGCCTGCTTCTCCCTCTGCCTATGTCTCTGCCTCTCTGTGTGTGTGTGTCTCTCATGAATAAATAAGTAAAATCTTTTTTAAAAATAAGAAAAAATGAAATTGAATTCAAATGTTTCTTTTTGTTTATAATGTTTTCTGGTTATTCAGAAAAACAGAGTACAGTACAGTGTCCCTTGGCTTCTTCCCCTAAACAAGCACAAGACCCAGACCAGCCTCTGCAGTAGCCCAGCACAAGAGATGAATCTAGACATCAGAAACTAACTACAAAGGAAAGGTCTTCAATGTTAGTTCATCTTGAATAGTTCACGTATTTGGAGGGAACTGATATATCAATATCTGTATTTTCTCTTGTGAACAGTGACTGAGGAGTATAAACATACCTAAAATCATCTAACTTCTTTAAATTTATTTATCTTAATTAAAGAGATATTTCTTAGCTTCTGAGTCATTTGTACAAATTCAGATAGATCACTCCATATTTATGTTTAACCAAAAACGGTACATAGATACAATAAAATTTCACTCCTGCCACTTGAAATACTTAAAACTGTCTGGTTAGAGCCATACTTTACATGGGGTTCTCTTATAATTAGTGTTTGATGAAGAATTACAAAGAAACATACCTAGTCTAAAAGTTAATTCTTTGCTATGGTTTTTCCACATTTCACATCTCACCATAATTTTTCCTTATAAGTAAAATACTTTTATTTATTTGAAAACTAGAACAATTCTCATTGGTAAAAAGTGGTCTGAGACGATGTAATTCATAAGATCCAAGTTATATCCAAGAAATGTGCATACCAACTGAATACCTGAAAAACAGATGACATTACCTAGGTCCTTTATCAAAAGGCTCCTGATTGATTTTTAAAAGGTATGCCCCCAAACCATCTCACAAGTAATAAGGCTACAGCAATCTCCTGCATAATAGACACAGCAAATCCTGCTAAATCCTACCTTTAAATCAAATATTTGCATTTAGCACACATGTTCTTGTCAGTGAATGTTCAGTTCTCAGAAATATAATCTAAATGGAATTCAGACAACTGATGACATATGTCTATGGGGGAACCTGTGTAAGTTCAGAGGACTTATAGCAGTGCTTTCAAAACTATCTTAAAGTAATCACTGGAATTAATTTTGGGAGTTTTCTTGCTTTAACAACATACATGAGACTTTTTTAAAAATAAGACAGTGGAAGACATAATGGTCCATATACAGCCTGTGTTCTAATGTCCCTTGGTTTTGCATGAGAGCCATTCTTAAGGAGAAAAAAAAACTGAAAGTAAGAAGAACTGATAGAATAAAGGAAATACAGAGCTTTGATTCTCCCCCTCTGGATATCCAGGATCTCATATGGTTCCACATCCTCCACAGGTTTTTGATTTTCAAAGAAAGGAATGTGTGTCTTACCATGTGGTCTCTATATCCAGGCACAAAATTATGTTACTGTGTGATTTAATTTAATTCCCTTGAGCTCAAGATATCTGAAATGAATTACTTAATAATAAAATTTTATATTTGCTTTTGATTTTTTCTACTGCACGTTTTTTGGTGGTAGGAAAATAGAATTTTTGTTTGCTTATTAACATGGCAAGGAGTTATATACAACTATAGAGACCTCACGTTCCCTCACAGCAGTGAGTAGGTAGCATTGAGATACTGGATGCACCTTTTAGAAAGAAAAGTCTTGGGACACTGGGTGGCTCAGCAGTTGAGCATCTGCCTACGGCCCAGGGCATGATCCTAGAGTCCCGGGATCGAGTCCCACAACAGGCTCCACACAGGGAGCCTGCTTCTTTCTGCCTCTGTCTCTGCCTCTCTCTGTGTGTGTCTTTCATGAGTAAATAAATAAAATATTGAAAAAAGGGAAAGAAAGAGAGAAAGAAAGAAAGAAAGAAAGAAGAAAGAAAGAAAGAAAGAAAGAAAGAAAGAAAGAAAGAAAGAAGAAAGTCAGTCCAAATCCAAGATATCCAAAATCTTATTTAAAAATATATAATCCCAAATATGACACATCTACCTTTTTCTCTACTTGGTTGGTTCCTCTTAGCATTAATATGTGACCTCAACAGAGAGGAAATGGATTTTTTAAATAAAATTAAATAATCCATATGCTGGCAGGTATATAGGAAGCTGACAGAAGAATTGCCAACCTAAAGGCAAAAGCATAACATTTTATCACTGATGAACTCCCTGAAGTCACACCCAATTTAAATGCACTCTTCTTCTCTATCCACCATGAGCTATTACCATAATTTTAATGTTTTTGGAAAAAACATGGCATAGCTCCAACCATAGCTCAGTAGCCATCTTTCCTGTACTGGGTCTTTTAGCCCTATTCTGACATTTTGTGCCTATCTTGCTTTCTAATGTTGTGCTTTTATCCTTTCCCTAATCCCTCTTTAGCAACTTTCATTTATCTATAAAATGAGGCTAGACCAAAAAAATAATTAAATAATAAAATTAAATGAGTACATACAAACCAATATTATTCAATGAATGTGTAAAGTGATGCTGACATCATGGTCAGGGCTACTGCAATTTTGAATGTGCTGTTATGGTTTCCTTTGAGACATTCTACACACAAAGAAATTCTAAGTAACTAACTACGCAAGAGAATCCAAGGAAGAAAAGAGACCCAAAAATATGACTTTGAGGAATCTGTGTGAGACTTTCATGCTAAAGCAAATAGAGAATTTTGTTCTTAGCTCTTTAAAAACAATAAAGAGTAATCACATTCTGATAGAGTAGCATATCTAAATTTAGAATATGAAGTGCAAATAAAATACACTGGGACGATCAACACATGTTAGGAACAATATAAAATGCAGCTTGAACTAATAAGGGCTTGGCTCTATTTAGTTATGCTAAATTGAAATATATCTACAAAGTGAATTCTGGTTTCCTAAGACTATGGATTAGACGCATTAAAAGTTTAAGTAAATCTCACACCTAAATCATATTTTTGTGGCTTAAGGGTACTGATGCTCTTGTGCACATGCACAAAACAGTGAAGCTGGGAATCACAAGTACATATTTATATCATTAAATCAAATTAGAAATTGTGAAAAGTAATTTTTCTATAATTTTTTTTCTAATTTCTTTTAGCTGTTGTTGCTTCCCTCTCTCAATTATGAAAACTTCATTACATTTGTTGCCAACTTAAGGCATAGAAACAAACCTACTCTCAGACCAACGGTGTAGTCCATGGTCGCCAAAATCTTGTTTAAAAATATAGTATTCTGATGGTGATCCGAGCTTGCTTTTATGCACATCACAACATACAACACATGCTCATCTTTCTGGCAGCATCTGTGTGTTTGGGAAAGTCCCTCTGTAACAGGTCATTTCCTGTAACAATCACTTATATTTTGGTTTAGTAAGAGCACTAACATTTGTTTCACAGACCTTCTCCTTTACCAGTTCAACTTCAAGCTGAATGTAGTTCTTTTAGAAAATGCTAAATTTCCTCAGAGAGATCCAGTGGTGACATACAGATTGTTCCTACAGCCAGAATGATGTGTGGCGTGATTCTCACATGCCACATCATGGCACTAGACAAGCAACTAGCAGTCACTGCTGTCCCTAGAAAACCAGTGACTGGAAGCACCGTCTTTGTGTCTGTTCCAGAAATGAATTCCTGTTATCAGTTCCTGTCTCAGATATTCATTCATGATTCATAATTTCACTCCTTGAGCCCAATCTTCACTAAATAATGTGACAGCTTGACAAAGAAAAAAGTTAAGTGTCCCCACATGAACATCATCCTGAACTTACACACGAACATTTCTTTGGTTACTAGAGCTTCACATTCATACTGGGATAACTTCTCAAGCCTCTAACATTTCACAAGCACTCTTGAAAGGTTGATAAATTGAAAAGATGGCATCTCCTTTTCTGTGCAGTCCTTTGCCAGCCTCCCCAAAATTGCCATGCTGTATTATATAATACTTCCTTAGCTAGATTCCAAGAATTCTATAAGCTGTAATTTAATCCTAGGGAAACTAGAGGATATTAAATGATCTAAACTGTCTTAGCCAGAAATCTCTGATTTGGCTGCCCTTTGAAGTTTGTATCTGAAACTTTTTGATGTCTTAATATTGTTTTAGAAATTAGGGGGGAGAGTTGACTTTGTAAATCATTTTAGGATTGCAAAAATGACATTATGATGATGAATGGCATAAAGTTTAAAAAAAGTTTCTCTGAATATTAAATTAATCGCAAACCAAGGCTGTCTAACATTAGCTCCTGATAACTTAGAGATCTTGTGGCATTCCAGATGCTCTATGAAACAGAAATATTCTGTCTTTATTATGAGCACCTTTCCACATCTGCAATTCTGTTATACAATAAAGTCTTGTTCTTTTGTTGCAAGATTGCCCTGGTTCATTTTTTTATTATTAATTTAAACCATGTGGGTAAAGGGTAATCCAGTAAGCCATAGGATTTCAGATCAGAGCTTTCATACAATCACATGTAACACCAAACATCTGGATATTTAGATGGATGGGGATAGGAAAAAAATTAAAAGAACCAAAGCACTGTCTGAATGAATAGATATTAATTGTGTATAATTTTATACACTTTAAAATAATATACTCTTAGCATACCTTCTATAAACAATGGCCAGGTTATAATAGAAACTAAAAATCATAACCCAATTGCATCAGCCACATATAAATATATAATAACCAAACAGCTTTCAGTAAAAAGACCTTAAAATTATTATAAATTGCTTAAGTAACCTAGAATCACTTTTATTATATCTACAAGCAAGTTTAACAATCCACTTAAAGAGAACATAATATACAAGTCTTCTTGGAGCACTAAGTCACGTGGTTGTCTCTTTAACATAAAACCTGTCTCAGAAACATTTTCCCCCCAGGCACATTACTCAATTATATCCAATAATTAATATTTGACTTCATCTATTTTTGCCAACCGCTGCACTTTTCCTAACCCTACTTACATAAAAGTTTTGATAAAAGGAAGTCATGATGATGTACAATTGGAAAAAAAATCTTATTTCAAATTTTACATTTTTCCAAGGTACCCATAACTTTAGGACAATAAATAATGTAAAGGAAATTTTTAAGAATCTTGCCAATGAATGATTCTCTCCTGCATTTTAGAAGTCTCTTTAAATCAAAGCAAGAGAGTACATTTAAGAAGCAAAACTTGCCATTCTTAGTAAAATACTAGATTAGTATTGTCATATTAAAATGAAACCAAGAAGAGTAGAATGTCCTATTCCGTACCCAAGAGAGGAATAATATGCCTATTCTCCCAAAAAGTTAAAGTTGAAAATCATAAAATTATATAAAATTCTTACAGCAGTCCAAATCAGTTTATTTCTAATGCATGATGCAGATACCAAGGCAGCTCTTCTTGAAAGTTTGCCTGAATGGATGTTATTTGCATTCTGTAATCCAGATGCTGTGTATTTTACTGCATTTGCCAGGTGTGGACATTCAAAAGTAAAAAACCTAAAGATCAAAGAAACAAAGGCTGATCCTGTTGAAATGTTTAGCCACAAGTCATTCATATGACTAGAGACTTTTTGTTTCATGAGGTGTTTACATCCTTTGTTGTTAAAGCTATTTATTACCTTTGAAAACAGTTCACCTTCCTTTTTGAATACTATATAGAGTGTGATAAGGTCTTAATGTGTGTTAAGGGGACATCCATGTTTGCAATGGCAATCACCACCACTATTACTGCAAAAAATCAATTCAATGTTTGGGTTAAAATATAAAAACAGGTCAATGTCTTAACAAAGAGGGAGCTCAGACCCACAAGTAATATGTGATATAAACTGGATAAATATGGAAACACAAAAGCTAAAGTAAATGGGAAGGAAAAAAGTTCTAAAACTCAACTAGGTCCAAAAGGTAGTTAAGGAAGAGGGGGCTAAAGCCACAGGTTATAATTTCTGTAGCAGTGTGCTCTTTTTCTCCTGACAGCTCTCAACAGAGTTGACCCTCTGACTTTAGCATCTCTTTATTCCTTAACTCAGTAAATACTTGCTGGGTACCTGCTTTCTCTGCCAAGCAAGGTACACGCTAATGAAAACAAGCTCCCTCAAGGATCTTACTATCTACTGGAAGAAACAAAGACATTACATTTTTCAGTAGAGCAGGACAGGACGTAGATTGAGCAAAGTCAGGTGGGCAATACAAACACTAAGCAAAAAGACATCTAACTTTTTAGTGCATCTGAGGAGACTTCCCAGAGTGATTTCTATTGCCAGATTAGAAAAAATAAACATTGCATATTAGTCAGAGAAAGGGTAAGGGGTGTGTGACCATGGCAGGAGGAAGAGATGGACAAGTTCCCAAAGATGTAGCAGTGCAACAAATATATGTAATCAACGCAGAAAATGAGGACTCTAAGGCAAGCAATGGGGAGAGTTAATGTATGAAAGGTAAAATAAATAAATAAATAAATAAATAAAAATAATAAATTTCTTTTTTAAACCAACCTCCAGATCATGAAGAATTTTACATCTTTTTTCATCTCTACCACTCCAGGAAGGGAAAGCTATTTCAATTCAGCCTGTACTGTTCCTCACTCAGTTCAAACTTAGGCAAGAAATTCTTAAGTATCATCTGAAAACTATACAGTCCTCCACCACCTGCTCCAAACTGCACCCTATATATTCTTCCAAAATACAGACTTATTCTTTTTTTTTTTTACAGACTTATTCTATTTAAAATAAAAAGAAAGGTACAGAGAACATTTTATGCTGACATCCAAATATTTGCTACTTACTCAAGAAAACATGTATTTTCTTAATCTTCAGGACAATTGCAAATAGCAGTGGGGAAAGACTGGGATCCCACTGGAGCCTTTGCTCAAAAATAGAGAAATTGTGGCTTAATCTCTTTGTAAACAATCTTTTTTGCAGCTACCTTTTACTCCCATTGTTATTATTTATATGGTGATGTTAAGATTAATATTAATAATATGCCATTGGCATCAAGCATCTAATAATATCTGCCAGACACTCCCCTGAGGCTTTCAGGAATTCTATATTTGTTCTTCACAATAAAGACTTATAAACTGATTATAGTCATTATCTTCATTTTACAGAGTAAGGAGTAAGATACTGAGTGTCAGTGATCTAGGTAGATCACAGGTCTGATAGGGACTCAAAGATAGGACGGTGGAAAGTATACAAACATGCAATGGTGAGTTTTCACATATTCTGATAATATACAAACAGTCTCCAATAGAGAAATGAATAAAGATTCATCTTACAAAACAAAAATTTCTCAGGTGTATAGGGTCCCACAGAGAAATGCAGACCGTTCTCTGGAGAATAATGAAAAAACACCTAAGAGATACACTCTCTGGGATTATAAGAATTCTCAGGCTCATCAAAGTCACCCACAGTTGCAAATACATTTGTCTCTTTTTCTTCCTGGACTTCTTTGCCCAATAGGTAACTGCAATAATTAGTTTCAAACTCAGTCCAATCCTTACACATCCAGCAACTACTTATTATTTCTTGCTTTTTGTCCCAGTTATCATAGATAGAAATAAACTATTTTAGAAAAAAGAGAGTCCACATGGCTACGCTGACACATTTTATTTTAAATGCCATTACCCAGGGCACCTGGGTGGCTCAGTTAGTTGAGCATCTGCCTTTGATTCAGGTCGTGATCCCAGAGTCCTGAGATCAAGCCCCACATCAGGTTCTCTGTTCCGTGGGGAGCTTTCTTCTCTCTCTCTCTCTCTCTCTCTCTCAATCTCTCTCGCGTAAATCAATTCTTAAAAAAATAAAAATAAAAATAAATGCAATTACTCATAACATCCCATAAACCTGAGCAACAATCAAGTGTTCCTAATATCTAGTACTGAATATTAATCACCTCCAAAACTTAATGGCCTAAAACAATTACTTATTTCACATTGTTCTGTGAGTTGGCTGAGTTCAGCTGAAGTGGTTCTTGTTTGGGATCTCTCATTTGACTGCAGTTAGAGAGGGGCTGGGGATGGGGTTTTCTCAAGGTTCCTTCACTCACATATCTGGTGCCTGTGTGACATGGTTGGAAAAGCTAGGGGTTAACTAGACATCCATCTGGCTCTCTATGTGGCCAGCTAAACTTCTTCATAGCATGATTCTCCTAGCACAATCAGCCTTCTTACATGGAAGGTGGCTGCACTCAGAATAAGGATTCCAGGACGCTATAATTAAAAACTATCAGTTACTTAAAAGCTAGACTTGGAAAGAGACACAAGGTCACATTGTCATACTGTACTGGTCAAAAAAGTCACCAAGCTCACTTAAATTCCAGAGGTGGGGATGAGACCCTACCCTTCAATGAAAAAAAGGTCAAGTAATTTGTAACCACCTTTAATCTATGATACTAAATTCTTGGCTAGAAATAAATAAAGCCTTAATCTTTAATAATAAGAATAAGAATAATTTAAAATTAATCTCTTAAAAATCTTAAAATTTATTTTTAAAAATGTTAACTTCCTAAATGTCAGAAGGAGCAAAACAAAATGTATTGAAATCCACTATGTTTAATCATTGTTCATAGGAAGAAATGAATTTATATAATATTAGAAATTTAAGTTTGTGTTAGCCTATAACTAGTACATAATGTTGACCAGTGGTTCAAGTGTACTTATTCATGTTAGCCACTAGTCTAAAATTTTGATGGATGGTGTTATTTGTGGATTATAACTTCAATTCAGTTCAGAAGAATTGGCAAAGATGCCAAGATTCAAGATTAGAGGGAAGAAAAATAGCAATTCTTTCATAGAACTTAAAATTATTTTGAAAAGTAAGAATTTATGATAGACTGCATAGCAAATAATATGCTCCTTTTGAATGACTTTATAATGATAGTAACAATTTTCATACACTTCCATGGGAGAATTTTTCTTTCCATAAGTATTTTTTAACGACTATTTAAACAATACTTGATATTCACACAGAATTTAAACCGTACTATAATGGCTTGATTCACTTCATTAGTAAGTCTGTGGGAAAACCAGTGGCCCCTTAATTTGGGACTAAAAGGTTTCTTCCTGTAGCCTTTAATTTAAATTCCCAGGGAGAAACATAGGATATGAGTCTTTAAAGTTAAATATATGAAGTTAGGTTATCTCAAATCCAGTTTTAACAGCACTGTTTTATGCTGAATAAAATGTATGATCCAATCCACAAGAGAAGTTGTGCAAAGACTGTTTGCAATGATAAGAAATAGGAGTTCTATGAGTCCACCACTGGGAAAGAAGACAGATAAAGTGTACATATGCATACTATAAACTATTTTATGGCAATAGGGAAAATACTGAATAGATTTTTTAAAAGATTTTATTTATTCATGAGAGAAACAGAGAGGCAGAAACATGGGCAGAGGGAGAAGCAGGCTCTCCACGGGGAGTCCAATGTGGGACTCAATCCCAGCACCCTGGGATCATGACATGACCTGAGCTAAAGGCAGACGCTCAACCACTGAGCCACCCAGGTGCCCCTGAATAGATATTTTAAAAGTAACATAGATATTAAAATGTAATGCTGAATAGAAAAAAATAAGAACATTAGATCTATATAATGACACAATTTATATAAACTAAAAATCCACACAACAATATAAATATATAGTTTTTGTAAGAACAAATATAAACAGAAGATTATACCTCAAACACTCTAAGATTGCTCATAAGGATAGGATATAGGAGGGAAATTGCAAATAAAATAAGGTAAATGATTTTTTAAATAAACAGAGAAACTTTGCACTGGCTAATAACATGAATTGCTACAAACTGAGTAGTTATTCTTGATTTAGTCCTTTTCACCACATAAAACAAGTTATGAACCAACTACTGTCATCTATTTTTAAGTTATAAATTACTAGATATTCCAGATTTTATTCGACAGACTGATAAATACAAATACTTTTTGGTTAAAGGTCATATTGGACAAAGGAAACTATTAGAACATCACTGTACATAAAAATCAATCATATTAAAATTACTTTTAATATGGAACCAAAAGTAAGCCTGCTAGAATCTTCCAAGATCTATTCACAACTTTCCAGCCCAAGTTAATGGGCTCTTTAAAGCATATCTTAAAGGCTGGCCTATGTCCAAACAACTGCTTCAAGAGACTGGTCATAAAGCTATATTAAGCCAGAGAGGATTCTGGGAATATAGTGGTATAGCAAGCACCAGAAATCTGTCTCCCCACCTAGACTGCAATTGCACTAGCAAAATCTGTCTGATGCAACTATCTGGGGACTCTGGAGACCATGGAGGTTTGCAATCTCCAAGAGAAGGCCTGGAGGGTCAATTGTAGTTAATTTTTGGTCAATTTCAGCTCTTGGCACAATCACAGCAATCTGGTACCTACTCCCCAGCCACATAACAGGCAGCCATACAAGCACTCCAGGAACAGCTTATACATGGTTTCTAAAAACCCCAATGGGTAAAAAGGACCTTATTTTCCAAATATCAGGGATCTGTGCTCTGATCACTGGATGCTACTTCTAATCATAAAGATGTAGACAAAGAGGTAGGTGGCCACTTTTGCTATACCTCCCCCCATTGTTGAAAGCTCTTGTCCTATAAAACCCTTAGAAGAAAACATAAGGGAAAAGCTTCATGGCATTAGATTTAGCAATTATTTCTTGGATATGACAACAAAGGTATAAGTAACAAAAGAAAAAAAAACAGACAAATTGGACTTCACAAAAATTTAAAAATTATATACATTGAAAGATACTATCAGCAGATTAAAGAAGAAACCCATAGAATGGGATATAATATTTGGAAACCAATATCCAGAATACATAGATAACTCATAAAACTCAACAACAACCAAAACCCAATTTGAAAACAGGCAAAGGACTTGATGGACATTTCTCTACAGAAGATATCCAAATGACCTATAAGCACATGAAAAGATGATCAACATCACTAATCATTAGGGAATTACAAATGAAAATTACAATGAGATACCACCTCATACACCTTAGGATAGCTACTATTAAACAACAAACAAAAAATAACAAGGATTGACAAGGATATAGAGAAATTAGAACCCTTGTGCACTGTTGATAGAAATATATAGTTGCCGTGGGAAGCAGTATCGTAGTTCCTCAGAAAGTTTAAAATAGAATTATACGATCCAACAATTCCACACTGGGTATATATCAAAAAGAATTGAAAACAAGGTCTTTAAGAGATATTTGTATATCCATGTTCATAATAGCATAATTTAAAATAGCTTAAACATGAAAGCAACTCAAGTAACCATCAATGAATGAACAGATAAATAAAATGTAGTATATTATATCTGGGATATAAATGTAATATATATACATATTCACATATATATAAGTATATATATACACACATATATATAAGTATATACATATATATATACTTAAATATTATTCAGCCTCAAACAGGAAGGAAATGCTGACATGCTACAACATGAATGGACCTTGAGAACACTGCTGAGTGAAATGAGCCAGTCACAAAAGATAAATATATCTTAAGGGAAGTACTCAGAGTAGTCAAAATCATAGAGAGACAAAGAATGAAAGTTGCCATGAGCTGAGGGAGGGGAGAATAGGCAGTTATTGTTTAATGTATATAGTGTTTCAGTTCTACAAGATGAAACAGATTCTAAAGTCAGGTGGTGATCTATGTACAATATGAATGTATTTAATACCATTAAACTATACACTTAAAATGGCTGAGATGGTAGATTTTATGTTATGTATATTTTACCACAGAAAGTGGAGGAAAAGATGGAAGAAGGGGGATAGAAAGCTCAAAGCAATCAGAGACCTATCACAACTCTTGAAATACAGCTAAACACACACCAATCCTTGACTGAAGCCAGACCAGTTGCCTGAGAGTGATTTACCATGGCTACTGGCTTTGCCTTCTGGTCATGTTTAGAGCTGCTTCTCTGTCTGCTTCATGTCTATAGAAGGTTGAAGACCCACAGACTTCTTTTCATTATAAGATGGCTCTGCTCCTAATGTTCTAGTATATGTTCTTTAAAAGCCAGGTGGGTTTCTTGCTTATCAAATTATAATCCATACCTTATCACATATGAGTGAGCTAAAGCTGAATTACCAAGGAAAGGAAAAGCTTGTTTATAACATAGCTAGACAGGTGTGAGAATTTATCTTAAAATTGAAACTTCATAATATAGTCAAAAATAATGCTTTTATGCACTTTTCTAACATGGATCTATATGCAGAAGATTTTAATTGTTGATAGCATTATGTAAATTGGATGCAAATCTAGAAGAAATTTTGAAGAACATTTTGTTGATACTGATAAATTCAGAGTTAATTTTATATTTTACAACACTCTTGAATTCAATATAATCATAAGAGCTATCACAAGAGCTAATTTATTTAAAGTTTAAACACAAGTTTAAAACTGATGTTTTTCAAGTTCATATAAATTCCTCTAAAAAATATGAATCAGTTTTACCAATATGAATGTAAATGCTAAAACAATTTGTGTTCTTAATTAAGTTTTTGGAAAACTTTTGAGTATATTTCAAACAATTGGGTATATAAATCTTCTTTTTCAACTGTAAGTTTTATGAAATTTAAATATGGATCAAGTATATCCAGTGAAAATTTAGTTTCCAACTTGAGATGTGCTATAAGTATAAAATCTACATTGGATTTTAAATGCTTAATACTAGAAGATTGGAAAGTATCTCATTAATAATGTTTCTATTGATTAACTGTTGAAATAATAATCTTTTGATAGACTGGATTAAATACAATATATTATAAAATTAACTTCACCTATTTCATTTTATATGTGATTATGTGTCAACTTCCATTTATTAACTTTGAACTGCAAATTTACTCTCCAGTACCTGTTCTGTAAAAGTGGACACTATTCTTTTTTTTTCCTTAAGACTTTATTTATTTATTCATGAGAGACACACACACAGAGGCAGAGACACAGGCAGAGGGAGAAGCAGGTTCCATGCAGGGAGCCCGAGGTGGGACTCGATTCTGGGTCTCCATGATGACGCCCTGGGCGGAAGGCAGGCGCCAAACCTCTGAGCCAGCCAGGGATCCTCTGTCTTGGATTCTTAAAACATTTTGCCTGTACAGTCCATGTGCTTTCAAACTTTGTCTGAGGGTGTTAGATACTGCAGGATGAAAGGGACTCCTCTTCTTGATTCTGAATGCTGGGCTTCTGGTATTTATCTTGCTCTAATGGCACAATCATCAGCAGAATGGGTATTTGAGGACATCTGGTAGTGCACTGCCCCAGCCAAATTTCTAGAGCACACAGACCCTCAGCAACCTCAACAAACCTGGAATAGTGTTCCCCTTTTCCAAGGTTACCCTTTCTTGAGTACTCTTCCTCAGCTCTAGGACACTTTTTATAGTTTCTCTTATTTTTTTAAAGATTTTATTTATTTATTCATGAGATACACACACAGAGAGAGAGGCAGAGACACAGGCAGAGAGAGAAGCAGGCCCCGTGCAGGGAGCCTGATGTGGGACTCAATCCTGGGGACTCCAGGATCATGCCCTGAACGCTTAACCACAGAGCCACCCGGGCGTTCCTATAGTTTCTCTTATATGTTCACAGTTACTCTTCTTTCTCAGCCCAACAATTCTTTATATTAAACTTCCCCTGCTTAAATTTCTACGTGACTTATGTCTCCTGATTGGACTCAAACCGTTCTAGGGTATAGGCACAGAAAGTTTTAATGACGTATGTGGCTTACATTACATTTATTTTAGGTAGTGTTGCTGTAGAGCATATAACTAGAGAAGGCAGGGAAAAGGGAAGTAGCAGAAAGTTTTGAAAACAATTTATTTAAATTTTTAAATTATTGGACGCCTGGGTGGTTCGACAGTTAAGTGTTTGCCTTCCAGCTCAGGACATGATCCTGGAGTCCCAGGATCAAGTCCCACATCAGGCTCCCTGCCTGGAGCCTGCCTCTCTCTCTGCCTTTCTCTCTCTGTGTCTCTAATGAATAAATAAATAAAATATTTAAAAAAATAAATTCTTAAATTAAGAAATAATGTTAAGCTTCAAGAGACAAAGAGGTGCTTAAATTGAAATTTCAAAGTGGTACTGAAATATGACTCTACCTACTAAGATTCAAAGATTTTGAGGAGAAAGTCTGGAAGTACTATCTGAGAGGTTACTCCACAGAAAGGGAGTTTAAGCCATACCTCAACTGAAGAGAAGAATGGAGAGGAAGATGTGGAAATGACCCCACCCTCCTCCAAAAAAAAAAAAGTATAAGATTGAAAAGTCTTTACACAAAATATATAAGTTTGAAAAAGGCCAATGGGATATCAAAAATGACAGCAGTTTGTACAATTAAGCCATGGTCGAAACAAATACGAATATCTGAAAAAAAAAGAAAAAAAAGAAGGTTTACTCCTTACAAACTACAAGTCCAGGTCTCAATTAGCATAAATGAGCACAAATTAAACCACAAAATAAAACCACATTTTAATCTTCTAATGTGAATTTAAGTAAGCAACAAATATTCAGATATAAACAATCTACTGCTTAGAAATCTATGATACTCCTTAGAGAAAGAACTATTAAGAACTGCCACCACCAAACTGTTTAAAGTTAGACAGAATCTGATTCTTAAGACAAAACCTAAAACTGTCTATATGAGCAATGCTATAATCAACTGATCTCATGTTTGATGAGAGACGTATCTAATACTATTTCTCAATCAAAAAAAATCCAAGTTAATTTTGTTCTATGTGCTCTAAAAATGCATTTGGAAATTTCAACATAACTGAACATCTTCCTAACATGAGATAAAGATGATCATATTACCAATAACAATTGTCAGCAAAGGAAAGGAAGGAATTTTACAACAATGTAAATTCCAGTGCACTCCAACTATAATTTCAGTCATGCAAGGACCAGAATATTAAGCCATCAAAAAAATAATCCATGAGAAAACTGCTGATTCCATGTTTCTTTGTACTGAATATAGCCCTAAAAATATGTTTCAGAAAGTTTGTTTAGTATTATATAACTACTTGGGTTATGTGGTTTTCATATTTTTTAGTCTATTTACCAAAACCATCGGTCCTACATTTAATTGCTCATCACTCAGAAAGGCTTCCTAAGCTTCCAAAATAATAGAATCACATTAAATTTCATCAATGTTTAAAATGAGAATTGCATCTGGTTACATACAGCTGATAAATGTAATCAAGACATAGTTAAAAGCATGTTCAGTATATGATCCACTTAAAAAACTAATTTAAAATTATGATATGAAGGCCTTTTCCAGAATTACCGAAATCAATTAAGGCAGTTACAAAACTGGATTCCACAACACTCTACCTGCATTAAATGTTATATATATAATCTAAACAGTGTACAGAAGAATCTCATTGAATTGCTGGTGGCACAAAACCAGGAGAATTATTTCAAGAAATGTATAATGGGACATCATAGGTCAGAATTCTAAGCTGATAAAACAACTTTTAAGGTTTTGAGAATTCCCAGTCTATACCTCAAGAACCCTATTCTCAAGCCATGAGCAGCCACATTGTTCAAACACACTGGGTTGTGACTCTCACTTTTGAGTGTGTACCACTCAGTCTGCTGAGTAATCATACTTCTCATCAACTCTGGAAAGCTAAAAAAAAAAAAAAAAAAAGTAGTTCAAGGGAAGTTTTGCCTATTAGAAATAGTCTGTTTTGTGTACCCATGTGGGTTTTGTTTTTGTTTGTTTATAAAAGCAGTCTTTTGAAGTGTAACTAACATATAGTAAACTGCACCTATTTAAACATAATTTGGCAAGTTTTCACAGTTATACATCTGTGAAACTACCACTGAAATCAAAACAATAAGCATATCCATCACCACCGAGTTTCATGTCCTTTTGTTAATTAAGTCCTCCCTTCCAACCACATACCCTTATTCACTGGACAACACTGATCTCATTCAGCTATTACAGACAAATTCACTTTTTCAGAAATTTATATAAGCAGAATCATAATATATGTACTCTCCTTTATTCCTTTTTTGCTAACTCAGCATAATTAAGATCCATCTATGTTGTAGTGTGTATCAACAATCCATTCCTTTTTATTATTGAGTAGTATTCCATTGTTTAGATATACTACTGTGTGTTTATCCATTCATCTGCTGATGGACATTTGGATTTTTTCCAGTTTGGGGCTATGACAGTGAAGCTGCTATGAGTATTCACGTGTAGCATATAAGCTTTCATATCTCTTGGGTAAATACTCTAAAAGAGAATAGTTGAATCAGATGCTAAGTGTATGTTTAACTTTCTAAGAAACTGCTAAATTGTCTTACAAAGTAGTCTATCATTTTACATTCCAACTGGCAGACCATAAGAGTTCCAATTTCTCTAAAATTTTGTCTTTTGTATTTATCCATTCTGATATGTAGATAGTAGTATCCTATTGTGGTTTTAATTTGTATTTCCTTATTGACTAATGATGTTGAGCCTCTTTTCTTCTGCTTTTCATGCATATATATTTGCTTTATTAAAGTGTCCAAAAAATTAAAAAAATAAAAAAATAAAAAATAAAGTGTTTGCTCAAAATTCTCCTAGTATTTTGTGTGATTTGTTTTCTTACAATTGAGTTCTGAAAGTATTTTTAATAGATTCTAACTATACTCCCTATGTATTCCAATATGCAATTTGTAAACAGTTTCTCCAAGCCTGTGGCTTGTCTTTTCTTTCTCTTAAGAATATTTTTTGAAAATCAAAAGTTTTAATTTTGATGAAGTCCAATTTAACAATTTAGTATTTTTATGAATCATGTTTTTGGAGTCAAATCTCAGTAATTTTTATATAACTCAGACCACAAAGATTTTCTCTCATGTTTTTTCTAGAAGTCTTGTAGTTTTAGATTTTACATTTAAGACTAAGATCCATTTTGAGGAGCATTTGATTTCTCTCAATACACAAAATTAAATTTATTGATGGTGTGTAATTGAAGAAATACATGTGGCTAGGTTGGTGGTCAAAGTTACAATCACAGGTTGCATGATACAGAAAGATTTTGAAGGGGTGCATGGGTGGCTCAGTCAGTTAAGAATCTACCTTCACTTCAGGTCATAATCCGGGAGTCCCAGGATAGAGCCCCACATTGGGGTCCCTGCTCATTGGGTAGGTTGCTTCTCCCTATGCCCCTCACCCTGCTCGTGCTTCCTCTCTTTCTCTCTCTCAAATAAATAAAAACTCTAAAAAAAAAAAAAAAAAAACGATTTTGAAGATTGTTTGAAAATCCTACCACCTGAGATGTTTTACATATATTTTGTCCATATTTTCTTTGTTTTAAGCAGTAAATTCAGTTGTTATTGCTCCACCTTACCCAAAAGTTCTCTACTCTTTATTTTTTAAGAGAACTAATTACACAATCTGTGCAATTATTTCCTACCTAAGGAACTTTTAAAATAAACTTTGATCAATACATTCAAGAAAAAAGAGGAAGAGATGGGCCAAAAGGATAAATCTATGGGCATTTTTAAGAGACAAATGAAATCTATAAAATAATATTAAATGGGCATTCTAGCCATGAAAAAAAATGCAACATCAGGATGCCTGGGTGGCTCAGTCTTAAGCACCTGCCTTCACCTCAGGTCATGATCCTGAGGTCCTGGGATCAAGCCCTGAGTTGGGCTCCCTGTTCCATGGGGAGGCTGCTTCTCTCTCTCCCTCTGCTACTCTCCCTCCTTGTGTGCTCTCACTCTCTCTGTCAAAGTTTTTAAAAAAATAAAAGAAATGATTCACCATACCCCAGGAAGTAACTTAGGAGATGATCTGATACATAAACATAGTGCATTAATCTGAGTATTGATTATGTCTTGGCAATATAAGGGTGAAAGAAAACACCCAGCATCAGTTGTGGTAACCAGGCCCTTAAGCATCAGATTTCCACCACTTGCAAGATGGATAAGATGAATATAAAGAATTTTTCTTTCTTTTTCACTGTAAGTGATACTCCAACCATCATCTTACAAAACTCAAGGAACCTTTGATATTCATAGACAGATGAATGTATAACAAAGAAGATATGGTAAAGACATACAATGGAATGTTACTCAGGCATAAAAAAGAATGAGATCTTGCAATTTGTGACAACACAATGAAAATAGAGGGTATATGTTCAGTGAAGTAAGTCAGTAAAAGACAGATATATATGATTTCTTACATGTGGAATCTAAAAAACAAAACAAAAACAGAAACAGAATCATAAATACAGAGAGCAAACTGATGCTTGCCAGAGGGGAGGGGCTCTGGGGAGGGGCAAAATAGGTGAAAGGGATTAAGAGGCACAAACTTCCAGTTATACAATAAGTCACATGGATGAAAAGTACAGACTGGGCAGGGAATATAGTCAATAATGTGTAATGTATAGTGACAAATGATAACTACACCTAGCATGGTGAGTATAGTTTAATGTAGAGAACTGTCAAAAACTATGTTGTACATCTGAAACTAATATAACATTGTATTTTAGCTATTTTCAATTAAAATAATAAAAAATATTAAATAAATGTTAGCTGTTATTACTATAAAAAACTTATTCCATTTTTAAGTACAAAATTTATTTAACTTGACTTTAAGATGATCCCATTTTTATTGGTACAATTTACATAAAGCAAAGTTTCATAGGCTAATAGCTCAATACAAATATTCCAGTTGTGTTCTTACTGATTCAAAATACATCCCATCTTTCTTCTTGTTGACTGAGCTGATTCTATAGGAATCGAACTTTGATTAAACCTACATAATATAAGGTCAGAAAAGAAACAAATCAAAGTAAGATTTCAGAGTGGCTGCACCAGTTCACATTCCTACCAACAGTGTAAGAGGGTTCCCTTTTCTCCGCATCCTCTCCAACATTTGTTGTTTCCTGCCTTGTTAATTTTCCCCATTCTCACTGGTGTGAGGTGGTATCTCATTGTGATTTTGATTTGTATTTCTCTGATGCCAAGTGATGCAGAGCATTTTCTCATGTGCATGTTGGCCATGTCCATGTCTTCCTCTGTGAGATTTCTCTTCATGTCTTTTGCCCATTTCATGATTGGATTGTTTGTTTCTTTGGTGTTGAGTTTAATAAGTTCTTTATAGATTTTGGAAACTAGCCCTTTATCTGATATGTCATTTGCAAATATCTTCTCCCATTCTGTAGGTTGTCTTGTAGTTTTGTTGACTGTATCCTTTGCTGTGCAAAAGCTGTGTGGAGGTTCCTCAAAGAGTTAAAAATAGACCTGCCCTACGACCCAGCAATTGCACTGTTGGGGATTTACCCCAAAGATTCAGATGCAATGAAACGTCGGGACACCTGCATGTTTCTATCAGCAATGGCCCGATGTTTCTATCAGCAATGGCCACAATAGCCAAACTGTGGAAGGAGCCTCGGTGTCCATCGAAAGATGAATGGATAAAGAAGATGTGGTTTATGTATACAATGGAATATTACTCAGCAATTAGAAACGACAAATACCCACCATTTGCTTCAACGTGGATGGAACTGGAGGGTATTATGCTGAGTGAAATAAGTCAATCGGAGAAGGACAAACAGTGTATGTTCTCATTCATTTGGGGAATATAAATAATAGTGAAAGGGAATATAAAGGAAGGGAAAAGAAATGTTGGGAAATATCAGGAAGGGAGACAGAACATAAAGACTCCTAACTCGGGGAAACGAACTAGCGGTGGTGGAAGGGGAGGAGGGCGGGTGTTGGAGGGGAATGGGTGACGGGCACTGAGGTGGACACTTGACGGGATGAGCACTGGGTGTTTTTCTGTATGTTGGTAAATTGAACACCAATAAAAATTAATTTAAAAAAAAAGTAAGATTTCACTAGTTAGGCAATACTGCTTCCTAATCCATGAATTCAACTGTAAGGGCATTAGAGTCTCTTGGGGGAAATCATTTTAAGTGCAGATTTAATTTTTCTGGGATATTATCACATTATCAATAGTTTTCGATTCACAGCAGTTCCAATATGTAGACAGGATTGAGAACCACTGGTAGGGGATCCCTGGGTGGTTCAGTGGTTTGGCACCTGCCTTCAGCCCAGGGCCTGATCCTGGAAACCCGGGATCCAGTCCCACATCGAGTCCCACATCGAGTCCCACATCGGGCTCCCTGTATGGACCCTGCTTCTCCCTCTGCATCTCTGTCTCTTATGAGTAAATAAATAAAATCTTAAAGAGAGAGAGAGAGAGAGAGAGAGAGAGAGAGAGGACCACTGTTAGGCTTAACCCATGAAACAAAATCTTTAGCATACATAACAATATGCTGGATAGGGCACCCTCTGTCTACCATCAAATATTGTGATTCCATTAAATCAAGGGTGGGTCCAGAAATCTGTCTTTTAGCTAGCAAGTCATTCTGAGACAGATTGTATATAGATCAAGTGATATTCATTGTCTTAAATGCAAAACAAGCTTTGTATCCTTCCGCTCTTTTTATTAAAGTCTGCCTAAAGTACACATTCTCAGTTTCAGAGGAAAAATAAGACCTGGAGAGTCAGAAAGAAGAGTGACATCAGAGGCTAGGTGACCTGTGAATGCTCCAGCAGTTTCATAACCTCCACACAATGTAATGGAGAGCAGTTAAAAAAAACAGTTCCACCTATGCAAGCTCCATCCACTAGACAGTGATCCAATAAAATGTCCTAGGATGCGCACCAGAAATTACTTTTCCTGGTGAAGTAAGATGGGACTAGAGAGAGGCCGGTGCTCTTCCTAAATGCTAGCATTTTCTTTGTAATTACTGTTGCTACAAAAAGTCTCAGTTGGGAAAAAAAAAGTCTCAGTTGATTTCCTCAGGACTCTATGAACTTTAATTTTTCATAACTTTAAGGATTCCAAAGATGGCATATTTTAAAATATCAGTGTAAAACTTCATCCCAAAACGATACCAATATTCATTAAAAATCAACCTTCTCAGGCAGCCTCGGTGGCACAGCGGTTTAGCGCTGCCTTCAGCCTGGGGTGTGATCCTGGGGACCTGGGATCGAGTCCCGCGTTAGGCTCCCTGCATGGAGCCTGCTTCTCCCTCTGCCTGTGTCTCTCATGAATAAATAAAATCTTTTTTTAAAAAAAATCAACCTTCTCTTTTATAGAACCCTAAAATGGGAACATTCCAAACCAACATTCTACTGAGATAAAATAATCCACTGCTTTCCTCGAGTATTATTCATAGCCATATCCTATTCAGAAAAGGAGTTGCCCCCTTTGGGTATTCATGATGAAAAAGTAAAATGGATGATTCCAATGCCAGAAAATGTCTTGGTCTGGACTGAGAAATGCTTAATCTGGCGCGAGCGCATACCGAGGACGAGAAGGGACACAGGACACACAGGAGAGGTAAACAGCCGGTGCACAATACCTAGTAAGCGCTCCAGAGCCTCGTACCGTCCGGAGACCGCCCCTCACTGTCCGCGAGGTGGGCTCCCCACCTCCCACCACGTGGGCCAGGCCCTGTCGGACGCCCTGGGGCGCTGCCGCCGCCACCCACCGCCACCCACCGCCACCCACCGCCACCCACCGCCACCCACCGCCACCCACCGCCACGCCGACGGCCCCTGACAGTCCTGCCGCGCGGTCCTGGGCCGGAGCCCCGCGCCCGCCTTCGCGCAGCGACTTTGCGCTCCCTGAGGCCGTGCCCACGGCGCCAGCACCCGCGTCCCCTGCAAGCTCCACGGCCTCGGCCCGGGAGCGGTGCCCCGGGGGCGGAGCAGGCCCCGCCCGCCATCGTCCGCCGTCCCCTCGGGCCTCGCGGGCTCCGCCGACCACACCACGGGCCTTGGGTCCGCAGCGACCCGCTGACGACTCCCCGAGCCCCCCCCCCCCCCTCCGCCCACCCGCCCATCATTTGCAAGGTGGACCCCGAGGTCGTGAGCCCGCCACCACCCCGGCGCTTCGGCTCCCAAAGCCACCCAACGACCACTGCCCAAATCAGGGGGCTGGCCGGGAGCGAGCACGGAGACAGGGCACCTGGGGCGTCCCAGCCCAGAGACTCCTCAGTCCCAGCTCTGGCCCCTGGAGCCCCGGGTGGGTCGACAGCCCCGCCCAGCATCCCGTCGACCTCAACCGGGTCTACCTGCGCGCTGGGGGCGGCGCCTTCCAGGTGGGCGGGGAGCAGCGCCAGGACCAGAGCAGGGGAGAGGGCATGCGCGGGAGTCCTGCTGGTGCTCCCCGCGGGCGAGCAGCCCTGGGATCCTGACTTCCAAAATTTGAAAGTGGGTCACCCTTTTCAATTTTAAGATCATAGTGCCGGTCATGATTGAGCCCATGGCCTAAAGGAAAGGGCTATTTAATTATGAGATGTGAGAGTCAATGAATAAAAATATGGCAAGAAGAGGAGAGCAAAATGGGTTGAACAGAAAAAAGCACAGTGTGGAACCCTGCCCAACCATTATAATACTGTGTGTGTGTTTGGGATGTTTCTTCTCAGATGATAGAAAGGGAATAGACAGTGGCCAACAACATATGGTATTGCTCGCATTGTTGTTTACTTTATTCCCAGGGCAACAATGTTGCAGCTCACACTTTCCATGTACTTTACACAGCAGGGCCAAGTCAAACCTGAAATCCAAACAAGGTCAAGTTTCCACACTGTGACCTACAGTTAGAACAAAATAAATCATGCAAATCTTTTTTTATCTATGCAGTACAGATAAATTGTCAGAAACTTTTAAAAATACCTGATCATTTTTTTTTCTCTAGCATCTTATCAATTTAACTCTATTATCTGATCTTCCCTGCTGTCTTCAATTGTCTACCATATTATAGCTGCGCCCTGTAATGTATTAAAAGAAGTTTATCAGACACTTTCTGGTGGATTCCGACTGAAGATAACCAATCTGGAGATAATGGTCCCAAGAGCCACTTCAAAGTCAGCTGGCCATGGAGAAGAGTAACAGGTCAAACCATGGTACACAATCATAAATCTAAGGTAGGAGTAACAGAGACTAAATTTTAAAGACTGGAAAAATAGATAAACTGGGACTGCATATGTTTGTGAGATAAAGCATAAGGAAACTTGAGAATAGATCTATGGATGTGGCCACCAGTGTGGCAACTTAATTTTAAAAGTCCTTTAAGTTAATAGTATGTGAGTGAACCATTGTGGCTCTAAAAGACAAAAGTGCTAAAGGCTCAAATCTGGATATGAGAGCTGTATGAAATCCTGAAGGAATGTATTGAAAGAGAATAACAAAACTGTGTAACAACCACTTTGCCAAATAAGATGACTGATATGCTATTAATGCCACCTGGTTGAGATGAAAGGAATTTTTTTTAAAAAAATTAGAATTTTCTCTTGCCATAAAGCAACACTTTGTGAGAGTGCTCTGGAGGGTCATCATCCTTCAGGACCCACAGAGATAATGACAGTAATGGTTTCCACCAGAATGATGGTTTTCTCCATCCATGATACTAACCAATATGGAGATTCCATAATCCTCAAATGATAGCTATAAGAAGCCACAAAGAGGCTAAAGACAGTGGCAGGATAACCAAAAAACCCTGCCCAAGGAAGGCTGGTGAGTCAAGAAGCAGGAAAATGGTTAGGAACCATTTCACTTCAAAGTTTCACTTTGTTAGTTTTGAAACAGCCAGCATTTTTAAGCTTAAGTAAATCACTTAAATTTAGAAGAGATAATATAGGACAGAAATAAATCTAAATGATACCTTTGGTATCCTTACTTAAAGAAAGTTATTTAATGAAAATATCTAGTGAGCCCAATACAATATTCTTCATTGAAGAAAAAAGATGATAAAAAGCTTTCAAACTCAATGCAAAATAAAATTAAACGTGTAATTCCATAGACTGAGTTATTGAGGAAATGCAGTGTTAAACTCTGTGTTAGGTGCTGATATCAGAAAGATAGAGATATGAGTTAGTGGGAAGCATTGTACCTTGGTAATCGAACCCCTGGCTTCTGACTTATGTTTGAATGCTTATGTGAGCATTTACACATTTGTGAAAACAACCATCTTGAGGCTCATTTGGAAACTGGGAAATAAGAGAATCTTCTGCATAAGGCTGTTGTATTATTTTTTTAAAGATTTTATTCATTTATTCATGAGAGACACAAAGAGAAAGAGAGGCAGAGACACAGGCAGAGGGAGAAGCAGGCTCCATGCAGGGAGCCGGAGGTGGGACTCGATCCTGTATCCCAGGATCACGCCCTGGGCCAAAGGCAGACACTCAACCTCTGAGCCACCAAGTGTCCCCAAGGCTGTTGTATTTTTTTTTTATCAAATATTTTTTAATTAATTTTTTTTTATTTATTTATGATAGTCACAGAGAGAGCGAGAGAGGCAGAGACATAGGCAGAGGGAGAGGCAGAGACATAGGCAGAGGGAGAAGCAGGCTCCATGCACCGGGAGCCCTATGTGGGATTCGATCCCGGGTCTCCAGGATCGCGCCCTGGGCCAAAGGCAGGCGCCAAACCGCTGCGCCACCCAGGGATCCCCAAGGCTGTTGTATTAAATGAAATATATGCACAGCACTTAATACATAGTAAGTATTCAATAACATTTATTATTATTATTACCAATGGTAGGGTTTTTTATGTTTTGTTTTGCCTTTTTTTAATTTTTTACTTATTTATTCATGAGAGAGAGAGACAAAGGGAGAGACAGAGGGAGAAGCAGGCTCCATTCCGGGAGCCCGACTTGGGACTCGATCCCGGACTCCAGGATCGTGCCCTGGGCCAAAGGCAGGCGTCAAACCAGCGAGCCACCCAGGGATCCCCTTGTTTTGCTTTTTAATGGTGGTTGTTTCGTTGTTGTTTTGGAGTTTCTTGGGAGGAGTAACTCCTCTCAATTACTCACAGGCAACTCCTGTGAAAAATAAAGGGGGAGAAAACAGAATTGAGCTGGCAAGAGCCTGAGACCATAATACTTATAAGACAGCTGTGGGGAGAAAAAAAAAAAGAAAGAAAGAAAGAAAACAACACAGAAGGAACCTCAAGCTATGATGCAGAGCTGAGAAAAAGCTCAGCAAACATAATAGGGAATTCTGGAGCAAATATACATCTATTAGGAAGTCCCATATTAGGCAGAAATGGCCAGACTCTAGTTTGTTTTGTGCTTAGGCTGATCAGAAAGACTGTAATCTCACCTCGAATGCTTCAGTGACTCCTAAATCACTGAGGATGGAGCATGCTGGCTAATTGCAACCCTTGCAGTTGAATGAGAAATCCAGTCAGTGCACTTCCATTTACTTTTACTATTTGGTTACTATTTGGAGTTCATATTCTAATGAGGGAAACTGAAAGTACACAAGTGAAGAAATAAATATACAGATGTTTTGTGTGCTTTGGAGAAAGATAAAGCAATGCAAGAGGGTTAGAAAGTACAAGAGAGAGGGAGTACTAGTTCATATAGGATGGTCAGGGAATGCTTCTCTGATAAGCCAGCATCATCCAGGGACCTGAAGAAAGAGAGGGAGTGAGCTATCTGGATATCTAAGAAAAGAATATTGCAGTCAGAGACAATAGAAATGCAAAGGCACTCGGACAGATTATGTGCTTACATGTTTGAGGAACAGCAAAGAGACCAGCATACTTAAAGCAGAGTGAAGGAAAGGGGAAAATAAGAGATGAGCTCTCACAGAATTGGAGTGAGAAAATAGTGTATCATGTAAAATGGTGCCTTTAACTCTTACCCCAAGAGAGATAGAAACTTATTCGGTGTCACCACTTGACTGTTAATAAATATACTAAGATTTTCAAAGCTGAACTCCTGATCTTCATCCTCCCCCAGATCTGCTTCTCCTGGGATCTTTCTCATTTCATTTGATCACACTTTCATTCCAGTTGCTCAGGCCAAAACCTTGGGATGGCCCTTGATTCCTTTCTATTCTTCAAATTCCAAATATAAGCCATCAGCAAATCCCATTAAATATTCTTCAAAATATATCCCAAATACAACCACTGTATATCACAGCAAGTGCTACCATCCTGGATTACTATAAGAGCCTCTCTCCTTGTTTCCTGTCAAATTTATTCTCAACACATTAGCCAAAAGGCTTATGTTACACAGTAATTAATCTTCAGATTAAGTAATTAATCTTCAGAAGGTTCCAATGGATCCTCAATTTATTCAAAGTAAAAGCCAAGGTCCTTAAGTGATTGAAAATATCCTACATAATGCAAACATGCCCTGTACTACCATACTGACCTCATCTACTTCTTCTTTCTCCCAATTCTTTCTGTCTGACGGCTTCTGTGATGTTCTTCTAGTATCACAGGCATTCTTCCACCTTATCCTCTCAGAAATGTTCTCTAAAATGTCTCTGCCTGGAACACTCTCACTTGCTATGCAACTAACTACCTCCCTGCCACCTTCAAATATTTATTCAAATATCACTCTCCAGTCAGACTGTTATGTGATAACTCTATTTAAAAGAGCAACCTGCCCCTAAATTTCAGTATTCATGGTCTCCCTTATATTTAGCAATTTTTTCCATAGCACTTACTATCCTCAACACCATGAAGAATTTTTCGTGTTTCCTATCTTGTTTACTGATATATACCAAATTCCTAGATCAGTGCCACAACGATCAAGTACATCATAGACATTCAATAAAAATTTGTTGAAAAAATTATATAGTATATTTTAAAATTTAGTGTGTAATGCATTAGTGTACAATACAATAGCAGGTTATAATTTGTATATATTGTTGCAGGTAGTACATTCATGTATAATATTAATTTTAAATATAATTTCACTTTTTAAAGTAAGAATGTCTCTGAATATGTTAAGCCAAATTAAGTTTAAATTAAATTTTTTTGAGTTAAAAATGGTTTGATTTTTGGAAGTTAACATATGTTTCAACTTAATATTTTCTGCATATCATAAATAAATAGTATAACAGGGAAAACTTTTGAAAAATTATTAAGTTGTAAAGTCACACATGTAGTGTTTAATCTCTGAATATACACAGAACTTAAGGAGTTAAGGATGACTATCAAGTCTATAATGTTTATTACAAAAGAAAGTCACATTTAAAAATAATATGCAAAAATATAGCATAAGAAAATGAGATGAAAAATATTATTTGGGGGAACTAATTTATAACATCCTGAGGGATTTTTTTTTCTTCACACCTCTTTAGTTTTCCACATGTTTTTCAAAAAGAAAGACTTTGGAGAGGGTTCAAACAACAACTAATATAAGAACTAATATAATTGAAATTTTGGAAAATACATTTATTCCAAAGGCTAACTGAAGTGGAACTATTCATATGAAGAGGAAAAACTTGAGACAAAAAAAAAATTAACATTTAAAATTAACATTTTAAGCCATTAAAATCATTATTAATTTAAGCCATTTTTATAAGTGATATTTTAGAAATAGATATAGGTGCCTGGGTAGCTCAGTCATTTAAGCCTCCAAGTCTTGGTTTTGGTTTTGGCTCCGGTTGTGATCTCAGGGTTGTGAGATCAAGCCCCATGTCAGGCTCTGTGCTCAGCATGGAATCTGCTTGAGTTTCTCTGACCTTCTTCCTCTCACACTCCCTGCTGCATATGTAAGTGCTCTCTCTCTCAAATAAACAAATCAACCTTTTAAAAAATAGATATAAAGTAGTGTGTGTATGTGTGTGTGTGTGTGTGTATATATATATATATATATATAATCCAGTTAAGAAATGGGCAGGAGACCTGAATAGACATTTTCCCAGAGAAGATATATAGATGGCTAACAGATATGCGAACATTGCTCATCATTAGAGAAATACAAATCAAAGCCACAATGAAATACCACCTCATACCTGTCAGAATGGTTAAAATCAACACAGGAAACAACAGGTGTTGGTGAGGATGCACTCCTGCACTGTCGGTAGGAATGGAACTTGGGGCACTTGGGTGGCTCAGTTGGTTGGGCATCTGCCTTTGGCTCAGGTCATGATCCCAGGGTCCTGGGATCGAGCCCTGCATCAAGCCCCCTACTAGGCTGGGAGCCTTCTTTTCCTTCCTGCTAATGTTCTCTCTCTCTCTCTCTTTCAACTAAATAAAGTCTTTAAAAAAAAATGCAAACTGGTGTAGCCACTCTGGAAAACAGTATGGACAGTCTGCAAAAAGTTCAAAATAGAACTACCCAAAACCCAGGAATTACACTACTAGGTATTTACCCAAATGATACAAAAGTACAGATTCATAGGGGTACCTGCACCCTGATGTTTATAGCAGCATTATCAACAATAACCAAACTATGGAGAGAGCCAAATGTCTATCAACTGATGAATGGATAAAGAAGATGTGGTATATATCTACAATTAAATATTACTTGGCTTTCAAAAAGAATGAAGTCTTGCCATTTGCAATTACCTGTTTGGAGCTAGAGTGTATTCTGCTAAGCATAATAAGTCAGTCAGAGAAAGACAAATAGCATAAGATTTCACTCACATGAATGTGGAATTTAAGAAACAAAACAGATGAGCATATGGAGTGGGGAGAGAAAGAGAGGGAAACCAGCCATAAAAGACCCTTAATGATAGAGAACAAAGTGAAAGTTGATGGAGGGATGTGGGTGGGGGGTGGGTCAAATGGGTGATGGGCATTAAGGAGGTCATTGTTATGATGAACACTAGGTATTATGTATAAGTGATGAATCACTAAATTCTATTCCTGAAACAAATATTACATTATACATTAACTAACTAGAATTTAAATAAAAATGTGGGAAAAGGGCAGCCCCAATGTCCCAGCAGTTTGGCACCACCTTCAGCCCGGGGTATGATCCTGGAGACCTGGATGAGTCCCACATCAGGCTTCCTGCATGGAGCCTGCTTCTCCCTCGGTCTGTGTCTCTGCCTCTCTCTCCCTCTCTCTGTCTTTCTCTCCCTCTCTCTCTCTCTCTCTCTATCTCTCTCTCTCTTTCTGTCATGAATAAATAATCTTTTTAAAATGTGGAAAAATAAAAATTAAAAATTAAATAGCATATCTATCTGTTTAATCTTTCAAATCATTGTCTAATTTTTTTAGGTGCCAGCAGAAAACACAACACTAAATAAAGAGATCTGAGACACACTGGAGGTATATCTTTTCTCACATATTAATCTGAATTTGAGAGGTTCAGCTCTATTCTATTAGATCATTTCAGGTCCCAGCTTTCTGTTGCTCTGTATCACCTAGGGCAGGATTCAGCAAGCTATAGCGTGAGAATCAAATTCTGCCTGCCACTTACTTTTGTAAATTAAATTCTATTGGAATTCAGCTACCTCCATTCATTTATGTATTTTCTGTGGTGTTTTTACCTTACAGTGGTAGAGTTGAGGAGTTGTGACAGAGATCATATAGCCTACACAACCTGAAATAGGTACTATCTGGCCCTGTATCGAAAAAGTCTTCCAGCCCCTTGGTTAGTGCTAGCACACCACCAAACTACTCACATTCCAGGCTAGAGTAAGAAAGCAAAAGACCAAGTGGAAAGCAAACAATTTCAATTGTTTCCAAAGACCAACCTGAACTTGCACATACTATGTCTCATTTACTCCAGTGTTGTGGGGTAGACATGTGCTCAGCAAAAATTCAGTGGGTCAGAAACATGCCCAGCTAATATATGTGTGGGCAGGCCTGTTACTAAAAGGAAAAAGAGTAAGTAGATACTGGGGAATGCTGAGCAGTTTCTGCTACAGTTATGGGAGGCAGGAGGCAGTATAGGTGGAAATAAGAGTACAAAGGATAAATAAGCCTCTTGAAGCATCTGCCTTTATTGAATGAATTCTGACAATTAGAAGTACTTCATAAAGTAAAAGCCTGCTTTCCAGGAATTCTACCTCCTCCTTATTTTTTCCTAGTTAAATATAATTCACCCCAAACCTGGTAATGCTAATACTTTAAAGACTACATCATCATATTTGGTATGTGTTTTCTTTCAGTGACTAGAAATAAGCCTTCAGTCTGGGCAATAGCAACTTTAGCCTGGTATGCATGCTTCCCATGCAGAGCCTCTTCTTGTTACTCTATAACAACACCTCAGTATAATTTTAGTCACAGTGCCTACAGATTCAGTTGCTTCAGGAGAATTTTCACAATTCCTGTCCATCTTCCTGGCACACATATACACATGTATGTGCTCAACAACTTAATATTCACTTATATGTTTAAATGCTTTATCTTAGCAAGTCCTCATAATAGGCACTCCAAGGAATGTGAAGATAGGCTTATTAAATAGGACAGGGTCAGCAAACTACAGTTCAAGAGTCAAATCCAGCCCACTGCCTAATGTTGTAAATAAAGTTTCAGAGCCCACACCCAGTCTTTTTCATTTACATATTTTCTATGGCTACCTTTATACTACAAAAGCAAACTTGAGTAGTTCAGCAGAGATTGTATGACCTGTCAAAAGCCTAAATTACTATTTTGCCAATTAAAAAGAAATTTTGCCAATCCCTGAACTACACCATTCTGAGGAGCCTTTAGTTCCATTTGGACTCAGGATTATAAGTAGAATATCAAGAAGTTAGTTTGGATGTAAGCAAGAATTTCTTAGCTCTAAATATAGACAAATCCTAAAATTGATTTCCTTTTACATTTCTTGAACCTTTTCCTGGAGCTTCCAAGGGCAGAAAAGGTACTGATTTCATTTGGAAATATTTTAATAAAATAAATAAGTTTAGTGAGGCTTAATGGTTCCTTCCAATGAGATGAACTGTTTTAGATCACTTACATAATTTATTACGTTTAAGTGTATATTTACTGTGGAGCCAAATACCCACAAAAGTATTTTTTAAAAGAGTAGATGTTTCAAAATAAGCAGATAAAAACAATTTCACTTATTTCTGTTCCATAGTTATATTTATAAACAAAAAATAGTCCATCATTATAACTTGGATTTTAACATTTTTGCTCTAATTGTGTCATCATGATTAGAGCCTTGTAGGGTAAACTGAAATTATTGTGGTATAAACAGAAGTGTTAATCTTGGGATATTATGATTAAATTGGATTTTTAATTATTGCTACAGACCTATTAAGAAATTTTTTATAAATTCCCTAATATTTTAATGTCAATATTTCAACCCAGTTCTGTGCGTTGGGTTCCATTAATATCGCTGTAGGCTTTTTTTGTGATAAGATTGTTGAAATATTCATCCACTTGCATAAAATCATAAAGAATTCTAGTCCAAGAAAAATGTCTGTTTAGAGTCCCGTGGTAGTTCTGATACCTATTTTATTAAATTTTACTTTTAAATGTCTGTCATGTTTCCCTTCAGTAAGCGTCCTAATATATTTTGTTGTCAAACTAGATTCTCACAAGATAAAGTATTTAATCCAGGCATTTAATCCACATACGTTTGCATTTAAAAGAGAAATTTATGAGAAATATTTAAAAATTAAAAATGAACTATAAAATCTGTCCAAATATTTAATAACAAATTGTTAAACAAGAGTTAGATAGCATGTTACTGCTTACCAAAGCAAAAATTAGTTCTCCCATTTGCTTATCTTTTAGTCACTGTTGAAATTCCAATTCATTTTTTTCAGTCTTCTCTTTGAAAGAAGTTGAGTAAAAATCAACAGGTTATCATAATCAAGGATCTCATATTCACTAACATCTTTCAAGAACATATATTTCAATTCTCTGCCTGAGCTACCACCATGCACATTGGAGCGTGAAGAATAAACGCAAAAGAAAAGAAAATCAACCAAAGAACAAAAGAGCAAGGGAGAACACAGATACAAGTGGGTTAAAAGAAAGGATGGGTGATAGAAAAAGAAGAATTCAAGATGATACTGCTGGGAGTACACAGCGGGGAGGCCAGGAAGAGAAAGAATTGTGCTGACCTGTAAGAAATAGGCTGTTTCTGGGAGCTGTCCAATGTACTAACAAAAACGGGCACACAACTTACCTCCTTAGTAGGAGTTGTTGTCTTGGGGGATTCTTCCTTGAGCCAAGGTGTCTCTTTACTCATCTTTTAAGACTATTTCTTCTAACCCATCTTTAAAACAATTTTCTAACATGTTATTCTGCTCTTCCGTGTCTTAAAAATCCCTACACTGTATAACAAATATAGCTACTGGCAAAGAAGGAAAAATGAACCCTTTCTTTGTTAAAGTATTAGAGGTAATATGGAATCAGTAGAACCTCATTTTCCTTATACCAAATGTAAAATCTCCTTTCACCTCAAAAACATGATCTAAAGATAACTCTAAAATCTCCCTTAAATAGAATTCAGAAGTTTTCACTCTTAAGTCCTGTAGGGCAGTAGGAATCAATGAGGAAAATAAGCCAGGTGGAAGTGAAGATTTATCTGTGCTCGCAAATACCCATCGGCAGGGAGTTTAAAAGTCGAAAAACTTCACAACAGAGGGTGATCTGATCGACCCCTTGGCTTATCAAAGGGTAAATCTCATTTTTGAAAGGAGATTGAAGTTGTTTTGCTTTGGGGGGGGAGAGAGGGTTTGCTTTGCGCCCCACGATGGGGTTACACAGTTAAGTACACTCAGACAAACTATTATGTGCCTCCTTTTTTCCCCCCATTTTATAGCCTTCATAACTTTTGTCCTCAAGTGAAATCTTGCTCTTTACATGAGTAAGAGATTAAGTAGGGAAAGGAGACTCAAGTATCTCAGTTGTTAGGCTGATTGCAACAAAACGGACTTTAGAAATCAGGGTTTGTAACGAGGCAGGAGAGCTTTTTCGATGACCTGGAAGGAGAAAGCCGGTTCCAACAGCGACTGCGGGGAATGCGCTCTCGGCCCCCCCTACCGTGCTTACTTAAGCTAATGGAAGATCTTGCCTTTCAGTGGCCGCTGCACTGGGATACCAGACAAACAGCTCCCCTCGACCCCCGGCAGACGGGGCCCCTCTTCAGGACATCATTAAAAGCGCATGCACTTGTTCCACACCCAGTGGCAGCCTCGGGTGGCAGGATTCAAGACTTCTACTCTGAAGCCAGGGAGAAGCCAGAGCGGTGGAAAACATCCTCCCTTTGAAAACCCAAAGCTAAATTAAAGAGCTACATGAGATAAGGAGCCTGAAGGATATTAGTTGGCTGCGGGGGGTGAGGAGAGACACACACACAAAAAAAGCACAGCAGGTAAGAGCTGGGGTCTGTGGCCAAATAGGAACTGTCCCAGGTGGCGCATCGCAAAGGCTCTCAGAATCGGAGGCCTAACGCTCTGAGACTCCCTCGCGTGCTCAAGCTTGTCTCCTTCCATCAGTTGCGGGAGGACAACACTGCCAGAGCCTTCCCTCTCGTTGCCACTAATCCGGTTATCCGCTCGGTGATAAATACGAATCCCCCGGCCCTTCGCTGATGGCGCTGCCGCCGATCCAGAGCTGTTAGGAGTCTCCCGCTCCCTGCGAGAAACCGATGCGAGGCAGGGCCGGGGCGGTGCGATGGCGGCCTATCCGGAGGGCCGCGTGGACGCCACCGTGCTGGACTTCGTCGCAGACCTGTCCCTGGACTCCCCCGGGCGCCCGCTCCTCTGCGACTTCGCACCCGGGGTTCCCTTTGGGGACCCGGACCTTGTGCCCCGAGAGGGAAGGCGCAGAAGGCTGGCAGGCTTGGAGGAGGTGGACCCAGGAGAGGAGGGCGAAGTAGAGGAGGGGGAGGAGGAGGAGGAGGAGGAAGAGGAGCGCGGGAGGGGCGCCTCCCCGCTGGGCCGTCCCAAGAGGAAAAGGGTGATCACCTATGCCCAGCGCCAGGCGGCCAACATCCGCGAGAGGAAGCGGATGTTCAACCTCAACGAGGCCTTCGACCAGCTGCGACGGAAGGTGCCCACCTTTGCTTACGAGAAGAGGCTGTCCCGGATCGAGACCCTACGCCTGGCCATCGTCTACATTTCCTTCATGACCGAGCTCCTGGAGAGCTGCGAAAAGAAAGAAACCGGCTGAGCCGCAGTGGGATGGAGGCGCCTCCTGCCTCCTCTCCTCTGCGGGGCGCGCGGCCTCGGGGTGCTTCAGGACCTGGCAGGGTGCGGCCGGGGGGCCAGAAGGGACTCTTCGAGAGAGAAGGGTCTGGCCTTCTGGAGTTTGGTCCGGGGTTGCGAAACCACAGCCCCTCGAGAAGCGGGGCGGCCCTAGGGTTAGTACACACGCGAGCGGTCTCAGCGGAGTCTGGGGCAGCGGCGGGCAGGGCAGGGCAGGGCAGGGCAGGGCAGGGCAGGGCGCTTGGGGACTCAGACCCCGCTGGGGCTGCTGACGCGAGCGCCCACATACCGCTTCTGCCGGCCTGCGGGCGAGGGGCTAACCCTCTCCCCAAACTGCACGCTTCCGGGGCTTCTCGAGAGTCCAGACCAGATTCCTCTCTTTTCGAAAGAAAGAAGACAAGAAAGAAAGAAAGAAAGAAAGAAAGAAAGAAAGAAAGAAAGAGGAAGGAAGGAAGGAAGGAAGGAAGGAAGGAAGGAAGGAAGGAAGAAAAAAGAAAGGAAAAGAAATAAAATAGAGGTTCTTACCTTCCCCACCCCCTTTTTTAAAGCCTCAAGAGTCGGTGCTGCCCAATCCTGGAGGGTCCGCGCGCCTAGGGTGGTCCTGCAACACAAACATTCGCAGGGGGTGTAGGGGGTGGGGTCTCCGGACCTCTGGTCCGGTCCTCTTTGGCTTGTCTAGAAGGAAGGAGATGAGGAAAGAAGAGTCCAGTGGACAGGCGACCTCTGAGAAGGGACATGATCCCCCCTCCCCTCCCCTTAACGCGCAGAACCAGAAAACTCAATCGGGTCCCTCCGGGAGGGAGACCGACGCTTGAACCCCGAGGTGGAAGGGGAGGGGGGAGGGGGGAGCTCGGGCTCAGGCTCCAGGGTCGCTCCTGGGCTTCTGGGGATCTCGAGCTCTCGGGACTTTGGCCGCCGAGCGGGGCTTCCCCTGGGCTTCCGGGAAAAGGACCTGGTCTTCCCAGCGCAGCGCAGCTTGAGCGCGCACTTTCAAAGTTTTAGCTGTAGACAGAGGAGATAGCTTTCCTTCTAGCCGCAGCTAGGTACAGGCAAAGCAAAAACTCAGAGGAGGAGATGCATTCCTCCACTTTGGAAAATGTGTGTGATGGAGATGAGGTTGAAGCGGGGACCAAAGTGAGGGCCCACCCCCAGTCTGGATCCTCTGACTTTCCACGTTTTTTCCCTTCTGGGAGACCTGCTAACACCTGCACTGCGGTTCTGCAGATAGGCGTAGGTAAGTGAGGAGGAACTCGAGGGACAAGGCCCGCCTAACTGTAAATTCAGAAATTCTAAAGGATTAATCCCAATGCTTTACTTTGTCGCTTCACCTCACACACCTATGCGTGCACACACACATACACAATATACACACGCTATTCTCCCTATCATACCTTTAGAAATATGATTCATTTTTATTAATAAGTACTATATACTCATCCTAGAAAGTCTGGAAAGCAAAAGTTTAAAAAAAGTAAAATTTAAATCCACATTACCTCCGCTATTATTTTTATTTCCTTCTAGTCTTTTTTTCCCTGTACAGCTATAAATTATATTTGCTTAACAAATTTGAGATACTTTTCGATATTGATCTTTTTCTAATCAGCAACATAGAATAAGCACTTTCCCCCTGACTTTAAATAATTTTTGAGCATAATTTTGATTACTGTATTTTATTGTCCTAACGATGTACCACAACTTAATGCCAGTCCTTTACAAGTAGAGAGCTAAAATACTTCCTTTTAAGAAAATAAATGTTGATGCAAAGAGCACTCTTCTAAATGGTCTTCTCTGCCTGTGATAATTTCCTGATATTAGATAATTAGAAAGAAAATTTCTTTACCAAATGAACATTTAAGTTTGTGGCTAAAAATGGCCAGATTGCCATCCAGGTCTTTTCTGCTAGTCTACACTCCTTCCCACCAGCATTGCAGGGATTTGTTTGTCTCTCAAGTGTCTTCTTTTAAAACTTTTCCTAGTTCTTCTATCTACAGGAACTGAATTACTTCTGAAATGATCACCCTACCAAAGGTGATTTCTTATTTTGGCCATGTCTTTTCACCATGATTTTTTCCACCTCTACCATAAGAAAATAAACAAGTAAAAGGCGGAAAAAAATGTAACCAGATAAGACAAAAAAAAAAAAAAATCAGGGAATGTATTTTTTTATTCTCTAGAACCTTTATAAAATAAACCAAAATTTGGACAATGACCCCTACATCAATTTTATAAAGTAAAATTACTCATTTTTCCCTCTTTTTCTTTTCTTTTTTCCTTTTTTCCCCCCCTCTTTTTCTAGACAACTTTTTGGCTATTGGGACTGGCATATCTGTATTTTTTAATGATTTTATCTATTTATTTGGGAGAGAAAGGGTGAGAGGGAGAGAGGGAGGTCACAAACATTGGGAAAGGGTAGAGGGAGAAGCAGACTCCCCGCTGAGCAGGGAGCTCTGTGCAGTATTCTATCCCAGGACCCTGGGATCATAACCTGAGCTGAAGGCAGAACTTAACCCACTGAGCCACTCCGGTGCCCTCTGTATTTTTTAAGATAAGTTTAAAATTACTCATTTTAATATATAGAAAGAACATAACTACTTATTTCCCAACTTCTTATGGAGTGCTAGTGGCTCCATCAATACTTCGTGTTTATACAGTTATTTATTTAATCAATTAAAAAATATAATGACATTTTATGTATAGAGTGAATGGGTTCAAAATTGAAAGAACTTGCAGAAGCTCACTTACTCTCCCCCTTAAAGTTCTCCTGAGAATTAAACATCATGTTAAAAAAAAAAATCTGTTAAGTTTTTTTAAAAAAAATGGCTCAACTCTAGGAATCATCAATATTTTTTTGAAAACCAGAAATTTTAAAAAAAAAATCTGTATAGACAAAAGGACCTCAAAATCACTGGGTCCTAAAGAATAAATACAAGCAATCCATCATCCTTAATCCTCTCCCTCATATTCTGAAACAGTCATATTCTTAGTAAGCACGTAATATTCTATAGTGCATACCTCTTCATCATAGTAAGTAATATCTACAGAGACCCTAAATGATAAGCAATGTCCTCATTATCACCAGAAGAATTATATCCATAATTCTTGAATCCATTAACCCTCAACTGTTTTGTCCTTTGTAAATTATTTTATATGTTTAGAAGCTGCTTTAAAATGTAAAGTCTCAAGGCATTTTCTTTTTTTTTTAATATTTCATCTATTTATTCATGAGATACAGAGAGAGAGAGAGAGAGAGAGAGAGGCAGAGACACAGGCAGAGAGAGAAGCAGGCTCCATGCAGGGAGTCTGACGTGGGACTCAATCCGGGGTCTCCAGGATCAGGCCAGGCTGAAGGCGGCGCTAAACCACTAAACCGCTGAGCCACCCAGGCTGCCCTCAAGGCATTTTCTTAATCATTGTACTGATAGAATAATTTGAATAATCCAAATAAGGATTATAAACACAGAAAAATGGGTTGACTTATTTCTTACACCAAATCATACATAGAGGTAAGACAAAATCATCTGCATGAATCTGGTACACCTCCATATCTTGACACTCAACTTTTTTTTTAAAGATTTTATTTATTTATCCATGAGAGACAGACAGAGAGAGAGAGAGAGAGAGAGAGGCAGAGACATAGGCAGAAGGAGAAGCAGGCTCCTCGCAGGGAACCTGATTGGGGACTTGATCCCTAGATCTGGGATCATGCCCTGAGCACAAGGCAGATGCTCAACCGCTGAGCCACCTAGGCATCCTGACACTCAACTTTTCTAAGCAATATGACAGCTTCAGTTTTTTTCATGTAAAATACATAAATTTTATGTTTTTAATTTTTCTTTCTTTCTTTTTTATTTTACCATAGTGGACACACAATATTACATTAGTTTCAGGTGTACAACATAATGATTTAACAACTCTACACTATATGCTATACTCACCACAATGTAGCTACTACCATCTGTTGGTATATTTGTTAAAAAATTTTTATTTGTTTGTTTATTTGAGAGAGAAAGAGAGTGCAAGTGAATGTGGGGGGCAGAGGAAGAGGGAAAGAGAAACCTAAGCAAATTCTGCTCCATAGTGAGTATGTAGCCTACAGAGTCTAACACAGAGCTTGATCTCAGGACCACGAGATCATGACCTGAGCCTGAGCAGAAACCAAGAGTCAGATGTTTAATGTACTTCACCAGCCAGGCACCCCAAGCATACTTTTTAATACAAATGTTTTTAGTGTGTAACACATCTTATGTTAATTTTTTTAAAGATTTTATTTATTCATGAGAGATACACAGAGAGAATGGCAGAGACATAGGCAGAGGGAGAAGCAGGCTCCCTGTGGGGAGTCTGCTATGGAACTCAATCCCAGGACCCTGGGATCATGACCTGGGATCATGACCTGAGACGAAGGCAGAGGCTCAACCACTGAGCCACCCAGGTGCCCCAAAATTGTTTTATTCTTTATCTTTTAAACTAACACCAATAAACTACAAGTAGGTATTCTTAATACCTTCCACCAGTTAAAAAAAATCCTACTGTTAGGTTACTTCTGGAAAATTAAAATAATGTTTTTGAAATCTAAAAGTTATTTGGACATTTGGAATCTAAATACCATTTTAGATGTTGTTTGGGGCGATTTATTTACATACAATTTACAGTCTGAAACCTTCTTTTTGGTCTCAAACTAAGTTCCCCATAATTATCAGGTTACTATTAGTATTCAGAAATGTAAACCAAGAAAAGATCTATATGAAATTGTATTTGAAAGACATAATTGAACTTTCCAAAGAAAGTAAAAATAACCAGAAGCCTTTTACCATCAATGGGCAGCTATTCAGGATGATCATCTTTTACGGTTGCCCAATGTGAAAGCAGATTTTGGCAAAATTAGCACTGAAAACTGAACCAAATATTATACTAGTATGCATAATTCCTGCATGAACATACAATTAAGATCCTTAGATGGTATTTATTATTGCATTCGTCAGCAATTCCATTATAAAAACATGATGGAAAAAAAAAACATGATGGTGGAAGGTTTATAACAAAACTATAAAAATGCTGAGATGAAATCTGATAAACAGAGTTTAGCACAACTGTTTTCTTAATTACAAATCTTCAAAGAAAATTTCAAAGGCAATGAAGACACTTAAGTACATTTTACATATGACCTTCCAAAATGAACCTGCAATTTGAAAAACCAGGAGATTGTCTTTAATACAAAAAGTAAATTATTTTATTTTTCCAAAAATAACTGGTGGACTAATTTAAAGTACTAAATCTACTTTTCATAGGGTGATATTATTTCATTAAATTTATCTTTAATATAAGATAGAAAAGTATTGAAGTTTTGGTATATACCTTTATCTTGGTGCAAGTTCATTCAAAGGTTCCTGAACTTTGCCAACATGTTGGGTGAAGTTAGTCCTAGTTTCTGGTCACTACCCTCTCTTGCTGTGAATGCTGGACTAAAAAAGATTGCAAAACAAGAGTCAGCAGTTCTGACCATTTTGTTTTGACTTTGGGGTTTCTTTGAATCCAAAGCTCAAAACCAAACCTGGCAGAGGAGGAGAAGTAAAGGAAAGAAGCCATGTAAACTAACATGAATAAAATACCAGAAAGATGGAAAAAACTTCCAAGTCTCTATAAGTCAAAGCCTATACATTTCCACAACTTTCTCTGTGACCCTAAATTTTTAGTTCTGTGCCTGAAATATATTCCATAAAGAAATACAAGGAAATGCAAAGAATAGTATGAATGTATTTTAAAACACTTCTTATGGTTACTATTTGGCAGAAATCCATTCTTTTTTTTTTTCAGAAATCCATTCTTAATATTGCAGAAAGCAAATAATTTTTAATGTTCAGTGAAACCAAAAATTTAATAAATATGATGGAAATTATCATAATAAAATGACTTATGGTTACTTAGTGCTTTATGGTTTTCAAAGCACTATTCACGTACCTCCTCTCATTTGCTCCTCCCTACTGGATTTCAACGGGATCTAGAGTCTCTCTATTAAATTGAGTCATCATTATACCATCTTAAAAATTCATTCACTCATTGAAATCAGCATGATACTGAGATACCTATAGAGGACCAACGGTCACATATAAGCAACACTTCACTTTGAAAGATATTGTTTCCAAAGATCAAAAGCACCTTAACCACTTTGTGGATGATAAATTATACAAAAGGCTAGTAGAGTCCAGCTCCCTCAAAGCCAAATTTTACCACCTTCCATTTAGGGCTCTGTGAAAGCGATTTCCACCTGCAGTCAGCAAACGTAGATGACCTCAAAGCAGCTGTTGCAGACAGCTTTTTATAATTTCCAGTCTTCAAAAGGGAGGAAAATATCTATGAGAATCTGGAAATAGATCAAACAGTTGGTATACAATAAAAGGCAACAACATCACATACATGTGTTTGAATGAATGAACAAATGAATGGAATATGATTACCCAATTATTTTACTGCAGATAATTTTGTGATTTCTCCAAAACTTAGTGAAATCACTAGCTGCATTTGTTACAAGTCAGATCTTGAACTCACTGACTATATTTAGTCCCATAGTTTAGTGAAATGTTGGAGAAGCTACAAATGGTCTGAAGGAAAAAAAAATGGAATAATTGGATTCTTAGGTCTGAGTATAGTAACAATATCTATAATCATATTTTTATTTATATAATAGCATGTGTTCTAAACACTGAGTTGGGTTCTTTACATAACTATTAAAGTTCAAATAATAATTTTAGGATATGGATACCATGATTACCCTAGCAGTCATGAGGAGAGTATGGAATTAAGAAGTAAATAACTTGCCCAGGCTCAATCAGCAAATAGATAGTGAAACTAAGATTTATACCCAGTCAAGGGTTTGAGACCAATTTCTTAGGGACTGAGGTTATTTGTGAATGAGTATATGATTATTATTTTTAAGCAGAAATTATGTGGTAAAAATAAGTAACTATCTTTATGAGTTACTCTTATGAGTAACTATCTTTATCTTTATCTTTATGAGGATCAGAAATGTGGACATATGTTTATCATGTACCAAAGGAATATAGTTTTTTAAAACCGTTAAGGTGGACTACTGGTGTAAGTTTTTGAAGAGGCCTTGAAATAATCTTCTATGGATATTTTAAAGTCAAAACTATCCTCTAGGGGCTTCAATGCAATCCTGCCACAAGAAAAGAGACAAAACTCTTTTTGATGAACATAATGATTATAAACACAAGCTTTGGAATTTGGCAGAAGTGGGTTTGAATTGCAAGTACATCACATCATGTTATGGAAGTAGTACAGCTTATTTAACCTTGTTGGCCTTTAATTTATTCATCTTTAAAATAGGGATAATAGGGCAGCCCTGGTGGCTCAGCGGTTTAGTGCCACCTTCAACCCAGGGTGTGATCCTGGAGACCTGGATCGAGTCCCACATCAGGCTCCCTGCATGGAGCCTGCTTCTCCCTCTTCCTGTGTCTGTGCCTCTCTCTCTCTCTCTCTCTCTCTCTCTCTCTCTCTGTCTCATATATAAATAAATAAAATCTTAAATAAAATAAAATAAATAAAATAAATAAGATAAGATAAGATAAAATAAAAATAACAATATTCAGCCAGTAGGGCCATTATAAGGATTGACTGAAATATGTATGCAGAGTAAATGGTGTACAAGCACTCAGTAAATGGTAACTACTATTAAAATACTCATCATCATATCCCTTCCAACTTTATGGCAATAAAAAGTCTATGAACAAGGCATCACCTTTACTACCAATGGTAATATATGAAAGTACAAAATATAAAAAGTAGAATTCATTATAAAATACCTTTAGGTAAATTGAAAAATATCAGATTTTTCCTCCAATATTTTTTATTCCTGGAATACTTAAATGTCAGCATTTAGTTCTGGTCTCTGCATCTTTCTAAGTGGAACAATACACACCCGTCAAATGAACAGGGAGATCAAAACTCCCTCCTTTATCTTTTTAAACTTATTTTTATTTATTTATGATAGACATAGAGAGAGAGAGAGAGGCAGAGACACAGGCAGAGGAGAGGGAGAAACAGGCTCCATGCCAGGAGCCCGACACGGGACTCGATTCCGGGCCTCCAGGATCGCGCCCTGGGCCAAAGGCAGGCGCGAAACCGGGGAGCCACCCAGGGATCCCCCAACTCCCTCCTTTAACTTGCTACTGCGATTGCATATATATTTTAAAGGAAAGGAAAGTGATTTTAAATCTGATAAAAATGATATGAATTCAGAGAAGCTCTTTAAAAAAAAAAGATTTTATTTTACTTATTCATGAGAGACACACAGAGAGAGGCAAAGACATAGGCAGAGGGAGAAGCAGGCTCCCTGCGGGGAACCCAGTGCAGGACTTGATCCCAGGGCCCCGGCATCACGCCCTGATCTAAAGGTAGATGCCCAGCCACTGAGCCACCCAGGTGCCCCTCATTCAGAGAAGTTCTATTTTATCAGCAGCCTAGACATTACATTTAAGTATATATTGTCCAAGTAAGTGTGCGTTTATTCAATCAGATAATTTCTAATGGAATAGTTCTGTATCTTAATTGCAACAGTAGTTGCACTGACCTATATATGTGATAGAATGACATAGAACTATGCCTTTTTACACCGATGTTAATTTCCTGGTTTTGATATTGTAGTATAGTTATGTAAGATATAACCAATGGAGAAAGCTGAGTGAAAGGCACACAGAACATCTCTATACCACCTCTGTAATGTCCTATGAATCTATACTTAATTCAAAATAAAAACTGAAAAAATCAGTTAATAACTATGACATTCATTTGAACCTATAAAGCACCTAACAAATGTGAATTATCATTAATTTTAGGGAGACATTCACACATACTTGATTCTTGTCCTGTTCTATAATTTTTCTTCAAGTGTTTCATGAAAGTGAAGCCAAGTTTTGTTCATGGTATTATGTGGATCCTGGAATGAAAATCAGGACTCTACCCCTGAAAGTCATAGCCAAGAACTAAATATCTGATTCTGGATTCTGTGGTCCATGCCGACTTCCTTGGCCAGATAGATTCATTCTCAAGTATGGGTTTGAGTGTTGGAAGAGCTACACATCCTAATTTTGCCACTTACTAGATTAGATAACTCACTTAAAACATCTGGGCTTCAGTACCAATCCTGGTCTATAAAGTAAAAGTAATAAATGCAGAGTTATATAAATTGTCAGAAGAGATCACATAAAGTGCTTAGTACAGTGCCTCATACAAAGTAAATATTTAGTGAATGTTGTTATTGTTTATGCTATTTCAATGTTGAACGTGTATATAAAATAAAATGACAATTCAGCCTTTTAGAAAGGCTCATGAGAACAAATACAAAAACAATATTAAATTGTCTTGCTTCTCCTAAACAGAATCAGTGTTTTAATTAGCATGGCATTTGTGCCAAATTTAATCTGCCAGCATTATAGTAAATTTTTGTTTAATTTTGTTTTTAAACATAGAAATTTAAAGATAAGGCTTCTGGTCCATGACATGTAATCACAATCTTTGATCTGCCAGGAAGGTCACTATAAACCCTACTTTTCTGAAATAACCTCTAAAATTTTCATATAAAGTTTTTTATATGAAAAGATGATACCTTGATTGGTAAATCCTCCAAGAATTTATTTTTGAACAAATTCATTTTGAAGGCTGTAGTGTTGGTAATAGCAATTGAGAAGTAGAACTGCCTCAATTATTATGCATACCTGATCTAGACAAACATGAAATATGAAAACCTGGAACTCAGTTCAGTCAACCAGGAATAGATACACAATCATGCTTTGTTTTAGGTTCCCTGAGGGACATAGGAGTCCCTATGCACCCCAGAAGTTTAAATAATTGCCACCTGCTTTCCACAGAAGAGAATCAGAGAGGAAAGGAAAAAAGGACCCTCCTTGGAACAACAGAGGGGGGAACAACAGAGAGGGAAGTTGGGTCTCAAGGTGCATTATTGGAAATCCTGCACTATTTCTGCCATTTATACTTTTATAAAAATTTGACACCTAGCTTTACCCTCTTTATTTGTGGATTTTTTTTTCACTCTGAAATTAGTAAATTTATACAAAATCTTTGAAAAGTTTTGTACACTTTGGCCTAAATTTATTCGTAATTTAAATAGGAGTTTTTGAAAAGATGAAGTTGGCATGAATTTCTACATAATTTCTCAACATTTAAAAATGGGTAACTCTAAAAAAATTAAATAAATAAATAAATAAATAAATAAATAAATAAATGGAGTGTCTGGGTGGCTCACTGGGTGGCTCAGTGGGTCGAGTGTCTGATTCTTGATTTCAGTTCAGGTCATGATCTCGGGGTCCTGAAATCAAACCCTGCATTGGCTCCATGCTCAATGAAGACTCTGCTTGAGATTCTCTACCTCTCTCTCTCTACTTCTCCTTCTGCTCAGGCTAAATAAATAAATATTAAAAAAATAAAAACGAAAATGTGTAACTCTTTCATATCCACTATTTTAATAATTTTTATTCCTCGCATAGAAAGATAAAAGGATAATTGTCATGTCTTGTTCCTTTGAAAAGCTTTGATTCAACTTTAAATGGTTTATTTGAGGGTTGATAGTAAAGGGCCTTCTGAAATTTACTGAAATTTTTCTGACTTGGGGAGCATACCCACTTTCAAATATTCTCACCACGGGTTCATACTTTGACCAAAAAATGTGGTAACTATAGTTAACAAACATTTGACAAGTGGTTTTGTTAATTGTAGATCTTATTGAACATGCCACACCATTGTTTTCATCACTATTCCCTTGCTTAATCTCACCGAAGTCCATTAAAATTAGAGCAGATGAGTTCAGTTAAAATATGCATACTGGATGCCACTTTGTTTCAAGACGACACAACCACAAATTAAACTTCATACCCTTACTGGTATATTGCATTTCATCAAATTCAATCAACCACTTCTAAAGTTAACATGAAGCAGGCTTAAAAATGCTTAGGACTTAAAGTATTGCACAACAAAACACAACAAAAATCTTCCCAAATTGCATCCACATGAAATAATACACCATACTTCAATCCAAATCTCAATGTCCTTACCCAGGACACCCTCCAAGCTTCTCTTTCTATGGTTATAACCCCTCCTTCCATTGTATGGTTCACATACATGCAAACATGCATACATGTAAAAGTCTTTTTATCAGAACGCATTCAAAAGTGTTTTAGAATGGGTGGTCCTTATGTAAATTTTTTCACTATTAACTCAAATCTTAAAACTGATTTCATATCTCTTCCTTTTCCTTCATACTTTGGTAGTTTCACTATTTTTTCAAATTGCCATCTCTTTCTTGAATATTCCATGTAATATTAATGATTGTTGAGCATTTCTAACTTTTGTCACCAAAATTCAAGTAAGCATCAGTGTCTTTACATATATTGAAAACAAGCCCAGGAATTATTCCAGTTACTGACTGAGCATTAGCAACACATAAGTATATCAGACCTAAATATAATTACCAAGACCAGCAGCCAGTAAATTGTAGAAAAGAAGGTGTCTGGAATTGCCATTCAGGAAACCTACAGAACACTCATTGATTAGATGAGGGTCATTTACTCAATGAGAAAAACAGAATTTTCCCTGGGAGCAGAACTACTTCCTCTTGGAGAGATTCAATACTATCTGAGGTTCAGGTAATTTACCATATCAAGAAAGGCGTTAGGATTCAAGAATGCTCTCTGAACTTTGGCTCTAGTTGAGAAGATCTAAGCCGTATTTTACAAGATTAGGGCATTGTGTGAATTCTTACAGCTTGCTTACAGAAATTTCACTAGTAGGAATTTAGCCTAGGAAAATAACACTATATATTATTGTTTATAATATTGAGAAAATAACCTAGATATCTAAAAATGTAAGTCCTTAAAAGATGTAAGTCCTTGTTTTAAATTGTGGTCACCTGGGTGGCTCAGTTGGTGAAGTGTCTGCCTTAAGCCCAGGTCAAGATCCAGGGTCCTGCGATGGAGCCACACTGGGCTCCCTGCTCAGTGGGGGATTCGCTTCCCCCTCTGTCCCTCCCCTCAACTCATTTTCTCCCACCCTCCCTCTCTCTCAAATAAATAAATTGTTGTGGTCATTTAAAGGATGATGTACAAAAGAGATTGTGCTGTGAAAAGATGATTCCAAAAAATGATAAATGAAAAGGTATACAGCTAAATGTAAGGCATGATTTCATTTCTGTTTCATATAGATATGTGTATAAATATATGTGTGTATGTATGCATTTTACTTACATATAAATATTTATATATGGATATAAATATTTATTTTACATATGCTCTATAATTGGCCATTTTTGTACTTGTTTATATTTTCCAGTTTCCTAACATTCTTTTGTAGTCAGAAAAATAGCATAATTATTTTAAAATAAGTGGGACTACATCAAACTAAAAGCTCTGCACAGCAAAAGAAACTATCAAAAAATTAAAAGGCAATCGATGGAATAAGAGGAAATATTTGCAAATATCTATCTGATAAGAGGTTTAAATCCAAAATATACAAGCAACTCTTACAACTCAATAGCAAAAAACACAAATAATCCAATTAAAATGGACAAAGGACAGGAAAAGACGTTTGTACAAAGAACACCTACAAATGGCCAACAGGTACGTGAAAAGGTGCTCAACATCACTCATAAGCAGGGAGATGCAAATCAAAACCACAATGAGATGTCATCTCACACCTGTCAGAATGGCTGTTATCAGAAAGAAAAGAGAGAAGTATTGGTAGGATGTGGAGAAAGAAGAACCCTTTTACAATGTTGGTGGGAATATAAATTAGTATAGTCACTATGGAAAACAGCTTGAAGGGTCCTCAAAAAGTTAAAATAAAACTATTATATGACCCAGCAATCCTATTGCTGGTTATCTACCTGAAGGAAATGAAGGCAGTGTCTGGAAGGGATATCTGTGCTCTTCATGTTCACTGCAGCATTATTTACAACAGCTGAGACACGGAAGCAACCCGGTGTCCACTAATAAATGAATGGATAAAGAAAACGTGGACTATACATGGATTGGAATACTATTCAGTCATTTAAAAAAAGAAGAAAATACTGTATTTTGCAATTAGTGATGGATTTTTGAGGTCATTAAGTCAGAGAAAGACAAATACTGTATATTCTTACTTACATGTGGAATCTAAAAATACCAAAATCATAGAACTGGAGTAGAATGGTGGCTGCCAGCAGTTGTGGGGCAGAGGAAATGGGAAGATGTTAGTCAAAGGGAACAAACTTCCAGTTAAAAGATTAATTAATTCTGAGGGTATAATATACAGCATTGTTCTAATGAACAATACTGTATTATAGACTTGAAAGTTGATAAGAGAATGGATATTAAATGTTCTCAAAATGAAAAAAGAAAAATACAATTATTTTATATTAAAAATAGCCACACAAAACGATTTGCGAATTTTGTCAGTTGTGTGTCAGGATGCTATTACTCAAGGGAGAACTATTGCCTTCTTAGCTCTAAAATATTTAAAACTAGGCATTTAATATGCTGAGATGTGACATTCTGCAATATTTTTCTTTGGATACCGCAGAGCATAACATTATCAGCATACTAGAGGCCTCTCTCATGCTTCCCTCCAATTATGGCCCTTCTCTCCCTACAAGGATATCCAGTAACCTGATTTTTAACAACCTTGATTAGCTTCCCAGTTTTTGTATTGTTTTATGTGTAATGGAAATCATCGGGTTTGGGGAAAAGACTGCTTTTCAATTACAAATCTGTCTTCAATAAAACATGTATTTTGACATTCCTCCTCCCCAAACATACAAGAGAAGTTGAAATTAATTAGCAAGGTAAGGAATAAATTTACCATTAACTACACAGAGTTAATAACTAAAAGGAAAAGTACTTGCAAATATACACTTCAATTTTATTGATACTGAAATGGAAAATGCAAGTGGAAATTTTAACAATGTTGTGAGCCTTCTTAAACACAGCTGAGTTCACCCACAACTTACGCACATACACACACACATGCCTAATAAAAATAACTATCATAAACTATACTAATTTCTAAGGAAATTCCTGGTTTTTAAACAATTAGCACCACAGTTTTCTTCCTATTTAGCTCCATGGGCATTACAATGCATGTATGAGTGCTTGTGCATGTGCATTGTGTGTGTGTGTGTATTTGTGTGTGAAGGTACAAATTGTATAACATTTAGTGTTTACTTCATCTTTTTAAAGGACATATTAGAACCAGATAAGTGTACATATCCATATGCATATTCATTTTCATATACTTTTCATATTCATGTTTGAAAACTGCCATATATTAAAAGAAAAAATATATTTCTAACATAATTTCAAAATATTTCAAACTTGCACTGCTTTTAATAACTTTTATTGTTTTTAACATGTGACATTTTATCCCCATTAGCAATAACAGATGTCTAATGCATTAAAAAGGAAAATCCTGCACATATGTTGAAATAGAGGACTTTACTGAAAGGAAAGCATGTGCTTTGATTTATATTAGTCAAAATTTAGATACTGTACTTGGTGCTATTTCAGGAAATGAAAAGGTGAGGAAACAGTTATATACTAGTAAACCAGAGCAAAAGTCTCCATAGAAACCAAAACAGTTTCAGTGGGAGCCACATAAGCTAAATTAATACCTAGAATATGGTCATATTAGCCCCTAGAGAGCTAATTCGAATGGAATAAAAACCTGTCTACTGGTTCATGCGTGTTACATAGTATTTACAATTATTCTTTGTTCACGTCTGATTGTCAAAAACTCATCAGTCGAGACTGAAAATCTGGGTGAATACTAAAGAGAAAAGATCACAAAAAGTCCATTATCTTCACTACAAGTCAAAGGGCAAACTGAAAAATAATGAAGGAGAAATCCCATTTTATTTGTATTTGGCTGGTGTTTTGCCTCAGATTTCACAGACACTCCTATAGATGTGGCTCCCCACTCCACTGCAGACAGTGCTGAATGAGAAATCACAAGCCAGTAGGGACAGCAATTGATTAATTGAACAACTACTATGCACTAGTTGCCTACATATACTATGTCATCCCATCCTTAGAAAATACTATGATGAATATTAATATGTCAACTTTACAAATAAAAAAAACAAGCTCAAATTGGATAAAATATCCTGTCTAAACTTAGGGTGGAGCCTGATTTTGACCTAGTTTTCTCTTTCTCTAGAGGTGACTGTGTGACAAATGTTGCCATAGTATAGCTCTGTGCCCCTGTCAATTAGCTGGACGATGGCATGTACTCCTTGTGAAGGTGGCCCAGCATTGTTTGTGCATCCAGTTTGGTAAGGAACTTATTTAAGCACAGACTGAAGGACTCCTTTAAGGGTTACTGCTAGTTCCCATGGTTTCAATTTATACCATCTTTCAATACTATATGTGTTGCTAGCAGGATGATTTGAATTTTATGCAATTTATATTTTGTTCCCTTACTCTCATTTTCTATATTGCTTTGTATTCACAGAGTGTGAAAGAGTTTCTTCCATCTAAATTGGGCTGTTTTATTAAATGCATCAGAAATACATATGTGTGACCTACATGTATAGCTTCTTACTGCCTGATAACTATAACAAAAAGGCTACCACCTCAAGACCACATAATCCTTGATATTTCCTTCATGTGATGCATTTGAGGCTCTGATTTAGAATTAATGATGAGGTACACTGTCATCTAAAGTATCCTACATAGGATATTTATCGTATTTATGATGCTTGGAACAGCAAAAAAAGGGGGGGGGGAGGAGGGGAGAGTATGTGAAATATATAAGCATTAGATAAATCTATCTCGTGTTTTGGCAGATATGTCCTAACTAGTCCAACCCTTGTGCTACTGGACAGTTAATTTGTTTTTTTTTCTTTTTGTTCACTGTATTTTTCTGGCTCCTTAGCAAAATTAAAACTAAATTGAGATGATCTTCTAAAAGTGAAATTCTAACCTTAAAACTGAGAAAATTTCCTTGTAAAGATGTTTACTTCATCATCTCTACAAAAGGAAAATACAGCTTATGGGTTTAAACTAGTTCATATCTAAATATAATTCTAGTATAAGACAATAACATTGCCAAGTTATAATGCCAAAGAACCCAAAAACAATGTAAAGAGCAGCACCGAGGTCAGAAATGTCTAGTCCTACTTGCAAGAGGACAGTGTGGACAAACCCCAGTGAAACATCTTTTAAGAGGGAAGGGTACTATTCAGACTAAACTATGAATCTAAGGGTGGCTGGACACTTTTCATGGAAGCTGATCATAAATTTACTACTGAATGGATCAAGTGGCACAAGTGAATATAATTCTTAGATTTATAACATTTAATTCAGAAATAGAGGTTCTCTGGGGCACCTGGGTGGCCCAGGGGTTGAATGTCTGCCTTTGGCTCAGGTCATGATCTTGGGGTCCTGGAATCAAATCCTGCATCGGGCTCCCCACAGGGAGCCTGCTTCTCCCTCTGTCTATGTCTCTGCCTCTCACTCCTGTCTCTTATGAATAAATAAATACAATCTTTAAAACACATACACACACACAAATAGAAGTTTTCTTGAAATAAAATTCCAACAATTGGGAGAATTTCCGTGTCAGAAGATATGATTTATGACATTTTCCTTATAAGCTTAAAGTATAAGACCATTATTGTATCTCTGATTTTGTGAATGTTCTTTAGACTACTTCAATATTGCATAAATCTGTTTTTCCCCCATACTTACTAGTTTGCTACAAGTTAGTTGTTGGTGCTTTTTAATATTCCTAGATCATTCGTAATTGGCTTTCAATGCATTTATATTACAATTCTACTAGTCTTTTCTTGATCATTCATGCCACAAGGATAAGTGGCTATGTATAACAAAAAATAAATAAAATCATCATAGATCTCTCTTGCCTCCCTTCTCTTCCCTCTTTCCCCACATAGTTTTTCCCCTTGTTCATGTTGTCACTCTGTTAGATTCATTGACTAAATTTTATATACTAGCATATAAAAGTTTATATTCTTTTCTAGATTCTTTCCTTCTGTGAAAAATGCATGCAAATTATGTTTTCTACAGAAATTATAGAGAAGAAAACATGAAGATCTATTTTCTTCAGTTTAGTGAAGTGAGTGGGCTATAAATATCTCCTTTGGGAGAGAGAAGTTGACAACATGATCAAGAAGGTGAACAATTTCCTGACTTCCCTTTCCCAAGTCAATATGTATGGTCATTCTTATGTGCAGCCCTACACTAAGCAAGCATATAAATGTTAGTGGGGAGAGAGTGAAAAGTAGCAATAATGCAGGCTCATTTACATTTAAATTGGGCTGGAGCAAACTGAGTTCTCTTGCTCTGTTCAGCATCCAACTCTTGTGTTAACTTTCAGGAAGAATTTAACAAAAATCTATCAAGTTTATTGGATGCTTACTATGGGCTTGACTCTGTTCTCAACACAATTTTCTCCTTCAGTTAAGATATCTTCCCTAAAATGAGCTCACAGTGGAATGAGGGATATACACTTACTCAGCTTGTGCAGATACTGGATGGGACATGTGGGAGTCTTAGGAACACTAGCTATTGGAATATAATAGAAGACATGTACTTAATATATTGTAAGTTGTGTGGTACCTTATACTGAAATGCCCTTAGGTTGAGACTGCTGGAAGAGGAGCACTGACATGCTGAGTAAAACAGCCATATACCTAGCACGCACACTATGACTACATCTAAAGGAGTAAATTCTAAGCCACGCTGAAGCCAAGATTCATGACTATTTTATTCACTACTTGATAAAGAGCCTGTTAATTATCCAACACGACCCATTCTTCCCTTCTTCCTTTAGCAAAAGAAACTGTGAAAGTGATGCTTGACATGGCTATCCAGCTAATGACTACATTTCACAGCCTCACTTGTAGTTAGTTGTGGCTAAGGGACTATGAGCTAATAATGGCATGTGAGGAGTCACATGTAATTTCTAGACAGGGCCCTTTCGAGAGGACATGTCTTCCCTTGGCTTTTCTCCTTTCTCAATGGCTGGAATGCAAAATTGAAAGGAGACCTAGGGTGGCCATGTGGTCCATGAAAGAGAAGTCATATTTTGAGAATAGTAGAGTAAGAAGTTAAATCAACAAGGCTGAGCCATTAAGCCAAGCCTATAACACCTATCCAAATTTTTCATAAAACAAACTGTGCTGTTTAATCCAGTACATTTTTAAATCTATTATAGTACTATATCCTACTTAATATATCTCTTCCTCTCAGGTGCCTGGAACAGTGCCTGACATATAAAAGGGTCTCATTAATATTGTGCACCATGAAGGAGCAGAATGAACTCACACTGCACAAGTTTTTAAGCCTAAGGCCAGAGTACAAACAGGCAAGGACTAAGTTTAAATTGTTCTAACCATGTTAAGCTGATATGAGAGAGCAAGTGCTACATATTATGCCTTTTCCCCACCCCAGTTTATAACATACCACAACTCTTCATACCCTAGCCTCATCTCACAAGGCATCAGTCTGATATTTCAGAATGGAAAAACAATCACTGAACAAAATGAAAGAGAGCATGAAATGTGATAGAGTAGAAGTCAGCTTGGGTACATTATAGAACACAAAGTATTGTCATTTTATGACAGTACAAACAATATAAATTTGATTGCAATACAATTTTTTCAAACAAATAGTTAAAATATCTTATCTAAATTCAAAATTTTAAATTATAAGAAATTTAGCATGCTTTTAGTTCATCTGTCTTTTAGGACTTTCTCTTTGATTAATGAAGTCTGGGCTAAGAATACTAAATTACAGAAGATGGTAATTATTGTTACACTCTTGCCACCAACTAGGGCAACAAAGCTTTCAAATTACATTACGCATGTCTTCCATTTAAGACATTGTTGGGTTCAATGGTTTTCTCAACCTTACTTCATTTTACTATCAAATTTCAGGGAGCAAAATCTAAAAATCACAATTAAAAGCTATTGAGCTTTTAATATCTCAACTAAGAAAGACAGTATCTACTGAAGATAGCCAGAAGTATATGTATTATTCAGGACATTCAAAAATCTATGACAGTATTAAACCACACAGAGAGAACTGCTTTTGTTAATGTTACTTGTAGTAAATCATCTTTGTCACCATAACATCATAAACCTATGTTAAATAGCATTATTTAAAAATAAAAACAGAACAGCCCTATGAAATTTGGGTATTTAATATATCGTCATGAGTACAATCCTTTATGAAACTGAATGCTTCCTTTTCCAATTTACTTAAGTAAAAAAAAAAAATCTTTCAGGAATTTCAGGAATAGTCAGACTTCTCCTGGATTCTGTGTGTGGAGTGTGTGTGTGTGTGTGTTTCCCTCATGAACCCTATGGTATTTCTGTGTGTGAGAAAAAAATGAGGAGTGGAAAAACAAAAGATATTTATTCTGTAGAGAAATAAATAATACAGAAGGGGCATAGGGATTAGTGGAGGAGTATAATTTTAAGTAGTAGGGTGATATTTATGAAATTAGAGATAATTTATTTTCTCAAGAAGAAAGCAGGACAAATTGAGAAGATGCAATAATCGATAGTACCAGTCAGTATTTTTAAATGGTGGATCAGAAACTTGGCTCTAAGAAGTCTAGTATACAATATGAATAGGTGCCACACACACACACAAAAGACTGTAGTCTTTTCCTTTCTCATCAGTATTTGTGTTGGTGCTGCTACACACACACACACACACAAAACTGCTCAATATGTGTGTGTATATATATGCATATATATGTGTATGTACATCTATATATATATATATACACACACTCACCTATATATGTGGCATATATAGCTATAGTAAGACTAGATATGTTTATCAAATAATTTCAGAATCCAGTTAGAATTAATATTTGGTTGAATATCTGTGGGAAGAAACAGTGTCCAAATCAGTATTTTTAAAACAAGTGTCTTTAAAATCCCTGATTTTTGAGGAACAGATAATACTCTATATTTCACTGTTAATATACTGGCTAAAATGTAAGTTTAAGATAACACTGAGGTAAATTGAGAAATATTTAACCTGTGATAGGACCTGCATATTTTTGTACATTCCTAAAGAGAGTAATAATTGAAAAACAAGAATTAATGGGATTCCCATTTTGCACACTATGGAGCCCATAAGGAATATGGGAAGAGTCTGGTTTCTTCCTCCTCCTCCTCCTCCTCCTCCTCCTCCTCCTCCTCCTCCCCCTCCTTCTCCTCTCTTCCTCCATCTCCTTCTCCTTCTTTCTTTTCTTCTTCTTCTCCTTCTTCTTCCTCCTCCTCATCCTTCTTTCTTTTCTTCTTCTTTCTTTTCTTCTCCTTCTCCTTCTTCCTCTTCCTCCTTTTCTTCTTTCTTTCTTCTTCTTCTTCTCCTTCTTCTTCTTCTTCTTCTCCTCCTCCCCCCTCCTTCTTCTTTCTTCTTCCTCTTCTTCTTCTTCTTCTTCTTCTTCTTCTTCTTCTTCTTCTTCTTCTTCTTTTTTAAGATTTTATTTATTTATTTATTCATGAAAAAACACAGAGAAAGAGGCAGAGACATAGGCAGTGGGAGAAGCAGGCTCCCTGTAGGAGCCTGATATGGGACTTGATTCCAGGACCCCAGTATCACAACCTGAGCCAAAGGCAGACAATCAACCACTGAGCCACTCAGGTGCCCCAAGAGTCTGGTTTCTCATAGCAATTAAGCTTCTCAGGAAGAAAATACTAACAAATGAAACAGATTCCAATGTGAGCCACTTAACACTAACTTGTGCTACAGGGAGTCTCAATGGTATGAACTCTGGAAATGCCATCTCTCTTGGAGTTCTGAATACACTGCACCCAAACTAATTTCCTACTATAGCGTGAATACCCAATCCGTCCATCTTGATAGGGAGACTGTACTCCTTGCAATCGCTTGGATGGAGGAAAGGGTGGACTGGAGTCAAGAGATGGATTAATGATGGCTCTCAGGTTTTTAGTCTAAGCAATTAGATAAATAATCTACTGAGCTTGTGGGAGGAACAAATTACATTAGAGTAACAATAAGTTCAAGATGTCTGTGAGAAACCCAAAGTGTGGTATGAAGCGGATAGTTGAATAAGAATCTTCAGCTCAGACAAAACACCACCTACTATGGAAAATGGAAATCATATGGCTTCTGTTACCATTTCTTGGTAGCCAGGACATGGATAAATTATTGAACTTCCTCCAATTAGTGTCTCCATTTTGAACTTTGAGACCTCAGGGAGTGAGACAGGAACATAGGAACAGCTGCTTTTCAAACAAATTGAATCATGGATTAATTTCCTCATTTACCTGTAAACCCTTCCTTTTGCACTTAGAACTGAATGTAAATGCTGCATCTCAAGTCTACAAGGTACCACCTAACTTAGTACTCATTTAAAATAATGATATCAGGGCACCTGGGTGGCTCAGTCAGTTAAACATCTGCCTTTGGCTCAGGTCATGATCCCAGCCTGCCAGGGTCCTGGGATGGAGTGCCAAGACAGCTCTTGGCTCACCGCCGAACCTGCTTCCTCCTCTCCCCGCTGCTTGTGCTCTCTCTCACTATTTCTCTCTCAAATAAATAAATATTTTAAACTTTTAAAATTTTTAAATTAAATAAATAAAATGATATCAAACACATATCAAGTGCCAGGCACCGTTTTAACTACTTATGACTCTATTTCATCATGACAACAACTGATGATGTACATTATCCTCTCTCCTTCACAGGAAGCATGGAGGAGTAAGTAACCTATCTAAGATTACATGGGTAGTGATAAGTTGAGTCATATTTGAACCTAGGCTGACTGGCTCCAGAATCTGGTCTGTCATCTACTGCACTGTTTTCTATGACCATTCTGTCTTGCCAGAAAAGGGAGAAGTTCTCTGGACTTCTAAAATGTCTTATAGTTCTAGCTCTATGATTTTACTCAAGTGTTTTCTTTATAAGCAGTTTCTCCAGTTCTGCAATTGCAATGTTTTAGGAATTTTATAATAAACTAAAATGACCATCTAATTTAATCTAGGGAAATGACCTAGATTCTTATTTTTAATCTGCTTTCATTCTATTCTATTCTCCAATAGATCCTCTGCCATACCTATTAACTCAGGGAAATGACAAAAGCTAAAGCACCCTGTGTTTGTAGCTTCTATTGCTGTTGTATTCACAAGTAAAATCCAACAATCACTTTGTCTTACCAAAATTTGCTGTGAAATTCTCTCTCCCATTTAAAATATGTATTAAACAAGTACTGTAAAATGTTTTAATGAATCTCTAGAAAATATCTGGGTGCCCAATTTTTCATGTAAGAATCAAAATAATGAACACAATAGTGAATGAATGTTACATGAACCTAGAACTAAAGCTGATTTTTCCTGATAATTATATTAGACTATAGTCTATTTTGGAGAATGGCCCAGTTAAAAAATAAATTAAATATAATTCATTTGTAGTATCTGTTCTTCAGTTATGCTGAGTCCACTGATATGCTTCAAATTTCACATCTTTGTTTTTCTTGTCAGAATATTTTTAACAATTATTTATCCTCAGCCTAAACACTTGGTTTTGAAATTAAAATTGCCATTAAAGTTGCTTATGACTACTTGTGGCTATTTTTGTTTTCCTCAGTCATTATATACACTTCATATTCCCTGGAAATAGTTCTACTCTTGAATATAACTACATTTAAATAGGTCCATTATAATTAAAGCAAAGAGACTATGATTCATATTTGCTCTTAACAGGCATCTGATGGTGAAACAGAAGAGTATGCATTATTTGATAAACACTTTTCTAGGTTCTAAGATCCTGGCAGACATCAAAATGATGAGACGGCCAGTGGGTTCTTGTTTCCTCACTATCTCATTGTACTCTATCTAGAACTGAATCGAAAAGACACCTTGACAGCAACAGTCACATGGAAGAGCAGGCATGGAAGGCTTGGACAGGCCTTGGAAAAACTGCAAAGGCCTTAATACCACAACCATTCCTTTCTTCATAACTTTCCTTAACTTCCGATCTCAGCTCTCCAATGTGTCCCTGTGTCCTTGGCTACCTTGGGCCCCTCCCTTCTTGAGAAAACTGCCATACAGTGGAATTCACTCAAAGGTGTTAGTAAGCTAATGTGTTACCTCACCTTGGGAAATCTGCCATCTAAAAGAGGAACCTGAAGAGGACAATGCCAGGCCCCAACATAATGAGTTACTTGTAACAGGTTTAAAGCATGACTATGGGAAGTATCAAGTGGTTTTGGAGGAAGCCCCTCCTGCTCTCTTTCAAACCACTTCACTGCCTGTTTTTACTTATATTTGGCACAAAAGTTTAAGCCCACAGTTGGCCACAAGCAGTTTTCAGAACTAGAAGGACACTCATTCTCATCACTTTGGAAAATGCTTTTAGATTCCAAATATTGTCAAATTGTGGAGTTCAAAGCAGTCCCAGAGAAAACTTTTTCATCTATAAAACTATCAGACTAGATAATTTCTAAAATCCTTTAAGTTTACACATTTTTGAATTTTACACATTTTTCATATTACCTATTCAATTACTTCATTTGACAGATGAGGAGAGTGATACCTCCAGATCTGAATCCATCCAGTCCTTTTCTCTCAGCTTTGTATTATCCTGTCCACGTGCCCCATAGCTATTGCAATGGTGTAAGTTCTCATAAGTAAACTGCTGTACTTACATAATGTATATTGTGGGTTGAGCCAAGAATTTCCTAAATATAATCACATAGCTGTCTAATCCATCCATCCCCAGCACTGTCTATCCATAGGCTGTATTATTTTTAATATTTCATTTATTTATTCATGAGACACACAGAGAGAGGCAGAGACATAGGCAGAGGGGGAAGCAGGCTCCCTGCAGGGAACCCGATGCTGGACTCAATCCCAGGACCCTGGGAGCATGACCTGAGCCAAAGGCAGACACTCAACCACTGAGCCACCCAGATGCCCCCATAGGCTGTATTTCTCAAATATAAATCTAAACATGTCCTTTCCTTGCTTAAGAGTCTTCAGTTTCCCCAATTGCATTTAGAATAAAATTAGCATGGTACAGGAAGTTAGTGATCTAAACTTTGTGTCCTTTCCAGCCGTTCTCACACTCCTTCCATCTCCTGCCATACAAGACTTCTTACCAGCCCCTGAGCACAGCATGCAGGCTCCTGTGCCCCTGCCTCTGCCCATGCTGTTCCCAGTGTCTTTCCTTCCCTCTACCTTTTCTACTTCTCATCTGGTTCACTCCATGGTCCTTCTAGAGTAAAGCAGAGATAAAGGGTAATTCAGGAACACTGCAATGTATGCTTCCTGTAATATTTATGGCTATCCAATTCTGCTGAAGAGAACAGATGACACAGTATAGAAATAAGACAAAGAAAAGAGATGGCACTGGGACACCTGGGTGGCTCAGGGTGAGATCCCAGAGTCCCAGGACCAAGTGCCACATCGGGCTCCCTGCATAGAGGCTGCTTCTCCCTCTACCTATGTCTCTGCCAATCTCTGTGTGTGTCTCTCATGAATAAATAAATAAAATCTTTAGAAAAAGAGAGAAAAGAGAATGATGATGAGAGATGATAGTAAATATGGAAAGAAGTAACCTCTAAGATATCTTAGATATCACTAAAGTGAATAGGAAGGAACAGAAAGACTATGTAAGCATCAAATAGTCATGAGGCTCTCAGGGAATCCCATAATCATGAGGTCTTAGGCTCCCTTTTGGTAACATCCTACCTGGCCCATTTGTTCTCTGGCCCAGATAGAAAGATAAAATCTGTAACTGCTCAGAGGCTGTGTCAAGTCCCAAGACAAAAGTATTTGCCTTCTGTAATAGAGCAAGGTTATTTTACCTTCAAGCATCCTCCAACATTGCTCACCCTTACTTTGGACCTCTTAACCATACCATCAGCAAGGAAAGCTGATGGAAGGACAGAGAGGAAAAGAGAATGATGTGAACTCATGTACTCCAGGATTTGGGTAGCATGGCCCTGCCTGCCTGTTTGCAACCTATTCTAGTATATTAACCTACTCTATTTCCTTTTCTTGCTGTATATTTTACTTTTTTTAAGATTTTATTTAATTATTCATAAGAGACAAAGAAAGAAACATAAGCAGGGGGATAAGCAGGCTCCCTGCATGGAGCTTGATGAGGGACTCAATCCCAGGCCCCTGGGATCATGACCTGAGCCAAAGACAGATACTCAAGCCACCCAGGTGCCCATGTATATTTTAAATTGACTTAATAAACCATGTGACATGTGCATCTTAATCTGGTTGGTGAGCCTTTCTGTGTGTTTCTCTCTCTGGAACAGGCTTCCTAGAAGTATATCTGGAGATTACCATGGCAGTGAGGTAATTTCCCAATGCACAAAGTCATCTTGTCACCTTAGTGTCCTTCCTTGACATTCTTTGAAAACATCTATCATAGCAGTTAGCTCTCCGTGTTACAAAATTGTTTTCATGTTTTAGTTCTCATTAAAGTGACATCTTTGATGTCAGGGACTAAATCTTCTTACTCCAAGTACCTAATATAATTAGAGACGGATGCATTTTTATCAAAGAATAAATAAACGTGCTGTAATTAGTGCCAGTTGAACCCAGAATTCAGGTCTTCTGAATGCACCATTAGGCAGAACCAGAACCTTACAATCTCTCAAGGTGTTGAATGGGGGTAAGTGAGAATAAAATGCATCACTTATAGCTAAGTCTTCACTGAGGTATCTCAGGTGGGGAAGGCAAAGGTACTGACCTTGGCTAGCCACAGGGAAAAACACCAAGCTTGATCTCCACTGCAGAGATCAAATAGAAAACAAGAAATGAGCTAGGATTTCTAAAATCCTACCAAGATCAAAAGCATTTTTCTCAGAGTAATGGTATCAGTGTCCCCTCCAGAAGTCTTCCCGTCCACTACCATGAGAGGCAGGGATGACAACATGGATCACCTTTACTCTAATTCTGGAGAGACCACATCTATTAGATGAACATTAACCTCAATTAAAAGTTTCATGGCCCTCCACCTAGTTCCTTACTTCTTGTTATGACTTCAGTGAGAGTGACAGGAAATTTGAAAATTAAATGCCTACACCAAGGGACAGGTAGCTACTTACAACAGTCTCTTTGAGCAGAAACTGGGGCAAATAATCTTGGTGCTTTTCTGCTTCCCGCTAAGTGCACTTCTTCCTGTCTCTTGTGATTTAAGCCTTTTCTCTGATCACTGATCCCTACATAGTAAGCCTCAGTCTTTTTCTTATAAGTCTTGGTCATTTGTTCTAGCTCCCTCTTTCATTCACTCTCTTCACATTCTTTTTTTTCTCTTTTGATCTCCTCCTTATTTTCACTCTGTTCTTTCCTTGTCTTTTTCTCTTCTTTCCAGCTCTTTTGGTCCACTGTGCAGGTCCTCCAGCAGGGTCTCAGAGGATGTGATTAGGAATGCATCTGCAAGAAGACACAAATGCAAAGCAAAAACATTGAGTTCCAAATAAAGCAGGGATTCCCCAGCCTGGTTGTCACTGGCACTCACCCAGAACTATAATATTCTTTTAGAAAAGTATCAAGACGTAATTCATTTTAGTGTATTTTAATTGACAAAGTAATCATATGGTCTGAAACCTTTTTTGAGAAGAAAAAAGTAATAAGAAAGAGGAAGGTGATCTCAAATTAAAGAGTGTGCATAATAATATGGGGCAAGGGTTGGGAGTATCTTAAAAATGTCCTATTTTTCGATATTTTTGAAAAATGATTTAGTTCTTAACCTATGATATGCATTAAAATATAATTGGCAAACCATAAAACATAATTTCCATACATTTTTTTTCAGGTAAAGACATCCCAAATGCTGAAACTAAAAATTCAAACTTTCAAAGATATTTTGGAATAGTCACATATTTAAAAACAAAAAAAAAAAAAAAACCCTGTTTTTCATTGCCAAACATGGCTCTAAAATTGAAAAAGCAAAATTCTAGGTCACTCAGAGTTTTGTACAAAATTCTGCTAATGTAAAATAAATATTTTCCCTTAAAATGGTAGTTTTTCAGTATATTTTCATAAAAATTTTTCTTTTATATTCTACAACAAAAAGAAAACATCTTCCAAAAAACCTAAGGTTTGAATGCCAACTCATGCATATTTTTTAATTAATAAAGGTGGCACAAATCAAATAGGCATATGGAAAATGACAGTCACAGATTGTACAGTATTTTTGCTATTCTGTTAGTTTTCTCCTTCTGTGAGGTTCTTTTAAAGCTAAGTTCTCTAGGAAATTGTGTCCTCTTGTGGTCACTGGCAAAAACAACATGTTTTGGGCAGGAAGAATCAATCAAAACAATGGAAATAGGATTTAAGGCTTCAGGAAAAGCCATTTGTGAAAAAAGGAAATCCCTTGAAGCGGAGAGACATGAAAGTTATGAGTAATCAGAAAAGCAACTTTATCTGGGAAAACACAAAATATAAACCATTAGATTAAGATTTAAATTGCTCAATGATGAAAAAGAAAAGATAAACATGCTTGTGAAGTAGGAAGCCTGTGGTCATAATAAAGGCCCCTTATGAATAACTATATATTTCTTCCATTATTTCCTCACTTACTCCAGCAGCCCCCCGAAATAGTTGAGAGCATATTTCACCAAGGTTAACTGGAAGCAAAGATGGGACGTGGCCACTCTAGCCTGCATACCCAATAAGCCAATAGAGGTGTGTGTGTGGGGGGGGAGGTTCTTCAACGCTCCATTCTTTGCACACTTGGATTCTTCTCTACATCCAAGTTCAGCATGTTTCTTTACCTCATCCTCATTTTGAAGGCAGAATGTCAGATAGTTTAAAGATGAATTTATTTGAAATTTTGATTTGCTCATTCGAGGTACTCCTGGCAACTCAATTTCTTAAGCTTTATTCTTTTTCATTTTATTTCTGGATTGATAGTTTCACAATTTCTATTTTTGTTCCTTAAAGAAGTTCAGAAAGAGAAATACAGAATCAATTAAATTCATGAATTCAACTATCATTAAAAGAGAAAAAGAATGACCTCTTCTTTAGGGCAAGGTGTTCAAACATCATTAAGGCTGCCTGTGTCGCTGAGCAAGAAATCGCTTTTACACAGAGTTATCAAAGTCACTTGTGCTGACACAAACTTTATATTCCACTTTGATAAAATTCTCTTACTTGAATATCAAACTAGGCAATCCCTGTGGAGTGTTCAAAACAAGATGAAATCTAAGATGTATAATCTTATTCAACTGCAGCCTTTTCCAATTTGCGCCCTCTTCTGTGGGAATGCTCCTGTGCTTCATTCATGCAATTCAGAGAAATTATTTCACAAAACTCTAAGCCAACCTACAGGTGGGAGGTCATCCAAAGACTGAGAAGAAAGAGTAGGCACAGATTCAAATACTCACCTTTTTGTACAAACCCAACTCCAAAATTTACTCTCTTGCTAACAATTCTAGAGTATATGCAGGTTTCTTTTCCTTCTCTGAATGTACTTATAAAGGATTGTTGCTAAGAGAATATCAGTGCATATATATATTCAAACTGGAAGGATACAGATACATGCATAACTTACTGCATATGCTCAGTATGAGATTCCCAACTTTGTTTCTTCTAACAGTATTTTTTTTTCAATTTTTAACACAGCACACATTCCTCAGGAAGGGCTGCGAACATGCCAAGTTTGCAGTTTTGAAAACAAAGCTCGTTTTGAATTATCCGAGTGCAAAAGAAAAACTTTTTTGTTTTCAGTTAATTTTTTTTCAGGGAATTTATTTTAGAAGTAGACAAAATGATTTAATTCCAATCAATCCAGTATTCCCAAAGAAGGTAGTTCTCCACTACCGTCCTTTAAGTCAGGCTGAGTTCAGCCCCAAAGGGAAATTTCTAAAACCGTTTTTAAGAGCCTGAAATTAGGATTTCCAAACTAAGTCTGCTTTCCCAGCAAGTGTGGACAAGAAAATTGTTAGACAAAATGTTAGGTAGGATATAGCTATTGATGAACAGAGAGGGACAATCCGGCCATGAAATATTTACGGCTTGCAAAGGAGGGAGTATCAAGCCCCAAACATTTTGAGAGGTAATTCATTGGGCAAGCCACAGCCTTCTGCTCAAAAAGTAACAGGCTAGGCACTCAAAATCCCTCTCATTCTCACCCTCCACTCTTTTGGAAGAGTTCAAGAGAAATTTCTTCTCGGGACTAAAGTCATTCATTGTGACTCCGTCAGGAAGATTCCATGCTGTGATGGTTCTGGTTAGGTCATTCATTTTAAACCCCCTCGTAAGTATTCCGGCATCCAGAGCAGAGCCTCAGCCCTGGGGATCCCTGGTACCCAGTGGCCAGGCGCTCCTCATCCCCTTTATGTTTATGTTTTAGTGCCCAGAATAGGGTTGGGTTCACTTGTTTAAGAACCAGTCTTGGAGATTGATGACTGTGCAAGTCCGGCTGGCTAATGATCCCTGGCTGCTGCGCTGCTGCGGACTTGGTTTCTCCTCCAGCTTCTCTGCCCTTCTTTTCATTCCCCAATCCCAACTCCCCTTGGTCAGGTAAGGTTTCCCTTTACACTTTGCCCACACTTTCCTGTCTTGCTTTACCCGTAGCCACAAAGGAAAAAGCCCAATTATTCGATCTCCTTAGTTTTAAGAATTCAACTAAAGGGAAAAGAAAAACAAAATTAAGAAATGAGATTGATCTTTAAAGAGAGAGAGGGAGAGAAAGCGTGGTAAAGGTGGAAAAATTTCAAGATTTCCGCAGCCACCTTCAAATAAAAATCGTGGAATAATCGGCAACTTAGAACACTTGGTAGAGTGTGGCTGAATTCTCTGCTTCCGTGAGATAAAATCCTAAAGGCAGAAGATGTAAACAAAAGGGTGAGTTATCACAGTGCGCTTTGTTTTACGGATACCTGCCTACAGACTGTTAGGTGAAGGTATCCTTAATTTTCAGACAGGATCTCATTTTAAAATACCGCAGCGACTCCCGAGGCAGGCCAGTTGGCATGCTGTGGTCATTGTTTCTGAATATTTGTGAAAATGGTGATAGCCAAATCCTGCAAGTCGCCCCTCCCATGAAGGCACAGCCTTGTTGCCCCCCCCCCCCGGGGGGGAGGGAGGGAGGCATCTTGCCCTCACTTCCCCCAGAAGTCTGAGCCCTTCAGCCAGTTCCAGGCACTCCAGACCCCCGGGGGTTTCCGGACTGAAACTGTGAGCCTCAGCGGGGCACAGCCACCTGGCCTGCCCTCTAGTCCCGGGGGGTGGCGGGGGGGTGGGGGGTGGCCCTTCCTCCTCCCCTCCCGACACCCACAGCCTCGACCCTCGGTCAGGCCCAGAATGGGGCCCTTCGCTGAGTTAATTCCCGTCTGACACTCCAGTCTGGGGACAGCGTGCGCCGACCTCGGCCTGCACAAGGGCACGCAACCTCCACACCCCCAGACCTACCCCCCACCCCTGAAAACCGAATACGGTTCCTGACCTCTCGTTTGCTTTGCAACTTAACAGATGAACAAGAAATGGTGATTCTACCCCAGCTCGTTCCAAGAGAGACAGAGCGAGAGAGACAAGCATGGCATTGGGAAGATGGGTTTCTCAACCACGCGGCTTCCCTGCCAGCCCACCGACTTTTGTTGCCTCCTATTTGCCAGAATCTGCATCAACCCCGTCTCGGGGGAGGGGGAAGGGGGCTGGTTGTCGTTAACGTGTTGATAGAATTGCTTAAAATAATAAAAGCACCCAGGAACCGGAGCGCGCTTGGGTCACCCGAAGCGTAACTGGCCTCTCCACCTCCTAGGAATGGAGGGCGGAGAAGGTGCCTCTCACAACCGCAGCTGCGCGGGTTGGGGGGGGGGGGGGCTTGAACCCCATCTCGCTCTCTTACGAGCCTCCCTTTAGGGGTCACGATGTGGGGCTTTATGTGGGCGTACGGTAGGGATGACAGGGCCACGGGGTCCTCCACCTCGGGCGGCCGCTCCGGAGACGCGGGCCGCAGCGAAGACCCTGCACCGTCCCTCTCTGGCCCGCTGCTTTCTCCAAGGGCAGGACTGACTTCCGAGAGAAGAACGAACTTCCTCTTTCTACCCCGTCGGAGGTGCAGTCTTCGGGGTGGTAAAAGCAGCTTCAGGCTCGGGGCACTGTGGCGGGATAAGGGAAGGCCCAGATGCTTCTGCGGGAGGGGTGAGAGCAGGCCGGGGCACAGCGCCGCAGTCCCCGCAGTCGCGGCCACGTCTTCAGAAACCGCCCACGACCTCGGGGCCAGCCGCGGTGGTTTGGGCTTTGCAACTCGGGGTGTGGGGGGTGTGGGGGTGGGGGTGTGGGGAGGTGGGGGTGGGGGGCCCCTCCGTCTACCTGGCTACTGGGAGGAGAGCTCCGCGGCTGCCAGCGTTCCTGCCCCTGCCCCCGCCCCGGCCATCCTAGAGGGTACGGGGGCGAGGTGGAGCATCACCCACTGCGAAGAAGCCGGAGCCGGAGCTGCCGCTGCTGTCACATCCACTGCGGGAGGGACTGACACCGCGGCCGCAAGGTCCCCTCCGGCCGCCTCCCGGGGCTGCGCTCGGGCGCGGAAGGAAATCGCCCCGCGCCGGCCCGCGGAGGGCGCAGGGCGGAGGGCGCAGGGCGCAGGGCGGCGGGCGCAGGGCGCAGGGCGGCGGGGCGGGAAGGGGAGGGCGGCGGGGAGGCGGGCGGAGGGGCCGGCCGCCGCAGCCCGGTCGTCTTTGAATGGTTTGGGAGAAGGAATTGTTAGACCCCGCGGAAAGGGGGGCGGGGGTGGGGACGAGGAAGGGGGTGGAGGGGGAGGGGGAGGGGGGGGGCTGGAAAGCGGAAACTTTCCTATAAAACTTCGAAAAGTCCCTCCTCCCCACGTCAGGCCAATGACACCGCTGCCCCCGGACTTTCCGCCCGCGCGGAGCTATAAGAGCCTGCAAGGCTGCAGCTTTCGTCCGACTCCCAGACACCTCGCGGGCTCGCGGGCACCGGCGGCCACTCCGAGGGGCCGGGCCGGGCGTGCGTGCGGCCGTTGGGCGCCTTCTTTTTGGACCTCGGGGCCATCCACCCCGTCCCCTCCCCCTCCGCCTCCCCCCGCCTCCCGCCTCCCGCCTCCCGCCTCCCGCCTCCCGCCTCCCGCCTCCCTCCCCGCCTCCCCGCGGCCTCCGCCCGCTCCTCGCTCGGCGGCCGCACCGCCCGGGCCGGCGCCGCGCGGGGGAAGCTGGCGGGCTGAGGCTCCCCGCTGCCCTCCCTCTCCCGGGCCCGCGAGGCCGCGCGCTGCCACCTGAGAGATGATGCAGGACGTGTCCAGCTCGCCAGTCTCGCCGGCCGACGACAGCCTGAGCAACAGCGAGGAGGAGCCGGACCGGCAGCAGCCGCCGAGCGGCAAGCGCGGGGGGCGCAAGCGGCGCAGCAGCCGGCGCAGCGCGGGCGGCGGCGCGGGGCCCGGCGGGGCCGCGGGCGGGGGCGTCGGAGGCGGCGACGAGCCGGGCAGCCCGGCCCAGGGCAAGCGCGGCAAGAAGTCTGCGGGCGGCGGCGGCGGCGGCGGCGGCGGCGGCGCGGGGGGCGGCGGCGGCGGCGGCAGCAGCAGCGGCGGCGGGAGCCCGCAGTCGTACGAGGAGCTGCAGACGCAGCGGGTCATGGCCAACGTGCGGGAGCGCCAGCGCACGCAGTCGCTCAACGAGGCGTTCGCCGCGCTGCGGAAGATCATCCCCACGCTGCCCTCGGACAAGCTGAGCAAGATCCAGACCCTCAAGCTGGCGGCCAGGTACATCGACTTCCTCTACCAGGTCCTCCAGAGCGACGAGCTGGACTCCAAGATGGCAAGCTGCAGCTATGTGGCCCACGAGCGGCTCAGCTACGCCTTCTCGGTCTGGAGGATGGAGGGGGCCTGGTCCATGTCCGCGTCCCACTAGCAGGCGGAGCTCCCCACCCCCTCGGCAGGGCCGGAGACCTAGGTAAGGACCGGCGCCCCGCGCCCCGCGCCCCCGCGCCCCTCCGCGGGTCAGGTGGCCTTCCGCAGCGCCCCCCACCCCCACCCAGGTCGTCCCCGCCCCCCCCATCACCCTTCCCACCCAGCCTGGCACCGCCACCTCTTCCCCCGAGCGTCCCCGAGACGCGGGTCGGTCCCCGCTAGGGCGAGGGGGATGCGCCCCGTGACGGGTGTGCTGCGTGTGCGTGAGTGTGCGTGTGGGGCAGGGACAGGAGCGAGGACTTGAGAAACGCTCCAGGGTCGCGGGGAAGGGCAAGTCTCGCTGCCAGCGCCTCCCTTTCTTCTGGCTCTAAGTTTTCGTTCTCCTTAAAACAAATGCTTCCAAATTCCACCTCCTCCTTCTTTCCGCCCACCCACTTCCTCTTGCCCTTGGGCTGAAATCCTTCCAGGTTGTTCAGCGCAATTTCTCAGTAGTGGTGATAAGAACAGTGCTCGCTAGTCTTAGAAAACAGCCACGGAGACCTAAACAATAACCAACTTTCCAACCCCCCCCCCCCCTTCTGGGTTTTTGCAGATGTCATTGTTTCCAGAGAAGGAGAAAATGGACAGTCTAGAGACTCTGGAGCTGGATAACTAAAAATAAATATATATGCCAAAGATTTTCTTGGAAATTAGAAGAGCAGAACCCAAATTCAAAGAAACAGGGCGTGGGGCGCACTTTTAAAAGAGAAAGCGAGACAGGCCCGTGGACAGTGATTCCCAGACGGGCAGCGGCACCATCCTCACACCTCTACATTCTGATAGAAGTCTGAACAGTTGTTTGTGTTCCTTTTTTTTTTTTTTTTTGACGAAGAATGTTTTTATTTTTATTTTTTCATGCATGCATTCTCAAGAGGTCGTGCCAATCAGCCACTGAAAGGAAAGGCATCATTATGGACTTTCTCCATTTTAAAATGGTACCAAGCAGAGGAATTTTAAGAACGTCTTTAGAAATAAAAATACGGGGATCTAACTGACTTGCAAAATCACAGTCAGTTAAACCCTCTTTACAGTCTTCCTCTGAGAGAGAGAAAAAAAAAAACTTAAAATACAAAAAACAACATTCTATTTATTTATTGATGACCCATGGTAAAATGCAAATAGATCCGGTGTCTAAATGCATTCATATTTTTATGATTGTTTTGTAAATATCTTTGTATATTATTTTTCTGCAATAAATAAATATGATTGAAAATTTTAAGAACCTCAGAGTTTGGTCTATATTTTTTAAAGCTCAGGATTAAGTTGGAGGTAAATACCTGCTTGTTTAACTCTGGAGGCACCCAGGAGGGAGGGGGCACTAATATAAACAAAGCAGTGAAAAACGCAAATAAACTAGCTACTGACAGGCACAGGCGTGTTATTTAGAAAGACAGCTTTATTATTATTATTCCAGTTTGGTGTTCAGTGGACTTTGTAGCATCTCTCCTTCATCTCTTATCAGGCCCCCAAACAAGCAAAAACTTAGGAAATTTGTTATTCACTTCTCTTGCTTATATTTTGAGGAGGCAGCTGTAAAACAGTTAAATGCAAATAAGCAATATGAAGCCAGGACTATTTTTCTCTCGTTACTGTATTTTTTGTTCTACCCTCCACTGTTTGTGAGGACTTTTAAGTAATAGCGTTCATTGCACTGAAAGGATGCCCAAAGTGTTACTAAAATGATCTCTATCTGTACACTTTAACAAATCAGTAGGAATGCGTAGAAAAGAATGAAGTTTAAATTCAGCAGGAGAGAGAATTCCACTTGCAAAGTAATTTGCCTCCCTCTTTTTTCATGAATGAAAATGATATTTATGTCATGTTTGCCTAAAAGAAAAGCCAAAGTTAAGCATATTTTTCCATGTTGATGTTATCCATTCGAGAAGCATGCTCCTTCTTTATATATAAAGAACATATAACTATGGAGAGAAATACAATAAACAAAACACCTGAACTTTCAGTAACTACTGGAGCACTTACAATTTTAAGTGCTAGAGCTTTCATTTTCCAGTCAGTTCTTTAGCAAATATATTTTATTCAAAATTACACAATTTTTCCCTGGTTACTTACAGGTATACAAAATCTGAAGTTAAGTGAAACAGTAACAGTTGAACAAATGGGGCTTGATTTTTATTTAATTCTGGTTATTTCTGAGCCAGGAAAATACTGGCTTTTATAACTAACAACATTAGAAGTAGTAAGTTTGTATCACTTAGGACTTAACTTTTACATCTAGTTGACTGCATTCAGGTGTAACCCGAGAATTTTTCAAACTGGAAAATAATTTTGCTGTCTAATTGAAACAATAGGTATGGCAAACAAGTGTACACGAATCCAAACAGATCATGTTTGCCCAACTCAGATTGAGGTTATTATATTGCCTGAAGGTTTTCGTTTCCTTCCCACACAGCATCAGAGAATGCTGACATAACAATATTGTAAATTTACTATTCTCAATATCTTAGACCATGTTTTACGATAAGGAGCCTGTAGCATTTACGCACACTGAAAGATTAGTGAAGGCTTGGGGAATTAATTTTTGGATTTTGGTAGTCCTTTACCAAATAACTACATGAGCCGGGAAAGTGATTATGTGTGAGTGTACTTATAGGGTGTGGGTATATTTGTAGAATGTGTGTATGAGAGAGAGAGAGAGAGAGAGAAGGGTAGAAATGTAAGGAGGCTACCCTAAAAGGATGAGAGAGAGCATCAAGATGGTAATTCTCTCTTCTGTGTGTATGTATCATCCTACCACCTCCATTTTCTAAACTGTTCATGGAGGAATCTCCTTGTTCACTAGCTTGGTATAACTATTTGATATTTCAGATTTCTTGATGTACATCAGGATGGAGCTGACCGTCATTGCTGAGAAGGTAATCTCTATCTTATCTCTGATGATATAAAACCCAGAAGTTTCAAAAAAAGGTAGCCTTTCATTTGGCTTTTTAATTAATTTTTTTTTTAATTTTAGTGTTTTATTCTCTTTACCTTTCTGATAAGAGAAAACCCTTTGGAGAAAAGCAAATGCCATATTTATGTTGCTAAACTGAAGGTAATATTTTCCCCTAGAATTTAGGGGAAATAAATGAATGAAAGAAAGGTAACAGATAGCTTTACTTTGAATGAGAATAATTCCTGGGGGAAAATATTAACTATTAGAATACAATTTTCAGTTTGCAGACTTTTTATATTTTCAATCTCCTCCCCCATACACATGAGAATGCAAATTCTTTTTTAGAATAGAAATAAAGCCACCTGTGTTTCTCTCGCTCTACCATTATTTCCTGTTTTCATTTTATTTTTTGCTACCTATCCTTATTTAATGGACACTTAGAATGAATTACCTCTGCTCCAGAAGTGAGAATTTAATGTGGTGGCTGGACAGGGGACTCTACTCTTTAGCCAGGAATGCATTTACTGGAAAGAAAATGCTGTATAAAATTGCCTTGGGTGAATACTAAACAACTGAGTAAGAATGTTTCCTTCACTGTGCATATATATATATACATATATATATGTATATATATATATATACACACACATATATATAATATATATATTAAATCTTTTAATTTCGTTGGATTGATAGCCTTCAGTCATAAGCAGTAAATTTTTGTTTTCCTATGAGAACATTCTGTATACACACACTTCCCTTCTTCGTGCACACACTTGCTAAGCACATGCACAGATGATAGATAATTCATGCACGGTTGCAGGTACCCTCCCTAAACTGGTACATATGATTAATAAAATGAGGTTAAATAGCAGAAACTCACATACTGTGTGTACTTTTTTCCCACACTCAACAACGGCACAAGCTTTCTGCTGCTTCAGTCTTCAGGCTCATATTCATAATAGAGCTTTTTAAGGGACACTTGGCCTCTTGCAAAAAAGTCGAGCATTTTGCACATTCCACGGTTTGGCAAACTCAGAACTGGTTATTTTCTCTAGACCGGTATCAAGTTCTTCTCAGGCATATGATTTCACTTGAAGTCCTGCCCAGGAATCCTTCAAAGTGAGCGTTTGTCCCGCTCTCATGATGTCAGGCGGTTTTCCCTGCATCTGTAATTTGAAGAAAAACAAACAAACCTGCGGGGAACAAGCGCCACGGAAACCCAAACAGAACTCCGTGGGGAGCGGGAGTCTCACCTGCGGCGGGCCCGGGAGGGGGGCGCCGGCCCAGACTCCCCTGCGTGGGTGGCGGGCCGGTGCCACACGGTGGGGAGAGTGACAGTGTCCGTGCCCTTCTCCGACTGCGTGGACCGCTCCGGGCCGCGTCTGGCCGCTGCGCAGAGGCGGCGGTTCCAAGTGTCAGCGGTAGCAGAAGGAGCAGCAGCAACAGAGTCAGGCAAAGGCCCAACCTCAAATTTCCAGAGACGGGCCTGTATTAGCGACAAACGGGGGTCGGGCGGGGGATCCCCGGGGGCCACTTTTCCAGAATTTTCTGCCTGTGTGTCATAAAGCGTGCCCCACCCCCAGGGCCAGCGAAAGTGGAAGGAAAGTGCACCGGCAAAGTGGAAGGAGAAATCCGTTACCTCATAATTTCTCAAAGCCGGCTATCCCACTCTCTTCCCAGGAAACCTCGAAACCGAGACCTCGGAAATGCAAACAGGATTATTAATTATCCTCATTTGCTGAACAGCAAACGATAGACCCAGTAAACAGGGCATGGGATACATTTGCCATTTGCTTTTGTCCCAAGGCCCCAGGACGTGAGCCCACTTAATGTTCTTAGCAAATCAAAGCACGTGTCCTTTGAAGAAGGTGTGTAATTGGAGTTTAAGGCATGTATGGAATTCCCAGATGTCTATAAAGTAAGAAGGAGCATGTGGCAGGTCACTGGAAGGTGGGGCAGGTTAAAATCACTGGCACAAAAGTCCCCCCCCCCCTTACATTTCTCCTTCTTTATAAGGGCCAGGGAGATAAACCTTGGGGGAACGGATGGGACGGGATCATAATGAATATCCAGCTTCTCATATCAGAGTCATAGTAACCATGGTAAAAAAGCACATGGTCAGAAAACCTCAAAGAAAACACTCAATTATAGCCGGGATTTCGTGGGCGCCCTGCAATGAGATCGTTTGGGGTTTGCTGCAGCGAAGGCCTCCAACGGCTGTCTTTCTTGTTTACGTGGACTGTTTTCTTTTCCTTCCATCCTCCCCCCCAACCCCCCACCATCACCACCACCCAGTTTGTGGATGTGTCTTCGTACTTACGCGTGAACAAAATTCCAGATTAGGAAAAGAAAAAAACATTTCCAAAGACATCCATCCCAAAGGCAGCCTTTTTGGGGGACTGGAGATGACGACGAGCAAGTGAAATTAAATTTCTGTAAAACATGCAGTTTAGACATCTACCAGATAGAGCGAACGAACGTTCCATGAAAAGACAACCATCAGAATCAACAGCAAGCCCTCTTTTTTTCAGTTCACTGAGGAATATATAGATGTACATGGGGCTGTGCGCTCTAAGCTTGCAAGTTTGAATATTGCTTATTAGGCAGTTTTTGTTTTGTTTTGTTTTGTTTTGGGTCTGAAGCCTGAACCAAAGGCAATGTGACTTTTCTCCTTGGGTTCAAGATGGTGCCCTCGTTTACCTGCACAGTGGAGCCCGAGGCGGAGACGTAAGGACGGGGTGTGCCCAAGAAGCTGGCCCTGGCAGAGGTTGGCGTGGGGTGGGGGGCGATGCGGGGTCGGAGGAGGCCGGGGGCCAGAGCGCGGGGGCTGGAACAAAGCGCGCCACAGACCCCGCCACTGAGGCTTGCGGGAGGGCGGGAAGGACCCACCGGGGCTGATGCGAGTGTGACAAGTGAAAAGCTAAGCAGGTACCTGAAGGAAGTTTATCTTGCCCAGATGTTAGGGCTTTTATGAAATGTCACGTGAAGAGAACAGATGTACGATTTGCAAATGGGGCCACGCCTGTAAATACAAGGAAGGCAAATGCTTGGAGGAAAATCCAGGCATAAATCATCAACCTCCTTTTCTAGATATCTATTTTCTCCTTTAAATATTTGCTTCCGGAAAGGGGAGACACGTCTTAAATCGTTAAGTGCCTCTTCCAGGAGAAGTCACACTCTTACCCCTTCCTAGCAGCCCCCCAATCCCCTAAGTGCCTTGGGTGCAGAGGGTTGGGGTGGCTGGCAGATTTCTACACCGCCCCCCTCGCGCGCTTTCCTTCTTTACGTTCCCCATCCCCCACGTTTCTGTCTTGGCCTCTCAGAGACTTTTGATCCTGAGAAACGTATCGGATCTCGGTTTGGAAAAGCTGAAACTAATCAATTGCCTTTTTGAAGGGGTAGAGAGTGATAAGAGCGAAGGAATGCCAGGACTGACAGACCCTAAACCTCCAAGATGCTTGGCTGGGCTGAAAGATGAGCGGGTGATCCCTCCCTGCTGGGGCCGGGACCCAGGCTCTGGGGATCTTTGTTGCCCATTGGGTAGGGCTTTTAAGAAATTAAATTATTAGTTTGATTGAGGATTTTTAAAAATCTCTTGTACAAATAAGAGCCCTCCCCCCCTTCCATGCAAGAAGGAAACTCAGTTCATAAAATTAAAATGAATTAGTAGTTGCCCAGTTGTGGAAGACAGTCCAATTCCTTTCTCTGTTCTTAAGAGAGAGATGTTCACAGAGGTTATTGTGAATATTAACGGTTGGCTCAGGCCTGGCTCTCTGTGCACAGTAGGGTTTTAAATATTTGTTGACAATATCTTTAAGACTGTACATTTAATGAAGGAACTGTTCTGTGGCTCTTCATTTAAATGCAACATTATTCCTAAATGTTAAATTGATAATCGCCCGGCTTAGAGTTATTTATATAGCTGCCCACACTGCTCTGTATTTAAAAAGAAATTTGTAAAGTTGGTGTATATTCTCCCACAATAGTAAGTCTAAATTTACTGTCGGAGTTTATATTAATACTCTTTGGGTTTCCAAAGAATTGAAAAAAAGTTCAAAGTGATCACGTTAGCTTTAAGGGTGACAGTTTTAAAAATTCGCAAGACTGGATAAACAGACACATCTTTTCTCTCTATGGTATTTAATCTAAATACCCCTCCAGCCATCCCTGAAGGAACTTAACCTTGATTTATTACCTTTGGCTACATATCATATCTGGTTATGGCCCCCAAAACGTCCTGGAGGAAGACCTCAGATCCTGCCCCTCTGGGTTTGCCCAGCCAAGATGGATGTTGGGTTGAACTCCAACACTCTGACTCTGATATGTGTTGCTTTCCTTTGGGGCTTCCAGACCTCTATTTCTAAATATACTACTGGACACAATAGTCCAGATTTCTCTTCCTCTTTTGTTTCTGAAACTTAACACCAATCAAGGAATTGTTACTATTCTTGAAAGCCAACATGCAGCAGAAAGAGAGGCAGTCAGCCTGCACGTTTAGCAATGATAATCCTTCAGAACCGGCTACTGATGCTCCCCTACAACAGTGCTCCATTCCTAGGCAGAACCCTACCTTCCAGAGTAGCATTCTTGAAAACGTTCTTATAAATCCCTCTTTCATCACCGCAGACAACTTGTCTTAGTCTCTTGCTAAGGTTGCCCCTTGCCTCATTCAACCCTTGCCTTCTCTTGCTACCCCCCCATCCACACACACCTTTTAAAACTTTTAACTTTGTAACATATTAAAGAGACTTGGAGCAGAGAATCCTTCTTCCTCTTCCTTCTCTCCAGGCCTCGACTGAGTGAAACTTAAAACACATCTCATAGATCAGTTTTCCTTCTCTGAAGTTAGGCACAGTCCACGACCCGGATTTTCAAATAGCCCAGGCTGGAGTCTGCAATATTTAATCCAGTCAGCTATTAAATGTCCTCCGGCTAAATCAAGAGTCTAAGAATCCGTAGTGGGATAATGATACCAAGAGCAGTTTGGTAAAGGAAAGGGGGGCTGGGAGGGGGCACGGACTGCAGGGATCCTTTGATTTGGAAAATCCTGTTTTTAGAACTCCTGTCAGAGTAATAACAAAGCAAAGAAACATGAAAGAGCAGCTCTTTGTTCCAGGATATGGTTTTAATGAAATACTACTAACACACACATACACACACACACACACACACACACACACTCATGGAAAGAGAGAGAGAGAGAGAGAGAGAGAGAGAGAGAGAGAGAGATCTACTATTAATAACCGCTTCTGAGACTCCGCTTTTCCTTTACCTATTAGGGACAAGCAGGCTGCGCAACGTGATCCCCTCTCCCCCTTTTCCGCTGCCTCCTTCCCTTCCTAGTTAAGCCAAAGTGATTGTTCTGATGAGTCCCGGCCCCGCACAGGACCTCGAACTGACACTGCCCTCCGCATCCGGGCTCCACGTCCCTTCTCTGAGCAAAGCCAGCCCGCCTTGGGACTTGAGTACCAGGGCATTGCCTTCTCCTACCCAAGGCGGGCACCCTGCACTCTGGGAGCTAGTTAGTTCTCCTGGTCCCTGCCTGGAGGCCTTCTTAGGACCCCAACACATGTGGCACCAAAGGGAGAGCGTGCCCCAAATCTGCCTGCCTTGGCTCCCAGCTGACCCTGCCCAGCACTTTTTTGTTGACTTAAAACATCCGGAGGGACTGCAACTAATACAGCGAACGGGCCTGGGGGGTAGGGGAGGAGAACGAAGAGGCAGGGGGTGGGGATCACCAGAGAAAAAGCAACAGCATTTGGGAAAGGGGGGGGATCAACCTTTTAGGCAGGGAGAACGAGGCATTTTAGCAGCCGCGTCTGTCATCTGTAACAGTGGACAGATAAAAACCGTCCCAGATCAAAGAAGTTCCTTCATAAATCACCCATAAGAAATGGATTGTGAGGAGTAAAAGACACGTGTCCAGTAATCTCAACCCAGGAGTCAGCTAGCTGCCAGCGCCGTTCCTAACGCCCCCTCTCGCGGTGCCCGCTTAGGGAGCGCGGCTCCCGGCAGGGGATGTATGTGGGGGGAGGTCTCTCCACGCTAGTACCCCCCCCCCCCACCGACCTCCACCAGCCCAGCTCCTACCCTCCACCCCGCCGCCCCCTAGCTTCCGCCTTAGACGGCGGCTGGGCCATCCCCGCTCCAGACTTGAGATATTTCCATACAATCGGTTGACTCTGGATTGACCAAGGAAGTCGTGGTGAAAATCGGAGCGTTTTCGCATTTCTGATGCAAGAACGTTGCTGTCTCAGAATCGTAGACATCTACCCCTCGAGGTCCCCTCTTAGTGTCCTTGTCTCTCTGATGATCCCGCTTGAGAGAACTCGGAAATGTACAGTGTTACGGTGCAAATGTAACTCAGCCCGGAGAGGGAGTTCGGCGAGAGCAGAAATTGCCTGGGCGGGTGTTTTCTGTTCGGAGTTTTCGAAGTTTCGGATGAACAGTGCTTTTGCGCTGAGGGTTGCCGCACTAGCGTAATCTGTAAGGAGCACTTGCTGCACCTAAACTGGGACCAAGTGAATTCTCTTTCTCCGCCTCCCACCTGCCCAGCTCCGGACTCTCTTGCACCTGCTTCTCTTGATTGGGAAAAAAAAAAAAAAAAAAAAAAGCAAAAGCGAATGTCCAGTCTCGCGTTCTAAACTCTCCAGCCAGCTGTTCTTAGGACCCCAGAAACGCGTATTGGGCGAGTTTAGAAATGTTGTGGTTGGCCATCCCCAGGAAAGCAGTTGACAAATCTAAGTAAGACAAGATAGAGCTTGTGAATTTGTGCGGGGGGATTTATTTACAGCGACAAATGCCTCTTACTCCTTCCTTCTCTCTCAGTTTTAGCATCCTCCAGATAAGTAGGATTTTGCTTATAATAGGTGTTTATGGTTCAGGAATTGCACTTTGATCTAGGATTTTGGGGGTGGAGTGTCTAAGGGGTCTCTAGACGCTTGTCTGATTTGAATGCTTTTCAGGATGATTTATGGCAAAAGGCTCCTTTCTGACACTTCCAGATGCCAAAGCTCTTACCTTCCAGGAAGGGGTGAGGGAAACCTGCTTCCAACAGCCGCGACGATGGGAGCCGGAGCGCCTACCGCGCCACCCTGCGGGTCACCTTAAACTGACAGTGTGCACCACCAGCCTCCTTCTCCAGCCCCTGATGACTTTTCCCCGCCTTCCAACTAAGGAGGAGGGAGAGACCTTCTCTTTTTGATGACCAAGCTACGGAGGGAAACCAAGTCACCGCTGTAAAATTGGCCTCTTGCAGTTAACTCTGTTTTATGTAATTAACCACCTGCTCCCGCCCTGTTGGTGGTTTGGTGTTAATGCGATTTGACCCCCGAATGCGAAGCGGGGCGGGAATCAGCCCTCCGCTGGGACTCCCGGTGGTTTCACCCGCCGGCCTAAGCCCCGGGCCGAGGCCGCGCGGACCGCTGTCCGGGTGCGGGCGGGGCGGAGGCCGGGGCAGGGCTCAGAAGCTGCCGGGGCGTCGGGGCGGGGTGGGGGCGCCGTCTTTCCGAGAGCTCCCCGCAGTCTCAGGACGATGAGCCGAGGCCAGGAAAAATAACCCTCCCGACTCAATTACTCCGAGCTCCACCGTGGAGCTGGAAAGCTGAAATGTGCGCCGCTGCAGGGGGCAGGTCAGACAGGGCGGACGCGACAGCGATTTGGGGGGACCCCCAGGGCCCGCGGAGCTGGGAACGCGCTGAAGACATTTGTCAGCCTGAAGCTCAAGGTGGGCCCGACCCGCAGTAGCCTCCGGCAGACGCTTTCACCGGTGGAATCCTCGTTTTTCCAGCCATTTCTTCTTTGAAATGTATCAGATTGGGGAAGGGGGAGGAGGAACTTTGTTTTCTTTCTTCTTTCCCAAGGTGAAGGCAAATTAAGGAAGGAATTAGCCGCGCAGGCTTGAAGACCAGCGGTGAGGAGGGTCGAGGCCAGGGCACTGCTAGAAAATGTCTGCTACAGAGGAAGGTTTCGCCCTGAGTGATATTCTGGTTATTTGCTTAGAATCCCACAAGGCTGGGAATCTGTGATATTTGGGGGAAGAGTGTCTGACTATTTCAGCCTTTCTTTGAGGAGCCTGCACACTCCCTCCTCCCAAGTCCCACTGAGCCTGGTAACTCCAAGAAGGTCAGCAGTTTGCTTTCCCAGCTGAGAAGCCTGATTTCCTGGGTAAAAGAGAATGGATTAACTCGAGAACCTTTTTTAAAAAGAGTATTTTCCAACGGACAGGCTTGCTCCATTCTTTGTGACATTACGAAACAAAGACCCAGATCAGAGTTTATTGGTTTATGCAGAGACGATCCTGATTTGATAAGCTTAATCATATGACAAAAGACATACTGATTATTCCCCTCCTCTCTAAGGGCAACCTGAGAGTTTTTGAAAGTCACTGCCTTTTTCCTCGAGTTCCAGTCACTACATCAAAAGACTCAGGTCACCTCTTGTCTTTTCTGTATGTATATATTCAAGAGCATAAAAATATTAAATAAAAAACTTTTCCAACTTCAAACCTATCAAATGTTTAACAGCTGAAGGATATTCATCTTTAGGAGGCAGGCCAAAATGTCAATAAAAATTTAATTATTTCTGAAACATATGGGAGCACTTACAAGACCCAAAATGTGATACTAAGTATTGATATTGAGAGGAAACCAAACAATATACTTTCATATTTGCTGGTCAAGACCTTATACCCTGAAAAAGTTCCACAAGCCGCAGAAATTTTTATTCTTCCTGACAGGGTTTCTAAAACTAGCATGAAAGACAGGTTGGTGGTCAAAGGGGTCACCTGTGTCCTGTGTAAGGAAAAATTAGTGTTGAACTCTTATGTGTTTGGGATTTGTTTGCTGTAGAAAACCGTCTGTGATATCTATGATAGCAAATGGTGTTTCAGGACGTGATGCGGGAAAGGGTACATCGGTGTGGCCATTTCTGATTTTTAATGGCTACCACAAATTGCTTTTCTGAAATGTTTCATTCAAAAATTCTTTCCAGCTTATAATTGTGCCATGTTGAGAGCAATCCCTTTATGCTGGAAGGTGACATTGGTGGTATTATTTCTGTAGTTGACTGTGATGAATGAGACTGATAAGCAACTTGGAATAATCTCCAAAATATAATCAGGGTCTCTTAAGTAGCTACTTTTTCCGTATATGACCTTTAGCTTATTTTCCACTTACAGCTTACATAGGACTTTTGATTTCAAAAAAAAAAATGACATCAAACATTAACTATTGAATTGCAGGTTAATTTGTTGGTCAGCTGCTACTTTTGGATCAATCCTTTGATAAACCCTGATAGTTGGTTTGATTTTGTTGTCATCATTTCCAATTTTCCTTGTGGTTCACTTCACAAGGCCTTCAAGAGTTTCTTTGGGTACCTGGCTTTCTGCTTCCCTAGACAAGAGGTTCTTAGTGTCCACATTAGCCTGATGGTGATTTACATACCTTCCTGATTGATAACCCATTTAATTTACAGTGAAGGACTCTAGAGTCCAAAGTGTTTAAGATATTTGCCCTGGATGAACTGGGCCTAGTCTGTGCCCATTTCTCTATTTGGGAGCATGGTTTTAAGATTTTAAGCAGGATAGTAAACTCCAGAATTGGAGTACTCAGGTATGAGAACTACCCATTTTCTTCTAGCTGATCAACTATTCCCCAAGGCTCACTATTTTTCTCTTTTACTACAGTTTTGCATAAACAAAGTAGATAACAGGGCCATGACTGTCTGCTAATAGGTGAGTCTGGACACTGCTCTGTGTGTAGATATAAGTAACACCTGGTAAATTGTAAAGGCCAGCATCCTAGTTAGCTGTTTCATCCTTTCATTTCCTGAGAATGAAAATGAGTAGTCTTTGTTTACACTAGAAATTCTGATAGTGATATTATGAATATGTGTACCTTTCAGAGTACTTTTTATTTTGTTTTGATTTTTACAATTACTGATACAAAGCCTTGTTTTGTGGAAAAATGCCCAAGACCATTTTTTTTGCCTTTTAAAAGGATAATTACCACTAAGAATACTCTTATGAATTCAAGACTGATGGAAAAAGATAATTTAACTAGCATGTGCAGAAACTGTTTGTTGGGCAGAAAAACCAGGAGTGTAGTTTGCCCCATGGAGTGATTATGGAATGAGGCAGAACCAAAGGAGAATGATCATAAGTGGGTTTTCCTACTCTGTGCAAATGATCCCAGAGGCCTTTTCAATTTCTGATCTGTGATGCTATGCTTATGTCTGACATGCTTTCCTAGTGGGTTTTGTTTTCGTGAGTTACTGATGCAAAGAACAATTTGAAATCAAGTTGCAGGTAGCACAGTTCTGAAAAGTAATATCTAGGTAAAGAATGTATGAACTTTTTCAAGTATAGAGCCACAAGTGACTCTCACGTACTCCTGTGAAAGATCTACTCAATTGTCTGATCATACAGCTAGAATTAAATATCACATAGATCTGCAGAGTTGATTTCAAAATGTTCACTCTTCCCCAACCATTTTTCCCCAAGTGACAGGTTGCATGAGTGGCCACTATGACACTGCCTTCAATTAAACAAATGCATGATTATTCAGTCAACAAACACTTCTTGGGGACCTCTCTAATGTCTAAAGGCTATGTAGAAGTGACTGTAATGTTCATCAGAACATTATAGGAACCTCTAATCACAGAAGGTTGGTCTCACCTGTGGATATTTGCTGTATGTGTGCTGAAGGCCTCAACAAGTGGTTTTCTTTGATATTCTGGGGTGGTGCAGAAAATGACCCCCTCCCCCCCCCCAACCTGTGGAAGAATAAAAGTGGAGAGGGAAAAGTGGTTCACTCTGCATTTAATATTCTCAGAGTAGAAACCTTAGAATGGAGAGTAAAAGTGACTAAGAACATCTTCTGGCCTATACTACTTCACTTTCTTTTCAATGCACATTCAGTAATCGGTAGCAACATCCTATATAGTTGCTTATTAGACTTTAAGCCTTTTGTGCCTATCCAGCTCATTACTATAATCCCAGCATTTTGCTTAGCACCTGTCAGGAGACATTTTTGTTGATTTGAAAACCCCCTTTTTTTGATTAGGGAAACTGAGGTAGAGAGGCAGAATTTACATCTAAAAGAACCCCCAAATGACAATATGACAGTCCCATACTATGATGATGGGATAATCCATATACTTACTGCTCAGGTTTAGAAAGAAAACCCAAATAAGCACAAAAGTAGACATATACTAAAACACTGAGATTCAGGCATTAATTTTAACTTAAGTATCTTAGAGTGTCTTTCTGTATGGAGCCAATAGCTTCATTTGCCTGTATGATTTCTTGGTGTGAATAAGTAAAGGGATCCCTTTCTTCCAGAGCTTATGGCTTGCCTATCAGAGCAGGGTTGACTTCAGGTCCCATTACCCCATGGACCAACTGCCCTTCTTCAGTGAACATCCCTCACAACCATGGGTAGCAGCCTTGGCACCTCAAAAGTAATCATTGTCAAATTTAACAAGAAATCTGACTTCCTTATTATCAGTATGTTTTCATGCCTGTGAAATTGATTCCACTTGATTTCTGTCAAAGGCCCAAATACAGAGTCTTCACATGTGCTTCTTAACCAAACTGGGGCAGTTTATCCAGAGAGGTTTCTCCTCCTGCTCCAGCCAGTTAGAGTTCCATTTTCCTATATTCTTAGGCTATAAAAAGCTCTACATTACCCCATCGCCTCCTAAAACATTATGAACACTGGTAACTAAACTGTGTATGTCAATCAGTATCTACTGAAAAACTGAAATTCCAAGTTACTTACCTATTGCATATATATGCATACATTATTCCAAACCCAAGAGCAGTGGTTTAGAGATTTAAATATAATTGATTGTGAATTGAAAAGAGGTATTCTAAAACTATTTTAAATTTGGTATGATTAGCATGAATGGAGAAAGCTAATTCTCCACCCCCATTCTTCTCCTGCCTTCCCCCCTCACTCTAGGGATGTGGTGAACTTGTGTAATTTAAGGCAGGTGGTCCACATAGTAGGCTGACCACAGAGGATGAGAGAGTGTGCATTTGATACCCTGACTGCTGCTCTTTAATAGACTTTAAATACACTATGACTATTATTTGGCTTTTGGCTATTACATTTATTTTCACTTTCTTTCAAAGGGTTCTCTCTTTCATTTCGTCATTTTCCACACACTGAAATGCAGCCCAGGTCCAATGGCACCAAATAGAGGATTTATCTATATTGTCATCAAACTAAATGCAAACGAAATATCAAAGGGGGGCAGAGGGCACCACTATATATGGCTCTTGAATGCTGACAGAAAATGCATGCATTTTTGTCTGCCTAGGTAATAACAATACTTTATTTTTATATAAAGCCTTTCATCTGAGAATCTCAAAGGCCTTCAAGATGTCGTTTGGGTCTGGCATTCTTCAGTGGGCTGCCCTTTGTCTCTTTCCGTAAGGAAACATTCTTGCTGGGTGTAGCTTCATAACTCAGCTTGTACTTGAGTGTGCACATTCAGGGGTTCAAGGGCATTGAGTGTTTCTTGAATCCATCAAACAAGTGACCAGTGATGACATTCTCAAAACCACCCTGAGGGGAAGATGGGTGGCAAAGGTGATTATCTAATTTGCAGACTGAGCGGTTGTGACACAGCAGGTTAAGTGACTCACCTGAGGGCACGCGGTGGAGTCTTTGTTACTGCTGGAAACAGTAGTAACATCTAGCAGACCATTAGTGTGGCTGTGTTTCTTTGACATCCCACCTATCTGCTCCTTGACCTTTCAGGATGAAAATCTCTAAGAAACGGCACCCTCCCTCGTGCAAATGAAAAAGGGTTCCAGTGTAAGGAAGAAGGAAAAAGTAGCAGCTTTGGAAATGTATAAGATAAAGAAATGTGTGGGCCTTCTTCAGAAAAATCAGTGAGTCTAAAATATAAAAGAAATATCCCTTGAACATAGAAAGTGGAAGTATGATCTTTAAATTCCATTCCTTATAAGTAAGAGATGGTTGATCTCAGCAGGAAGCATAGATTTAATGTGATATGTGTTTATGTATATATGTGTAAATTCTTTAAGCTATTTGCACATTTTAAAACTTAAAAGCAGTTTTCATTTATATCTTACTTATAACTGTCTTTTTCTTTCCCGGAATGTTGTTTTGCTCATCATTTTAAGCATAGTTACTGGTTTCAACGTCACAGTTTTTAATCTGAATCTGGATTATTCCTTGGCATCACTATACAATTTACTGTTAACTCCATGTTTGACAGTTCTGTGTATTTCACTTAACACTTATATTTTAATATTCTCTGGGGACACCATATCATAATTTACTTTTAATTTTAAAATTCGGCAGCATAGGGATCCCAACTCTGGTTTGCAAGTAAAGTCACTTCTGTGTTTTATTCCAGAAGGAATATGTATATATATTTAGAATAGTGAGGACTTCATAATAAATGAGATTAGTTTTCATCTGAGGATAATTGTACATTTGAAGCAAAATAATTTATTAAAGGAAAAATTTATTTGTTTTGCTTTTCTTTCCTTTGTCTTATATTCCTTTTGAGTTTCTGCTGTGGGACCTATTTTTCCAAGTAAAGGACTACTATGAAAAAAAAAAAAGTTCTGGAGCAATTCTAATATCATACATCCTGAATCCTGAAGCTGTCATTAGTCCATTCTACTGATAGTTATATATAAAGAGAAAACTATCTTGAGTGTATATCTTCCTATTTTTCTAAGTTTAGAAGTTCTCAGGTCCAAGATATGTAATTTAGAAAGCTTAGAAAAAGCTGTTCCTTATATAACATTGGTTTTTATCATATCAGGGGTAGAAATCTCTGTGATATGCCCATTTTCTTTATCTGTACATACCATCTAGGTTCTCAGCTTAGTTTTGATCTGCTCCAGAAGAAATATGCATAAACAAGCAGGAGTAATGATGAAAAGAAGTTAAAAGCTTAATTATCTTACTTGAGTTTGAGTCTAGAATCTGTACTGGATCTTGTCATTATCAGTCTCTCTCTTCCAAGAAATCTCCATTGCTTTGTGCTGTCTCTACAAGTAAAGCCACATTAGAGAAAGAAGGTTGAAGTTTTAGCAACATGAAACAATGAAAGATGCTTAGGATTTTTCCCCCTGCTTCATTAGAAAAATCTAAGCATGATTTTTGCTCTTCTGTACCTTACATAGAGTAATCAAACCCTTCATGCTGGCCTTTTCATTGGTATATGTGTCTTTATTTTGAGATTCTGAGGTCTTCTTGCCTTCTTGATTTTGCCCTAAATGAAAGTTTCATTTGCGATGTATAGTTGGGTTAGTTTAGGGTTTACATGACAAAAAAGAACAAGTCTAAGCTCTGCCACTTATCAGCTATGTCATTTGCCAATTAATTGAATTTATCTGGGCATGAGCTTCTTTAAAATTGGGTAGAACAGTAGATTATATCACAAGCATTATCATTCTGTCATTCTATGGTCAATATCCCTGATGACACTTCAATAAAATACAGTTTTAAATTACCATTGCAAACTAACTTCTCAAGACATTTTCTATCATATGCCCAATTTTTAATCTATCAGATTAATTAAAATATATTTTCTGAAAAAATTTTAACTTAAAAATTATGAAATAAAGCATTATTTAAAATCCAAAAACTCATGCTGAACTTTGAATTGCTATAGTTAAAAAACAAAAATGAAAATTCAAAATCTGGAAGCAAATGCAAATGCAATGATAAATCAATAACATCTCTATTTTTAAAAGCCATTTGTTAATGGTTTAGCAACTATTTTCTTGTTAAAGGAAAGTATTTGTTATTTGTCCCTTAAATCAAAGATTAATTCTATCTTAAACCATTCATAAGATTTCTTTACTAGTCAATATTAATCTTATTCATAGCTATGTTATACGTCTATGAGAGACAATGAATGTACATGTTTACATGTTTACGTACAACTAGCATTCTTATTACTGATAATAAAAATGAGAAATACATGAGTATATATTGGCTTTGAGGCTTCTTTAAAATATTAGTTCACAATTCTTCATCAAAATTTCCTTTTTCACGTATGACATCAAAGTGAGGGTTTAAAACTTGAAACTTTTCTTAGCATTCATTCTCTGAAGTATTTCTGTTTCTTGTTTTGTTTTGTGGTCACTAACCACAGAGAAATTTGTCTTTTTTACATATGCTGGAAATAATTTACTGCTTTTAGAAATATTAAACCACAAAAAAACCTCCAATGTTAAAGAAACATTATGGGTCTGCCGAAGCCCTCAAAAAGCCAGGAAATTGAGAGTTAATGCGGAAGCTCTGATCTGGCTCTGTGTCCAACGGACTTTAGACCTCTGAAGAATGACAGGTAGCACCCAGCCCACATACCTGCCAAATATTTAAAAAAGTAAAACAAAACACAATATTGGCAGGGTGATATAGTAGGAGGCACACACAATTAGTGTAATTTATCTGATACATTAATATTCACATTGGCTTACTATAAAATAATACTTTTCATGAACACCAATTCTTGCCCAATCTTAGTCCATAGACAAAGATCACAAATTCAACAGTCTTCTAAAATGGCAATGCAGATTTTGATCTATGGTATAGGTGTATTTAATGGTATGAACTTGACAAAAATCATATTCTGAAATGAGTTTTTAGAAGTAATATTACCTTGTACAATCTTTGTATATGGTGTATGGAGAAATGGTGCTTACAAGTCCACCTATTTTACTGATTTCACTAAAGAGATCAGAGATCCAGGCTATTCACACAAGTTAGGTCTCAGGAAATAAAGTCTCCTGTGCGTACATAACACAGAGGCAAAAGTTCAGTGGCTATAGTGCATATATATTTTTTAAAAAGTGATGTTTTTCAAACATTATCTTACATTTAATTATATATAAATCAAAATTCATAAATTAAGAGCAAGTTTCTATTGATGAAAATATTTAATCTAGTTTCTAATTACATTGTATTGAATTGTTTAAACAATGTAATACTTTTCCTCAAAAACTTTTACTTGCCTGTTATTTCCATTTTAATATTTAATTATTATTTGGTGCAGAAAGCATATTTTGAATTTTTAATGAAAACATCTATATTAAAAGTGGTTTTGTTTTAAAAATTATTAAATACATAATTTATTAATACAATTAAGCCTAACTCATAGCAAATTATATCACTCCATTGAATATAATACTTTAAATGTTTAAAATCTTTAAATAGAGAAAGGACTTACAGTTCTTGTATTATAGATATGCCCTTGATGTTATCATCCAAAAAGAATTGTCATATGACAGTAGTAGTATATTTTAAAAGTATTTCTGTTGAGCTGGAGTTTTGTCAAAATAGTTAAACAGTGATAATTAATTAATAAATTAATGTATTGCTTCATTTACTGTCATATTATTTGTCATATTATTATCAGCAAATAATAAGAAAGGTGGTACAAACCAAATGTATCAGTTACTTAAAGGAAGCACATTTGGAATCTGAAAGATGAAGAACTGAATCAGAAAGCATAAACTGTTTCCAATTTTAATTAAGAAAAAATAATTTTTGTTTTCTGATATTAATATCACCTCACCAAAACATTTTTTTCATTTCAGAGCTCTGTTTTAAAAACAAATAGACTGTAAGAATGAGACATAATGGATGATATATTTAAGAAGTACTCATTTCATATACATTCATATACATTTCAATTTATTGAAAATTGATAATTTGCCTGCCTACACTAGTGATTTCAGAAAATACTGGTAAAATAACAATCATATAGTGAGAAATGTTTAACAACCTATTAAGTAGGAGTTAAATTACTTTTATACTTCAGAAAGGATTAATTATTGCAGTCTAAAAACACTTTACATGCTGATTGAATATTTTAATATTTATGAGCTTAGATCTATAATCTTGCTTTCTGTACTTGAACATAGAAATGTTCAAAACATATTATTGAATACATATAGTGAAGTCTTTCCAGATTCAGGAGCACAATTATAGTTTTTCACATTACATATTCCAAATCATAGATTTGATAGGGTTGCAGCTCATGTATAAATACACTTGATTTTAGCCAAAGAGCCGAGAAGCAATTAGCTCATGTATAAATAAATGAAATTATTCAACCTACTTTTTAACATAATTTCTCCCCATAAACACAGGAGACACATTACCAGGCAGAAAAATTAGTACATGAACAAAAGTTGTCATAATTCACTTCTTAAGATTAAACTTTGTGAGCATAAAAATCACAGCTTTACAAATAGGAATCATTTTGCCTTTCTATTCTGGACTTAAAGGAAGACATTTGACACATTTACATGGCAAACTTAGTCAATGTTTGAAAATGCTTTGTAGTGGCCAAAAGCTGTGCATTTCCTTCTGTTGACCTGATTTTTTTCTTCCAATAAAGTTAATTAATAGAAGATGCATCAAACAGGATTATTGCAGATGTGCACATATTGCAGTGCTAATTGCTCTTATTTTTACAATCCAGTCCTGCACATGCTTTAATTTATATTTGCCTGAGTTAGCTTTTTAGAGTGAATTAGCGGCACTCTGCCACACACTGAATAGTAATGTGCTTGCATCACTCGATTATCTCAGATGTGTTATTGTCTAGAATCCATGCTCCTAATTTCCTTACCACCCACACCCATCTCTTTCCTCTGTTTGGAAGGCTGATTTGTGTTAAGAAGGGACCACCAAGCTATTAACTCTAGGACATAACTGGCATTGTTCATAGAGAGCTGGGCTTATGATCATATCACATTTTAACTCTTCCACCAGCATTATCCTTGTTTCCCCAGTGCTTTCAAGAGGCAATAACTCCAAATGCCTCGCATGGAAATGATAAACTGCCTGTTGTTCCTTTTCTTTGAAGGAGTTCTCCTGCAGAGTATCATATTTAAATAAATTGCCATTGAGTTTAGCAAGCAGCACAATCATGCCCATTGAGGTAGAGTCTTTTGATCATATTTTGTAATGCAATCAAGGATCACATGAGGATTCTCGAGCAGGCCAGCCTTGCTGTGTGCTAAATAGGCGACAGGAGAAAGAAAACATTAATTGCCCTGAATCCCACTGACATAACAAAGCACACCTGTGTCCCAGATACTCCAGGCCCTAAGGCAGTGCTTACATGTACGACCAGAGTAACTCTTTTCACTTGATTGATCAGTAATTTCAAACTACCAGATTAAAAAAAAAATTGCTGATGTATTCAAATCATCAAAAAAGGTAAAATGTGTGCACATAAGCACAGCATTTACATGCTTTTATGTGAGGGAATGTACTAGATGAGAAGCAGAAGACATGGGTTCTAGGCCCACCTACTTGTTGACTGAGTTGACATCTCTGCCTCTAGTCTCTTCCTCTATCACACCCTCTAAGAGTTAGGAAGACAGCCACAAAAACTGCTACTTATTATAACAGTTGTCTTGAAGATTCCATGAGCGTATTGTTAAGAAAATCTTTAGGATTATAAAGGATTTACAAATGTGCTGTTCTGGTAACTGAATGGATGTGTGTGACACACACTGTATATGAGTGGTGTCCCATTCTCATGACCTCTTTGCAAACATTTTTACAGTATTGATGTTTCTGGAAAAAAAGACTTAGGTGTCTTTCATCTACCAAAGATAAAGAGGCACTGGTAGGGAATTTCTAACTGACAGGTTAATTGAGGAAACTTGGGGACACTGTTGAATTTCAGTCAATGGATTTAAAAACAGGCAGCAGATGTGGAAATGGGGGTTTGTAAGGAATTTCCTGCTCTGCTGGTCCAGCATTCTGACTTTCTGCTAAACTCTAAGATATCAATGAGAAAGAACTAGTCTATACCATCCCAAACCATTTCTTTCTGATAGATACTTTTTATTAACCTATTACCCTCTCTACTTTTTCTTTTTTTAGATGGCACAGGAGAAAGAAATAAAATCAAGGAAGTAATTAATGAACATAAACTTTTTTTCAGTCTCTTCTAAGATAGTTTTGCAGTTCAGATTTATCTCTGCCCCCTAAGAATAGGATATAACTTTTATTCTGCATTCCAGTGAGACCTCAGAAATCAAAATGGAAATGCCATTTTCTCAGGATATTTCTCCTCTTTCATAAAGAAGAAATGTAGAGCTCTGGTCCTAGTCTGATACCTTACCTCTCTCCCAAAAGGGAATAAAAAAACAAAGGGACTGAAGTAGAAAAGCACATCTTTGGTCCTCAGAAGACTGAGGCTCTTTCATAAACATTACAAAATGTTTATAATTCTACCTCCTTATTATGAGCTGAAGTCACATAACCTGAAAATTAATGACCAAGAAGGCAAATGGACTACATGGCTTTCATATTCAGAGCCTGTGTTAGTTCACTAGGGCTGCCATAAGAAGGGATCACAGGCTGGACTGAAGCAACAAAAATTTATTTTCCCAAAACTTTGAAGGCTAGAAGTACCAGATCTAGGTGTGGCAGCATGAGTTTCCTCAGAAGCGTCTCTCCTGGGCTTGTAGATGGCTGTTTTCTCTCTGTGTCTTCACATAACCTCTCTTCTGTGGCCTAATCTCTTCTTATAATGACACTGGTCATATTGAATGAAACCCACCATAATAAACTCATTTAATCTTACTTCCTTAAAAACCCTTTCTCAAGATATAGCCACATTCTGAGGTACTGAGGGTCAGGACTTTAACAGGCGAATTTTGGGAGGGCACAATTCAACCTGTAACAGAGCCCTTTTCTGTACAAAGAGTACCGAAAAATGTTGCTTGAAATACCTTGAAATCTCTTCCCTCAGTTCTTATTGACATTGCAGAAAACATAAAATGTATTCAATTTACAATCCTGTCCATACAGGTGGGATTCCTAGGAGATAGAGTGATGCCTTTGGGATTAAAACAAACAAACAAACAAACAAACAAATAACCCAGATGGAGTAATCAAAACCTAATTTAAAAAAAAAAAAAACCTAATTTAAAATCAGAAGTGGCAAATCCACTAAGCGATAAAAATTTAAATAATCTGAGAAACATTTTTTTTCATTGTATAAGGGAAGAGCTTCTTCAAACATCCTGTTATTTTTTTCGATCAATCCACACAAATAATCCACAGTCCCATCTATAACCCTGTCTTATATTTCCCCATAGTCTTTGTTTCTTGCCTTTCCAACCTGGTAGCTCTGCCCCTGTCATCCCCCCCCATTTTGCTAATGTAAATTTATGAGGATAAAGTGCTGTCTGTTTTGGTCACTTCTGTAATCCCAATGTTAGCCATATGATGAAAACTAAGTAAATATTTCTTGAATAAGTAGCAAGGTTGTTGCTCAACATTAGAGGCTAGGAGTGTGGAGCTCCAAGTTACCCCCTTTGCCTCTTATACTTTGTGCATTGCAGAAGCAACACAAAGTATCTAGGTCTCCTTTAAGTCCAAAGAGTTTAGCTAAAGCAGATCTTCATAAAAGACTTGAAAAATTCTGGTGCAGTCTCAGTCAGATCATGGAACATCTTGATTAGTAGACATGCCGGTGAGTCAGTCAGTTCATTGGATAAAAAAGTCAGTTGTTTGTAAGTTAGCATATATCCTATCCACATACACATTACCTCTAATTCTTAAAGTAACCCACAGAGTAAGGTATATAATCCTCATTTTACAAATAATGTAGTAAAGTTCAGAGAGGTTAAGTAACTTAGCCAAGATTTCACAGCCATTAATGAACGGAGCCAGGATTTCACCTTGAGTTGGTCAGGTTTAAGGCACTATGATCTCACACCTATTCAATTTCATTTCTAGTCAGAATGGGCACTCTAATGAGGTTGGGGACACATAGTTATAGCCTGATAATAATTTTAAACATCCTGCTTTCTTAGAGAGGTAAAAGAATTGTCAAAATACTACTCTTCTCAGTGAAGTCAAACAAAAATATTGGCTTGTTGTTATAAATACAACATGTGTAATTAAGAGCTGGGTGGTATTTTCTGAAAAGAAAGGAAAATCATCCATCCTTTCTCAACTGATTTTCTCATAACTTGACTTAAACGAACCTTATTAATCAGAACAATGTAGAAAAAAATTCACAAGACCCATGAGTCAGCCCATTTCAGATTTTCAGTGTCAGCATATGGCCTCAAAGCCCAGACACAGTATTTTCACATGATGCATTTTTGACTATTTATTACAGGGGAGGTAAGAGAAGAGGAAAGCAGTCTGTTTTGTTATCCATCCAGGAACACAGTTAATTGTCTTCATTCCCAAAGGCAACTTGGCAGTTTTGGGCTTGGTGCCCACATTGTTCAGGCTGCGTTTGTTCTCACATCTCCAGAAGGGCTTTTAAAAAATATTTTAAGTATTTCTATTTCTTCATGTCCCCTTCCCATCCTCTAGAGAAATTGTTTAAATCATATGATTGATCTAATTTAGGCAGCAACCCTGCTACAGCTCTTCAACAGGGAGACTTGTTTTCTTTTCACTTTATGGTGCTTTATATAGGACTCTTTAGTCATTTTTATATAATTTCTAGCAATTTGCAATCCCAGAGTCTCATCTGTTTTTAAAATGCTGAAAAAATAAATAAATAAAATGCTGTATAAATTGAATATTTTGTACACAACTGAAAGTCTTTCTTTCTAGCAATGAGCAGAGTAAGTTCTAAAAATAAATGTTCAAAAAAAATTAAAAAAAATAAATAAAAATAAATGTTCTTTTCCATCCATATTTGATTCTAGTGATTGGATTTTAATATGGAGTATATTTGGGGTCCGGGTATACCCATTGTATATTGAAGGTTTTCAATCAGTGGTTGGTGAATTGAACTAATATGCCATCCATGTGGCTTGTTCACTTGCCCCAGAACCCTCCTTCATTGTCACATATTTGAGAAGCCCACAGCTTCCAGAGTCTGTTTCTTTGATTCACGTCTTCCTTGTGGCTGTCCGGCAATATGATATTTTGCAAGGCCCTCAATCTCTTTACACTCAGTTTCCCCATTTGTTAAATGGCCAATAATGGTATGTGTCTTAAGAGGGTGTACAATTTAAATACAATTACCTCTCGATGTAAAGGATTAAGACCAGTGTCTGTCCCATCATATTCCCTAATAACTCTTTGGCTTTGTTATTGTTGTAGCTACTACTATCATCACAGAAGATGTGGGGGGAAAAGTCACTCTTTGTTTTTGATGAAAGGAAGAAAAACTATCTATGAACTCTTCTCCCTGTAGTTCTGTGTATGTTTGGAGCTAAGAATCCCGCACAGTTTACATAAAAACTTGTTAACCCCTCATCTAAATTTGTTGTTAGTCTGGCCCACACTTTAAATCCTTTCCCAGCCACACTCATAAACATCAAAGTGTGCATGTACAATGAGGATGGAAGGTTGGATCTTCACTCCTAAATAACATTTATTCATGGGGATGAATGATTTTTCCTACACCTCTTCCCCTTTCCTCGGTAACTCTGATTTACTCACAGGAATTCAGGAGCAATTGAGGTAACAATGAGTATTTCCCAGCAGTGGAAAAAGTTGTAAAGCTGTTTCTGACTTAATAATAGGAAGGTTCCCTTTGGGTGGATAAGGAGGTAGGCTGGTCACTTGACATCTAGGACTGAGCATTATTCTAAAAGTCTTTATGTGATTGCTTATTTTCAAATATATTTTCAAAACCTCACTGACTTCTCAAAGTTTTCAGGGTAGCAAAAAGCCCTATTTTCGTGGTTAGTGACCACACTATCCATCCTGCCTCTTTAAGGAAGGACCCTGTGGTAGCCCTTCTCACCTCTCACCAATACCCCAGCCACAAGAAAGAGAGCTAGGGCAAAGCATATTATGGGTGCTATGTGTTACTTGACATATGGCTAAAAACTTCAAGCGTTTGAACTTGCTATCTTGCTCATCGGTGTCACATGTAATCTCCTTCATCATTCAAATCAGAGGAAATAATATGTTCCGCATTTTTACAAAATGTAGGCCTCCTTTGCAATTGCTGAGATCTGAGTTTGGAACTGGAAGTGAACCTTTCCAGAACTAAGTTAAAACTAATGTTGTCAAGCACAGCATCATGGTTCAGAGGGAAAAAAGAAAAACATTAAACTAAAGCTCACTATATAAAAGATTGCCAGTCCCCTTAATAATCAAATGCCCCTTAGGATCCAGTTTATCATTTAATTGTCATCTCCCAATGCTCCTATGCCCACCAATCCTAAGCAATCTATTTTTGTATTTATTGATTTGCTTATTCTAGACATTTCATATAAATGGAATTACATACTATGTAGTCATCTGTGACTGGCTTCTTTCATTTAACTTAATGTTTTCAGGGTTCATCCATGATGTAGCATGTATCAATATTTTACTCATTTTTATGGCCAAATAATATCCCATTGTGTGAATATACCACATTGTGTTTATCTATTCATCGGCTGATGGAAAAATAGGTTCCTTTCCACTTTTTAGCTATTATAAATAATACTGATCTATATTTGCACAAGTATTAATTTGATGTATGTTTTCATTTTCTTGGTAATATAGCTAGGAGTGGGATTGATGAGTATTATAATAACTCTATGTATAACTACTTGAAAAAAATAACTATTTAAAGAACTGCCAGAGTGCTTTCTGAAGTGTCCTTACCATTTTACATTCCCCTCAGAAGTGCATGAGGGTTCCAATTTTTCCACATTCTTGCCAGTACTTGCTATAATCTAACTTTTTGATTGTAGCCATTCTACTGTGTATGAAGTACTATCTCATTGTGATTTTAATTTGCATTTCCTTGATGGTTGATGATAGCAAGCATGTTTTCATGTACCTTCTGGCCATTTGTGGTGTATCTTCTTTGAAGAGTTGGGTTATCTTTGCATTATTGAATTGTTTGAGTTCTTTATATATTGTGGATGCAAGTCCCTCATCACATAATATGACTTGCAAATGTCTTCTTAAGTTCTTTAGGTTATCTTTTCTTTCCTTAATAGTGCCCTTCAAGCACAAAAGTTTTAAATTCTGATTAAGTCCAATTTATCTATTTTTTCTTTTGTTGCTCATGCTTTTGATCATATCTAATAATTCATTGCCAAATTCCAGGTCATCAATATTTATCATTATGTTTTCTCTCTGTCTCTCTTCTTCTCTCTCTTTTTTTGAGATTTACTTATTTATTTTAGAGAAAGAGAAGGAGAGCTTGAAAGTGAAGGAGGGAGGATATAGGGAGAGGGAGGGACAGAATCTCAGGCAGACTCCCCCTGGCTGAGCACAGAGACTGATGCAGGGCTCCATCTCATGACCCTGGGATCATGACCTGAACCAAAATCAAGAGTTGGTTGCTTAACTGACTGAGCCATCTAGGTGCCCTTCATTATGTTTTCTTTGAAGAGTTTTATACTTTTAGTTCTTACATGTATGTTAATTTTTGTGCCTATTATGAGGTAAAGGCTCAACTTCATTCTTTTTTGCATGTGGGTATCAAGTTTTTCCAGTACCATTTGTTGACAGAAGTATTTCCCCACTGGTCTTAGAACTCTTGCTGAAAATCAGTTGTTCTTAGACACATGGGGTTATTTCTGAACCCTCAATCCTATTTATCTGGTTTATATGTCTATTCTTATGCCATCACCATACTGCCTTGATTAATGTTATTCTGTAGTAAGTTTTGAATTGAGAAATGGGAATTTTCCTACTTTGATTTTCTTTTTTCAAGATTTTTTAAATCTATTCTGAATCTCTTGAATTTTCATGTAAACTTTAGAATTAGCATGTTAACTTCTACAAAGAAGTTAGCTTGAATCCTAATAGGTAATGCATTGAATCTATACATTAATTTGGGGAGTACTGCCACCTTAACATTATTAAATTTTCCAATCCATGAACATGGGAATTCTTTTTACATCTCAACTCCTCAGCATCAGACTTACAGTAACTTAATTGTTGTGAGGTATAGAAATGTTACTCCTATAGAGTTCAATTCCCTTTCCCCTCTTTCTGTGATATTATTTTGGTTATTATATCTATAAATGTTACAAACAGAACAATATATTGTTATAATTATTTTGTTTAGTTTTATGACTTTTGAAGCATCCAAAAGAAGACTAAGAATGTGATACTGTGATGGTGAGAAGAGTTTTAAAGGCTTTATAAAGATGAACCTGTCTTCCTACTTTGATCATGAACTGATTTGCAGGATGCTATTTTATCCTTTGAGCAGTACTACTATGGCTGCTTGGTTTCTAATGGTAATGTTGTTACCATTTAATTGCTTCATATCTCATATTTTGTGATTTAGCAACAGCAAAGATTTAGATACCAAAGATCTAGATACTGATGAGGTAAAAGAAGTTCACCAAATTTTTAAAAAGTGGTCAAAATCACATAGCTAAGCATTAGTTGAGTTGGGATTTACACTATTACTCTACAGATAACAAAAATAGGAAATTCAGAGAGTTCAGGTTCTACCATGAAAATGTAATTAGTGCCAGTTTTGCTTTTTTGCTATAAACAACTAGAAAAGCTGACAAAATATATGCAACCATAATTTTCAGATATTGGAAAGCAGACAGTACAGGACTGTGATCTTTTAGAGAAGGGAAACAAAGTGCATCAGCTTTCTGCCTGAACTTTTATGGACCATGAGGTAGGGAGGAGGAGCCCAAGGAGAGAGTAGTAGATTTGTTGAGCAGAGAAAAAAGAAGTCAGAGTTCTGGGAGACTGAGGCAACTGAAAATCCAAAGTACCAAAGAGGAGGTAGTTAAGTAAAAAAGGTCATAGGAGTTTGCACAGGGATATCTGGAGTCTGTAATTACTAAACCATGTATGTATAGAGCTTCCTGAGGCCAGGCTAGGAAATATGGAGGAACAATGAGCTGACCAATTCCTTGAGTTCAAAGGGGAAGATTGGATACCTGAGTTCCAACTAGCCAAAGCTGAACTAGATATAAAGGACACTCTAGACTTTCCATAATTTAATTTAAAACTAAGGTCTGAAATAATCTAAGCTGATCTCAAAGTGACGTAACTGTCAAACAAAACAAAGCTCAATACTCTTTAAAGGGAGACAACAAAATCCAATCAACAACAAAGTATGTACAATGGGAGTGGAAAATAGAGGCATAAAGCTGTAAAGCTTTTACTTTTTTACCTGATGTAATATAAATACTACTTGATGGTAAACTCCAATATGTTAAAAATGCATATTGTAAATTCTTGAGCAACTGTTAAAAAAAATCAAAACAAAACAAAAGCCTTTGCATCAAAGTTAAGGAAAAAAAAAAAAAAAAAGCACGAAGAGAAAAGAAAATAAACCAAAACCCCAAAACAAAAAAAGGAATATCTAATATCTATTGGGCCAAACTAGGAGATAATGAATTTAAAAGAAGGCAGGAAAAGAGAAAAAAATGAATAAAAGAATAAATAAAGGACAAGAGAAATAGAAAAGGTGACAAACTTAAATTCAATTATATTGGTAATTACATTAATTAGTCCAAACATTCAAATGAAAAGGCAAAGATTTGAGGCACCTGGGTAGCTCACTTCCTTAAGCACCCAACTCTTGATTTCAACCTAGGTCATGATCTCAGAGTTGAGATGGAACCCCCATGTGGGGTTCCGCACTCATTGGGCAGTCTGTTTAAGATTTTTTATTCCCTTCCCCTCACAGTGCATGCACATGCACATGCTCTCTATTTCTCTCTCTCTCTCTCTCTAAAAAAAAAAAAAAAAAAAAAAAACCAAAACAACGAAATAGGGGCACCTGGGTGGCTGAGTCCGTTAAACATAGGACTCTCCATTTTGACTCTGGTCATGATCTCAGAGTTGTGAAATCAAACCCGGTGTGGGTCTCCTTCCCACTTAGCAAGGAGTCTGCTTAAGATTCTTTGTTTCCCTTTCCTTCTGTCCCTCGCCCTGCTTGCGCTCTCTCTCTCTCTCAAATAAATAATCTTAAAAAAAACCTAAATAAATTTTTAAAAAGGACTTAAAAGAAAAGGTAGAGATTATAAGAATGAATTAAGTACATACATCCAACTCTAATGCAATTTAGAAGAATGTATTATATTATATGAAGATATTAATAAAATATATGTATATAACATATATGGATGTTAAAGTAAAAGGATAGAGAAATATATAGCATGCATACACCTAAGCAGTGTACTAATTATATTCATATCTAGTAAAGAAGACAATGATGAAGAATATTATCGGGGATAAAGAGGGGCTATTTCATAATAATAAAAGGGTTAATTCCATCAAGAAGACATGAAAATTCAGAATGTGTTTGTACCCCAAAACACAGCTTCAACATATCTGCTTCTACTACTGACAGAACTGAAAGGAGAAAAACAGCAATCCACAGTTGTAGTTGAAAATGTCAATAATTTACAGAAAAGATTCACAGGAAATCAGTAAGGATATAAAAGACTTACAAAATACTATCAACTAAGTGGTGATTAATAAAACATAGTAGCCAACAGCAGTAGAATATATATTCTTTTCAAGAGTACATGGAAAGTACATTCACCAAGAAAAACCTTATTCTCAACCATAAAACAATTCTCAAAAATATAAAAGATTTGAAATCACATAGATTGTATACTTAATTCTTACCACAATGGAATTGAATTGAAACTGAATAACAAGTTACCTTAAAAATCACCAAATATTTGAAAATTAAGTAATCCTCTTCTAAACAATTCCATACATCAAAGAACAAATCACAATTAGAAAATACTGTGATTTGAATAAGAATGGAAATACAAGATGTAAAAATTTGTGAGATGCCATTAAAGCAGTGTTCAGAGGAGAATTTCTATTTTTAAATTATTATTTTTGTAAGGAAGAAAGATCTAAACTGCATGATCCACCTAAAGAAGACAAAGAAAAAAGCAAACTAACTCCAAATTAAGTAGAAGAGAGAAAGTGGGAAAGAGTTAAGTATCTACAATACAGAGATCAATAAATTTAAAAAGTACATTTTAAAATTTTTAATAGTTTCTTTCATTCTTAAAGTTTCCTTCTCTTTGCTTGCATTGCCCATTTGTCCTTGCATGTTTTATGCTTTTTTTCACTAAAGCCCTTACAGATTAATTATAGTTACTTTAAATTCGCTCTTCTGTTCAATAATTCAAAATCTGTGTCATATCTGAGTTGGGTTCTAATGCTTGCTTTGTCTTTTCAGGCTGTGGATTTTTATCCTTTTAGCATGCCCTGAGATTTGTTCTTAGTCTTTAGTGTGAACTTTTACATTAACATTAAACACATCCCAACTAGGGGTTGTCCTTTTTCTTTTCTTCCCTGTTGACTTTGACCTTCCCAAAGTACTCCTCTTCAGAGAGTTTCTGTTTTACAGCTTGTTTAGCTGTAATGCAACATTATATTGGAACCCTGCTATAAGATGGTAAGGTATAGGGGGGAGGGAAAGTGTTCTTTTTAAAAATGTTTTTTATTTAGTTAACATATAGTGTTATGGGGCAGAATTTAGTGATTCATCAGTTTCATATAACACCCAGTACTCATTACATCAAGTGCCCTCCTTAATGCCTATCACCCCTTTACCCCATCCCTCCACCTTCCACCCCTCCAGCGACCCTCAGTTTGTTCCCTGTAGTTAAGAGTTCCTTATGGTTTGCCTCCCTATTTGTATCTTATTTTATTTTACTTTCCCCTCCCCTATGTTCACCTATTTTGTTTCTTAAATTCCACATATCATATGAAACCATGGTATTTGTCTTTCTTTGATTGACTTATTTTGCTTACCGTAACACCTTCTGGTTCCATTCATGTCATTGCAAAAGGCAAGGTTTCATTCTTTTTGGTGGCCGAGTAATAATCCATTGTGTATATGTTTATATGGTGCATGTAAATATTTTGGCTATTGTAGACATTGCCACAGTAAACATTGGGGTGCATGTGCCCGGGGAGAGAAAGTGTTCTATAATCTTATGATTAAATCAATCTTTTAGTGTGCCTGTGACCCTGAGCTGTGATCTTTACAAGTATTTCTTAGCTGTTCCCCTTCTCACTTAGGTTAGACAAAAAGTCTAGATGGGGTTGGAGTGGGAAAAATGCTCCTTCCTTGACTTGACTCTGGCTCTGGTAAAGTGTTTTCCCTTGAAGAGTAGGAGGAAGCAGACTTTTGTTATGGAGATTATATTTCATAATGATTACTTTTCACCTTACCTACCAGAGGCACAAACGGAGCTTTCTCTGCTTTTTCACCATGAGAATTTGGTGGAGTTCCTGGAGGTAAGCCCACAAAAGTGTAGAGACTCTGCCCAAGAATACAGCCCCCAGGAATTTCTCACTCCCACAGTAGTCCGCATTCAGCCTCCAACAATTCATCAAAATTGTCATTTCAGTGTTACTACAAGTTTATGCCTCCACCAGCTTCTGCTTCAGGTAAGTACACCTTAGCAGTGATGTTCAGAATTTCCTTGTCTCTCCAGACTCAGGATGCTAACTTGCCCTTAGACTTCAGTTCCACAGTAGGTCCAAGAAAAGTCATAGATTTGTTTTGTTTGTTTGCTTAGTATATATTTTCTTGGTCTAAGGATGGGAGTGATGACTTCCAATCTCTACATTTTGGAGATAAATTCAAATGTTACTCATTAAGATTTTTAACTTGGTTATTATAATGTTTATTTCTAAAATTTCCATTTAGTTCTTTATATATTCTATTTCATTGTTGAGACTTTCTGTATTTCATTTCTAGTGTATTTCTAGTAATTGCTCACTGATGGCTAGCATTAATAGCATTTTAAGGATGGCTGCTTGAAAATTTTTGTCAGATATTTCCAACATCTTTGTCATCTTCATGTTAGTTTCTGTTGATTGTCTTATTCAGTTTGAGACGTTCCTGATTCTTTGCATGTCCTGTGATTTCAATCAAAACCTGGACATCATGTTTACTATGTTAGAAGACTTCAGATCTTGCTTAATTCTTGTGTTCTAGTAAGCCTTCTCTGACACCACTTTACTAGGTAAAGGAAGCTGCAGCATTATTACTGCCAGATGACAGTGGAAGTCAGTCTTCACTTGGACTCCAGTGACACCAATGGATAAGGGGATGGTGTTCCCAGCAGGCCTCCACTTATACCAATCTGACTACTCCTCGGGTCCTAGTGTCAGTAGTTGGTCTGCCTTCTTCTCTCCACCTTCTTATGTGTATTTTATATATAAAACCTATGCTTTTAATTGTAGAAAATCTTAACATATCCTTGACTTGAATAGCATAACTTCTAAATAGAAAATCATAAAATAGTTTGTTCTAAATTCTTACTCTCTCTATATGAGTATTTGTAAATGGACATAGATTTTTTAAAAAGGGAATCAAGGTCATGAGCAGTGGATAGTAGGTAAAATAAATACAACTAAAAAAAGATTCAACTCCATGTCTAATGCAGATTTTAAAAAGTTCCAACTCTTGTGTTTGAGATTAGCAAAGCTATCTTGATTGCTAAATAGTGTTGAAGGGCATGTCAATGATTTTGATTCATGCATTCCCTTTTGAGCCAATAATAATAATTACTAGACTTTTAAAAAGATTTTTAAATGTATTTATTCATGAGACACAGAGAGACAGAGAGGCAGAGACACAGGCAGAGGGAGAAGCAGGCTCCATGCAGGGAGCCTGACATGGGACTCGATCCGGGGTCTCCAGGATCCCGTTGTGGGCTGAAGTGGCACTAAACCACTGAGCTACCTGGGCTGCCCTTACTAGACATTTAAAAAAAATTTTTATTTTGAGGAAATGTGAATAATAATTTACACTTAAAGATATTTGTAAAAGAATTATTATAATATTAAGAATGGAATTATCTTTAATATGCTGTATTAGAAAATAAGTTATAGCACCCATTCATATGTTAGAAAGTTATGTTACAAATTATTTTTAGAAATAATTTTTAATGATATTGAAAGCAGTTATGATATAATAAGCAAAAAATTAAAATGCAAAATTGCTGTATATTTAATCTTAACTATGAATTTTTAAGTATTTGTAGAAAAATGACTTAAAATATGGGTATTATGGGAATTTGGTTAATATTTATGTTCTTTCAGTTGTGTTACTTTGCATTCCAATAGAAGTTATGTATATAGCAATACAAAATACACTCTACATAAAATTCTTTTGCTATGACCATCAAATTTTAAGTTGTATATTGTAAAAACATTTTAGATGATTTGCCCAAATTGCTCTGTTTGGAGCTCATGAAGGGACTCATTTTATTAAGATATTAAATACCTGGTTAGTTGAAGAATTCCAATAATTTTTCTACTACTTTTTAAAAATGTGGTTTGTATTTAGATGTGCTTAACATTAAAAACCAAATTCCTGCTTGACTCTTTCTACCTACACTAAAGAACACAAAGTTCTACAACGTGGAAGAAACAGGAAAACCTAGAATTCTCTTTTAAGATGACAGAATTTATTGTTTAAAATGTTCTTTTATGAAACATTTCATTAGTAGATATTGTTTAAATGCTAATACTATGTCAATTGTCAATTTTTGACATTGCTTTGTTTCTTGTCTTTTTTTATTGGTTTGTCCTATCATTGTATAGTCAGTTTGAACAGCAGTTTCTATTTAGTTTTTATGTTGTAACATGGATTTGCAGTATATTGGGAGAGTTCTCTAAAATGTTCTTAGCATGAGTGATTTTAAATAATGTTAAGTTTTATAATTGATTAAACATTCAGGATAATTTTAAAAGGACTTAAAACACCAAAATTCTATAATATCATTTTAGATATTATTATAAAAGAAAGGCAAAAAATAAATAAATAAAAGAAAAGCAAAAACTATAATTAAAAAAAAGACAAGTAGGTAGTTTGAAAGATACCATGTTAGAAATGGTAGATCCTATTTCCTCTGAGCCACTCTTGTGCCAGAAGCCCATAGATATTATTGTTCATATATATATATATATAAAACAGTGTTAAAATTGTTAATTTGCATACTTTTTCATATTCCTAATGAATATGAATATCCCTCATAATGCCTGTGAGAGAATCATTGTGAGGATTAGTGACACTTGTTTAAAACCAGCTAGTCGGCATCTGACACACAATAAATTTTGGCAATTATCGTGTATACTAATTGGTAATAGGTACAATTTGGAGAATGAAGAGGGCTTTTTATGGAACTCTAATATCAAGAAAAGATCTTTTGTACTATGTAAGCAAAAAGGCACAAATGCAAATGTAGATATAAACCTAAAAAGTGATGATTATATCTTAAAGTGAACAATTTTCTCAGTATGGAAGGGTGTGCTGACAATGTGTATGTGAAAAATGACAGCCTTCATTTCATCATTCATTCAACAGACAGTTATCTATACCCCACTTTATTCTAGGTGATAGCCTAGATATTCTAGGTGAACTCTTTACACATAAAGCCTACAGGTAAGAGTGATCTTCAAAGAAAAGTAATATGAGCGTGTACTAAAATCAGGTCCTTTGCAATTGGTTTGTTCCAAATGCAAATTGACAGGCAAGACCTGCTTACAAGAAATGAAAGGCTTACTAATGGGTCTAAAAAATGATAAAGTAAAATGTGATAGTCATGAATAAGAAAATGTTTAAAATTTAAATTTAATTTATTAGACTCTAAGTTTTAGTTTTATTTTTTTGCAAATGAATCATTAAAAAATAAAGCCAACTGATTTGTAGAACGGATTATTTTTGACTATTATTATTATTATTATTTTTGAATATTTTGACATGTAAACATACTATATTATGTAATTCAATAATTAGGGTTACACTTATAATAGCTGATCCAGTGATTTAACATAGCAATTTATACTTTACATATATAAAGTCCAATGTAAGTGTTTATGTAGGCAAATTAAGGGACCTAGGCTTTTGGCCCAACTACACCATCTTCAACCACATGCTTCCAAAGTCACCGCATAATGGGGAAGAGCAAAGGAGATTTAAATCTGCAGCTCTGGAAGTGGTGGACCTCCTTTCTAACCACATTCCAGTGGTTAGATCTTACTGCAAGAGAGACCATAGTCTAGGTAAATGGTATTCAAATTGTGGTTCATGGACTGGCTGCCCATGTATAAACTATTTGTTAGTGATTTTTGGTTAGATAAGAAACTTGCTCTGGATGTAAATTAGCTTTCACGAAGGACACTGTTGAGTATGGTAACAACTTTCTTGATGACGGAAGCAGTTTGTTATTTGCATTCCCATGCAAGCTTTCAGTAGTGTGGACCTGCACTTCAAGTAGCACTAGCTTAGCTGTGTGCCCAGGAGAAAGAGGGAACTGATTTGGCACCCAATTAGCCTATCTCTGCTACATTCAACTAAATAGTTCAGATAGATATATTTGTGGGAGTAATGATTGGGTCTGGGTTTTAAATATCTATAAAGTCTTTTAATATTAAAATATGTTAACTAAATTAAAGGTAATTTGCAGGAAATCATAACGCACTTTGAAAATATGAAAACATATTTAGTATATTTTCATGTACTTGTTAGCCTTTCATATATCTTCTTTGAAGAAATGTCTATTCATGTCCTTTGCCCATTTGTTTTTTTGCTCCTGAGTTTTATGAGTTTTTTAAATATATTTTGCATACTAATCCCTTACCAGATATGTTTAATATATATAATATCATATATATATATATATATAAATGTTTGCAAACATTTTTCTCAACCATAGGCTGTCTTTTCACTTTATCATGGTTTCTTTTGCTGTGCAGAAGCTTTTTAGTTTGATATAGTCTCATTTGTTTATTTTTGATTCTGTTGTTTGTGCTCTAGGTGTCATATCCAAAAAATCATTACCCAGACCCATGTCAAGGAGCTTTATTCCTGTGTTTTCTTCTAGGAGTTTTGTGGTTTCAGGTCTTAAATTTAGTCTTTCATCCATTTTGTGTTCATTTTTGTGAGTAGTATAAGGTAGGTGTTTAGTGCCATTCTTTTACATGTGAATATCCAATTATGTTAGCACCATTTATTGAGAAGATTGTTTTTTTTTTTTTTCCAATTATGTATTCTTGGCTCCCTCAAATATGAGTTGACTGTAAATGCTTGGGCTATTTCTGGGCTTTCTTTCTTTTTTTTTTTAAAGATTTTTTAAAATTTATTCATGAGAGACAGAGAGAGAGAGTCAGAGACATAGGCAGAGGGAGAAGCAGGCTCCTGCAGGGAGCCTGATGTGGGACTGAATCCCAGGATCCTGGGATCACACTCTGAACTGAAGGCAGACGCTCAACCACTGAACCACCCAGGCATCCCTCTCTGCTTTCAATTCAATTTCTGTTGGTCTATTTGTCTATTTTTATGCTGATACCATACTATTTTGATGACTATAGCTTTATACTATAGTTTGAAATCAGGTAATGTGATGCCTTCTGCTTTGTTCTTCTTTCTCATGATTTCTTGGGCTATTTGGGGTTGGTCTTTTGTGATTCCATGTAAATTTTAGGAGTTTTTTTCTATCTCTGTAAAAAATGTCACTGAAATCTTATAGGGATTGTATATCAAATCTATAGATGGCGTTTGGTAGTATTGACATTTTAACAATATTAATTCTTCCAATCCATGAAACAGGTACCTTTCTACCTATCTGTGTTTTTTTATTTCTTTCATCAATATCTTGTAGTTTTCATAGCACAGAACTTTCACCTCCTTAGTTAAATTTATTCCTAGTATTTTGTTGTGTTTTATGTTATTGTAAATGTGATTGATTTCTTTGTCTTTCAGAAAATTTGTTAGTGTATAGAAATAGTACTGATTTTTATATGTTAATTTTGTATACTACGACTTTACTGAATTTATTGATTAGATCTAACAGTTGTTTGGTTGAATCTCTAGGAGTTCCTATATATAAAATCATGGCATCTGCAAGTAGAAAGTTTTACTTTTTCTTTTTTGATCCTGATATGTTTTATTTATTTGCTTGACTGCTCTAGCTAGCCCTACTGAAAGATATATTTGAAAGCTGTTAAGAGAGTAAATCCTATCTATGGGTTCTCCTCACAAAGAAAATTTTTCTTTCTTTTTTTTTCTTTTCTTTTCTTGTATGTTAGCTGAAGTGATTGTGGTAATCATTTCACAATATAGATAAACTATCATGTTGTAAACTTTAACTTGTACAGTGATGTATGTGAACTATTTTCAATGAAACTGGAAAGAAAGCCACATATTTAGCTTAAGAAAATGAAAGCATGATCAAATTAAAAGTGACTTAAGATAAATAATAATAATAGAGGTTCACTGTAATTGTCTGCACTGTATATTTTTAGAATCAAATCTTACTATCATTTTAAAAGGTAGCAGTTATATATGCTCATAGAACTCAAGTTAAATGAGTTAGGTCAACTAACTCATATTAAATCTAAAAAAGTCAGACTCTTGATAATAAAAGATGCTATAAAGGGCATTACAGATTTGGAATGAAGAGTTTTGCATTCTAGAGTTAGCTGTATAGCTAGCCAACTGTTATCAGTTGAGGAGTGAGCATCATTGGTGGGACTATTTAGTGGGAATGTCTGGATCAGGAGTGTCAAATGGGTTTTAACTCTTCTGTTAGTCAACGCAGATGTCTGAGAGTGCTGTGTTGAGAAGGATTCTGGTGCAGAATTTAGGCCAATTGATCCAAAGTACCATGATCAGTAAGAGATGTCTGCTCAGGGTGAAGGATAGAAAATAATTACTTGTGAAGTAAATACTTGCTATAGCTCAACAACATAAATTAACAGATTATTTATATTCTAAAATAAGAGCTCTTTTGAAGGTTTTAGACATAACTATCATGAAGCATACCAAAGGGAGGATATGAGATAGGGTATGGATAATTAAATAGCAAAAACAAGGAAAAGGGAGATGTTTAGAGAGTGACTTCATTTGTTTGAGGAGAATTTTCAAAATATAATTATGTCCATGTTTAATGTTAGCACAAAAACACATTACAAATTTAAATATCTCTTGGATTAGTCACCATTTTGAATTATCCACACCCTGTTTCTTTCTTTTAATGTGGAGAATCAAGAGTTTTTCTGGATAGCATGCTGTACCATTGTTGTGACCTATTAACTGAAGCATGGAAATGGACTATCATAATAATACTTGAGAGAGATAGTACTGCCACATCATAAAAAAGAAGGGGTGTATGCAATACATTTTAGAGGGAAAAGTGACTTGCACAATATAGGAAAAAGCAAAAGTGGCTGCAGATGGAATTAATGAAATAGGATTTAAGTTGCACATGCAGATGAGGTTTGACATTCCTCTTTAAAATATCTCATATGGAAAAGCCAGTCTGTTCTGGTTAATCTAGCTCTGACATATCCAGTGAATTAAAATCTAGATTATAGAACATTTACATTAGTCAAAACTATCCTTATGATTTAGTATGAAATGAATCTCTCATTCTTCCTGGGATAAAATTTTTAAGGTGTCATTTTTCTTTATATTCATAAAAACTGCAGATTTGAGACATCTGGGTGGCTCAGTTAGTTAAGTGTCTGACTCTTGATCTCAGCTCAAGTCTTGATCTCAGAGTCATGAATTCAAGCCCTGCATTGGACCCCACACTGGGCATGGAGCCTACTAAAACAAAAACAAAACAACAGAAAACAAAACAAAAAACCTCTTGCAAATTCAAGAGTCAGAAAACCCAGATTCCACTCTGAGTTCTATCATGATAAGGGCAAATCATCTCACCACTTAGGTTTTAGTTTCTTCATCTGTAAAATTAATTCAAGCAGATGCTTCCTGATACTCATACTATCCTATGTTTTAATCATAGAACACCAAGAACTTCCTGGCTTGTGATTTATAGGTAGAAATTGTGAGAATCGCATGAAAGCTAGAGTTCAATATTAATATTATAGGTTTTGGGGGGGGTGTTTGTAATTCTTGCAAAATACACTCAGATGTTTATCAGAAATCTCAGAGCCATCTTTTATACTCCTTCAGGTGGAATCTATTTCCTCCTCAACCTCTTTTGAGTTCACTCCACCACTCATCTCAGCTTAATTGTCAAGGTTTATTGAGGCTTCACCTGGAGCAATAGAGGATCTCTTCCTTTCCTTCCAGCCTTCCTCCTCTTTTCTAGCCCCCACTATTAGCATTTGCTCTTACTCAACTGTATCATGGAAATTCATATGACTGCTTTGCTTTTCTCCCTGAAACAACATAAAGATAACATATTCATCCTCAGCCATTTCTGTCCCCTGAAACACTGGGATGTGAAAAAATTATGACAGAATTTTACCAACTCAAAAGGCAACTATCTCATGAGTAATACTCACTGATTTCCAACCTTTCTTCTTTTTTAAATTCCCTAATGGAAAATCAGAATCCCCTGATGGCCTTTCTTGGATAGCCAGAGTTTCTCTTGATATCCAGGTTTCTCAAACCCTTTAGTCTTAGATACTTTTCACACTCTGAGAAATTATTGAGCACCCCAAAAAGGTTTTGCCTATCTTGGTTATGTTTATTTATCATATTAGAAATGAAAACTTAGGAATACTTTCCTAAAGAATAACTATATTTTCTAATAGTAAGAAATGTAGTGAAAAAAATGACAAGGTATTAGAGCTTTGCATATCTATTGATGACTTGTTTTAGAAAAGAAGAGTCAGCTTCTACACTCAAACTTTGCCATATGTACTTTTGGTTGGCATATATGGCAAAAATCTGGCTTCACAAAGATATGTAGTTGGGCAAAGATTACAGTTGACCTTTGAACAATGTAGAGCTTAGGGCACCAAACCCACACAGTTGAAAACTAAAGTATAACCTTTGACTCCCCAGGAATCTAACTATTAATAGCCTATTGCTGATGAGAAGCCATACTAATAATATAAACAGTCGAGTAACCCATATTTTGTATGTTATGTGAATTATATACTGAATTCTTATAAAAAGTAAGCTATATAAAAATGTTATCAAGAAAATCATGAGAAAGAGAAAATAGATTTTTAGTACTGTACTGTATTTTTTTGGGAAAAAAAATCCACATATAAGTGGGTCCATAGCTTTCAAATCCATATTGTTCAAATTCAAGGGTCAACTGTGTCTTACTACCCTTTTTAGATGATCACCAACATTCTTCTTTGATACTACACCAAAATTCAATAATGGTAGTTTCTAAAAGATTAGTTTCAGTGTGGGATTTGAAATTGAAATTGCACCAATACATTTTTCCTTCTCTGTTATGTTAAAATCTATTAGTCTACCTCATACTTTGAATATATATTTCACCAATATATGACTTTGTAATGTTATGCTTTGATTAAGTTAGGCAGAATTTCCAAATATTAACACATTTGATTATACAATATCAGAAACATGCATTCATTAATATCATCAATCTCACCCAAAAAGTCTTAAGTATTGGGAAGCTGTTAAACTCAGTGTGGTTAACAGAAGTTTTTAAAAATTCAAAAATTTTTTTCAAAGGAATAAATTTTATCATGAGCAACAGATATTTTCACTTGTAAAGCTATAGGCTCATTTTGTCAAATACTCATTTCCAAGGGAATAGTTTGTCTGTCAGTCAGTGAAAAACATGACCCCAATTTGTCTTTTCTTATATCTTCTCTTGCCCCATAGGCTTATTAGCAAGAAAGAATGTTTGTTTTTATACCCTTTATCTTACACAGAACGCATGTTCAATATATGCTTCTTTAATGCATAGTATTATGATACTATTGATATACTAGATTGAGTTAGATGTACTTTGGCCTAATGCTGAAGTATCCAATTCAGAAAGTCACCTACTCTCTATTTTAATTTACCTAAATGAACATAGATGCTTCTGTTATACACACACCTACACACACACACACACACACACACAATTATTAGGCAACATTTATTTAAAGGAGCCAGATTGCTCAGGAAAATGTTTTCCTGTAAGAACCTTTGTTTGCTTAAGTTCTAAATATACCTCTAATTTTGCTGAGAGACTAATACTTAATTATTCCATCCACCAAAAAAGAACGAATAACTATGTAATGTGATAGTGGTGCTAAATATCACTTCAACAACAATCATATTCACAATTTAAGCATCAAATTAGTATCTGGTATACGTTAAATGTACAGATGTTATATGTCAAATATATTCAATAATAAAATAAAGCTAGGAATGAACTAGAGAAAACTACATAGGAATTCTAGTGCCTACTATTTTAATATTTTCATATTTTGGATAAAGAGATTTAACATTGTAATATCATTCTGATAATAATTTATACTATATTTAAAAGCTTTCCATTACAAAAACAAACAAATAAATAAATCTCAAACATGACTGTGACATAAATATTTATGTTCGGCATTATAGAAAAGTTTGCTTCCTACTATTTAAATCCCACAAAATCTCAAACAAAATCCTTTAGCAAAATCTTGAGGTTTATTTCATACTTTTTAATCAGAAAAAATATCAAAAGAAGTAATCACTTGTATACTGAGAAACTGAGGTAGTCCATTACATATGAGTTGGGCTAATTGACAAATATAATAATTGGAGACAATGTGTGTCATTTCTTCAATTTAAATTTGTAGAAATTTTCAAAATTTTTGTTGACTTAGTTTCAAAAATTTTATAGACATTGTACTGAGCATTATTGTTATTGGCTTTATTTTAGATATCTCCTTGCAAGTAAAGCAAAATGTAGACCTAAGAACTCTACAGTGGAATTTGATCAATGCAGACAAGGCAAACTCATTTTTTTTTCCCTAAAATTTTCCCAATTTGGAAAATTGCCTCCATTCCTTTTTCCTTCCTTCTTTCCTTCCTTCCTCCCTCCTTCTCTCCCTCCCTCATTCCTCCCTTCTTTCCTGCCTCTCTCCCTTCCTTCCTTCTTTCCTTCCTTCCTTCCTTCCTTCCTTCCTTCCTTCCTTCCTTCTCTCTCTCTCTCTCTCATTCTCTCTCTCTGTCTTTCTCCCTTTCTTTCTTTTTGCCTCCACCCTTTTTACTTAATTCTGGTAGATGGATAGATTGCAAGTGTCAAAATAATAACTATTGCTTTGGGATAACTGGGGTGTAGAGTGTTGTGTGCGGGTGTGTGCGTGCGTGTGTGTGTGTGTGTGTGTGTGTGGTGTACGTATATATTCCCTGGAAGACTTCCATCAGCTTGGAAGCTTTGTAGATACAACCTAGGGTATCATTTCTTGTGTCCAGAAAGCTAGCTAGGGGAATGAATGCTGGCCTCACATAAAACCTAAAAATATGTTCTGGGTTAGTATTGTCTTCAGATCTTAGGTAAATAATATTTCTGACCATGTTATAGCTTTCTTAAAAAGACACTTTTAGTCATGGCAGCAGTATAAATCTCGACCTAATTGTCATATTCTTCTAATTTCACTGTCACCTACTAAATTGAGTGAAATGTTGGAAAATGTGAACTGTTTCTACAAATAAATGAATCATCTAATAGACTTGGTACTGTTATGTGAAAAAGTGTAGAAATAGTATCCGAACTTGTTATTCCTCTTTATTCATCATGGGTGTTCAATAGATGTGGATCAATGCTAGGACCATATTGATACTTGTTAAAGTCCAAAGAATCTACATCTATAAAGGAGAATCTAATAGGTTAAGACTTACAATTTACTATGCAATCTCAAGCAAGTTACTTAATGCCTTTGAGCTTCAGGTTCTCTTTTTTTAAAAATATGAGTAATAATAGCTTGTGAAAATCAAAGGAAATATCATATATTTAAATACATAAGATAGTCCTTTACAGAGCATAGACATTTGGTAATTTTTGTTCTGTTACTCTACACTTTTCAAGATAATATTATTTTTTTCAAGATAATATTCCAAGTAAAAATTGCCTTAATTAAATTGGTCAGCTCTTATTAATTGGAATTTCAGAGGAGCAATGGTTCTAAAATACTAGGAAGTACCCTCAATACCACAGAAATTTAGAGTTTAGAAAAGTAAAAATATAATTTGTGAATCTATAAGAAATTCACTCTTTTAATAGGAAAGCAACACCCTTCCATGGTTTGGGTTGCTTTCTGATGTACCAGAATTACTCCCAATTAAGTGGCAGTTACTGCCATTATACATCATTATGTTTAAATGGAGTATCTGGAAGATGTCTCAATTAGACAGTCCTCCCAATTAAGCGTGTCCTATAGGTTAATAGGAATCACTTCCTCTCCCTTGAATAGCACTGTTTGGGAAAAATACCTAGGGCCCAATCATTAAAAGGTCAAAATTATGCTTCTCAGTTAACACTCCATAAAATGGAACTGGGAAAATTGGCCATGACTGCTATGGTTTTTGTCAGTCTGGCTGCAAATCCATCAAGACAACTACATTCTGAGTTACAGTATGGTATACACTAGAGGCAAAATAACGCATGGGGAGATCAACAACACTCCTTAAAAGAGCCCAAATCTGGCAGTTGTTGGAACAATTCATCATATTATTCTTATATTATATAATTTATAAAATAATTTGTCATTTTAAAAAATTAGACAAGATGGAGCAAAAAGAAAACTATGAGGTGATGAATTCTGGAGGTGAGAAAGAACACTTCACAGAATAGTGAGTTCACAAATAATCACATTGTGTACAATACAAAGCACTTTGCACTGTGGCATTGACCATAAAGACACAGGAAAATATTTTCTGGCCATAAAATAGAAGATACTGAACACTCCTTCACTGCTATTACTGCCACGAAGGACTGTAGATACTGGTGAGTCTTAAGTCAGAAACCTGAAATTTGGTGTACAAAATTTATAGATTACAAATGTCTAGGCTAAATGTTTTCAATGCACCTAAGAGATGCTGTTTCACTCAACTTACACTGTTAAGCTGTTGATAGTCTGGGAAGAAGCCACTGAAGGCAAACATATTTTGCTTTTTCTGAGTTATGCTATATATAGCCTTTCATTTCTTTGGCTAAGAGGGTGAAAAATTTTCAAAGACAAAGATTGATAAGAAATGCTTTAGAAAGTGAATTTCCCCCTACCCCCTTTTCTGCAAATAACTGAGTCCCTTCAGTGGACACTCACAACAAGAAATAGAAAGGGAGAACATTTCCCAAGAACATAATGTCATCTTGCCAAATATTCTAAAACATCACAAGGTATTTGCATTTTAAAATATCAGCACAACAGCCAAGAGTAAAAAATAGTACAAAAATTTAAAAAGTAGTCATTTCTGGGATGCCTGGGTGGCTCAGCGGTTGAATGTCTACCTTCGGCTCAGGGTGTGATCCTGGGGTCCCGGGATTGAGTCCCACATCGGGCTCTTTGCATGGGATCTGCTTCTCCCTCTGCTATGTCTCCGCCTCTCTCTTTGTGTCTCTCATGAATAAATAAATAAAATCTTTTAAAAAGTAGTCATTTACTTATTATAGTCTCATAGAATTAGATTTTACATTAATAAAAGGAATGTATGAACATTACAGGTGTCAATGACATTTTAACTTATTCTACTTATCTCTCAGTAGGTCAGTCTATTCCTTGGCCATGTTTATATGCATCCTTAATATGCTTGTAACAAAGCTTCATATATTCTGTGTAATTTTATTTTCTCAAAAAGCAGATGTCATTTTTCAGAGTTAAGAAATATGACACAATCTTTGTTTCTTCCTTTGGCATAGTTTTTCTGATTCACTAGATGATCGTAATTCTTTATTATTTTTTTTTGTTTCCTTGTCGGAATATACACACACTCACACTTGATAAGGAGAAGCTAAGTCAAGAATAACACTGCACTGTTAAGACAGGACCAATATCCTGGGCAACTGGGGGTTCTGATCTCTACATCAGGCAAAATCTTGGCAATTGATGTGAAGCATTTTAGTGGCTGGCTTAATAAGAAGCTTCAGTGACACGAAAAATTAACCCAAAACTTATGTCTTCATATTCCTAGAATGGTTTTCAAAAAGCATGACCCCGATGGCACCGTCCATGGAGCCTAACCTGGTGTCAGGAGTTTGCTGGAGTGCTGTGGTGCTGCTCAGACATTTCATGGGAGAACACTTCAGCCTATTGGTCAGCAGGTGGCCTCCAGGGTTAGCCCCATCAGAGTTTCCTGGCTACAGAGGACTCTGGGTGATAGCCACACTTTTCCTGAGACAGGCCACATCTAATGACTTGTCAAGGTGTGACTATAAAAGCTTGACGATTTCAGCGCAGTGCTGGATATTTCTGAAGGGCTGTTCTAATTTCAGATCTTGTAGGGTTGGTTGAGGTTTTGTAGTCTACATCCAAGTTTGACTTCCTCTCTGGCCTGTTCTATTATCACCCTCTTCCTTCCACAGGAATTAATCCCCTAAAATGTCATCTCAGCCTCTACTTCCAGAGAATCTAACCTGCAACAAGCATAATACAAACTTGTTGCGTTTCTGGGGTTTCCATATCTCTCTTTGCTCTTTTTATTTGTTTGTGTTTAATGGCTTCTATTAGATATTACTTTAATTCTTAGGACCTGATTTTTCTGAAGATATCTGTCCTTCTCTTTGAACCATGTAGCAAATCCTGTGTTCTAAGGCTAGAAAATTTTGGTTCTACAGTGCTATTATTATCTGAAACGCACTGAGTAGGATCTGTGTCTATTGGCACTTCCAAAAAAATTATTCATAAAGTTACTTAACTCATTTTTTTAAAGAGATGGACTAAATTGCACCTTAAGTGGTAAATTTTTATGTATCAGAACTTCTACAATTTGAGTAAAGCACTACATTTTAAATAATATTTTGTTATTTTTAATAATAAAATATTTTAAGAGAACCAAAAATTAATGAATAAGCATCCAGTTAAAGAGCCCAGGGAAATAACAGAAAACTCCCAAAGAAAGTATAAATAATTAAAATAAATAAGAGAAGAAATTATTGAAAAAGAACAGAGGTCAGCAACTGTAGCCTGTGGGCCAGTTGGCTGTTTTTGTAATAAAGTTTTATTGGAACATAGTAGCCACACCAATTCATTTAGTATTGAACATGATGGCTTTCATACCACAATGTAAACATTGAATAGTTGTTATAGAGATCATATGGCCCATACAGTTGAAAATATTTACTATCTGACCTTTATAGAAATAAAAAATAACTATGATTCAAAGAAATAAAAAACAAACATCTGAATCTCTGAAAAGACATAAATTGACAAACTTTTGTTGTCTGATTAAGAAAATAAGAGGAAAATAATAAACATTGTTAGAAATGATAAAGGGGGCATAAGCAATGCATAGTAAGAGGAAATTATAAATAAATTTGTGTCATTATATGTGAAAATGGCAGCAGTGGTAGATTCCTAAGATGATGTAACTAACTAAAACTACTAAAATATAAGACATATGAATGGTCTTGATAACCATTACAAGAAACTGAGTTAGTAGTTAAAAATTTTCCCAAATAGGAAACATTAGGTCCAGATGGTTTTCACAGTCAAGCTCTTAAGACACCAAAGAAACAAAAAAGCTGATACACAAATTTTTCCCAAGTAGAGAGAAATAGAAAACACTTCTCTATTCATCTTAAGTGGCTTAAGTAATTATATTCCCAAATGTAGATGAGTGCACAAGAAAGGAAAATTATAGGCAAATCTCACTTAGAAAGATAAACACACAGAAAATATATTTTGCAATTAATTATGGCTATTTAGGGGTGCCTGGGTGGCTCATTCGATTAAGCATTTGCCTTCAACTCAGGTCATGACCTCTCCTGGGATCAAGCCCCATGTTGGGCTTCCCACTCAGTGGGGATTCTGCTTCTCCCTCTGCCTCTCTGTCCCCACCCCTGCTCATGCTCATTCTCTCTCTCTCAAATAAATAAATAAAATCTTAAAAAAATAAAATAAATAAATATGGCGATTTAATGAGAGTTTAATTCCTACTTTACCATGGATTTTCTTTTTACTAATTAAATCTACATTTCTTTCTTGAAAAAAAAAAGGTTAATGTAAACACTTGATAAAATACTAGTGAAACCCCCTCAAGTTATGTATGTAAAAATAAGTTATGAAGTAGGATTAATCATTAGAAAATCAATTACTAGTCATTATATTAACACATCACAAGAGAAAGTCATATGACTACCTCAGCAGATGAATGTGAAAGTTAATTTTACCTGTTAACTTCGCTACACCATGAGGTGCCCAGATATTTGGTCAAATGTTATTCTGAGTGTTTCTGTGAGAGTATTTTGAATGAGGTTAACGTTTAAATCATTAGACAAAGTGAAGCAGATTGCTCTTCATAATGTCAGTGGGGCACATTCAATTTTTGAAGGCCTAAATAAAACAGAAGGCTGACCCTCTGCTGAGGAAGAGAGAGTTCTGACTAATAGCCTTCACACTGGAATATCAGCTGTTTCTGATACTGACTTTTCCTGTTTCTACAGCAATCTGTCACCATTCAATTCATACTTGAACTGGGACATTGACTGCAAATTTTGGACTTCTCAGCCTTCATGAGTACATGATCCAATTCTTATTCCCAATTAATACATAGTTTCAGTTAAAACAACAGTTGTTGGGAAAGATTCAGAAAAAGGGGGACCCTCTTGTACTGTTGGTGGGAATGTAAACTGGAGCAGCCACTCTGGAAAACAGTATGGACAATCCTCAAAAAGTTAAAAGTAGAACTACCCTACAATCCAGCAATTGCTCTACTACATATTTATCCAAAGGATACAAAAATACTAATGCGAAGGGATACATGCACCCTGATGTTTATAGCAGCATTATCAACTATAGCCAAACCATGAAGAGAGCTCCAATGCCCATTGACTAATGAATGGATAAAGAAGATATGGTATATATACACAGTGAAATATTACTTGGCCATCAAAAGAATGAAATCTTGCCATTCACGATGACATGGATAGAACTACAGTGTATTATGCAAAGTGAAATAAGTCAGTCAGAGAAAGACAAATAGCATATGATCTCACTTATATGTGGAATTTAAGAAAGAATACAGATGAACGTATGGGAAGGGGAAAAAGAAAAAAAGGAGAGAGGGAAAGAAGCCATAAAAAACTCTTAAAGATAGAGAACAAATTGAGGTTTGATGAAGGGAAATGGTGGGGATGGGCTAGATGGGTGATGGTTATTAGGGAGGACACTTGTTTTGGTGAGCCCTGGTTGTTGTATGTAAGTGATGAATCACTGAATTCTACTCCTGAAACCAATATTGTACTGTATATTAACTACCTAAAATTTAAATTAAAAAATATATAGTTTCAACTCAATGGCCATAAAAACTTCAGCAAACTTTTTATAGAACTTGACAAGTTGATACTGAAATTTATGCAAAAGAGCAAATGACCAAGAAATGCTAAGATACAACTAAAGAAGGACAGATTGGTACAACCTACTTCATAAGATTTTAAAAGTTATTATAAAGCTATAGTAGCTAAGATAATGTGATATTTGTGCTAGGGCTAGAAAAAGCAATGGAACAGATAAATATACAATAGGAGAAATGTATAAGAATGTTTGCAACGATATTGTTCCCACTAGCAAAAGTGTGGAAACAATGCAAAGGTCCATCAATTTGATGATGAATGAATGAGATACATTCATTGGAGATGAGATACACAATGGAGTTTATCCATACAGCAATTGAAATTAATGAACTACTGAAACATAAAACAATATGTCATGTTAGCCATATAATATATGAAAAAGTGTCAAAACTGCAAACACTTTATGATTTTTACAAATTAAAAAAAGAACCATACTTTGAAAGGATGTTTATGGATGCACTAAATCTATAATACAAGTAAAGCACGGGAAGAACGATAAACATAAGCTTCATGAAGATGGTTACCTTGAGTAGAGGAAGCCATATGAATGAGATGGTAGGTAACTATATCATTAAATTAGGTAATTTTCAAGATCTTAACGTTTATTTTGGGTGCTGGATTTTTAGGTAGAGGCTTATGAGTAATAAATACAAATACATAACTAGCTATATGAATAAAAGCAGACTGTGCAATGCTAAGAATATGCTACAAACTAAGGATTATGATTAATTCAATAATACATGCCCCAAACATATAAAAGATGAAAATAAAATTCTGATTTGATAGTAGAATCTCCAATAAAAGATCTTAGATTCCTTTTTGAACTGAATGCAGGTCAAATTGAAATTACTAAAATGGATGCTATTTTTTTTATTATTATGGTGTCTATTGCCCACTATTTGATTAGAATGTAATTCTATAGTTTTAAATCCTAGATGCCACATATTTAGGATGGGCAAAAACTCATTCTGAAAAAAAATGCACTTCAAATAAGAAGGGTTATTGAACTCATATTTGATATACTTTCTTCACTAGGACACTATACTCCCTTGATTTTGTTATTCCTTTTCAAATCCCTTTTTAATCTGTTCTTTTCTTTCCAACCTGAGAAAACTGGTTGAGCTGCACCATGATTAGGTTCTTGGTTCTCATCTGTCTATACTTACTCCCTTGGTGTTTTCCTCCAAATGTATGGCTATACTTATTTATTTTTAAAAAGATTTTATTTATTTATTTCAGAGAGAGAGAATGAGTGTGGAGGTGGGCAGAGGAAGTGAGACAAGCAGACTTCCCACTGATCCGGAAGCCCAATATGGAACTCAGTCCCAGGAGCCCTAGATCATGACCTGAGTGGAAGTCAGTTGCTCAACCTATTGAGCCACCTAGGCACCACCCCAACAAATGTATGATTTTAAAAAGCATATGTATTTTGGTACTCCAAATTGTTATACTCCTAACCCAGACTTTTCTCCCAACTTTTACCAGTTAATGAGAGCCAGTTACTTAAATATTCAGAAATTTTTCGAGCCATTTTTCAAATCTTTGGTAGCTTGAAATTAACCATAGTGGTAGTATTTTACCGTGGAAATAAAACCTACCCTAATAAACCTATTTAAAAAAGCAATTTTCATACTCTTCCTCCTTAACTCCTGATTATCCTTATCCTGCTCTACTTCCTTTTTTCCCACAGCACTGCCACTTAATAGTTTACTGTTTAATGTATTTGTTGTTACCTTTATTATTTGTTGACTACCTCTGCAAGCTATAATATAAGGTTTACTGGGGCAATGGTCTTGATTAGTTTACTGCTACAGCCCAAGATACAATATCTGACACATAGTAGGAACTAAATAAATATTTATTTATTGAATGAATGGAAGAAAAGACAAGGTGATTTCTCTTACTGTGAGCAAAAATCATAAGTAACTCTCAATGTCTTTACACCAAAGACTTTAACTTGAATAATTGGCAATGTGAGGGCAATGACTTTTCAAATTGCTTGAAAGCAGATAACTGTCCTGGTTTTGACCATTCCAAAATTGTAAAGAATATTAGAGTTGAGATACAGAAAATTATTCCTTATTTGTATATACTTTTCCATTGCTTCATTGCTGGGGTTTCCATCAGTAAAGATTGGACTAAGTATAATGTTTACTGCAGACAATTTCACTTAAAAGCAACTGAAAGAAAAATGTATGTGTATACATGTACATATCCAAAAATCCTATACTCCATTTGACAACCCTTTCTCTGAAATTATAGGTTTAGTTACTTTACTTCTGAAGCACCTACTTGCAATTTGGCTAGGTATTTCCACTTAAAACAGGGTTTAATAGACTTCTGATTTTTTGGTCTTTCTAATGGGTAACTGGGCTTTCAAATGACTCCAGCATGTTGACCTGATAAAGGATATTTGAAAATGTAAAAAGATGACAAAAAAAGAGAAGCACCTCATAAATAATGTAGTTACACAACTGTTTTTTGATCAGACATCATTGAGATATCTTATATGCTAGTGAAAGTGACTCTACTTTGAAGTGTGCTTTTAAATGTTCCCTTACTGGTGTCTCATGTACTCTGTAGTTAAGCTATAGTTTAAAGTCATTTTCATGTTGTGACATAGGATGCCAAAGCATTAAATTGTACCCACTTAAATAATTATATTTCCCTAGCTACAGAAAGATCAAGTTCATGTACTTTGCTTATGTTCTTCTCCAAGGTCAGAAAGACAAATAACATTTTAGAAATATTAATCATTATATTCATATTATTTCTTTTGGGAAGAAATAGTTTATATAAACTAGAAGCTTTACACAAAAGTATATCAAACCAAATGGGAGGAAACTCTTTTAAAAAGACCAATGTCTATAAATATACATTACCCTTATTTCCAGGCATTTGAAATTCAATTAAATACCTGAAGTGCCTTTCAAGAATCTAGAATATGTTTCTCAAAAGTTGTTTTATTTCATTTTTTAGTAATATAGAGAAGGTCCCCAAATTGTTATTTCTTTGGCTGATTATAATGTCTGTGGGGGGGATCCCTGGGTGGCGCAGCGGTTTGGCACCTGCCTTTGGCCCAGGGCGCAATCCTGGAGACCCGGGATCGAATCCCACATCAGGCTCCTGGTGCATGGAGCCTGCTTCTCCCTCCGCCTGTGTCTCTGCCTCTCTCTCTCTCTCTGTGACTATCATAAATAAATAAAAAATTAAAAAAAATTAAAAAAAAATAATGTCTGTGGGGAAATATTATAGATTAAGAAAGTGAAGCCTGAATTGGGAAGGGATTCATGCAAATCAAATTGCATATCAGAAATAAGATTCAAAATGTTTTGTGATGAAGATACTAAAATCGTAAACTCTTTCGTAAATCTAGCATTAACAATTTATAATCAGTAAGGGACCTTTGCTCAATGAGTCTCATGCTTACAGAATTCCACCATTCCAAGTTCTTTTTCAGATTACTCAGAGTCATTTCTGCCAGCATTACTATGGACTCTTTTCAAAATTGTAGGTATTTATTGTTCTAAAGTGTATCATAAAATCTTAAATCAACCTGATAGCCTAAAGTCCATGATATTTTGTGACTTAAGCAAATACCCCAGAGTTGCTGCAAGTCGTTACAGTGGCCCCTCTTCCCTCTGAATCCAAAGGCACTGAGTCTAGCTCAGGACTCAAGCTGAATGAGAAGAAGCTTGCTGGTACCCAGTGGTAGGGTCAGCAAAGGTTTGAGGGCTTGTGATTTTTAGTTTGATAAATATATTAACAAAATTGTCTGCCAATTGTTATTGTGTGAGTCATGTTCTGAGACATTTTATCATTTAGAAATCTACTCTGCTGCAGATAAGTGAAAATCTACAGAATAAAAAATTATTGGCAATTTTTTCCCCTCCATAATGTGCAAGTCAGTGGTAGGCTGTCCAAGGCCAATGCAGATGCTCAACAACACTTTCCGGGATGCAAGCTCTTTCTACATCCTTTGTGCATGGCTGTACTTAGCATGTTTTCCTCCTCATGCTTGTCATTTCTCAGTCACAACACAACTGATGCACCAGCAAACCTTATGTCCACAATCTAGGCAAGAAGAAATAAGAGGGACAAGATCAATGCCAGCCATACCCACTCCTTTTAATTGGGAAAGAAAAAGACTTTCTAGAAACTCAGTCCAACAGACCTATTCTTATAGCTTGCTGGCTAGAAGTAAGTTGTATGGCTACTTCTAGATCAATAAGTGACCAAGGGGAATCAGAAAATTACAATGGTTTAGACCAAAGGAGATTTGCTTCCTGGCTTAGGGTAGGAACTAAAAGTCTCTGAGATCAAGGTCCTGCAGGCATCACCTGAACAATCTAATGTTCTGTCAGTAGGCAAAGGTTATTGGATATTGTATAGGCAATGGAAAGCTGCTTTCATGACCACAGTTCTGCCTTATGCCTCCTCACATTAAATCACTAGCATTAGTCCATAGCATACAAAGCCAAAGTACAAACTACAGCAGGGGTTGGCTGGAGCATGCATTGACCTCCACTTTCATTTGGTACCTAGGTTTTAGGTCTAAAAGTTTCTAAATGACATTTAGATTTATTAATAACTTGATTTGTAAGTATGCCTCAATTCCACTGTATACATGAAGTATAATATTCAAGACCTTGGCTTAGATTTTCAATTCTCATGGTCTTTCTCTGGGGCTCTTTGAGGCACATAAACTAAACCTTAATGTTCTTATTTGTAAAATAGGAGTATTATCATTTATTTTGGGAACCTATTACCATAGTGTGATTATAAGGATAAAGATTGAGATCCCTGGGCGACTGAGGGGTTTAGTGCCTGCCTTTAGCCCAGGGTGTGATCCTGGGAACCTGAGATCAAGTCCCACGTTGGGCTCCCGGCATGGAGCCTGCTTCTCCCTCTGCCTGTGTCTCTGCCTCTCTCTCTGTCTTTCATGAATGAATTGAAAAAAAAAAAAATCTTAAAAAAAGGATAAAAATCTTAGCTTGCAAAAATGCCACAAAATCTGTCATTTTTAAGTGCCCAATAAATGTTTCTAGTGAGGATGGCTCAGTTATTAGTATTCCTGTGTTCAAGATTTATTGAATGATTATGGTGACCTCAATTTACCATTCGTTGTGTAGTATTTAAGGTGGGAGGAGTGGAGAGAAGTATATACATTTCAGAAATCCTGGCCTCAGTTAAATTTGTAACTGAACTTACTAATTTTTAAAATATTAGCTTATTGCTTACTTTTCATGTAACTACAAAACTTAAGATCAAATAAACATGTCTCAACAAATTGAGAACCTCATTAGGAATCAGGGGTTTCCAGGAGGTTTTAAAGACTAGAGGAAAGTGGAATTTTTTTAGGTAGTCTATCAAGACAATTGCAATAATTACATTTTTAAAATTTAATGTGAAAACAAATTCCTACCAACAAATAAATAAATTTACACATGTAAATCAAATTCTGAGCTATTGTCTATAAAGAGAGAGTCCATTTTTAATGATATTTTTAAGGCAGTCATATTAAACATAGAGTAGATGCCACCCTTAGCTCATTAAACAAGTCACCTGATAACTTCATTTCTAAGTTATTATAGGAGAAATTAGGACTATTCACCCATCATAAAAGCAAATCACATAAATTTACCACAGATAAGATATAAAAAGAAAAGTAAAATTCCTCAAAGAGCAAAAGGAATTACATGTAAAGCACAGAGAACCTTGCAGTAATTCAAATGGAGTGACTGAGGCAGTTCAAATATTGCCCAAGGCTCTGTCAGTTTCTCAGCCTGTTTTTTAAATATGGTAAAAAAATAACCCTCCCAACTAAACATGCCTTACCACAGGGTTTCACTCAATATCACCAAAAGATCATTAACGGGAGAGCCTAAGACAACCAAGAGACCATCCAAGCTTTACTGAACATCTATGTACAAGGCGCTATGCAAAGGTTGTAGAGCATAAATTTTGTATTTGGCCATTTATTAAAATTTGTTAACTAAAGTTAATGCTGAAAACTGCTAAGTAATTGCCTTCTCTCTTCGATGCTAAAATGTAAAATCTGTTATAGTTTTTATACAAATTTTCCAAGGGATTAAGAAAGGAAAACATTTGAAGTTACAGAACATTCCAAAGAATGGAGGACAGCTTGCTTGGATTTTCTCTAGAACTTGAAAAATCTAATTATTACATGTGGGAAAAGACATGTGGGAATAGTATGACAAGGCTTCCCTACGTTCACTACTTAGACAAAATACACATCTTTATGTAAAATATGTTCCTTTTCTATGCTCCTCAATGTTCATATAATTTCTGTGTTCCTAGTTGAAAATCTCTCAACTTGTCTCCATCATTCTGGATATGAGTTCCCAGTTCATAATCCAGTTCTTTGGTAGTTTTACTAGCATTTATTATGTCAAGAGAAGTTATTACTGCTTTCCTTTCTGTGACATCATCTTCCTCCAAGTTGGCCTCTCTAAACCAACATTTTGCAAATCCTTTTGTAGTAAAGAGTGCCAACAATTTGGGCTTACTCTAGTCAAAAGTTGGTCTTCTAAACCTTTCCACAACTAGCAGTTATTGCCTTCCCCACCCAGCATCCTGAGTGACCAGCCACTCTGGCTAGTCATTCCTGTCCAACATGCTTTCTTACCTCATCTTTCCATCCTCGAACCACAAAATCAAATTTCTTTCAGTGTTAATAACCAGTGCCTCAAAAGTCTATCCTTTATAATAACACCTGATAGATCTGAGAACCTGAACATCTAATGAGAGCAAGTTGGAGAAGGTTTCCCATAGCAGCATAGGCTCTGTCTAAGGTAACACAAGGATATATACAGGGTCCTATAGAGACCACATCTCTGCCCTTGTCATCCAATCCAGGGAATAATCCCCTATTAAGAAGTACTTGGGACGCCTGGGTGGCTCAGCGGTTGAGTGCCTGTCTTCAGCTCAGGGCATGATCCTGGGGTCCTGGGTTTGAGTTTCACATTGGGCTCCCTGGAGTCCAATTGCTTCTCTCTCTGCCTATGTCTCTGCCTCTCTCTCTCTGTGTCTCTCATGAATAAATGAATAAAATCTTAAAACAAGGAAATACTTAATATCCTATTAAGTAGTACTTAATTTGCTGAATTCTTATTGATCTAATCCTAAGCTTTATCTTATTTTCTCTTCCCTATGTAAAATTTTATGTAATTTATTTTCTTCATATCAATTTGCCTAGCTTAAACATGAATTATCCATGTGCTGGATGTTTAGGAGACCACCGAGTTTTGAAATGACAGTCAGGATAAGTGATCCCCTGATGACCAAAAATTATAGTCCCAACTCCAAAACCTCTAACAAAATAATAGAGTCAAAAAATAATAATAAAATCAATATTCAAGAAGGATGTGAATTATTTAGCTGTTTCCTACTCATATTCTAATTAGTTTCCAATACATTTATTGAATCGCCATGCATTTAATAAAGGTGTTTTATCACAACCAGAACTAGACCAACATTGGGATGTCCAATATTAATTATTGAGGATCACTTCAAACTGATTTAAACCATTTCAAGATTTTATTTGTTTTAATATTTTGCTTGACTTACATTATTTAGAATTATTTTTAATATTTCAATTAAAACATTTAAAAACATTAGAAGAGTTTGAGGTAAACTAATTTTCTATTGATAAATTTTATCTTCATAATTAGGAACATATTACTTACAATACAAAACTGCATTTTGAACTTGAGACTATTTGAGATTGTTTTAATTTCACAAGCTTTCCATTACTCATTATCATATAGCATCAGTCACTCACACTCACTAGAGACAGAGATAGTTTGAATTTCCTTTCCCAGCATCTGCCCCACACCCAGCTTCCACAGAGCCAAGGAATATCCTATTGTTCCTCTTTTTAAAATGATTTTCTGAACTAAATATATTTATTTTGGAGACAAATTAAATGGGTTCCATGTTCAAATGAAAATATAAATCATCTGTTCCCGGTAACCTGGTCTGAGGCTCCTGACTTCAGGAAATGTCAGTCGCAGGAATTAGGACCTATAGCGAGCGGCACTATGTAACCTACATTTATCTGTGGCAAAAACTTTCAATAGAGACAGGCTAGTGAAGGTAATGAGTGTGTTTTATTTCTACTCTGGGGTGCTATCTGTTTCAGGGAAATCAGGGCCAATTGACCTTTTGCCAGTTATGTAAGAAATCCCATGTGGAAATTTGCATTAGCTGGCATCATATTACTATTTTTTCCAGTGATATTTCAGTACCTTTTATAGTTGGCTTCCAAAGCAGCTGCCTAGTTAGACTACCCCTTAATATGATTCGGCTCACAACAATCATAGTTATCGAATTAACATTCCGGACAGGACTTCCTTCTAATGGCAGGAAAACCCCACTGTGGCAACTGCCAAGGGCAGAAGCTCTTTGTAGAGAAATCCCCAGCTAATATGCAGTGGTGTTATATCTATCATACATTAATCTGCACAGGCTTCACAACTTCTTAGAGCTTGGAAAGCAAGACCACTTCTTTACGTGTGGTTGGCTTCAAATGAAATCATTCAGGAGATCATAGACTCCCCTCCCCTCCCCATGAATAGGTGAATATAAGGATTTTTTTTTCTGCTAAAAATTCTTGATTCAATGCAGATGAACAGGAAGAAAAGAAATTCCATTTTCTACTAGAAGAAAGATTACTAATCATAGCAAAGAGTAACATATAGCTCCTCCTTTTGAAGATTTTTCTACAGTCATGATATAAAGCAGGTTTGTTCTTAGCTCTTTCAGCCTTCTTTTCTAAAGTATCTTCTGCCTTCCTGGTGTTTTCCTTCAAATGTTTATAGGTATTTCTGCCTTCTAGGTTCTGCTTGTATGAACTACCCATGTGGGTAGATGAGTTTAAATTCAATGCACAGTTTTCCTAAGGGTATTTCCTTATGAAGTTAAAGACTTTCCTTATTTTAAATATATTGTTTGCTATATGATGGAGGTGGTAAATTTGGGGCAGAGGGCTGAAGAGCTCTGATGATATAGTTTAGGAATGACTTTGGCACAGAGTCCTTCCTAGTAAGAGTTTATCAGACTTGAATGGCAGATTCTTACCATAGACTCCAGTGTGGAAACCGTGTTCAGAAAAACGCTGAGGCAAAGGAAAATGGTTTAAAATTCAGTGATATATTTGAGAATACAAAAGAAATCTTAGTCTTTACTACCAGATATGCCAATAACTTTGGAAAGATTGTTTTGTGGGGCACAGACTATTGATAGTGATACTCTTGATTAGAAACATGGGGGATCTCTGGGTGGCGCAACGGTTTGGCGCCTGCCTTTGGCCCAGGGCGCGATCCTGGAGACCGGGATCGAATCCCACGTTGGGCTCCCGGTGCATGGAGCCTGCTTCTCCTTCTGCCTGTGTTTCTGCCTCTCTCTCTCTCTCTCTCTCTCTCTCTCTGTGACTATCATAAGTAAATAAAAATTTAAAAAAAATTAAAAAAAAAAAAGAAACATGGGAGGCACTTTCCTGGCCCCATTATTTATAGCAAGCCCTCGCAGACACTTAACCCCACTGGGGCTAATGTTGTGGTTGGACCAATCTTGTGCTCTTTACTATGATTGCAGGACACTTCAGCAAAAACCATCAGGATATTTCAAAGAATAAGATTTATTACTAACTAAAGAGTAAGAGATTTATTACCCTCCAGGGAGGGTACCTGCCATGTCCCATACAGTTTTGCAGGTCTTCCTTTTTTAGGGTCTGAGATTGGGGTGTCTAAGGTTTTGCATGTTCACTCTTTATTGACTAATTTGAAGGATGAGAGCAGAAATTGGGGCACAGGAAGGAAGAAATGATGTCACTGAAGTTGTCTAGGTTCCCCAGGATTTTATGAAAGAAGGACATTCAGAGTAGGATTGGGGAGCTAATTTGTTATCTGGTTGCTTTGTTAGTAGCTGTTTCATACACCTGGCAATACGTCTATTTAAGATGGATATATTTTGCAATGGGCGCTTCAGCAATCAAATGCTTAAAGTCCAGCTTTTAAATACTATTGTCAAAGGCTATTGTCAAGCATTACACTATGCAAGAAAGATATTTGCTTTATTTATTTTCACAGTGTTATGTACATAGAACTTTGTAATGCTTATATGTATTTTGTGTAAAATAATGGTGTAATAAACAATAATATTGTTTTTTTGTGAATATTGGAATAAAACATTTGCACTATCACCTTCAGAACTCTTAGTCCAGCATGTTACATTTGCATGTTAAATTCACTTGGAAGAGTGAAGCTAGAAGTTAATTATTTTATATATATAAATATAGATAATATTAATATATTTATAATATATTATATCATATATTAATATATTAATATATTATATATTTATTTATATATCATGCATTCATATATTTATAACAAATTTATAATATATTTATAATATATATTTATATATATAAATATATAAAGAAGATGGCGAAGAAGGCGAAGAAGGAAGCACCTGCCCCTCCCAAAGCCGAAGCCAAAGCAAAGGCTTTGAAAGCTAAGAAAGCGGTGCTGAAAGGCGTGCACAGTCACAAAAAAAAGAAGATCCGCACCTCACCTACATTCCGAAGACCCAAGACCCTGCGTCTCCGAAGGCAGCCCAAATATCCTCGAAAGAGCGCCCCCAGGAGAAACAAGCTTGATCACTATGCCATCATCAAGTTCCCCTTAACTACTGAGTCAGCCATGAAGAAAATAGAAGACAACAACACACTTGTGTTCATTGTGGATGTCAAGGCCAATAAGCACCAGATCAAACAGGCTGTGAAGAAGCTCTATGACATTGATGTGGCCAAGGTCAACACCTTGATCAGGCCTGATGGAGAGAAGAAAGCATATGTTCGACTGGCTCCTGACTATGATGCTTTGGATGTTGCCAACAAAATTGGGATCATCTAAACTGAGTCCAGCCGGCTATAAATCTAAATATAAATTTATATTTATAAATATATTACATATATTCTTAAGATTTTATTTTTATTTATTTACTCATGAGAGACACAGAGAGAGAGAGGCAGAGACATAGGCAGAGAGAGATAAGCAGGCTCCATGCAGGGAGCCCGATGAGGGACTCGATCCTGGGACTCCCGGATCATGCCCTGGGTTGAAAGCAGGCACTCAACCGCTGAGCCACCCAGCCATCCCAACTATTATATTAATGAGCTATTGACCAATATTCTTTCAAATGTGTCCAGCCACAGTTTCTCACTGTGAAGACTTCTTCATCTCTGAACTTTTCCCAAAAGTTTTAGGAGAAATTTAGAATATTTTCTATTATAGTAAAATATATACAATACAAAATTTAGCACTTTAACTTTTAAATATCAGTTCTGTGACATTAAGTATATTCACATTGCCATGCAACCACCACCACTGTCCATCACCAGAATTTTTTTACCTTCTCCAACTGAAACCTGTACTCTTTAAATACTAACTTACCCCTCTCTTCAGATCCTGGAAAGCACCATTCGACTTCTGTTTCTAAGAATTTGACCACTCTAGGAACCTCATATTTGGGATCATATATTTTTCTTTTTGTGACTAGCTTATTTCATTTAGCAAAATGAATTCAAGTTTCATCCATATTGTAGCATATATCAAAATTTCATTTCTTTTAGGCTGAATTATAGTCCATTGTATGTCTATTTGTTGTTTATCCATTCATCTGTCAATGGACACATGGGTTTCTTCCACCTTTTGGCTATTGCAAATAATATTTCTATGAACATGAGTGTACCAATATCTCAAATTTGAATTCTCTTGGATACATACCCAGAACTGGTATTACTGTATCATCTGGTAATTCTATGTTTAATTTTTGAAGAATTGTCAAACTGTTTTCCACAGTGGCTGTGCTATTTTACATTCCCATCAGTAATGCATAAGGGTTCCAAATTCTCCTCATCCTTGCCAACACTTGTTATGTTTTGTTTTTTGTTCTGTTTTTTTAATGACAGCCATCCAAATGGGTGTTTGTTTTAATTTGCATTTATCTGATGAGAAGTGATATTGAACATCTTTCCATATATTTAAAAAATTTGTTCTGTTTTTGTCTGTTGAGTTGTAGGATCCTTTATATATTCTGGATATTAATTCCATATTAGTTACAGGAGTTGCAAATGTTTTCTCCCCATTCCATGATTTGTTTTTTCGCTCTGTTGATAGTGTCCCTTGATAAGCAAAAGTTACTAATTTTGATAAAGTCCATCTTAACAATTTTTTCTCTTGTTGTCTATGATTTTAGTACCATATCCAAGAAATCGTTGTCAAATCCAACATCACAAAGGTTTTTTCCTTTCCTTCTCTTCTAAGAGTTTTATAGGTTTAGCTCTTAAGTTTAGGTCTTAATCCATTTTGTGTTCATTTTCATATATGATGTATGGTAGGGTTCCAACTTCATTTATTTATTTATTTTGCATGTGGCTATCCAATTTTCTTGGTACCATTTTTTGGAAATATTGTCCATCCTTTTTTGAAAGGTCTTGTACCCTTGTCAAAGATCAATTGTCCAAATGTGTGAGGATTTGGGTGCAATCCTATTCCGTTGTTCTATATGTCCCATCATGCCTGTACCACTGTTTTTTAATTATCATAACCTTGTAGTAAGTTTTGATTTCAGGAAATGTTAAACTCAACTTTTTTCTTTTCCAAAATTGTTTTGTCTTTCAAGATCCCCTGAAATTCCAAAGGAATTTTAGGATATATTTTTCTTTTCTGCAAAAAGAAAAATTCATTAGGATTTGATAGGAATTGCACTGAGTATGTAGATTGCTCTAGCTGTTATTGACATCTTAACCATATTAAGCCCAATCCATGAACACTGGATGTCATTCCTTTCCTAGAACCTTTTATTTGTGTGTTCGTTAATTCCTTCCAGAAATGTTTGGTAGTTTTCAGTGTACACAAATATTTCATTTACTTGCTTGAGTTTATTCCTATGCAACTTATTAATTTTGATGCTCTTGTAAGTAAAATTATTTTTAAAATGTTGATTTGAATTGTTCATTGTTAGTGTATAAAATACAACTGGTTTTGGTTAGTTCTTCAACTGTGCTGAATTTGTTTAGTAGGTGTAACAGATTTTGTGGAACCTTTGGGGTTTTCTGCATATAAGATCATGTCATCTATGACCAGATATAATTTTAATATATTCCTTTTGAATCTGGGTGTCTTTATTTCTTTTTCTTGCCTAGTTGCTCCAGCTAGTATTTCCAGTAATACGTTGAATCAAAGTGGTAAAAGTGGACATCTTTGTTCCTGATTTAAGAAGAAAAGTTTTCAGTCTTTAGCCAGTGAAAATGTGGTGATTAATTTATGTGTTATCTTGACTGGGCTGCATGGTGTCCAGGCATTTTGTCAATCATTGTTCTGGTATGTTCATGAGGATATTTCCAATGAACACATGAATCAGTAGACTGAAAAAATAAGATTGTCCTCCGTAGTTTGGATGGGCCTCATCAAATCAGTTGAAGGCCTAAGTAGAACAAAAAAGCTGACCCTTCCATGAGTGAAAGGCATTTTTTTCTGCCTGACTGCCTTCACATGGGGGCATCAGTTTTTTCCTGCCTTCAGACTTATCTGCCATTAGGTTGCTATTTGCACAAGATATCTTTTCCTATCCTTTCATTTTCAGCCTATGTGTGTCCTTAGATCTAAAATGTGTCCCTTGAACTGAAAATGACACAAACAGATGGAAAAATATTTCATGCTCATGGGTTGGAAGAATTAATATTGTTAAAATGTCCATACAACTCAAAGCAATGTCCGCTTACAATGCAATCCCTATCCAAATATCAACAGTGTTTTCCATAGAACTAGAACAAATAATACTAAAATTTGTATGGAACCACAAAAGGCTCTGAATAGCCAAAGCAATTTTGAGAAAGAACAAAGCTGGAGGTGTCACAATCCCAGATTTCAAGGCACACTAGAAAGCTGTAGTAATCAAAACAGTATGATAATGGCACAAAAAGAGATGCATAGATCAATGGAACAGAATAAAGAGCCCAGAAATAAACCCATGCTTATATGGCCAATTAATCTATGACAAAGGAGGTAAGAAGATACAATGGGGAAAAGGTAGACTTTTCAATAGTTCTGAGAAAACTGTATAGCTATATGCAAAAGAATGAAACTGGACCACTTTCTTAGACCATACACAAAAATAAAATAGATTTAAGACCTAAAAGTGAGATTTGAAAGTATAAAATTCCTAGAAGTAAGGCAGTGATTTCTTTGACAATAATCTTAGCAACATTTTTTTAGATATGTCTCTTCAGGCAAGGGGAACAAAAGCAAAAATAAATTATTGGGACTACACCAAAATTAAAAAAAACTTTTGCATAAGGAAATCATCAACAAAATGAAAAGGCATTCTACTGAATGGGAGGAAATATTCGCAAATAATATATCAGATAAAACATTAATATCCCAAATACATACAAAAACCGATACAACTCAAAGCCAAAAAATCACAAATAATCTCATTAAAAAATGGGCAGAGGACCTAAATAGACGTTTTTCCAAAGAAGACATACAGATGGCCAACAGACACATGAAAAGATGCTCAGCATCTTTTTCTTATAATAATCAGGGAAATGCAAATCAAAAACATAAAGAGATATCACCTTACACCTATCAGAATGGCTAGAATCAAAAAGATGAGAAATAACTGTTGGTGAGGATGTAGAGAGAAAAAGGAATGCTCATGCACTATTGGTGAGAATGCAAATTGATACAGTCACTGGAAAACTGTATGGAGGTTCCTCAAAAAATTAAAAAGGGAAATACCATATGATTTGGTAATTCCACTACTGGATCTTTACCCAAAGTAAACCAAAACACTAATTTGAAAAGATATATGCATCCTTATGTTTATTGCAGCATTATTTACAATAGCCAAGATATAAAACCAGCCCAACTGTCCATAGGTTGATGAATAAAGATGTGATATATATATATATATATGAATATTACTCAGATATAAAAATATTACTCAGTCCATTTGTGACAACATAGATGGACCTAGAAGGTATTATTCCACATGAAATCAGTACAGAGAAAGACAAATACCATATGATTTCACTTATATGGGGAATCTAAAAAATAAACAAATAAAATAAACAAAAAGCAGAAACAGGCCCATAAATACAGAGAACAAACTGATGGCTGCCATAGCGGAGAGGGTTGTGGGGATGGGGATAATGGGTGAAGCAGTGGGGCGGGGGGAGGAGCTGAGAGATTAAAAAGACATGGGTATGAAAGGTACAGTATAGGAAATTTAGGCAATGGTATAATAGCATTCTATGGTGACAGATGGTAGCTGCACTTGTGATAAGCATAGCAGAGACTTGTCAAATCACTATGTGTGCTCCTGAAACTAATGCAACATTGTGTGTCAACTAAACTTCAATTAAACTTTTTTTAAGTAAAATAAAATGTGTCTCATATAGACAGCTCATAGGTGGATCCTGTTTCTTGTAACCCATTTCACCAATGCATATATTTTGATTGGGGAGTTTGATCCTTTTACATTGTCAAAACTTTACAGTTTTCTCTGTGCTCTTTCCAGCCCAAGGGAGGGAACAAGGAATTGGCCCTGTTATGGACTGAATGTGCACCTCTCCCAAAAGGTTAGGAATTCAACCTCCAGTGCAATGGTATTAGGAATTGAAGCCTTTGGGTGGTATTTAGATTCAGATTATATAGGTCATATAGGTAGAGACTTCATGATAAAATTAGTGCTCTTATGAGAAAAAGAAGAGACAGCAGAGCTTCCTCTTAAATAGAGGTTATTTAACCCCCTGATAAGATTATAGTAAGAAGGCAGCCATCTTCAAGTCAGGAAGAAGGTTCTCACCAAAACCCAACCATATTGGTGACCTGATCTCAGACTTCCCAGCCTCCAGAATTGTGAGAAATAAATGTCTGTTTCTTAAACTACCAAGAGATATTGTTATAGCAGTCTGAGCAGACCAAGAAAAGCCACTTTGTCCTGACCTGCAGAGAATTCTGCAAAGACATGAAGCAGCTGAGGCAAAGGTGAATAAAAGTATCAGAAAATTAACTACCTTTCTGTGGCTTTTTCTTGATTGGGCATTTGCTTGGTTGTTGTAATTTTTAGCAGTTTTTCAGAGTACATGTGAAGTTATTTTAGTCAGTCTGAGGATGTTTATTTGATAATTCAATAAGGGAATGAAGCCCAAGAGCTTCCTAGTCCAATGTCTTGCTGACCCTACTCCCCCTCTTTATAATTGAGAATGTTAATTTTAAGAAATAGGGATAATGTACACTGAATCCAAGTATGATTCATCCTTTCCAGCTGTGAAAGTTGATCATGTTAATTAATATATTTAATAATTTATTCATGATTTTATAAAAATACTTAATTTCTAATAATTCATAAATTTGATTCCATAGTTCACTCTGTTCACTGTCAAATATCCTGAAGTATATATGATAAATAGCCACGTTTCATGTCTAAGTATATATACTATGCATATATACAGAGACATTCCTGAGCAGTTACAAAATATGGTTTTGTAATAAGCACTGTGTTTTTTCATATATAACAAATGCATTATTTCCTTGTGCCCAAAATGCAAATTTGCAAATTGCATCCAGGAACTCATCAAATCTGCTAGATGAATTATGTAATTCAATTTGGCAAAATTTTTGCTCACAGTACAAATAGTTTTCTTTGGTTTTCTTGGATTCTGTTCTAAGAAGGAGGTAGCTGGAAAAAAGTGAAAAATTACAGGATATGATTCATAAAAATCCCACATCTTTTTTGTGTGCTTGTACATTCTTTTTTGAGGGAAAATGTTTTTGTCCCACAGCAATGATTCCTCTTCCTTCTCAATAAGTAATTTTTAGTTACAAAGATACTCATGCACAATATATCCAAGGTATTCAAAAAGGGGTAGTCAAAATGAGAGGAAGATGCATGCCATTTAGCAGCTAGAAGAACATGTAGCATATTCATTAAATCCCTTTTTCACCAGAAAGGAATGTGAAGCCTGAACTTTAACATGGCCACAGTATGTACTAGAGAGCAAAGAAATGAAACCTCAGCTCTGTATGTTCCTGCCAAGCATTAGCCCAAATCTTTCACTCTCTGACATATGACGGGTATCTATTTCCCTGTCATGTTTTGAGAGACAAGAAAATGATGTCCATGTAACCCTAGCCTTACTTCTTTCTAAGGTTCAGACAAGTGGAACTCACTACAATTCCTTCCTCTTCACATTTGCTACCAACAGTGAGATTAAGCACATACAACTCAAAGATGGACTACCAGCACTGCACTGTCAGAGGTAGTTTCAGAGGGTCCAAGAAAGAGCAAATCACCAGTAATAGTTAAATCTCTGCAGATAGCATAAATGCTTCTAACTTCCTCTTTTGAAGTAGTCTTCAGACTCTTATTTTAGGTTCGTGAGAAACTCTTACAGCAGTAACTCTAATTATCCAGAGTGAGGAGCTCCCTTAAGCAGAGGAATGACCAGCAATTTCAGATACAAAAGTGTCAATTTCATGCACATGAAGAATTCAGGGGATATTAGAGTTAAATAGAACTATAGAGATTAGATACCCAGTGCTCTTATTTCATAGAGCCTGAGAGCATTCTCAGTACTGTCAGTGTGAGGGATGAGTTAAGCTGTAGCACTTCTGCCATAAGAATCAAGAAAAACTAGATGTAAATTTTTTTATATATACAGATAAATTCACCAGGCCAGTGAAACCTCCAAGTACGAGACAGGAAGAAGGCACTGAAAGTAAGAGTGGCCAGTGGGAAAGGTGATACTGCCAGGGCTTGGGATAAGGTTGTAGGGATTTGCCAATGTAAGGAACCCAAGGGCTTATGTTTTCATACCTATGCAGAGACAAGAGTTGAACTGAGGCAGAAAACTGGAACTGAGAAACCCCATCCAGCACACACATGCTCACAATTAGGGAGGATCCTTGAAAGCCTGACCCACTAAGTGGTAGTGTAGACTAAAAAATACATTTGCCCATGGACAGCAGAATGACAAGGAAGCTGTAGTTTCTTTGCAGACACTGGGTGAGAAAAAAGTTTGATGATTGATAAGCTTGTACATGGATTTGAGATTTCAACTCTTATTAGTTATAAGGTTAAAGAACCTATAAGCAGCAAAATGAACATCAAAATGGTCCTACATAGTAAAACTCCTAAGATCCATGCCAGAAGAAAATCCAAAACTGCCCCTCAATCCAGGTAACATGGAATTTCCCACAGGTAAAAGCCCACTGAATGTGAATTCACAATAAAACATTTTCAAAAGAATAAATAAACCAATTTAAGCAATACTTTAGTACCTGAGATCATAGACAACTCTGATAGACACTGTAAATTAAATGTGTAGAAAATAATTAAATATAAAACAAAAAGTCTGAGCAATAAGAAAATAAGACATCAGGACAACAGAGTATTTAAAAAGAAGTGAATATATCTTTTTTTTTGTATATTTTTATTGGAGTTCAATTTGCCAACATATAGTATAACACCCAGTGCTCATCCTGTTAAGTGCCCCCCTCAGTGCCCATGACCCAGTCACTCCAACCCCCCACCCACCTCCCCTTCCACTGCCCCTTGTTCATTTCCCAGAGTTAGGTGTCTCTCATGTTCTGTCACCCTCTTTGATATTTCCCACTCATTTTCTCTCCTTTCGCCTTTAATCCCTTTCACTATTTTTTATATTCCCCAAATGAATGAAACCATATAATGTTTGTCCTTCTCTGATTGACTTACTTCACTCAGCATAATACCCTCCAGTTCTATCCATGTCGAAGCAAATTGTGGGTATTTGTCCTTTCTAATGGCTGAGTAATAATGAATATATCTTTTAAAATGAATAACATGGGCTGTGAAAGTTGAACTTCATATGATGGAAATGCATAAAATTAGACCTGAAAGATTAGAGAAAATTTTTCAGAGGGCAGCATAAAAAGACAGCATGATGGAAAATGTAAAAGGCAAGTTTAGGGACAAAAAGTATGGTGAGGCCTAGCAATCTGGATCTAAGAAGAGCTATATCCAAAGAGTTAGAGAAGAAAGAAACAGAAGATTGAGGGGACTACTCTCAATCATAAATAATTTAAAATACTTAGAATAAAAAATTTAATTTTCAGGGCAGCCCGGGTGGCTCAGCGGTTTAGCGCCGCCTTCAGCCCAGGGTGTGATCCTGGAGACCTGGGATTGAGTCCCAAGTCAGGCTCCCTGCATGGAGCCTGCTTCTCCCTCTGCCTGTATCTCTGCCTCCCTCTCTCTCTCTCTGGGTCTCTCATGAATAAATAAATAAAATCTTAGAAAAATGAATTTAATTTTCAGATTTAAGAAATACAAGTCCATTGCAGGATAAACAAAAAGCTCACACCTTCTTACAGAGATGATCGTAATAAATCTAGAGGGAGAAAAGAAATTACTTTCAAAGATGATTACAGACATGTTGGTAGTTAAAGTAGAGGTAAGAATACAATAAAATGATGTTATCTTTGTGCTGAGAAAAATAAAATTTGCAACCTAGAATTTTATAGAATTTTTTTTGAAAAACATTTTATTCAAGAATTACATAATTTCAAATATCTTCCAAAATACAGTTTCCTAGATTGCTACAAAAGAAAGCAGATTCAATAAGAAATTTAAATCATTAAATATGTTTCACTAGTATATACATACAGAATGCCAAGCAATTAATATTTAGCCCTGGAATGCGTACCATGTCTTTGTTTTTCCTTATTAAAGAGAGGCTCAATCCAGCACTTGGTATATAGGCTATGTACAACAGGCCAAGTTCAGTGTTCAGAAGAGTTTGTTTTTTTTTTCAAAGAAAAACTTTTATTCAGAATAAGCATTAGCAAAATGAAGGTAGGTGCCTCATAATGCAGGGCTACAGAGTACTCAGAAACAGATTAGAAATCATTACAAAACTTTGCTACAGATTAAAATAAACTTGAAACCACAATCATTGGCTATAAAATGCCGCTGTATGGAATCACTAAAAATAAAAGGTGAAAATCTTCAGACGATTTGTTCTCTTGCTTGCCCAAGTTGCAGGGAGTCAACAGCCCTCAGAATCCAGTGCAGCTGTGACACCCAAGGCCAGGGAGTGATCAGAGGACCCCTCAGCCCCACCGCTGTGGCCCTGCCATTGAATCTGCATGAAGACCACCTGGCCTCCAGAATTTTATACTCAGCCAACATATTATTTAAGAGTGGGGTCAAAACAATATATTTCAGACAGAGAAAGTAAGAGAACATTACTCTTTCCAAGTCTGAAAGAAGAGAGAAATGGGATGCAAGCAAAATCATTGAGCAAGAAATTTGGTAAACATAATGAAATCTCAATAAGTACTGACATTATTATTATTTTTGTTGCAAATAGAAAATATTAATAATCACTGTATTAAAACAATAATTGTTATAAATGAAATCAAAATTCAAAAACAAAGAGAAAGGGGATCCCTGGGTGGCTCCGCGGTTTGGCGCCTGCCTTTGGCCCAGGGCATGATCTTGGAGTCCGGGGATTGATTCCCACATCAGGCTCCCTGCGTGGAGCCTGCTTCTCTTTCTGCCTGTGTCTCTGCCTCTCTTTCTCTCTCTCTGTCTCTCATGAATAAATAAATAAATAAAATCTTTAAAAAAAAACAAAGAGAAATTAAAAGTAGACAATAATAAGACATAAAATAAAATAAGGTATATGGAAATCAATGCAATTTAAGGCTCATGTATTCTGTAAAGGGAAAGTAGAGATGGATGATTAAGACTAAGTGACGTTAAGTCAAGTGGGCATTTTAATAATATAAGTAACCACTAGAATAATAGAAATATAACATATAATTTCCCTAAAATGACAGAAGTATAATGTTTAACTTTCACAGCATTAAAGGGAAAAAAGAAATTAAGGCCATGAAAGATAATGAATTTACCCAATATCACATGGTAGAAATGGGTCTAGAGACCAAAAGTCTGGATTTCTGGTGCTGCATTTTCTTCTCTGGGGATACCCTAGGAATACATCAATCAAACTTGAGAGTAAACAAAATTTATATACTTGGCTACTTTTGAAATAGTTTCTCAAAGCTCTATATACCTGACTTGGCTTGATCCCAAGAGAAAGGACAGTGAATTTTTAGCACACCATACACTTTTCTATTCACTTTCCATTGAGCTTAAAGGAGTAATGACTAGAAGGAACTATTTCATCGTATCTAGCAATCCTTATATAATATTCACTAATTGCAAAGCAGTGTTTTTGATGGTGTGGGATAGCTGGTCTTGAGAGAGATAGACATACATATAACTATAACAAAAGAAGTTAAATGCATGTAGTTAAGTATGGGGCTGAATTTTAAACTGGGGAAATTCAAACTTCAAAGTGGCAGCATAGTTTAATGGCACAGAGACCCTCTATAAATGTATCTGATGAGAGTGGTATAGCCTATCAGGATTTGGGGTCTGATGAAAGAACTGAGAGTACTGTTTATCAAGATCACTGCTTTAAAAGGTAAAAGAGGTTAGAAATTATGTTTCATTAAAGGGCAATGAAATAATGCAGAAATGGTTATTGAAGAACATGATTATCTGGGCCTTCATGCACAGAAATTATAATCAACTGATTTTTTAAAAAAAGAAATAATGACAAAAATGCAAATGTCTACAATTTAGAAAGCAATTTCTAATGGGATTTTTAGGGTCTCTACAAGTTTAATGTCATCCTTCTAATTTTCAACATTATATATTTTTAATTGAATGTTGACATTAGGGATAGTAGACATCAGGAATGAAAGGGACATTAATAAACACCCTAAATCATATCGACTCTCTTCATAGATCTTTGCCCAAATCTTCCTGTTAATATAATTATATATAATTTAGAGAAAAAATATTTCTCCTACATATTCTATGTCTGCCTTTATGTCATAATTTGATGGAGAAAGACAGGTCACATTTTGTTTAAGCCTTAGTATCACATAATTCTTATCCCAAATTTATTCGCTGGTAGTATTTCTTTTGTAGCTATATAGAAGGGAATTTTCATGAAGCTTTCATTTCTTTTATATAGTCATACTGCCAATTTTCTTGCTATTTTCCATGCTATTATGAGAACAAGTACTGAATACATGTGACATATTGTAGGCATTCAGTGAATACTGGTTACATCGAATATAAGTATTTGGATAGTGGTAAAGAAGATAGGCTTTTTTTCTGGCAGTTAAACTCATTTCCTCATCTATTAAATTATTCCTCTCATGGGAGTGTTTTGAGATTTAAATGAGAGCCCAGGCGAAGGGTTTGACAACTATTAATATATTTATTTTAAAAATAAACAACTAAAATAACTGTTTAGCAAAGAAGAAAAATTAAAAATAGCACACTAAAAATATAGATTCTTAAGGGAAAAACCTCATTTAAAATGGATATAAAGTCTTTCATATCTGATTAAATCTTCGTACATATAATTAATTTGTTAACTTAATTTTATAACATCATTATATTGATTTACTTTATCACATCTTAAGTTTTTTAATCTTGGTTTTTTGGAATTATTATTTCTTGGAAAAAAGCAAAAAATACATGTGACTGTATCAAATTTTACATGTATTATATAAGCTTTCAATAGGAAGTTCCTTTTCTAAAAACAGTAAGGACTCAAAAAATTTGACTCGATCTAAGGTAAACGCAACATTTCCTTTATTATATCTCTAGCTTTTTAAATATTAAAAATGGGAAATCAATCACTCTTTCTCTGAATCTTGTTCCCTTATTCTTATGACATTTGAAAGAACAACTATCAGTCTTTTCCAAAGTACTTATTAGGATATGTGGGGAATCATCCACTTATGGTCAACTGGAAGGCCTGTGGAAGTTAATATTGATACAGATATTACAAGCTGAGGAGTAATTGCGATATTTGGAAGTACTCTGAGTCAAATAATTCCAAAAGTGTAAGTAGTAAAAGAAATTCCTTAGTCTTCTATTTTTAACTGCAAACTATTTTTAAAAAATAATGCACTCAGTCTCATTTTTTACTTATACTTCATATTTTCAATTGCTCTTTTTTCACCATGGAAACTTAAAAGAAACAAAGAACCATGAAGTAACATTTGCCATTTGATAAATCTGATTAAACTGAAGGTGTTTACCATTGAAACTGACTCTACCCACTAACTCCATCTCAAGTTTACTTTCTGTTAGACAAAATATTACTATCTTTTCCCAGAAGGAATCCAAGCCATTGTCCATTGGAAACAGTTATATTTTAGACCGTTAAACATTACAGGGGGTTCTAAAATACAAAAATAAGTATTGGTCTTGGAATAGATTTCAAGAGTTTTTGAAATATGTATTCCAAAGACATTTTAGGGTTATTGGCTAGATTAAAGAAAGATGTTGAAATAGGGGGAAAAAAAGAACTGTTTTGAAACTTGTACTTACTGTACAAACCTAGCCACAATTACCAAATCCATTTAAAATGGTAATTTAATAAAATCATAAAGTTAGCAGAGACTGAGCATATAGCCTATTCTGAAGGTTAGTCATAGTTTTATAGTTTAAAAAAAATCCCTTTAGTATGCCATGATATGATCTTCGTCTTATCATGGATGCCATTTGGAGAGAGGACACACTTTAGAGCTAGAAAGACATAGATAAGGATTGAAGCCTAATCTCTTACTATCTGTGACAATGGGTAAGCAAATGAGTTAATCTTTTTATGCTCCATGCCTCATCTGAAAATGGTAGTAATAATATATAATGTAGGGGTTCAAGTGATGAATAGTGTAATTCTGGTACAGTGCTCAGTAAAGTAACAGGCACAAGTTTGGGCTTAACCAGTGTTAGCTATTCGTTATCCTGAGCAGCACATTACATTCAAACAGCAACTCTGTTTTAACCAACTTTTTCGTCTTTTTTAATTCTCACATTGTAAAGGGGATTTTTTAATAAATTTATTTTTTATTGGTGTTCAATTTGCCAACCTATAGAATAACACCCAGTGCTCATCCCATCAAGTGCCCACCTCAGTGCCCGTCACCCAGTCACCTCCAACCCCCGCCCACCTCCACTTCCACCACCCCTAGTTCGTTTCCCAGTTAGGAGTCTTTCATGTTCTGTCTCCCTTTCTGATATTTCCCACTCATTTTTTCTCCTTTCCCCTTGTAAAGGGGATTTATTTGCAAATAGCCTTTCAGTTTTTGAAATTGAAACAGTATATGTCACAGTAACTTATAACTAATATTTTATCTATTCAACAAACACTTGCCAAATATCTAGTATTCAGAGTCTAGCAGTGGACACCAAGGAGGTAGACAAATAAGAACACTTTTATTTCAAACAGCTTTTATTCACACTAGGACTAGAGGAAAATCTAATTCAGTAGAAAACACAAGACAAAAGGAAATCTTTCATCCTCTTTGAAGGAAAATCACAACATTAACAACATTGACATTAATTTGGAACACACCATTGAATTATTCATTCAATATTTTCAAATACAAAAAAGGAATCCTAAAGAAGGTAAACATTCCATGAGCATGTTCAACAATGGTATTGTTATTAGGTATTAATCTTTTATTAGATAATTATTTTTCACATCTGGGAAAACATCACTGGCAGCACAATTTTAAGAAAAGAAGTTTGGCAACAAGTATTTTTCTCAGCAGCTCTGGATGACAGATTTTGGTGAATGCTAGCCAAAAAAATTAAGGGCAAAACCACTGGTGCACAGAGGACAACAAACTGATCTTATTACAGAAACAGATATCAGACCACAATAGAAAAGACATTTTAATTTTACACAAAGCCAGAAACTCCAGATTATTGGCATACACATCAACAAGCCTGGTCTAAAGTTGTTTAATCATGAGAGTAATAAATATTCGTTTCCTGCCTGTCCTGCCCACCTTGTTTAAAAATATCAGGATATTTGCTTTCAAATGACACAAACTGACAAGGTATAATCTACAAAATGGTCATTCACTTGTAACAGAATGCTTCTTATGCCTAGCAACCACTGAAAGGGCAATTTCATATAACCCAGCTATTGTGGAGATAGACACTGACATTGCTTATCCAGAAAAAGTTTGAGAATCTTAAAATTAGAAAAAGCATATGTAGATTTTTATCTAAAAACATTTTTTTCATCCCCAGGAAAGTGTGATTCCTCTTTAGATCTCAGAATTCTTAATTCCTAAGTTGTTATATTACTTTACTTCTACTCAAGTTTAAGTTAATAAAAGCAACAGCCTGAAGCTGCTGCAAGATATCAAGTGCCATAAAATGCCAACTCTAAGAAAGGGCACAACCATGAAGCTTAAAGGACATGACAACATTGTCCCACAAAACATCTGACCCTCCTTTATTTTATTTGATGTTGCAACATTTGCCTCCATTGTGCCTAAGGCCCAAACAGAAAAATAAAAGACTCCAATTTTCTTTGAATAGTCTGGAAATAATATCTTATTTCCAAATTATATTGATTTAAAATTACTCCTCTGGCATTTTTTCTTCAGGTTAGAGTTTATGCTTCTGAGTTTACTCAGAAAGGCATCATCCAAACGGCATGGAGAGTATATATAATCTTACTGCTATAACTAGTTCAACAGAAGTAGGCAGTACCAAGAATGGTGGGAAACCACATTTGAGACCAAAATAAAAATTCTTATTAATAAAACAAAGTGCCAAATCCAAGACCGTAGGCCAAAACACAATAACTGGGTCTATATTTTAAAATAAGAATAGTAAAAAAAAAAAAAAAAAGTCAAGTAGTTCTTGAAAAGGAAGAGATAAAAAGGAAGATAAAGAGAATCTATACTAGAGTTTATGTAAATTGGCATGACTCAAAGTATACCTAGTAGTGTCTCAGAATATAAGTTGCCGAGGTTGTTTCTACTTAGGAAAAAACATAGAGATTTAAGAAATTACTCTGATAGTTTAGATATGGCAGTTTGTTATTGGCAGTTAGACAAGGGAAAGAAGGGTGGAAAGGAAATTGTTGGTTACTAAGACTGGCCCTGTATGGTGAATTCATCACGTATTTGCTAAAAGTTCCAGTTTGAGAATTAAGATGGTTTGAGAATTGTTACAATCCTATTACTCTATCATTGAGATCAAGTCCAAAAAGCCCCAGATCAACAGTCTAAGTTTCAATTGTCTGACCCAGCTACTTCCAACATATTATAACTGACTCAGCTGTTGCATAAGCCATTATATAAAACCAGCCATGTATATTATAAAAAATAAAGACTGGAGCTGATTTGGAGAAATCAAGTTCTAGAGTCCTATATACCATGTTTATCTAAAAAATTTATACTCTGGACCATATGACAAGCATGTTGTGTTTCATGAGGCATTTGATAGAGTAAAATCAAGGAGGCAAGGGCTATGGTTTTCAATGTAAATATGACTGAGAAAAGAAGCCACAGATAGGCACTTATGTATTTTAGTGATGGTACTGATTCAGGTGATATAATACTCCTAATACTTCATTCAAAAGGCAGTAAATAGTATAAAATACTGCTGGAGACCAAAATATAATTGTGTCCTCTGGGAACACAAGAGATATTTGATGAAGATCATGACCATGTTGATGATCAGTTTTAAAGACAACAATAAAATGCCTCCATTTCTTAGCTTAGATCATCTGGTTTTCATTTCTTTTGGAGGTGAAAATGCCCTCTTTACGGAAGAGTTAAACAGGTGTTGTTCCCTACTTCTTTTCTTTTTCCTATTTTCTCAGCAAGTCATTTCATTCCTGAAGCAGGAAAAGAATGTTAAGATAGATACCCCTAGAAATGACAATGTCAAACTCTGACAAAATGATTATTTCCAGCTCAGAATGAATTGCTTTTAAGACAGAAACCTTTGGCTTGTTTTGTGGCTATTAGACATTTAATACTTTCACTGAGACAAGTTGAGTGTAAACTTTCAGAAGATAAATAGTAATAAATATTTAAATAAACCACCTTAAACATAGATGCTGGCATAAAAAATAAGTATAAAAGTCCTGATTGAAGAGAAATTTTCTCCCAGGAGACTTTCCACATGATAATTCTATTTTATTTCCATATGGAATCTGTGAAGAAATCCAGTAAATCCACAAAGCTTTATGAATGACCTTTGGAAATAAAATAGTACTAAGCTGTTAGGAGAGGCCAGTTCTACAGTTTCTGAAATTGTGTGAGGAGACATCCTGCTTTCAAATCCACCACGTTTTCTTTTTCTTTTTTTTTAAAAGGTTTTATTTCTAAATAATCTTTACACCCAATGTGGGGTTGAGCTTACAACCCCAAGATCAAGAATTGCATGCTCTACCAACTGAGCCAGCCAGATGCCTCACCTATCCTCAGTGAGAGGTATGTGAAAGTTTGCAAAGGGTTATAGTAAAAACTGAAGGCAAGATTTCAATTCTTGTGATTGGTACTGGAAATGCGATTTGCAACAGTTTTGCACGAGTATCTCCATTTTCTCTAAAAGCAGATTTCTATCTCTGATATTGATGTAAATATGTTAAAAATGTTTTAAAATATTTCACTTGAAAACATTCTTTCCATTTACTAAGCAATAATTATATAGCCTCAATTATCACTTGAAGTCCATTTTACTTATTATCCTAATAAAATTGTCTGTTTTTCAATTTTATATTTAACCCTGGATTATAGTACATAATTGAGAAACTTAATTTTCTTTTTGTATTTATTATCAAATCTTATTAAAGCCCTGGGATTATTTATTAATTGATTTCTCAAAAGTCATCATTTTTATTCATCATGCATAAGTTATGAGATTGTGAGAAAGCTTATGTATTTAGCCTTCAAAGTATGGATCAGAAAGACATGTTACTGATAATGTTTAGAGGGGAGTTCTTCTAATAACCTCTTACTATTATGAGCAATAAAAATTAAGAGTGTAAGTGAAGAAAATGATTACCAAGTGAAACCACCCTTTCAAAAAGTGCTGGTCTATTTCAAAAGAAGTGTTGATATTCTCCAAAAGCCTCCATTCCATCCCTGAAGGCTATCCTATAGCTTGTAATGGTATAATCAAAAAGCACTGACATTCTGTTCTTAATACTACATTCAGCTGTGATTAATCCTCTCCATAGTTTATCTGCCTTTTGGTATCCTAAAGACCCTAACTGCAACCAATTGGGTACAGTATCACATGGAAGGATGTGTGATTAACTCATTAATGTGTCATGCTTTAAATCTAAATAACCATGGAGATGTCCTAGTGATTTGGCTTTATCAGTTTGATGGCTATGTATAATAAGTATGTGGCAAAATTATTACAGGAAGCTTCAGTAAATTACTATGATTGCACTAATCTGTTTCATTTTCTTATTCAACATCTAAAAAATATCTGGGAGGACGGAAAGTAGTAACAGAGATTTGTTATTATGAAGTTGATTTTAAAAAGTCACAATTACATTTCCAATTAAAATACGATATAACTTTCCTTGTCAAGGTGTGTGTGTGTGTTTTCTTTGGCTCCACTATTTGGTTTTCTGTAAGTAAATCTCCTCAAGCAATTATGGAAAATAGCAAGAGCTAGCAAACAAGATTGCATGAATTTCTTCGAAAATATTTTTTTTTTGCAAAAATTCATTACTATTGTGAATCTAGATTGACCTTACTCTTATGCAATAAAGCTAATTTTTAACTAATACTGAATTACATTCCATTTAAGATTTCCTATTTCAAAGAGTGTCTCAAATTTCTAAGATGTTAAACCAAGTATTGAGCCATTTTTGTATATGTAACAAAAGTCTTTAAAATTAAAATGGTAATCCTAAAAAAACCAAATGCATGAAAAATATGGTCTGACTGTATAGCAAAAGGGAGTTATATAATTCTACTTGAGTGAGATCTTTCATCTTTGATTTACAGGTTAGAGTCCTCTTTAACTAAAACCATATTGTTCTATATCTTTCATATCATGGCCTTCCCTAAAACCTTGTTTTAATTAAGGTTTCTTTCAGATTTCTGAATAAAAGCATGACAATCTTCACTTATGGCTTTAATATATCCTTTGAGTTAGGAAAATATATAAAAGAAACATCAACTCTTTCAAAAGCATCATCAGATATTAAATACTGTGAGGTATTCTACATCAATATCTTTAGGTGTTTGAGTTATACATTGAAATAAAATTTTGGGAGGTAGGGGCATAACCTACTAATATTTAGTAAATCGCTTTTTATCTCAGAAATAAATGTCCTTTATTTTTAGCCTTTGACATTAAGGCAACATGTGTGAAGGTTAAATTTATGTTTTTGTGTTTGTCTTTTCTCCACAGGAAGGCACAACTTTAAGGTTAACACAATTCAAGGTGACTTCAAATAGGCAATGCCTTCATTAACACATTTTGAAGATCTAGAAAATTCAGTAACATTGCTTCACCTCAATGATGTCACAGCTAAAAGAATACATCAGGCCAAGCAACCGTGTTAACCTGAAAAGTAAAACAAACTAACCAACAAACAAACAAACAAAATCCAAACACGAAATACTCAAGGCTCCTGAGTAATTGGGGAATCTTTAGCTTTTCTATAGGAAGGAAGGATGAAAGGTAAGAAGAAAGGATGTGATGGAGGAAAGATGAAAAGTGAGAACTAAGTTCTTAATGGATTTGGAAAAAATTAAGACCATCTTATGTTGAACATATGCTTGAAACTACTATCATCAGAGCAAGAGATGTATGAGGGGGGAGACCTCATCCTCAAATACAATTGTAAATCTCCATGTGTGGGGATACACAGAGGGGTATCAGGGAAATAGGGTTATTTTTCTCAAAAAATGTGACATGAAATATTGCACCATTACATACAGTATGTGAGGTTCCTTTGGCATTTGGACTTTGAGATTTAGCATGGTTTATTCCACTGAAAAAAGCCTCATCCCAGTTTCTCCATCTTGAACTCTTACTAGCAAGAGTTGAATCATGTGTTAAAGGCCAAAAAACAAACAAAACAAAACAAAACAAAACAACCCTTGCAATATGTCGGGAACTGCTATCCGTTCATAGCTGAAAGCAAATCCTGTAAACAATTTAAGACTGACAAAAATTACCCAATAAAAAACTGATCAGAATGTCAGGAATGAGTATTTCTTAGGTTTTGCCCAAAATTTCACTGGCTGTCATAGCATCCATAATAATTAACAGTATCTAATGCTGTACTGGATGTTATTAGTTCATACTCTGGGCCTAGGAGTGGGTCACCCAGCATATTAAAATTATGCTGGAAGCAGTTTCTTCCAATCGTGGTTTACTGTAACTTTAGAATCACAGCAGTTACGTTTAAGGAATCTTTAATGCCCTTTCAAGTCCATCCAAAGAACAAGTGAAGCTGCTGTTCAGAATTTTGTGCCCAGTGTTTATGTTACATCGAATCTGTGCCACCCAGGCAGCAGACAAGACATGTCTGAGGGTGCTGGGTGGGGGGATACACAATGATGTCACACACAGGAAATATGGGGGTGGGGGGGCTTGGCACTTCACAAGGCTGGCTCCTCTTCCATAGGCTCACCAGCAGTTCTGTAAAAATAAACAGGCAATCAGAATACGGCATAAGAGTACACAATGACATTGTAGATTTTCATGCATAATCAAAGCTGATTTTTCAGCTCTCTCTGATGTTTATTTGTGTTATTCAGTTATCCATAAATAGAGTTTCTTTCCTAGGAAGTATAAACAAATGTCAAGTGGAAAAACATTTTAGATCCAAGCAATCATTGGAAATGTTCCTGTTTATATTAAAACATGTCAAAATATTTTATAATTCTAGATTCTGAAATGTACATGTTTTGTGTCTAGGATGGTCCAATAATTTATTGAAAAAATTAACTGTAATATTTTATTTTAGGAGCAATTACAATGATTTCCTATGGAACCAGTGCACTAATGAGAGCAAAGGACCCAGCTTGCTTCTGGAGGAGACTCACCAGGGCTCTAGTTTTTGCTTCTGTTCTTTCATAACTGGATTGGCTGCCTGCCGGAGGCATTTCAAATCAAATTCTGAATTTGATTAGCAAATCGCTGCTACAGAACCAACGTTTTTACAAGAAATGCTCTATGGTAGTGTGTAAATAGTTTTTATTCGACATCATCTGTGGGGTGTTCTGCTCAGGCAAAACCAAAACTAATTGCTTGAAAATTTATACTTGATACTTAAACTTAATTTAGTAACACTCTGAGGGTGTTTTAAGGCAAACTTTTAGAATGATTTTTAATTTAGTCAAAGGGACAGATATGTAGCAGATATCCAAATACATGAAGTAGTTGGATTATTGAGGGAAGAAAACTAGGTTTTGAGATGACAAGAGAATTGATTTTGAATCTGAGCTCTGTGATTTGCTTCAATTTGCTAATGTTCTAACTACACTTCTGTGAAGCTGTGGCTTTAGGTTCAAAAACGTGGGGAAAAAATGTTCTTAGCAGAGTTAATGAAGGTTTAAAAAAAGGAAATAAAATTGACTTGTAAGTAATAAGCACTATGAGACATTACTTATTTAATATTTTGGATTTGTCCCTTTGTCATCTAGCCTATGCATAAAATTGTGTGAATTGCACACAGATACAGAGTCATGCCTGTGCTACCACAGGAAACTAAGGAAACACAATATTTAGATAATGGCTCTCTTTGGGTGGTGGAATAATAGATAGGTGGCTTTCATTTTCTTTTTCATACAGTTTATACTTGCTAGTATTCTATAATGAGTTACTTTCATATTAGAAAAAAAATGCCATCTTTAAAACACAGCTGTTTATGAAGACAAATGGACTATTTAGCCATTTTTAATAGATTTATAATAAGAAAAAAGCCAATATTTCTAGGCATCTCTAAGTAGTTTCCATTTAACTTAGTGTTTTTATAATAAATTTAAAATATTAAAATCAAGTTTTATCAATGATATGGTAATGAAAAAGATTTTAACTCATCCTCTAAAGAGTGAGAAATATCAGCTATTCATTATTTAACGTTACCCAAAAGAGGGAGCTCCAAATGAGTCCATGTGAATACAAAAAAAAAAAAAAAAAAAAATCATTTCTTAGGAAGTTATAGCCTGCCCAACAGTGTACTGGATAAGGAGACTGTGAGAAAGTGTCTAGATTTGCTATGTAAGATAAAAGCTATTTAAGTGAGTCATACTCAATTTAAATCTTTCCAAACAAAAATTATCTGCATTCTGAGAATAAATTCTTAAGGAAAACATTTAAGTGAATAATTTATATGTAAACATGCAAACTTATTTACATCTAAGAATATGTGGATAATACAGGTGTAGAATCCTCAAACTAGGTACCCTAATGGAGACTGAATTTTCCTAATTTTTTCCAGCCTTGAGACCTGACATACAATATTATATAAATTTAAAGTGCAATGTGATGATTTGATACACATATATATTGCAAAATGTTTACCACAAAAACACATCTTTCACCCCACATAAGTACCATTTTGTTGTTGTTATGGTAAGAATATTCAGGATTTAATCTCACAGCAACTTTCATGCATACAATAGAGTATTGGTAACTCTAGTCACCTTGCCTTACATTAGATCCCTGGAATTTATTCATTTTATAACCAAAAGTTTTTACTTTTTGACCAACACTGCTGCATTTCCCCCAACTCCTAGCCCCTGGTAACTAACGTTCTGTTTTGTGTTTCTGTAAGTTTAACATGGGCTTTTCCCAGTTTTATTCAGAAATAATTGACATATATCATTGTATAAGTTCAAGATGGTTTGATTTACATATACTGTGAAATGATCATCATAATAGGTTTAGTTAATATCCATCATCTAATACACATACCGAGGTCAAAGTTTTTAGGTTTCACATATAAATAAGATCATACAGATAAATATTTTTCTTACTCTGCCTTATGTCATGTAGCATAATGCCCTCAGGTTCACCCAGGTTGAATCTTCTCTTTTATGGCTGAATAATATTTCATTGTAAGTTGGGGCTTAGTCTGTTCTTTTTCTAGAGGTTCCTTAAGATATAAGGATTGTTGTAGATTATGTATGTATCTATGTATGTACTTAGGTAGGTATTTATTGCTGTAAGTTTGCCTCTTAACGCTGCATTTGCTTTATCCCAGAAGTTTCGTTATATTGTGTTTCCATTTTTGTTTCAATATATTTTTTTGGATTTTCTTTTGATTCTATCCTTGATCCATTAGTTGTTCAAGAGTGTGTTAATTTCCACATTTTTGTGGATTTTCCAGTTTTCCTCTTGTTATTTGTTCTGAATTTCATACTATTGTGGTCAGAAAAGATACTTGGTATAAGTTCAGTCTTTTAAAATTTGCTAAGACTTGTTTCATGACATAACATGTGATTTGTCCTGGAGAATGTTCTGTGTACACCTGAGTAAAATGTGTATTTTGCTGCTGTTGGATGAAATGTTTTGTACATGTCTGTCAGATCCATTTGGTCTAAAGTATAGATCAAGTCTGATGTTTTCTTATTGATTTTCTTGTCTGGAAGATGTATCCATTAGAGAAAGTGGGGGTACTGAAGTTTCCTACTATTATTGTATTGTTGTATATTATGCTTTCCAGGCCTGTTAGTATTTGCTTAATATATTTAAGGGTTATGGTGTTGGCTACATAAGTATTTACAATTGTTGTATTCCCTTGATGAACTGATCTCTTGTTACAGTTTTATTTTTTTTTGTTAATTTTTTTTTAATTTTTATTTATTTGTGATAGTCACAGAGAGAGAGAGAGAGAGAGAGAGAGAGAGAGAGGCAGAGACACAGGCAGAGGGAGAAACAGGCTCCATGCACCGGGAGCCCGACGTGGGATTCGATCCCGGGTCTCCAGGATTGCACCCTGGGCCAAAGGCAGGTGCCAAACCACTGCGTCACCCAGGGATTCCTCTTGTTACAGTTTTAGATCCAAAGTCTATTTTTTCTGATATAAGTATGCTACTCCTACTATTTTGGTTTCCATTTGCACAGAATATCTTTTTCTATCCTTTCACTTTGAGCCTATGTGTGTCCTTAAAACTGAAGTAGTCTTTTGTAAGCAGTAACCAGTAAGGGTCTCGTTTGTTTGTTTAAATCCATTTAGCCACTCTATGCCTTTTGATTGAAGAATTTAATCCACTTACATTTAAAATAATTGTTTCTCTCTAAGGGCTTACTATTACCATTTTGTTAATTGCTTTCTGGCTGTTTTGTAGTCCCTTTGTTCCTTTCTTTCTCTCTTGATGTCTTCATTTTGAATTGATATTTCTTCACAGCGGTATACTTGATTTCCTTCTCTTTATTTTATGTGTATCTACATAGCTTTTTGTTTTATGGTTAGTCTGAGGCAATCTTGAAACATCTTGTATCTATAAAAATCTATGTAAGCTGATAACAACCTAATTGTGATCACATGCAAAACTGTACCCTTTTACTCTTCCTCCTTACATTTTTTTCATGTTAGAATTTCAGGGATGTATCTGTTAGTGAATTACTGTAACTACAGCTATTTTTAACACTTGTGTCCTTTAGAATTTATGCTAGAGTTAAGTGATTAATACAACATTTCACAGTATTAGGGCATTCTGATTCTGTGTTCTTACATTTACTTGTGTAGAGAATATTTTCATGTTTTGTTTTTATGTTGCTTATTATTATCTTTTCTTTTTCAGCTTATGGAACTCCTTTCCGCATTTCTTGTAAGGCAGGTGTTGTGATGAAGAACTAACTCAGCTTCTGTTTTTTGGGAAAATTTTTATCTCACCTTCATTTCTGAAGGACAACTTTGCTAAGTAAACTAATCTGGTTGGCAGGTTTTTAATTTCAGCATTTTGAATATATCATCCTACTGTCTCCTGGCTTGCAGGGTTTTTGTTGAGAAATCCACTCAGTTTGATGAAGAGTTCCCCAGTATGAGATATTTTTTTCTCGATACTTTTACATTTCTGTCTTTAATTTAGACAGTTTTATTATTATTATTTTATTAAGATCATTTTGGATTGGAATTTGGGGCTGACCTATTAGCTTCATAAACTTGGATATCTAAATCTTTCCTCAGGTTTGGGAAGTTCAGCCATTATTACTTTATTATTTTTTCTTTTTTTTTTTAAGATTGTTTTTATTTATTTATTCATGAGAGACAGAGAGAGAGAGAGAGGCAGAGACACAGGCAGACGGAGAAGCAGGCTTCATGCCAGGAGCCTGATGTGGGACTCGATCCCAGGTCTCCAGGATCAGGCCCTGGGCTGAAGGCAGGCGCTAAACTGTTGAGCCACCCGGGCTGCCCCCCATTATTACTTTAAATAAACTTTCTGTCACTTTCTCCTGAGACTCAAATAATTCATAGATTGTCTTAATGGTTTCCCATGAATCCCTTACACTTTCTTTATTCATTTTCATTCCTTTTTTTAATTTTTGCTCCTCTGACTGAATAATTTCAAACTATCTGTCTTCAATTTCATTTATTCTTTCTTCTGCTTGGTTCAGTATGATGTTGAGCTCTGTACTGAATTCTTTAATTCAGTTATTGTATTCTTCAGCTCCAAACTTTTTTTGATTATTTTCTGTTTTCTGTCTCTTTGTTGAACTCATCTTGTTCTTTTATTGTTTTCCTGATTTTTGTTAAATTGTATTGTCTTGTAACTTTCTGAGTATCTTTAGAACAATTATTTCTAATTCTTTTTCAGGCAATTCATGTATCTCCATTTCCTTGGGTCAGTTACTAGAAGTTTACCCAGTTCCTTTGGTGGTGTCAGATTTCCCTGATTATTCATGATCCCTGTAGCTCTGTGTCTGGGGTAGGGAGGCATCATATTTAGTTGGCTCATGTGTCTCAGGTCCGTAACACTGACAGCTGTGTAGTCTTCATGAGCACTGTGATGGCGGAGGATGGGGAAGTGTTAGAGTGACTGCAAGGTATTTTGGGGTCCTCAGTATCTTCTTCAAGTACAGCAGCTAGGGACCAGGACAGCCACTGTGGTGGCTGGAGCTGGTGGTGTACACACTTGCCTGCAGTAGCCCTGGGTCTTGGCATGTACTCCTGTAGTTGCAAGGCCTTCTCAGAGGCACACAGCAGTGGAAGCCAGTGTTGGGACTTGGGCTGATGGGGTGCAAGTACTTAACTGAAGGGGCTAGTTGAGCCAATGATGCAGGCTACTGACAGGAGGAGTCAGGGCTAGATGTGGGCCTTGATTATTGGAGTATGCTTCTGTGGCTGAAGGGTGTCACCATAGGTATGAGCATGGCATTGAGGCTAGTGACATGAGTTGACCAGCTGGAGGGACTAGCTGCATGTGGGCTCAGCAGGTTATGCAGTGACAGAAGATAGGGCTGAAACCTATCCAGTAATCCCAGGTTAAGAAAACTTAGAAAAACGTAAAGCAGAAAGTAAAGAATTTAACCAGAGAAAATATATAGTGTAAAATTAAACTCCTGTATTTTCCTTAAATTCTTGTACATTTCCTTAAACGTATTTCATTTCTTATGATTTTTAAAACAGTATTTTAAAACTTATATTAATAATGCTATTGAATAAGACATATTTTCTCTCGTTCTATTTATTTAATTTAATCTCTTTGTATCTTGCTTTCTCTTCCTCCTCCAAGGCAGGCAATCTAATACTATGTACATTATTTTATTTGTAAGGTGTTCTTCAGAGCTATATATTATTGTTTTGTGGGCATATATTTTTATTTTTTGTAAATTTTATTTTTATATACATATATATAATTTCTGTTGCTTAACTTTTTTACTTAGTACTGTATTTATTAAATCTATCCATGAAGTTATATTTATCTAGTCTGTAGCTGCTAAGAACTACCTGGCATCTCCATGGTATATATCTGCCACATTTTAACTATCCATTCTCTCAATAATGGACCCCAGGTTTGACCCCCTCTGAATAAAGCTGTAGTGAACTTCCTAGTACCTGTACTTTAATGATTCTAGATGAGAAAGTCTTCAGTATACACCACAGGAGCAGGATTACTAGGTCATATGTTTTGTGTATAGCAAATGGTACTAAATTGCTTTCCAGAACAGCTACCATAGTTTACCTTCCCACAGCCTCCAAAGCTCCACATCTCTACTGGTTCTGACATTTCACACTTCATCGAATTTTTCACTGTCTCAAATAATAATTACTGAGTGTCTATGATGTACTCTGGCTATGTTCTAGGTACTAGAAGTATAGAGGAGACACAGGAAATATAACAGAGGTATCTGATCTAATTTCAGAATTGATGGTCAGTGAATATTCTCCAAGAAGAGGAAGTGATATTTGATCTGAGGTCTAAAGGGTAGTGGAAGAAAATGGAGAGGCCAACATAGGGTCAGTGGGAGGAAAAGTAAGATAAGTTCCAAACAGAGGGAAGGATGTGTGCCAAGAGGCATGATGTGAACATGAATATAGGTCTGTGGAAAAAATGTAAAAACCACAATAAGATACTCTTACATACACACTAGAAAGGCTAAAATTTTGAAGACTGATTTTACATAGTGTAGGTGAGGATATGACAGGAGTCAGGGCTAGATGTGGACATTGATTATTGGAGTATGCCCCTGTGGTTGAAGGGTGTCACCATAGGTATGACACTTATGGTGGACTAGTCATTCATTGCTGGTGGGAATGAAAGATGGCACAACCATTTTGGAAAGCAGTTTGGAAGTTTCTTAAAAAGTAAAACACATGGCTTCCCTATAACTTGGTGATTCCACTCCTAAGTATATATCAAAGAAAACTGAGTGATGTGTTCACAAAATAAAAACTTGTACAAAAATTTCAGAGACTTAGGTTCCTCAGAAAATTAAAAATATAATTACCATATGATCCAGCAATTCCAGTTCTGGGTATATATCCAAAAGAATTGAAAACAGGATCTTGAAGAGATAATTGCACACTCATATTCATTGAAGCATTATTCGCAGTATCCAAGAGGTGGAGGCAACCTAAATGTCCATTAATAGATGAATGATAAAGAAAATGTGGCATATACCTACAATGGAATATTATTCAGCTCTAAAAAGGATGGAATCTTGTCATGTACTATAATACGGTTGAACCTTGAGGACATTATGTTAAGTGAGGTAAGCCAGTCACAAAAAGACAGATACTTCATGATTATACTAATATGAGATATCTAAAGGAATAAAATTCTTAGAAAAAGGAAGTAGAATAATGGTTGTTGGAAGCTGGAGGAATGGGGAAAAAGGGAAATAGTTATTTAGTAGGTATAGAGCTTTAGTTTTGTGAGATGAAAAAGTTCTAGAGATATGTTGCACAATAACGGGCCATACAGTTAACACTACTGTTTTGTACACTTAAAAATGATTCAGATGGCAAATGTTATGTTATGTGCTTTTTACCACAATAATAAAAATTTTCATAGAAGCTTTTTTCATAATTGCCCTAAATGGCAGAAGATCTGATATATAAAATATATATATATATATTTTTTAAGATTTTATTTATTCATGAGAGGCACACAGAGAGAGTCAGAGACATGGGCAGAGGGAGAAGCAGGCTCCCTGCAGGGATCCTGATTTGGGACTTGATCCTAGAACTCTGGTATTACACCCTGAGCAGAAGGCAGATGCTCAACCACTGAACCACCTAGGCATCCCTGAATATTTTTCTAAATAAGACATATAGAGGATTGATGGGACATGAAAAGGTATTCAATATTACTAATAATTAGGGAAATGCAAATCAAAACCACAATAAGATATCATCTCATACCTGTCTGAATGGCTATTATCAAAAGGACAAGAAATAACAAGCGATGGCAAGGATAGGAGAAAAGAAAACTCTCGTGCACTGTTGGTGGAATTGTAAATTGATGTAGTCCTTTGAAAAACAATATGGAGTTTTCTCAAAAAATTAGAAACAGAATTGCCATATGATCCAGCAATTCTATTTCTGGGTAATTATCAAAGGAATGACAACACTAACTTAAAAATGTATATGCACCACCATACTCACTGCAGCATGACTTAAAATACCCAAGGTATAAAAGCAGCCTAAGTGTCTATTAATGGATGAATGGATAAAGAAAATGTGATACAATTGAATGTTATTAAGCCATAAAAAAAGAAAATTGGAGTGCCAGGGTGGCTCAGCTCGTTAAGCAGCTGACTCTTGATTTTAGCTCATGTCATGATCTTGTGAGTTGTGAGATTGAGCCCCCTACGAAGCTTAGCATGGAGCCTCCTTAACATTCTCTCTTTCCCTCTCTTTATGCCCTCCCTCCACTTGCTTATTCTCTCTTTCTCTCTCTCCAAAATTTTTTTTTAAAAATTAAAAAAATAATATGTAGTAAAAGAAGAAAATCTTGCATTTGTGACAACTTGGATGGACCTTGAGGGCATTACATTAAGTGAAATAAGTCAAATGGAGAAAGACAAATGCTGTGTCATCTCACTTGTTTGTGGAATCAAAAAAATCTTGAACTTACAGAGAAAAGATTGGTAGTTGTGAGAGGTGAGAGTAGGGGTAAGAGGGAGGCAAAATGGGTAAAAGAAGTCAAAAGGTACAAATTTCCAGTTACAAAATAAATAAGTCCTGGAGATGTAATATACAGCATAGTGACTATAGTTTTTTTGTTCGAAAGTTGTTAAGAGAATACATCTTAAAAGTTTTCATGACAAGAACAAATTATAACTATGTGTGCTGATAGATGTTAACTAGAGTCGTTGGGGTAACTATTTCACAATATATACATATATCAAATCATTATGTTTTACATTGAAAGTAATATGTGTTACATATCAATTGTCTAAAAAAAAAAAAAAAGCAAAATAAATTAATAGCCCCAAGTGGTAAACAAGCCAAACATGGATCCACAGGTATATGGATAAACAAATTAGGGTGGTTTATACACGGGGATAATGCGCAATAATAAAAATGAACAAACTATGATGAGATGGATCTCAAAAACATTATGCTTAGTGGAGTAAAAGAAGACAGATAAAATGCTGAATGAATTACTGATTCCTTTTAAATGAAATTTAAAGTTTGGTAGAACTAATCTACAGTATTAAAACTAAAAAAAAAAATCTCTGGAAGAAGTAGCATTGACTAAGAGGCATGAGAAAATTTTCTGGGTACTGGATAATGTTCATTTAAGTATGGGATAGGTAAAAAATCTTTTGATTTGTGTGTACTATTATATGTAAGGTATACCCCAATTTGAAAAAAAGGAAATGAAACTAGTTCATTGTTAGAACACAGATCAGAAAACCAAGAGGAAAGATTTCATATATAAGATACAAAATCAAGGGAAAAGTCTGATCATGGAGAGCCTATGTGTCCTGTTAACAATGATGATCTTTATGCTAATGGCAATGGAAAGGCATTGAAGGGTTTCAAGCAAAGGCATGACAGGATTTGCCATCCAGTTTTTTGTTTTGTTTTGTTTTTAAGAGCTCCCTGACTGCTGTGTAGAAAATGGATTGGGAAGGAGGCAAAGTGGATCTGGGAACTAGAAAGGAAGCTAATGTAAGAGTTTGGATGCGAGATGAAGGTACTTTTAGACTGAGTGTTGTCAGTAGAAGTTTAAAAAAATACATGGTTTGCTCAAGCTATTCTTTCTTTCCAGATACCTTTCTTCTTATTTCTCAGATACCTTTCTTCTTATTTCCTAGGTAAAATCCTATTTTTCCACCCTGGCTCAGTTGTTCTGTTCTGTGATTTGTTCTGCATTTCTAGGCCTGTGTGAGATCTTCTTTTATTTTACAGCTCAATATAGCAAATTACTTGTCACTTATTATAGTTGGTTGCTCATGTCTAATCCTGTGGTAGGAAGAATAATAGCCCCCCAAAATGTCTATGTTCTAATCCCTGGAAGCTGTGAATATGCTAACCTTTCATGGATAGATGTGATAAAATTAAGTACCTTGAGATAAAGAAATTATCCTAGTGGAGCTAATCTAATGAGTCTTTAAAAGCAGAGAATAGTTCCCAGCTTGTAAACCAGCCTGTTCAGCTTTCTTCCTTCAGTCAGAGAGAGAAGTGATAAGTGAAGAAAGGTCATCAGGATGTAAAGTTGCTGACTTTGAAGATAGAGGAAGGGGGTCACAAGCCAAAGAATGCAGGCAGCTTCTGGAAGCTGGAAAAGACAAGGATGCAGATTCTCCCCTAGAGCCTCCAAAAAAGGACCCAAGCCCTGACAACCTCTTGATTTTAACCCAAAGAGACCTGTGCCAGCCTTCTGATCTATCATTTTAAGTCACTAAATTTATTTCTAAAGATGAATTTAAATACTTTTTTTAAAGATAACAATAGAAAACTACTACATTCCCCAAGTATATGAACCTTTTGTGGACTACGAGGAGTCTTTGTAACTGTGCCCTTCAACACTTTGACACATACAGAATATCCAGAAAGTGTTTAAAGATTGAATGGACTGGATATTCTTCTTCCTCATTTTTCAGGTTGGAGGATAATCCTGTAATCTGTCAGCATCACTACCAAGTTTTTATTCCATCCTAAATATAATTCCTTTCTCCATTCAGATAGACACTTTGCCGCCTCCTCCTTTATTATGTTTATTTAGCCAATCCATGTTTATGATATGAGTTATATGAATTCTAGTCATCTGGAAATTGATATTGTCAATTAGTACTACAAAAGAAAATAAATATAAAATACACATTTTGAAAACATAAAAATATAAAACCACTGATTCTCTCAGAAAACGGTGAATTAAGGGAGATAAGAATTACTCAGGTATATTTATAAAGTGTTATATTACCATTTTAACAATATTTTACCTTCCATCTTCTGTCTTTAGTGATTGACTGATTCATCCATTCATTCAGTATTTATTACCTATAATATATTAGGCATTCTGAAAATTTTAAGTTAAGTCACTTAATCACAGGTTAATTAACTTAATTTCTTGCTTAGAGATTATTTGTGAATCTCTTGTTTTTAATGACTATACTATTCTTTTAACCTATGAACACTTAGATGCCTTTCCTATTTACTTATAATTCCATTCAAATAGAATAGAATGTTTTTCCTTATAAAACATTTCTTTAAAGAATTCAAAATGGAGCCCTGAATGTATAAATGAGCACTGGATTGAATCCCTATCATACTAAGTCAGACTTCATATATGCCCCATGACCACATAGTAGGCACTGAACACAGAGATAAAAAGATAGTCCAAGAGGAGGAGGAAAAGGAAGAAAATAAGAGACATATTATCCTTCTTTTTATCAGGAGCTTCCAAATCTCAAACCACTTAGCCCACTTTTCAACTAAGGTTTTTTTGACACTGGATATGTGGTGAATGAAAATTAAGGATAAAATTTATTTTGGAATGTTTGCCTGCTTAGATAAACAAGTACTCAAAATAAAGGTATCATAGAGAAAAATCAGAAACCTGCATAATTTGTACAATATTTAGCTTTTAGAAGCCTTGGGGACACAATCCTAAAGAATGGAAAACAAAGTTGTGTTTCTAGGTATAGTAGACATTAATAGCGGTCTATATTTCTTTTTTTTTTTTGCGGTCTATATTTCTATATAAATTTTCAAAAACAGAAAAATGAGGTCATTAATGTCCTTGGCACTAGTGATAGGTCATTCAAAGCTAAGCTAAATATACTTGGGATCTTCCAGCTTATTGCTATACCTCTTTTATATTCATGAATAAGACAGTTACTCAAAAAAATAGCTAGACTTGGAATCATATATTTTCTTATGCTTTTGTATTATATAATGATTTGAAGCCATCTCTTCATGAGAAAAATTGCCAAAAGTTGAAGATGAAATGATTAAATAAACAACCAAATTGGATTGTACTAAGAAATCTAACATGATTCACGTTTTAATCAATAGGTCAAACTGACATTTGAAAAATGTAATTTTCAGTTTTTGTTTTGGTTTAAAAAAGAGAGAGAGAAAGAGACAGTCAGGATTTCTAGGGTGTAAATGTGTTCTCAATAACATCATAGTTGATCATCCTAAAGTTCTGATTGCCAGAGAGAGCTTTTTCTTGATTTTCAGCAAAGCCTAAACTAGTATCTAAGAATAAACCTGAATACTGCACTGACCTTTTCAAAGCAGAAGCATTTGAAACAGATATCCACCCAATGCAAACTATAATCATTTAAAGGTGCAGTCTCCTAGCAAACAAGGAAAAACCTAAAATCACAGTTCTCTCTTCTAAATGATACGGTATATGTGACCAGGTCTATCTATTTAAAAATTTTTGAACATGTAAATGGGCCCTATTTAATTTTTTTGTCTTTTTTTCCTGATCTGCTATCTTTTCTTTCTTGCTCAAGTCCTTTGCTACTTGAAAATTATGTTTTGAAAACTGTATTTCAGTTAATCATCACCAAAATGAATCCCCACATGTCAGCCTTTTTCTAATAATTTACTCTTCATGGTCCATCAGTAAGTTGTAAAAATGAAATGACTGTTTTCACTGTGTTGTCATCTCCCTCCTAACCCCCCTCCAAGAAAAATGAACAAAAAATACTTACAATGGTTCTTAGCCAGGAGCATTTTATCCCTTATTCACTAGTGGTAAATGAGTCAGATATGAGTTGGCCAGGAAAAGAACTGCTTTACCCAAAATCTTAGTACAAAATGAGTCATCTCACTCCAAACACCAATATATCCTCCAAAATAACTGGCAAGAATTTCCTATAAAAAGAATCTTGCCTTCACTCTTTTCCATCCATTTAGCTTTCTGATTTTTCTAATTTTTAAATTTCCTGTGTACTTATAATATTACATTCATAACAAAGGCCCAAGAACATGTCCACCTCTTTATCTCATTCTGAAAGTCTTTCCTGTATTGAGTAGGGGGACAATTCTAATAGCATGCCCCTGAAAAGAATGAGTGTTCGTGGCTTTCAAGGGTTCTCTGTCTCTGACTCTGATGAAATTCATGCATGGTTCAACAGAAATGCAAAAGTCAATTCTAGAGGAATTTTTCTTTTCCTGTGCTGAAAAAGTACAAACCCATAGAAAGTATTTCAAGCAAAAGCATTTTTCCATAAAAAAATCAACCAAAATAGATACAATGTGTCTAATACTGATAAACAAACATGAATCCAGGTCACAAGCTTCAACTCTGTCTCCCTATACACCAGAACATTCCCATTCCCATTATCTCTCTGCCATCAGAGGAAGCTTAAAAGTCACTGTGAACTTAAAAAAAAAAATAAAAATCACTGTGAACTGAAGCCAGGGTTAAGTCCCTGTAGATTATCAGAAGTCAAACACTCTATTTACCTGAGGATAAGCAAGCATGCTTATAAAGCCAATTCCTGCCAAAGTGCTGAGACTTTTATACTACTTGGGGTATATAACAAGGCTTATTATTCTTAATTATCCTAAGTAAAATTATTTACAATTCATTTCACTCAGGTTGGAATTTAGCTTCATTTCTCTATATTAAATGAGTTGTAAAGAGTAGATACATTTCTTTTATATCCAGCACCAACAGATGTTAGTTTCCTCCGTTTTATAGCCCTCAGATGACAGACAACTAACTGCATTTGGCCTTGGGAATAACTGCAACACCTTTAGATTATGAACTTGGTTTGATTCTTAACTGGGAATGGCAGGGGGTTAGTTTCTATTATCAAGAAAGTAAAATAAGTTTTCCCTTATGCTCCAGATGCCCATATGAAGATGTTTTTCTAATACAATATTGTATAACTATTTTTTTTCTACAGGTAATCTGGTCTTTAAGTGGTTATAGTAAGAAAAAAATACTTGCATAAAAATGACATCTCTTATTCAATGCATCTCCTGCTTTTGAAAACAAGATGTTAAATCCATTAAACTTTGACTATCCAGTAAAAGCAAGAAATCTAAAACTGTCCAAATTTGTACATTCTTGGGAAAATTGCCAACTAGGTACTAGGTAGCAGGATCTGTGTAATTAATAGTGATGTTATTGATGGAGGGGAATATGATTTCCTTCTCATAAGCAATTTAAAAGTACAAGCTGGCAGAGCTTTAGTAAAGCCTCACCTGATTCATTTTTAAATTGAGAAAATGTGACTTTGAAGCCAGCCACAGAAAGCACCAGTGTTAATAAATGTACATTTATGATGGTTTTGGTTGTATCAGACTTTAAAAAAATCCCGAAAGTAACAATGTCTGTATGATAGGATGATGAACACCAAAATGCACAAACTGACAAACATTTCTTAGAAGGAGAACAAGCAAACCCGATCTTAAGTTAACCTTATTTTTTTCCCTGAAAGCTATATTCATATGAAGACTAACTGGAATCAACTTCTTATCATAAAGTAGAATAAAATCAGACTCAGGAGTTCACACATTCCTTTATACACACTCTTGTCTTCTTTGGAGGCAACTCCTATCTTTATCCAATCCTTGTACCACAAGGACAGTCATAGAAGGAGTTTGGATGTATTTAGGTTATCCAACTGACTTGTAATACTTCCAGCTTCCCCTCTCCTTTTTTTCACTTTGTTATATCAGTGATTTTGAAATGATGATAGAATGGAAAAGAATATCTGGAAAAATACAGATAACTAAGGAAAGAAGTGAAGCTCACAAGTAGCTCTTTCTATAATAATCTGCACTTAAATTATCCAATGAGGAGTGATTTCTCACCATGTATCTCATCCACTCTAATTCTCTGTGAACTGCAACTACAGGTTCTAGCTCTATCTTTCCCATGAAGAATGAAACAAATGAATTTTTGGTGGCTTACTGAATTTGCTGTGGCATCTGTGACTTTGAAGAAGACAGGTGGTGGAAGTGGAGGAGACAGGTGAAGGAAAGCCTGGGGGCGGGGGCGGGGTGGTGGTTCACAAATGCTAATGATGAGCCTGGATGTTACTGACCTTAATGACTCCCCCATGTTGGATCCATACCTGCTATCTTCTGAAGCAAAGGGCTGTTCTACATCTACTGTCAGGGAGGCCAGGGCAGAAACAGTCTCGGTCTCCTCCTGCAACTGAGTCCCAGCCAAAGCACAGCCCCTTGGCACAGCCACCGTCCTTACTGACTTCCAGTACTTGCCTAGAAAAAAAAATGCATCATACTTTTAATAAGAATTTTAGAGTAGTATTAACCAGAATACTTGTATAGGTCCAACTCAGAGCAGTTATTAAGTTAAAATTCTCTATGTTATACACAGTTGTAATTTGGTTTCTTAAATGTTATGATTAAGTCTTTTTCTCAATATAAAAATGCCAAGTTGTGAAATGCTCATAGTCCCAAGCCTGAGTCTCTCCCTTGCTTAGAGGGTAATAAAGTGAGGAATAATCTGTGGTCTAATGAACCCCCTATCAGACTGACAGCTGTCTCTCCAATTAAGTAAGCAAACTCTGGGCATCATGCCCTCTGGAAAACCCTCAAGAGACTAGGGGGTAGAAGTCTCATGGAGAAACTGAATGAAATAGTAATGTTAAAAATTGCTACTTTGAGCTATTACCTTTTTATAAAAAATGAGGTTAGAATATTAAAGAAAAAGAAAAGCCCAGAAATGCCAGCATGAATTGAATGGCAACTTTGCCAGAACAATCAAGTTTGTTAGTCCTGGATGTTCTTTCTTTCTCAACCCCAGGGTGTGTACAAGAACAATAATTGATTTAAAACTTTAATATATGCATTGGCTGATGTTGGCACTCTTCCATATGTCAGACGGAAGTTTCATTTTTTTTTTTTTTTTGAGACAGAGAAGGGGAATTAGAGGAAAAGAAGAGGTCATTTCATGAGAACATGCCAGCAGAATAAATATGAAAAAGCAAGTCAATGGCCTTCTCGCAGCCCAAAGCTATTTTTTGGTCAAGTATTGAGTAGTCCCAAATCGAAGCAGGAGAATCCTACAAGATGATGACATGACTTACCAGATTAAAATGATCTCTGCAGCCTGACCAGGAAGGCAGGAATTTGGCATGGATTGGGAAGGAAGATAACTGGGTTCTGGAGCAAGCTCTGCCACTGACTGTGCTATAATACTGGCAAGACTCAATGGCATTTCATTTCTTATTCTCAAAATGGGAACGATCTAAAATCACTTCCAGTTCCAACTAACATTTTGCGATTGACCTCTCCTTATCTTACTGCTTCACAAAGGTATAGATATCACGTTAGGGGAGGAGACTCGGTCTCCCCATCCACTTCCAATACCAACAGAACCTTCTGACATAGTTGTCTACTACAACTTTATTTGCTGTGATCACCTATTCTGACCAAAGTCCGAGAATCATAAAGCTTTCAATTTGGACCAAATGATAGCAATTCTAATTGTGAATGAGCCCACAGCCTAACATTTTTTGAAAGCTACAACTGTGCCAGATATTGGGGACATAAAGATACTTTCCTCATACCAAGAAATTCATGGTCTAAAATGATAATATTGTATGGAAAAAGTCCATGCGATTCTGAAAGCAAATAAATAGAACATAGACTTATGATGATGAGAAAGTAAGAGTTACCAGAAAAAATAGTACTTGGCCAAGTATTTGAAAGACCATCAGAAGTTAGTCAACTTGAAATACAGAGAGGGAGGTGGTGCGGGGTACAAAGTCCACTGCTGGGAACAACTAGAATGTTTGGAAAAGTCTTGTGTGTGATGAATGAGACTGTTGTGACAGACGTAGCCTAATTACCACACAATCTTGAATAACATGTGCATGATCTTGGACTTCAACCTGTAGGTGAAAGGGGGCCATTTTAAGCAGAAGAGGCAAGGAATCAGGTTTAAGTTTTTAAAAGATCCCATTGGACAGATCATGGACAATGAATTGGAAGGATGATGAGAGTGGTAGCAAGAAAACCAATGTCACATCTTGGCAAAAATCCAGGTGGGAAATGATGATGTCTAAAACTAAAAGGAAGTGACAGAACAGAAATGAGAAGCTGGACTAAAGAGAGGTTTAGGAAGTAGGCAATGAGAATGTGTCTTGGGTTATGCTATAGCGTATCCTTACATCTCTCAACTTTGAAAGATGACCCTGAATTGACAATTCTATTCCAAAACCCTAACTTTTCTAGATCACAATGTCATTATAATCTTCCTCAAATTGGAAATACCATATACCATCTATAAGTGCACTAAGTTGTGTTTCACAAAATACTATTAACCATTAATTTAGCTCATAATATTCAGAAAATCGGTGATGCTGAATGACATCCTTTTCTTTTTCTCTAGAGTGACTGATACAGGGTCTTTAACAAACAAACAACAGGTGGTTAGTGGTTTATGGGTTAAATTATGTTTTATACAATCTAGGAAAGAGAAACCAGCATTACTAAACTCCTAATATGTGCCAAGGACTGTTAGGTGTTTTCACATTCATAATTTATAAATCAATTTAATCCTCATGATAATTATGTAGGCAATGTTGGGTAATCTTTCTAAAGTCACATGGCTAGGAAGCAAAAATGTGAATTATTCATCTGGGACTGACTGACTCCAAAATATCTCTTATTCTGTATTCTGTTGCCCTCCTATATTTAGTTCTCCTCTACCTTCTTCCTACTACACATTAAAATATGAAAACAGACTCAACATATAAAAATCCCAACTTCAAAGAATTATGTACAATGCAAAAGAGTTATATATTCTTTGCTTTACTAAAGAAATATTATATGGTAATAACAGGTTACCTTTGTTCCTCAGATATGTGACTCAGCTGATCAACCTTTTATTGACTCTGTGGTATGTTATATTGCACCAAGACAACTATGTTGAGACTAGTTCTTTTACTCTTCACTTCTTATAACCTTATACTATTGCAAGTACCTGCTTACCAGGTAAGACACTGACAAAGCTATCATAAAACAGGAGACAAGTGCTCAGTGAAGAGCATGAGAAAGAAGTCCATTAAAGATGGAGCCCTGAACCAGAGGTCAAGATTTCCAGATTGGAGACTACACACTAAATCCAGAGAAGTCATTTGGGTCACTCTGGGGCATAATCTCCACATTTATAACATGATAGTGGTGGGTTTGATGGCAATGAAAGGGTTATCCCTGCTGTAATTCTCAATTATTGTGATTTTTATGATCTCATGTTATATAATACTCTTGGATGTTATAATGAATTTGTTATGGAAGAAAATCTTATCTTTCTGTGAGTCTGTAAACCCTTGAGGAGGTCAGTAAACACTTACTTTTAGATAATATGACACATCTAGAATAACCAAGTGCTTTAATTTTTAAGCACTGTACTTTTTCCTTAAGAAAGGAATTCTTGACCATAGACAAAACAAACATCTTTACTCCCCAAACACAATCAGGACAGAAGGTGTGAATTATTAATAATGATTTTCAGCAGAATGACTGATAATGATCCTTCAACATTTAGCCTTTATGTATGTGAGTAGTAAGAAAGATTTTAAGTAGCTAAGACCTTTTTGAATAAAATTTAATGTGTATAAAAGATCCTGCTAAGTTAAGATTAAATGTTAGAAGTTTGGTTTTTATCCAAATGTATGAGGTTTCTGACTCAGAAATAACCCAAAACTTTGAATTCAATATGGCCTCTGGCAAGGCCTATAAAAACAAAGGAAATACTCTACATTAATAATGCATTCATAGACTACTATCTCTATTTGTAAAGGAGAATAATTAAAATGGAAGTGGGTATAGCAGACTGCAATATGCAGCCAATTCAAACTCCCAATTTATGGGTTGTATTTTCACATGATGAGTAGGGCTTTTTCTTTCAGGAACATATGTGCCAGAAAATCATATCTGTTGGCATGAGAATAATATCCTTATTAGCACACAAGAGAAATGAACCAAGGTTTATTGCTAGAGTTTTCAGGAGCTATTTATAAAGTAAAATATTAGTAACAACCACCACTGGGTTGCTCTCCTAAAGCAATAAAACTGTCAAAAGAGAGAGGGTTTCCATTAAAACTGGACATGCACACTCTTTCTTTGGTCATATCCTCTATCCTTATTAGTTTTTTCCACTATGTAAATCTCTCCACTTTTCAGTACTTTATCTTTCTTTTCTTTATTTCTCTCTCTCATTCTTTCTTTCTCTCTCTCTTCTTTCCTTCCATTCTTCCTGATTATTTAGCTTTCACTATTCTGCATTTGTGTTTTGTCTGATAAAGGCAAAGGAAAGAATGAATCTAAAATAAACTTAAGAGCTAATGTATGTAGACAGTCAAGAGTTAGAGAGGAGGCCACAGATGGAGTGTCACTGGGTCAGATAAGAGCCAGGAGAAGGCATCTTGCAGGTACTGTGCAATCAGATTTCAGTATAAACCACATTGTTCTTGGTAATGAGCAATTTGGGAAAAACAGATATTTGATGATATATGAAGGTCTGTGTTAAAAATAACCCATCTGCCAAAAGTCTTCCCAACCAAAGCCTTTGACATTTTGAAACCTCTTGATTCCAGAAACCTTGCCCTTACCTTTCTCGGGGCTTAGAGTCAGGTCTCAGACTTGTTCTTGCCATTTGAATAATATTGTATTTTGTTTATTACATACCATGTTCTCATAGTACGAGAAGCTGGTAGTAAACCTTTTCTAATCTCCAACAACTTCAGAGATTATTAACTCCTGGGATTTACAAGATGCTTCACTTCATGGATTCCCCAGAGTTCAGAGCTTCTTAATAGTTTTTTAAGAGAAAAATTTAAAGCTAAGTGGAGAACTTTAGTTGGTTCCAAAATATTGTATATATGCAAAAATAAAGATGTATTGTAAGTTGGTATATCAATAGAGTGACCAGATGATTTTTCATCCAAGTCAGAGCAATTTTAAGCTTAAAATGAGGCTAAAAATAAAAATTATATGTCACTGAAATGTTTATTTATTGGTCAACTAATTGTTTTTATCAGTGGACCTATAAAATATAAAATAGTCCTATTCAAAAGTTATTTTCATAACCAAAATTCATTCTAAAATAACTCATGTGTGCCAAAGCACAATAACTAACTACTCTATGTTGATTATCTACACAGTAGAAATAACAAGCAGAATTATGATTGCTAGTAAATAATCACAGCAATAAACTTTATGGCCATATTTCTCACTGGTAGACTATCATTGCTATTTTTATGAAAAATGTATTTTTCTTTCAATGTGGTTTAAATATTTTAGATTTTTTCATAAAATTGTCTATACTTCAAAGTGGAATTTTATGGTTAATAAATTTGAAACTGTGGCGTCTTTAATCACTCTTCTCAAGAGTCTGTAGTATTTTAGATTGACGAATACTGTCTTCACAAGTGTGGTGCTATGTGGTAATTTCTGCTAAATGTGGAATATTTTCACTTCCAATTTTTAAAATATTGAAACAAGTGACTATTCCATAACAAATATTTTCATGACTAATGTCTTTTTCCTCCTCTCATAGGCACCTTTCTTTGGCAAACATTTTATGTAAGCCAAACTTATCAAGAAAGTTTTCTCCATTTGTGTTCCTACAAAATTTTACTTACTAAATTTAGATGCTGCAAAATCATATGACTTCTCAATTTCATTCTATTCCAGGACAGAACAAATTTAGGCCACTATGAATAGGAATTTTATCAATGATTCTATCAACAGATAGGTATCAAAATCAAATCCTGTGCATGGTTTGCATGTTTATCCTCAACTTGTTCATTTATTCCCTTGCTTTTGTAGGGATCAATTTAAATGTTTTTCTTTAAATTGGTCAGAAACACCATTTCTGTAACTGAAATGCTTTAAAAGCTTCAAAAGCTGTTACTTTTGCTTCATTTCATAACTGTTTTTTATCAGTGTCACTGAGCATAGTCTACAGTCAATAAAATTTACCAATTCTAAGGGAAGGTTACGATACATGTTGACAAATGGGTGCAGTGATACATATAACCACTACCATAATCAAAACATAAAATATTTTCTTTGTTGCCAAAACCTCCTTTTGGCCCTTTGGAGTCAATTTATTACTCTCCTTTTTGGCCCCTGACAATCACTGAAATTCTGCCACCATACATTTGTCTTTTCTAGAATTTCATATAAATAAAACCACACACTATGTAATCTTTAATATCTGGCTTCCTTCACTTAACACAATATTTCTGAGATTTAAAAGATTCTTATCTGTCTATAGAAAACCCAAAAGGCTCCACCCCAAGGTTGTTAGAACTCATACAGAAATTTGGCAGTGTGGCAGGATACAATGAGACTGAAAGAGAAATTAAGGAGTCAATCCCCTTTAAAATTGCACCCAAAAGCATAAGATGCCTAGGAATAAACCTAACCAAAGACGTAAAGGATCTATACCCTAAAAATTACAGAATGCTACTGAAAGAAATTGAGGAAGACACAGAGATAGAAAAATATTTCATGCTCATGGATTGGATTAATTAATTTGTGAATATTAATTAATATTAATAATATTAATATTATTAATAATTATTAATAATATTAATATTGTGAAATATTAATATTAATATTGTGAAAATGTCTATGCTACCCAGAGCAATGTACACATTCAGTGCAACCCCTATCAAAATACAATAGACTTTCTTCACAGAATTGGAACAAATAATCTTAAGATTTGTGTGGAATCAGAAAAGACCCTGAATAGTCAAAGGAATATTGAAAAAGAAAACCAGAGCTGGGGATATCACAATGCCAGATTTCAAGTTGCACTACAAAGCTGTGATCATCAAAACAGTGTGGTACTGGCACAAAAACAGACTCATAGATCAATGGAACAGAATAGAGAACCCAGAAATGTGCCCTCAACTCTGTGATCAACTAATATTCAACAAAGTAGGAAAGAATATCCACTGGATAAAGGACAGTCTCTTCAGTAAATGGTGCTGGGAAAACTGGACAGCCAAGTGCAGAAGAATGAAACAAGACCATTCTCTTACACCATACACAAAGATAAATTCAAAATGGTTGAAAGATCTAAATGTGAGACAGGAATCCATCAAAATTCTAGAGGAAAACACAGGCAACAACCTTTTTGAACTTGGCCACAGTCACATCTTGCAAGATACATCTATGAAGGCGAAGGAAACAAAAGCAAAAATAAACTATTGGGACTTAATCAGGATAAAAGCTTCTGCACAGCCAAAGAAATAGTCAACAAAACTAAAAGACAACCTACAGAATGGGAGAAGATATTTGCAAATGATATATCAGATAAAGGGCTAGTATCCAAGACCTATAAAGAACTTATCAAACTCAACACCCAAGAAACAAAAAATCCAATCATGAAATGGGCAGAAGACATGAACAGAAATTTCTCCAAAGAATACATGTACATGGCCAACAAGCACATGAGAAAATGCTCCACATCACTTGCCATCAGGGAAATACAAATCAAAACCACAATGAGATACCACCTCACACCAGTGAGAATGGGGAAAATTAACAAGACAGGAAACCACAAATGTTGGCGAGGATGTGGAGAAAGGGGAACCTTCTTGCACAGTTGGTGGGAATGCAAATTCGTGCAGCCACTCTGGTAAAGTGTGGATGTTCCTCAAAAAGTTAAAAATAGAGTTACCCTACAACCCAGCAATTGCTCTACTGGGGATTTACCACAAAGATATAGAGGTAGTGAAATGCTGGGACACCTGCACCTCAATGTTCATAGTAGCAATATTCATGATAGCCACACTGTGGAAGGAGCTACGATGTCCTCCAACAGATGAATGAATAAAGAAGATGTGGTCTATATATACAATGGAATATTACTCAGCCATCAGAAAGGACAAATACCCACCATTTGCCTCAACGTGGATAGAACTGGAGGGTATTATATTGAGTGAAGTAAGTCAATCAGAGAAGGATAATCATCATATGGTTTCACTCATACAGGGAATATAAGAAATAGTGAAAGAGATTATAAGATTATAAGGGAAAGGAGGATACTGAGTGGGAAAAATTAAAGAGGGAGACAAACCATGGAAGACTCCTAACTCTGGGAAACAAAGGGTTGTGGAAGGGGAGGTGAGCAGGGGGTTGGGGTAACTGAGTGATGGACACTGAGGAGGGCACTTGATGGGAGGAGCATTGGGTTTTATACTATATGTTGTCAAATCCATCTTCAATAAAAAGAAATGAAAAAAAGATTCTTATCTGTATCTTATTGTCTCTATTTTTGTTTCTTTGTATGAATATGATTTTTCTTTTCTCTGGCTTCCTTTAAGATTTCATTATAATGCACCTCAGTGTGATTTTATTCATGTTTATTCTGCTGGAGGTTGATTGCGCTTCTCAGATCTATGGAATTTCACTTTTCATCAAATTATAAAATCTTTTCCCACTATATCTTTAAATATATTTCCAACTGCTGCCTTTTCTGGGACTATAATTATAGGTATGTTGGCCAATTGATGCTGTCCAATATGCCATTGATATACTACTTTTCAGCATTTTTTCTCTATTCTTTACTTTGAATAGTTTCTATTACTTCTTCTTTTTTTCTTGGCTTATTTATTTTGTTTTGTTTTTGTCTTCTGCAGTGTACACTCTGCCATTAACCCTTCCAGGGGGCAGAATTTTTTATTTCAAATACTGTATTTTTCATCTCTAAATCCTCCATTGTCATGTTTTTTAGGTTTTTCTCTTTTTTTTAAGATTTTATTTATTCATGAGAGACACAGAGAGAGAGGCAGAGACATAGGCAGAGGGAGAAGCAGGTTCCCTGTGGGAAACCCAATGCAGGACTCGATCCTAGGACCCCAGAATCACACCCTGAGCCAAAGGCAGTTGCTCAACCATTGAGCCCCCAGGCATCCCGGTTTTTCATTTCTTTCCACGTTATGCTTGCAACTTTCCTTTTCACACTAGAAATAACTAACATTCTTGTCTGGTAATTCTATCATGAATTTCTGAGTCAGTTTCTGTTTAATTTGTCTTATATTTCTAGGTCATATTTTCTTATTTTATTGAATGCCTGGTAATTTTCATTTGGAGGCTGGACATTGTTCATTTGAACATTTATGGTTATTGAATTTTGTTGTATTCTTTGAAGATGTTGGATTTTATTTGGGCACATAGTTAAATTACATGCAATCAGTGTGATCCCTTTGAGGTTTGCTTGTATTCTTTGTTAGACTGGCTCCAGAATAGGTTTTAGCATAAGGCTAATTTAGTCCTAAAGTTAAGGGAAACCATTTTGATATCTCTACATATTGCCTTATGTATTACAAGGTCTCTCTACTCTTGCTAGTAAGAATGTAAACTATTCCCAGTCCTGTGTGAACCACTTGAATTATTTAACCTACTGGTTACCAATGGTTAGTTCCCCACCCTTCTGGAGTTTCACCTCATGCATATAAAATAAGTAAGACAAAGGTTCAAAGAAACTCCTATAAAGATAGAACTCTTTGTGCAAAAACTTCATCTCAAACATTCTGACCCACAAATTCTAGTCACTTGAGTCTCCCCAAACTCTGATTACTTTATCTTCAACTCAGAAAACTACTGGATTCTATTTGGATTCTCTCTCTCTATGCTGAATCCTGGAAATTGCTTCATATTTGTAAATTGAAGCAACTGTAGATCTCATTTTTCTCTTATTTGTTTCTTGCCAGGATCAGAGGCTTTAGTATCTGTTGTCCAGTGTCCAAAAACATTGTCTCATATATATGTCTTTTTGGTTTTCTTTTATTTTTGATCAAAGGACAATTCATATAATAGTTACTTCTTCATACATGGGCACAGAGGTCCATTTACTGAATATTTTGGTTAATGAATTCTAACTGATTAGAAAAAATAGAATAAAATTTCAGAAACTATTTACAAAATAGTTCAGTATTACTGTAGAATAATCATCTTAAAAATTTCTAAAGTATGGTTGATAATGGGCACCAAAAAAGAAATTTTGATTACAAAATTTTGAACTGCCATGCTAAGGTTTTTTTCCCTTTGTCATCAATATCAGCTATATTTCAAAAACTTTGTATTTCATGTAACTGTTCATTTACCTGTATTTCATCCTGTGTTTATATAAAGGTATTATGTTTTGAGAAAAATAGCTTAAATTTCCATTGATAGAATATTGAGCCTGCATTTTTAAATTTTAAATAAAGTTTTCTTGAAATCATAATTATATTTTGTTAAGTTATTTATAAAATTTAAGGAGTTTATGGTCTCCATAACTAATGCCAAATACATTTCTGCTCTTCCAGATTAAGATATGCTCCACTAACATCTAAATTTACATATTAATGCAAAATCAAATGATTCAATTATCAGTGTTATATTTTCACTGTAATTTACAATAGCAACTACAATAATGCGGTGTTTCATTTTTGGCAAATTTATTTCTAAAAGCTCTACTTTGATTCCATAAATTGAATGAAAAATATCAAACCATTATTAGAATTAACTGATTTCATGTATAAAACATCTAAGGATGCTGTTATCATTGAGCCAAAAGTATTCTTCCAGTGAACTCAACACGTAACAACTATTACCTCACTTTGGAGCTTGAAAAGAACACTTCAAATTGAAAGTTTATTTTAAACATGTAGATGCATGGTCTTTTTATCTAAATAAAAAGTCATGCTTCATAAAGTGATACTTAAACGCACATTCTGCAACTATACTTGTTAAACAGCCTCCTTTGGCCTTAGTTTTTATTTTTGCTTTGTTTTTCTTTTAATAATACTAACTTTTAAAGTGGGCTTTGCTACTCATTCAGCAGCATTATGTCTTCAGGGTTCATGTCAGTCATGATATCACTATGTCCTCATGATGAATGATGAATATTGACAAACATTTTGTGTAAGTTATATGGTTATTATCAACTTTCTTAGGAAACAGCAATTAAGCACTACATTTTTAAACATGCACATTTGTTTCTGAACACCTTTCAGCTAATAGTATTGATAGCAAAATTAAAATATGTAACTAACCACAAAATAAATAGTTGTGGAGTTGCAACATTCAATAATTGATGAAACCTCTATAGAAGAAACACTCAGAGTAAATGCTACATGCAGGACTACTTTTTCTCTATTTCTTGAATATATTTTATCCATCCCTAACATTTTATTTCCCACATTTTCCCTAATTCTACCTTCGGGTGGCTTGGTGCTTTCATGCATGTCACAAGCTGTCACTACAGCACACTTGCCTGGTTTACCAGGTGGCAGCAATGTTGAATATTTCTCCCTCCACCTTCCAGGCTGGAATTTTAGGTGTCCTTTATGCCTGGTGTCTGTTATTTCAACACTCCATCCAGATACCACTTGTTTCAGATTTCTCATTTTTCAGAAGTCAAATTGGTCCCACACCCTGTTTTGGTAAATAAAGTTTTACTGAACTACAGCTGTGTTCATTGCACACTGGTTATGGCTGCTTCCTTGATACAATAGAAGAATTAAACAGCTGCAACCCAAAGCCTTACATATTTACTATCCTACATTGTAAAGAAAAACTTTGTTGACCTCTGGTTTAAAACAAGGAGGTACATAGACTAAATGTTACTTTGTAAAAAATTACCTTGGCATCACTTTAGAGAATAAATGAAGAAAACAAGAGTGGATGTGGGTAGACCACTTTGTAGGATATAGAAATGATCCAGAAGAAAGGCTATGGAAGCCTTATTTGGGACAGTGGCCATGGAAACAAAAGTAAGTGGATAGATGAATGAAATGTTTAAGGGACATGACAAACAGGATGGGATAATGGGTTGGATGCAGACAGTAATGAAAAGAACAACATGAAAATAATTCCTAGATTCCTGTCTAGCAAAACTGGAAGGATAAGGATGCCATCTACTTGGATCAAGAAACCTGGAAAAGGCTGAGGTTTGGGGAAAGAATAATGACAATGGCTTTGGACATGTCGACTAGTTGTGCCTTTGTGATATCAAAGGAAGATGCTGAGCTAGCACTTTAATAAACATTTGGAACTCAAATCTGAGGTCTGAACTGAAGATACACAATTTTGGAGTTATTCTTGTAGAGATGACTATGAAGCTATGGTCTGGGACAAACGATAAGTAAAATGATATGAAGCATTTATTGAATGCTTATGGTATACTTATGATAATGTATATGTTATTTCATATAATTTCAAAACCACCTTGTGAATCTTTCATTTTCTTTATTTTACAGATGAGAAAACTGAAGTAAAGAGGGTTGAAATAACTTACTCATATTGTACACTTAGAAGAAGAATATATAGTGTGAAAAGGATTTACGTAGAGAATGATGGGCTCAAAAAGCAGAGATTCTACATTTAATGTTGCATCCAGGGGTGTTAGGAATGGCTCCAACAGTCCATTTCATTGGCTAAAACATGGACAAAAAGCTGGTTCTTGGTGAATGATTAAGAAATGTCAGACATTCTTTGGTTTAATGAAGAGGAAGGAATTCAAAGACATAGGGAGACTGTTAGAATGTATTTGTCCTTTACAACCTACTCATCTACACTGGGAAAGTCCAGAAGACACACCTTTCACCATGACTGTGAGAAATACATTTGTGAGGGAGAGGGAGAGGAATATTAATTCAGGCCCTGGAATTCCTGAAGTGCCTTGTGATTGCTCATTTTTGTATACCATAACTTACAATGAGAATTTTGGTCACTGAATTGGGAAGCCTAAATACAGTGGGAGTAATTGGATCCTAGGTGGTGGCGGCAAGGGGCAGCATTGAATTGCCTAAGACAAGGTAGGTATTCTTGTCATAATGGACGGGAGAGTCTAAGTAACTGGTTTGATAGAATAGTGGAATGGCCTTTAGAAGATCAGTTTCAGTGCAAGCCAGGTAGTAATATCTTGTAGGACTGGGGCAAGTTTCTTTAAAAGGATATATATGCTGTATATCATCATCCAATATATGGTACTGTTTCTCTCATATCCAGGATTCACGCGTTCACAAATCAAGGGGTGGACATGGGAGTCTCACCACTCAATATTACACTTAGTCACCCACTGGCAACATTATTCCTTTCTGTGCCTGAGACCTTATACTCTGCTAGCTTGAAGGTCTTAGTTCCAAAGGGAAGAAAGCTTCTACCAGGAGACACAACAATTATTCCATTGAATTGGAAGTTAAAACTTCTGCCTTGCCACTTTGGATTCCTCCTGCCTCTGAATCAATCTATAGGCAAAGAAAGGAATTACTGTGCTGGTTGGGATGATTAATTCTGGTTATCAAGGAAAATTGGCCTGCTACTCCACAATGGAAGTAAGGAAGAGAATGTGTGGAGTACAACGAGATCCCTTAGGGCATACCTTAGTACCATTATGCCCTGTGATTAAGGTCAATGGCAACTACAACAACTTAATTTATGCAGTACTACTAATTCAAGAATGAAGGTTTGAATCATTCCACAAGGTAAAGTACCATAACCAGCTGAGTTGCTTCCTGAAGGCATTGGGAATACAGAATGGGTAATAGAAGGTAGTTATAAATACCATCTATGGCCACAAGGAGTAAAATTGTCAGAGGAGTTTCCTGCTTATTTTATTATGAATATACTTGTATGTAGGTATCTTTGTTTTCCTCCACCCCCTTCTCCGTTATCATGTAACATAAGATACATTGGCTTTAAATCATAGTATTTAACTATTGTTAATTTTATATAATAGTATTTAAGTTATGGGATTTGAGAAGAGTAAACATCACTCAAAACTCTAGCTATTCTCCTGGTGGAATGCTTAGTGTGTTTTCAGTTGTACTCAGGAAGTTGTATCATGTTAGGCAGAACTATAACCTTGTTATTGTCTGTAAATGGAGATTAAGTATGGTTTAAGGAGATGTGTATGATGCTATGTTGACAAGAGGTGGACTTCCGATGGTTAATTTTTATTGTCAATTTGACTGAGCCACAGAGTCCAGTTGAACATTTGGTTTAACTATTTGGTTAAACATTATTTAGTTAAACATTATTCTGGTATGTCTGTGAGAGTGTTTCTGGATGACCTACCACTTGAGTCAGTAGGCTGAGTGTAAAGGAAACCGCCTTCCTCAGTGTGGATGGGCCTCATTCAGTAGGCTGAAGGCCTGAATAAGGGAGAATGCTCTCTCTCTGATTGACAGTCTTCAGGCTGGGACATCAATCTTCTTTTGTCTTTGGCCTCGGAGTAGAACTTAAACTACTGATTTTCCTAGTTCTCAGGTCTTAGAACTTGGCCTGGAACAATGCTATCTACTCTTTTGGGTCTGTAGCTTGCCAGCTGCAGGTTTTGGAATCCTCAGCCTTCGCTACAACTGCATGAACTACTGCCTTTAATATGTATTTATTTATTTATATTTATATTTATATTTATATTTGTTATTGCTAGTTATATAGATTATGTCTCTCTGAGGGTCCAGACTAATACAGATAGTGAAAAACCCAGGTGAACTTGGAACATCTTGTGATATCAGAAACTAAGAAAGTACTCCCAGAAAGACAGAACCAAGTCAATGGAACATAGGAGTCAGCCCGAAAGAGCTCCAAATGACCAGAGCTAGAATAATTTGAGCAACAAAATAACAGGAAGAAAAAGGACAGTTCCTTATTACAAATAATTCCCAAATAATAACTTCTAAGGAGTAAGGAAAATAGAAAATCAGTATTGGAACACCAGAGTAATAATTTTTGCAAGTAAGATCTACCATTGGCTGTTAAAATTAGTGGACAAAAGTTTGAGGAGAAACAGGATATTTGCATAATTGCAAACTATTTTTCCAACATATATACATATATTAACTCCAAAGGGAAACATGGTAACATCACATTGGAAAGCTCCTTAATCAAATGATCAAGGTTAACCTCACCAATAATAAGACATATTGACCTTATGTACCACAGATCTGAAGCACTAAGCAACTGCATCACTGCTGTGATAATTTTGTTCAAAACGCACATCCTCACTTTAATTGTGAGGAAACATCAGAGAATACCAAGCCGAAAGACATTTTTCAAACTAACTGACCAGTACTCTTCAAAGAATCAAGGTCATAAAAGGCATGGAAAAACAGGAACTTAGAGATGTGAGAAGACTGAGGCACAAAAACTAAATGCAATGGGTCAATCATAGACTGAATCCTAAAATAGAACAAGAAAACTGGTGAACTCCAAAGAGAGTTTGCAGTTTAGTTAACAAAATTGTATTAATTTCTCAGTTTCTGCAACTGTGCTATGGTTATATAAGATATCAACCTCAGGGGAAGCTGGGTGAAGGTCATATGAGAACTTTGTATTATACTTCCAGCTTTTCTCTAAATCTAAAATCATTTCAAAATAAAAAGTTTAATAAAATTGCCTTTTAAAATTTGGCAGCAGAAAGGCCATTGGTGACCACAGTGAGATTGCTACCAAAATAGAGTGGTTCTTACAGGGATTAGAATTAAGAAAATGGGGATGGCTAGATAGAAACAATTTTCAAGACTTTGTTCCTGAAGACTTGAAGAGAAATAGGTGGTAAACTGAAGGACTGAGGTAGCTGGAGTGAGGTAGCTGAATGTTGAAGGCAATGAACAGTTCAAAGATAGCAGTTTGGTAGTTACAGTTTAAGGTTTGTTCATGAGCTGATCTATTTATTTAGGTCCAGCGATGGAGAAAGTTCTCTGTAGAATATATCTAGGGTTGAGATTTAATTAGATTGGTAAAGTAGAAAGGCAAGATTTTTAAGGCAGGTTGAAAGGTAGAAGGCCAAATGAATTTAAGTGTTACTGTTTTCAAGATGGATGTAGGAGTGAAGAAAGGAAAAAAAATGAATTAAAAGAAATGATAAAAATATATGATGAAATAAAGAGTCTTAGGTGTGCGGGTCGACAATTCTATGGCATATGGGTCTGATGTAACACTCTCTGGCGGAGATTGGTTTAGGATTTTTTTTCCCCAGGTCTGCTAAGACAGTAACAGATGGTCATCTGCTCTCCAGGTTCCTATTATTTCCTTTTTTATTCTTTATCTCTATCTGTGTATGTCTGAAAAACAAAACAAAACAAAAACCCTCTTTCTTTGGAGTTCCATAGAGGAGTGAAAATACACTAGTATATTTAATCCATTATTATTACCTGAAAATAGTGCCCTTCCTCCATTTTAACCCCATAAATAAGGCTTATTATTCTCTTGTTTCTCTTTTTTGCTGACTTTCTCTAGTGATTTGTGCCCTTTTGTAATTGATTTCATCCATTTATTTAAATGTTTATATATATTTTTTGAATTAATATTTTGTTGATAATATGTTTATATATATATTTTCTGAATTCATATTTTGTTGACCTCTATCACTGTATATACTAGGGTCCAAATTAGGGATACTTTTCCCCCAGAATGAAACTGCATTTGCTTCCTTGAGAACTAGGAGTAGACCAAGATAAAAACTCTTTGAACCCATCAAATACATATCCCCAACTTTAGTGAAGACCTTAGGCTTTCTTGTCATTTGACCCATGGATTTCTCCCTGTTTGTGTTACTTACTCTATATTAAATTTTAGCTTATTTCTTTTTTTCTCCTATTCCCTTACATTCTAGCAAGCCTAATAATGTATTAAAATAGTCTGTTTAAATGTATACAGAACCTATTATATTTCAAGGGAGGTCTGGTCTAGTGTGTATCCTGAGATACCTGGGGATAGGAAATGTGGTGAAACTTTGTTCTTACCTGTGAAAAAAGAACAGGAAGGTCATATGCTTTAACAGAAAGAACGTGGGCTTTGATAGCACAGTCAGATCAGAATTCAAATCTTGGTTTTATTGCTTACTGGTGGAAAGACCTTCAACAAGACACCTAACACTTAACACTTGTTAAGCCTCAATTTATTAATGAACAAGATGAGGAAACTTCATTACAGAGTTGTATAAGGACTAGACATAATATATAAAAACTTAGCAAACGATCTTCTCCTGTACTTGACTTTCTAACACACCTTATCTCAGTGAATAGTATCAAATGTGTGTGTGTGTGAAGCTCATCCGGGTGCTAACAGCTGAGTGTACAATAACAATGCATTCTTCTTAAAGAGTGTTCAATTCTGGAAACATGCATAGTTCTATTTATTCTTGTGGTTTGATTAGTTTTGCTTTAGTAGAACTCAAGTGAAAGAAAACTCATAATTACAGATGCAGTTGGAATAAAAAAAAACCCAGACAGGTTAAAACTCTAAGCAGATAGCAAATTTTCCTTTCAGTTTTGGTACATTCTAGTATTAGTGTGCCACCAAACAATAATCGGTCTCAACATTTTAGGAGAATGGTTAATTAGAAGTTCAAAATCAACTTTCAAAGACCCCCATGTACAAGTTTGGCCTGGCTCTGATGCAAGCAAGGTTTGGTGGGGTTAATAGTGGGAAAATGTTTAATGCTGCTTTTCTTCAATGAAGGTCTGCCTGGCCCAGGGCTGCAACGTCAAGGCCTCTGTCTAAGCCAAAAAAATCTATGACAAATAGCAGCTCACACCTGACAACAGTCAAGGTTTAAACTCAACAGGGCAGGGATTTGAAATTCTGCCAATCCTTGCATTTTTCTGTGATTAGATGTATTTTGCAAGTTTACAAGGGGCTCCAAAGTAGTTTCATAGCTCCATGGCTCCTTGTAATTTGGCACTGCCCTCATAGAACTGACTAAACCTCATTTAACCAGAACTTCCCAAACTCCAAATCTTCAGTTAAATTGATTTTTTTCTAAACATGTCATTTTTTGAAGAAATGGAAAAAGTATACACAAAAACGGTAAAATGAATGAATTTGTGAGATAGAATGACATATTGGCTAAGACTATAGACTAAAGCTAGACTGCTTGATTTATGATGTTGCCTTTACCCACTTGTTAACTATATAACTTTGGGGAAGTTAATTGACCTAGCTATGCCTCAGTTTACTTGGTGTAAAATGGAAATGAAAATAGTACCTACTCCATAGGGCTGTTAAGATAAAATAAGTTAATTTATATTAATATGAATGCTTAGAACAGTGCCTGGCACACTGAAAGCACTCAGTAATTGTTACTTTATTATTTGCTAGCAGTTTACAGGGTTTGCATTGTGTGCATAATTTAATCTAATATCCCCCAATAACTTCACTGTAGTAAGAAAATTGGTATTTAGTATAATGTTGCCTTCCCTCCTAACTTCAAGCATTTAATCAGCAGAAGTTCTTATTCTTCTCCTTTTTTAGGTAAACTCTACGCCTGACATGGGGCTCAAACTCACAACTCCATGATCAAGAGTCTCATGCTCTACTGACTGAGCCAGCCAGGCACCCCAATTTTCTTCTTCAGTATAATATTTTTCATCTTTCTCTTCAAACCTTTTTTACCTGCACTGTTCCCTATCACAGGTGACAACATCATCTACTCAGTTGTCTAAATCTGAAACCTAGAAATTGTTAATCCTCCCCATGACAATTAATTAACATACCAAGTCAATTCTACTTCTAAATTAAACTGCTCACATCTGACAATAAGCCATACTAACTCTCTGGTCCCTACTGCAAACGTAGTAATCTTTCGAAATGCAGATTTGACCAAGTTCTTTCTCTGACTGAAATGGATCCCCCAAATCCTTATGAGTTAAAACTTCCTTTCCAATATTGTGGGTATCTCTTATTCTTCTCCCCTGGATCTCAATAGGATGGTGATGGAGGAGAGAGGAAAAGAGAAAGAGATAAGAAGAAAAAAAAAGGTAGAAAAGCAAAATAAAATAAGGAACAAAAAGAAGAAAATGGAGTGTAGTTTAGGATTTGGGTGCGGAGTCAAGAAGCTAGTAAAGCTTTTAAGATGATTTGTGCAGTGCATGTTGCAATCTGGGGAACAACTCTAATCGTTGTGCATAGCCCCATGAGGTCAATATATTGGACAGTTCCCTCACAAGAGATGTAAACAAATTCCTTTTTTTTTTTTTAAGATTTTATTTATTTATTCATGAGAGACACAGAGAGGCAGAGAGGCAGAGACACAGGCAGAGGGAAAAGCAGGCTCCGTGCAGGGATCCTAGTGCGGGACTTGATCCCGAGACTCCAAGATCATGTCCTGGGCCAAAGGCAAGTGCTAAACCACTGAGCCACCCAGGGATTTCCTCAGATTCCTTTCAGTTTAGAAACAATCTGGATTTTCTCCTGATTTGTCTGATGCGAATGTCTCTTCTCCTTGATAAGGGAGTAGATAAAAGGTATTAGGCTGATAAGAGGAGATGGCTGCGAATGGCATTTCCCTTAAAGGAAAACAATGGTTGTTTCTTTAGAACAAGTCTTACCTTACTTTAAGAGCTTTGTTTCATTAATTACTATCTAGATCTCTTAAATGCCAAGAGAACTGAATAGCACTCCTTCGATTATCCACTTGGTACATCAAAAGTGTTTGTATTTTGGGACACCTGGGTGGCTCAGCAGTTGAGCAACTGTCTTTTGCTCAGGGCATGATCCCAGGTCCGGGTATTGAGACCTGCATAGGGCTTCCTGCGATGAACCTACTTCTCCCTCTATGTCTCTGCCTCTCTGTGTGTGTGTCTCATGAATGAATTTTTTAAAAAAAAATCTTAAAAAAAAAAGTGTATTTTACCAGCTAGTTATCTCCATTGGAAATAGAGTAGAAATGAAGTCAACAAAATTAGCTTGCCTTTGGTTTGCTTGTAAAATCATTTGTTACTTCTTATTTCATTGTGGTACTTGAACCAGTGGATACTGACTACCTAAGTTAATTATCTGGTTACATGGTATATTCTCCTGGAATGAGAAAATCATATCCATCTTCATACTGGCCTCAGAAACTGGATTAATTCAGAGGATCCCAAATTCATTTCTCATTGCCCTAAATAACTCTGCGTGTGTGTGTGTGTGTGTGTGTGTTTTAATAAATAGAGATCTAGCTATCCTGACAAATTTTATATGCAGAAAACATAGATGTTGTTTGACAAAAACATAAATGACAAATACTGTCCCTTCCTTATTCTGGCCTATGTAACCATTTTGCTGTGATTGGCATGATAAGAAATTTTAAGACACCAATCCACTAAACAAGAGAAGAACCCCTAGAGTGGGGAAAAGATGAGAATGGAGGTGAAGGGGGAAAATACTAGCCAGTTTTTCTTATGATCCTGCTTCTTATTTCCCATTTTGTTGCCACAGTAGATCCAACTTTGTAAAGTAGTATGGTGATATGCCATACCATTCTTGAAATTTCTCAGAAAAATTAACTGGCTTACTTCTCATCATGGCTTGTGAGTGGCAGAGAGGATTATATTGGAGTTTCTGTCATTTTTAAATCCTCTACACTAGTGTTTTTCAACTTATCAGCTACAAACCACTGGAGGATTGCAGCAAAATTTTTAAAGAATCCTCAAATCTTTGTGTACATATATATTTTTCTTGATCCGCAAATCAAAAGATACTATGATTATCACTATTATCATGCAGGAGGTCTACAAAATTGGTTGACACTTAAAAGGAGTACTCTTCTTACTAAAAATTTAAATAAATAAAAGGAAACCATGGCTCTATACTTGTGGTTTTCATATTTTGGGGTTTCACAGATCAATATCAATATCATTCATTATATGTTTTAGAGCTTAAAATTACAGTCTTCGAACTACATGAATTTAGTTTTATGGAAAACTCACTTCATGGTTCCTCCCTTCAAAATCAGTGAAAATGTTATGGGCAAGGACTGGTGTGAAAAATGGCATTTGGAAACCTTCTTTCTCACCTTGTAATGCAAAAGAAGGCATGAAGAATGCAAAAGACTCTGTAAATTGTTGCGATAGGTTTTCAGAAAGGAAACATACATATGTGGATCATTTATCCTTCTCTGGGCTGACTTACCTGGCATCACTTGGTGATTACAGCCACCAGCTGACAATTAGTTTCATCTCTGAGAATTGCCACTTCAAAGATTAGTGATGGAAATGGTATCTCACAAGTAATTCACGTTCTTTCTAAGTTAGAAATGATTCATCATTATGGGGTATGGAAGATAGAAGAAAAGAGCTCTTGTATATTTTTTCCCATTCTTTTTAATCTCTTGTCTGCATGGGTTAACCAAGGAGTATAATTACCTTAGATAGTTAAAAACAAAAACAAAAACAAAACAAAACAAAAAACAACCTGGGCTAAGAAAAAAGTGTGGCAAATACTGACAGATCAGCTGATTCATTCATTCAGTAAACTTTGGCACAATGCCTACTATGTGCCAGACACCATGCAAAGGATTCAGTGATTAAAACCAACATCAGCAAAAACAATCCCTACTATGAAAACACACAGGAAATGTACTAAATCTAGAGTAACAGTGAAGGGATACATGACTTCCCAAAAGAGATAACATCTGAGCTAAGTCTAGAAAACTTAAAGAGGGATGAAGCAAAACACTTGTCAGCAGAGTGAACTGCATGCGCAAACAAAGCTTCTTGACCATCTCTTTTGTCATCTCAAAAATGGTTGATCTTCATATACATCCACCATCTTGAGAGTTAGGAGGGTTCTTTATTACCTGTCAGGAGGAATGGTTGCCCTGCTGTGTCACCTTGTAAGGTCTTTTCTTCTCAGTTAAATGAGTAACATAAAGAAGGACAGGACAACCAGGATGGTCGTGCTGCCAAATATTCTCATACATGTGGCCAGGCAAAGGGCCAATGCTAATCACAGCCTCCAGCACCTGCATATCCTCAGCTGGGGGGCTCAGTTCTCAAAGAAAAATTCACATAAGGCCTGTCAGCACCTTGCTGTCTGCCTCAGGACAAGGCTATCTAGGAACTTGCCTGAATGTTTCCCACATGCTACAAATCCTGCTTCTTAACATTTACATAGTTTTCTGATACTGTAGTCCCAAACTGTAGCACAAAAGAAATCCTTTACAACCTGTACTAGGAGGTAGGCTGAAATTCAAACTCTTCCCAAAGTTAAAAGGAGGCACCTGTGTGATGCTCAGAGACATATGTGAGGAGGATTTCTTAAACAAAGGCTACCTTAAAGGCAACCTGTGTAGTTGCAAAGGACACCCATGCACAGAAGAGTCCCCATGCTTGATTCAATGCTCTGTGGTCACCTTCTTGAATTATGATAATTTTTTAACATGGAAGCATTCATACATTTTCATCTTGCACTGGGATCCACAAATTATGTGGTGAGTCCTGACTACTTTCCCCACCAAAGGGGAAATAGGGATCCCAGTCAAGCACCTGGAGTCCTATAAGAGCACTTGAAATGGAAGAGTAGGTTATAAAACAGAGAAAAATAAGAGTACAATTTTATAGTTTGTAAGGAAATCTAACATTGTTTGCTAACCTAGAAGCCCATAATTTTAATTTATCAAGCTATTATATGGTTTGTTACTCGGAAACACCCACTTTATTTTATTGCCTTATGGACCTTATGCAGCCCCTTTCTGTTTCTGTAGTCTGGAAGAGTGGCCCTAAAGACATACAATTAAATACCCCCAAAAGACACACAATTCACAGAACTACATAAAAATGTACCACATAGTGTCAAAGCAACAGTCTGAAACAACTTTCTTTGTACTGATTTCTACTCTATGTCCCAAATGACAAGAGATCACTCTCATCTTGATTTGTCTTTCCCTTTACCTCAACTCACCATTTAGTTCTTCTCAACCACAACCTTAGTTCTCCCTGTGGTCAGGTTAGTATTAGTCTTTCTTGGCAAATATCTTTTCACATCACTAATATTCTGAGTCTTATCAGGACTGGCTGCATAATTTGCAGGGTTCAGTGCAAAAATAAATGTGGGTCCTTTGTTCAAAACTTAGTAAGAATTTAAAGGCAGCAATAATAAGAGCATTAAACCATGCAGAAGGCCATTCTAAGTGTGAGGCCTATGTGACCACACAGGCTGAACACCCATGAAGCCACCTCTGATTCTCATTGGCCAAAATTGGATCATGTACCCATTCCTTAACTAACCACTGTTAAGTGGGTTGACTAGCCTTAGACTATCAACAGCTTCTCTGGAGCTGGGCATAAATTCATCTTCCCCTGAGTTGCATGGCATCTGGTGGCAAGGACTCATGACTAAAACCAGGCTTCTTTTGAGTGGAAGGTACTACTTCTTTTGAGGAAGGTACTACTGCTGAGTAGCCAACAACAATGCCTACTACATCATATGTCCATGACTAAGGAAGTCCTCTTCAGAAGCTCCCTTTGATGCAAACCAAATTTTTGTTCGCTAGAGCCTTAAAGATCAAATCCTACCTACTTAAATCTGCCTACCCTCAATTCCCAGGCTCACATGCACTTCAAATCTCTCCCTTGCTGCTAACCCTTTCTTTCTTTTTTTTTTTTTAATTTTTTTTTCTTTCTTTTTTGCTAACCCTTTCTACAGGCATCTGCAGGGATGAAAATATGTGATTCTCGTCCTCCTGATGATTATCATCTAAGGAACCAAGATTAACAGACCATAAAACACACAACAAAAACCTCTCAAATAATAGAAAAAAATAATAGAAAAATGCTACTAATTAAAATCCACATGTTATTGCTGAGAGTTTGTGGAAGTATTGGATTTACAAATGCTGGATGCAATCCTCAGTAGTTTAAAAGGAAATGGAATTTTAAATGCAGTAAGTGGTCAGTGCTGGGTACTATGAAATGCATTTTGGAACAGAAGACTAATATTCACAATCCATAGTGGTAGAATTGTTATACAGCAAATTTTGATAGAATGAGCCTTTTTCAAGAGTCAAACAGGTTTGTTTACCTATAGTAGATTACAAAAATCACTTGAAAACATCAGTGGTAAAAGGAAGAAAGCCATGCAGTAGAAAGTCCTTACTAGGAAATTAGATCTAATATAAAAGGCAACAGTACAGTTTCTGAAGATACACACAAACTATGATTTTTCACACCTATGCAAAAATTGAGATCTTTGCTTCAGTTATTCTCTTCCAAACATTCACTCTTCATCTGGCCAAAATCCTGTTCAGTCCTTAAGATCAAGTTCTGGCCCTAACATTGCCAAGAAGCCTTCCTTGAACATTCCTCACTCTATCATCTCTCAACCCAGCTGAAGGGGAATTAAGAAAGAGGATGCTCTTTCTCCATGAGCTCAGTGCTCCTCATGGCCCTGCCCTGGAAGGATCTATTTAAGTGTCTCTCACTCACTGGACTATAACTCTTTGGTGCCAGAAACTACCTTATTCTTCTTCATAACTTCTATGCCTCGATAACTTACCAAGTTATCTTCTATCAACATGTCATAAGTATTCAAGAATATTTATTGAAAGTTATATGATCAGAATATATATAATAATAACTTTTAATAACCTGTGTACAATGGCAAAAGAATGCTCAGAATAAAAGAAAATAATATATATAAAAACTAGATATTTTTATACTATTGATGACCTAAAGGAGGTATTAGAATATGAGAAGGCTGTCAAAGATCACTTCAAGATTCCTCTCCTTGAGATCTAGAATAACATATAATAGAGCCTTTTAATTTACTTTCAGCGGAAATGAGCAGTTACTGTAATGACAGGATTTTGTACCCAAGCTTATAAAATCTTCTCCAGTCTTGCCTTCTTCATCTGTCAGTTCCTTTATCTCAGTCTTTTTTCAGAGGTTTTGGTTCCCCAGTATTTGAATGTTTACATTTATATTCTCTGAAAATCTTTGAAATATGGACTATTTTTTGAAATATGGACTATATGTTTTTCATGTGCTTTCATTTTCAGTCTAAGTTTAATTAGTTGTACCTGATTAGAAATTTAAAAAAAAACTTTAAAGACATACTTTGAATTTCAATGATCTTCTGTAAAGAAATAACAGCATTCATATTCGGTGTTTGGTGGAGAATATCTTCGGCAAGGGGTTCCAGCTGCAAGAACAGTAGATAATAATGAGCAGAATATTATGACTTTATAGTAAGTCTGACAGAAGCCAAAGGAAACCAAAACAACCAAAAAAAAAAAAAAAAGCTTTCTCCAAGAACTAGTTAATATTTTCATAGTAGTTATAATAGTGTAGCCAGTTTTATTTTCTGTTTTGCAGCCATGTAATTGAATTCCAAGGGGCTTTTCTATTGGTCACAAAACTAATCTGTGAAGTCCCTGAAGCAGGTGCATGTCTGTGTATTATTCATTAAAAATCTGAGTTATTTGTGTCATTTTTGTAAGTTCTTCACAAACCAAATTCCATCATGTCTGTATATGCAGCTGGGCCCTGCAAACAGAACCTCAGGGAAGTTGCAGTAGACAGAAACTGAGCAGTCTATTATCCAGACTTTTGGAGTGTTTTTACAATGAACCACCTCACACTTCTGGACACTTCACAAGACAATAGAAAGCCATGAGACACAGCTGCTCTTATTCAATGGCTATTCAATAAATGATAGAGGAAATGTTCAAAAAAGACCAAAGCTAAAATAACTGTGCATTTTTAAGGGGAAGTAACTGTGCATTTTCATTTAACTTCTACTGTATTCATAACTATGCAGATGTCCATGTGGAAGCACAGGACAAATTCCTGTCTTGCAAATCTATCATGATCTTCTGGAATTACACTGATTTTCATGGATAAGCTTAGCAAATGCTGCTTTGCAAGAAATGAGGAGGAACTTTAAATAATTTATGGAGTGTTTTGGCAGAACTAAATCTGATGATGCATCCTGGGAATACCTTGATGATGTAGCTTGGTGTACAGCAGCAGAAACTGTGGAGCCAGACCACTTGCAAACAAAATAGCTGTCTAACTATTGTGACCCAGAAAGCAAGGAAAATAATAGTAACAAAGACATTAACAAAAATAGAGTTTTCTTAGAAAATTTAAAGTTAATAGTCTCAAATTCAAACTGATGGTCAATATGGCATGAAAAGTAACCGATGTCACTAGACATTGTACTGAAACATAAACTCATCTATGTCTCTTTATCTGTAAAAAAAAACCTAAAAACTCAGGAATTCCAAGTTTCCACAGCATATGTGAGTGAATCTTCCCCCCAGGGTCTCTCTGAATTGATTATTCTATACTTCAATCATGGAATCTAAAACAATAGCACCTTTCTTCCAGATGCCATAGGATAACCGACTAGCTTAGGGATATTTATACATGGGTAAATTCACTAAATACAACTTTCAAGAGTGTTTTTCTTAGCTGCCAAAGAAAAATCTTTAAAACATCAAAAGGTTATTTGCAATACAGTTTAGAGAGAGAGAGAGAGAGTCAGTGAAAAGGTTCTATAGTCTCAAATTCTTAAAATTTGTTAAAATCATCTTTTAAAAAGTTGGTATTTCAGAGAGTATCTCCAAGAATATGTTATCCTAGTAACACACTCCTAACTCAGAGGAACTAGTGAATCATAGGCAAAAGGTTACTTGGAAAACTTACTCAAGATTAGGATTGAGTTACCTTGCTTATAAATACTCTTTCCTTTCACTTCGGTCTCAGAGATTAGAGAAAAATTTTAATAGAAATCAGGTAGATTTTACTAATAAAATGTGTTGAAACATCACTCAATATTCAAGTACCTAAGAACAAAAGAATGAGGTGATTTCAGCATATTTAGCTCTTCAAAAGCTTTCCTGGGACATTAGAGTAAAAATGCTAAGAAATTGAAAGGTGCTGGCTACTGGAAAGAAAACTACAGGCAGATCATTAATGTAAAAACCTCACTTCTGGAACTCTCTTGGATTGAGGTTTGTGGGCTATTTTTAAGACCTGGGTTATATAGAATGTAAATATGATTCAGGGTATTGAGGATAAAAAGACAAACAACCCTTAACCTCCAGTTTGGAATTGTCAGTTAGAGATGATAAAGTTGTATCTAGTTATAAAAGCAACCTAGAGAATTAAAGCAATTACACTGATAATTTAAGCTTCCCAAACCATTTCCCTGCATGTTTTAGGTGAACACCATTTAGAGGATTTAAACTTCAATAAATTGCCCCAATTTGCTTCATTTTGAAGGTATACACACAGACAGAGATGAATTCAGAAAGTCCTCAATGTAGGTTCTTTATTTTTTCTTGGGTAGCTTTGCAAGAAGGTAATAGGTAATACTCTGAATTGGCAAGAAGGCAAATGGCCTTTAGAGTCTTGTTTTCATAAAATTAAAATCTTGTATAGAGGGATCACAGAATTGAGTTGTCTTTTCTAGAGTGTCTATTGATTTAATCACTCACAATTAAAAGCCCTAAAAACATTTGAGTGAAGCAGCTATTTAAGAAATATTTATAAGTATTGGTCATTATTAGTAATCTAATAACTAACTAATGAAATAATATTAAATGAATAGTCCTTTTCTTACATTTGGGGCAAAAACTAAGAATATGCAGTAAAGCTGCTATATATTTAGTTCAGCTGATAAGATGTATTGAGGCTAATCAATGTTAGTTATTCAAAGATAAAGACGTAATTTACGCAAATCAGAGTACTTTTGTATATAAAGTTTATGTGAAGATAAAGCAGATGCAGACATAGGAAATATCACACACCTATCATGCTACCATTGCTGAGCAATTCCATCAAGTAATAATAATTATCACAGAGCAATAAGATACACTAGATAATTTTAATACAACCTCTTGACACATGAAGTCCTCATCCAGCCTTATTAGATCTAAAACGTAAATGCAATCATTACTTATAGAACTCCTTTTTACATATTTTCTGACTCAGTGACAGGGAAATTTATTTTTCTATATATTTTACACAAAGTGGCAATACCATATTGATGTAATTCAGATGTTTGCTAAATTTCACATATCATAATTTCTAAGCATACAGCTGTTTTAAAACACCATAAAAATTGTGGCCATCATCATGTTGCAAATAAGTAATTTTCAGATTCTTTAAAATCAGATCATTTAAATAATCAAAAGTCATTGTCGGCTAAATGCATTTATAGAAATAGGCAAGTGTATCCTTGGAGAAGCTCTTGAGTAAGAGTTGTAAAACTTACTCTGTACTCATGAGACATGAAAGTCAACTTTATTATTTTCATATTCAGAACAGAACAGAAAAAAAGCTAGAGATTTTGCAAATAGGTACTGAGGGTAAATGTATACATTAACCAAGCAAAGGATCTACTGGCTATTCTCGTTAGCTTTTATGTTTCCCAAATATACCAAGTATTTTCACACTTTTATGCCTTTATTTATTCTGTATCTTCTAAATCTGATTTTTCTCTATCCTTATTTGAATTGGTGAAACCTTTCTAAATCATCCAAGACCAACACAAACATTGCCTGCTCTGTGAAATCTTTTCTAAAATTCTTTGATAGAGCAAATTGCTTCCACCTTTGTGCTTCCTTTCCATACAAATATTCTTTTTTACTCTACACATTACTGTAGTAAGCCATGTCTATAACTTTCTACTTTGTTTTGAGCCATTTAATGGCAAAGACAGAGCCTGGTATATGGTGAGCATTTAAAAAACTGTTGAGTGAATGAAGGAAAGATTAATTGAAAGAAGCATGAAGAGGTTGCCTTTATTCTGGACTTCAGAGCTAAAGTGGAACAGGGTTTTCTCTTGGTTGCCTGCTACAGTCAGGGCATAGTTTAGGGTTAAAGAGTAGGAAGAACAACAGTGATAATTCATTTTTAAATCAATATAATTGATTGTGATTGAAATTTTAAATGATCTGAACTTTAATTGATTTTTAAATTGATCACTTTAAACTTAGTTATTAATTCCAGTAATATGTATTTATATATATGTATGTATGAATAATTTTGTATAGACTTTCTACACACACAATTATATCATCTGTGAAAAATGAGAGATTTATTTCTCTCCAAACTTTTTAATTTTTTTCTTACCCTATTGCACAGTCTAGTACCACCATTAATGTTAAAATGAAGCAGTAAAAGTGAACGTCTTTGTCTTGTTTTTAATTTCAAAGAAAAATTCCTATATTTCACACTTAGATCTGATGCATACTGTAGGATGTTTATAGATACCCTTTATCAAGCTAATACATTTACCTTTTATTCCCAGTTTGCCAAAAGTAGTTAACATAATTGGGTGTTTAATTTATCCACTGGTTTTTAAGCATCTATTAAAATGGTCATATTTCTTCATTATTCTCTTAATGTAGCAATTAAAATTACTTATTTTGGAATTTTAAAAAAGATTTTATTTATTCATTTGAGAGAGAGAGAGAATGGGGAACATATGGATTAGGGGGGAGAGGCAGAGTAAGAGGGAAAAGCCGACCCCCTCACTGAACAGGGAGCCCAACAAGGGCTTGCTCCCAGGACCTGGAGATCATGACATGAGTGGAAGAAAGATGTTTAACCATCTGAGCCATCCAGGCGCAGTCTTATTTTGGAATGTTAATATATTATGTTCCTGGGTTAAATACGATTTTGTTATAGGTTTTTAAGATTTTGATGAATGGCTAATATTTTGTTTTGTGTTTTAACTGCTATGCTTATGAGTATGATTTTCCTATAATATTCCTTTCTTATAATGTTCTTTTAAGTTTGAGGTACCATATACTCAAAAAATCATCTATGAAGAGTTCTTTCCACTACTCCCCTCCTTTTACTCTAAAACAGTATAAATTATAGAAATCACTGATGAAGCTATATGGGTCTAGTATTTTCTCTTGGTAAATTTGGCATTCAAGATTCAATTTTGTTAATTATAGTGGAATTTAAATTTTCCATTTTTAAAAAAAATTTTTTTTAAATTTTTATTTATTTATGATAGTCACAGAGAGATAGAGAGAGAGGCAGAGACACAGGCAGAGGGAGAAGCAGGCACCATGCACCGGGAGACCGACGTGGGATTCGATCCTGGGTCTCCAGGATCGCGCCCTGGGCCAAAGGCAGGCGCCAAACCGCTGCGCCACCCAGGGATCCCTCATTTTTTTAAAATTTAAATTCAATTAGCTAACATATACAATATCATTAGTTTTAGATGTAGTGTTCAATAATTCACCAGTTGCATGTAACACCCAATGTTCTCCACATGCCCTCCTTAATGTCTATCTATCAATTACCCCATCTGCCCTCCTACCCCTCCTCCAGCAACACTCAGTTTGTTTCCTATAATTAAGAGTCTTCCATGGTTTTTCTTCATCTCTGATGACTTCCCAATCAGTTTTCCCTTCTCAAAATTTTTTTCTTCCTGATTCTGTTTCCGTAAGGTTGTATTTTTTTTAAAGATTTTATTTATTTATTCATGAGACACACAGAGAGAGAGAGAGGCAGAGACATAGGAAGAGGGAGAAGCAGCTCCCCACAAGGAGCCCGATGTGGGACTCGATCCCGGACCCTGGTATCATGCCCTAAGACAAAAACTAATACTCAACAGCTGAGCCACCCAGGCGTCCCAAGGTTGTATTTTTATAAGAAATTTTCCATTTCAGATAAAATTTCTAATTATTTTAAAATAAACATTTTTAATATTCTCTTGTAATCCATACACTAAAATTTGTGGTAAAGTTCCCCTTTTCATTTTGAGTACTAGTAATGCATAACCTTTCTTAGTCAGTCTTGCTAAGCTTCTGTCAGTTTTGTTAATTATTTCAAAGCACTAAACTTGACTTTTAAAAATCGTATGTTTGTTTTTTATTTCATTATTTCTTCTCTTTATATTTATTTTGCTTACTTCATGTTTAATTTATTGCTTTGATTTTTTGACTTCTTCAGTTGTATGCTTCTATCTCTAATTTTAAACTTCATTCTAATATACATTTAAGAGCTTTCTATTTTCCCCAATTCACTTTTATATACATAACACAAATTTTAATGTCTCAGATTTTCACAATCATTCAACTCAAAATATTTTTGAATTTTTATTGTTATTTATTTGGTTCATGAGATACTGTATTTTGAAATTTACAAATAAATGAGACTTTCTAAGTTTTGAATTTCAAATTATATAACTGTTTTTACTTTTGTTTTTATACTTCATTTTATTTTACATCATTGGTATCTTACTTTTATTTTATTTTACCATAGCAAGAACACTTAATACGAGATCTAACCACTTAACAAATTTTTGTGTACATTATTGACTATAAGCATAATGTCATAGAGCAGATCACTAGAGCTTAATCTTGCTTAACTGAAACTTTATGCCCATTGATTAGTAACTCCTCATTTCTATTTCCCTCTAGCCCTTGACAACCACCATTCCACTTTTTGATTCTATGAATTTGATTATTCTAGATACCCCATGTAAGTGGAATCATGCAGTATTTGTCTTTCTGCAACTGGATTATTCCATTTAGCATAATACCTTCAAGGTTCATTCATGTTTCACATATTGCAAAAATTTCTTTCCTTTTAATGGCTGCATAGTATCCCACTGTATGTATACACCACAATTTTTATTCATTCATCTGTCAGTGAACATTTAGCTTGTGTCCACATGTTGTCCTTGGTAAATAGTGCTGCGATGATCATGGGAGTGCTAATATGTCTTCAAGATTTTAATCTCGATTCTTTTGGTTAAATGTTGAAAAGTAAGATTGCTGTATCATAAGGCAGTTCCATATTTAATTTTTTGAGAGTCCTGTATACTGTTTTCCAGAGAAGTTGTACCAGTTTGCATTCCTACCAACAACATGCAAGTTTCCAATGTATCCGCATAATTGCCAACACTCATCTTTGGCATTTTTGATAATTACACTGACATACTGACAGAAGAAAGGTGATATTTCACTGTGGTTCTGACTTGCATTTATTGATTATTAGTGACATTAAGCATTTTCTCATATACTTTGTGGCCACTTTATTCTTTGGAGAAATTTCTGTTCAAGTCCTTAGCCCATCTTTAAATCAGGCTATTACTATAATTTACTACTCAGCTGTTAAGAGTTTTTACATATTTTAGAAATGAACATCTTATCAGATATATGCTTGAAAATATTTTTCTCCACTTCCATAGATTATCTTTTCACTATGTTGATTTTTTTTAAGATTTTACTTATTTATTCATGAGAGACACAGAGAGGCAGAGACATAGGCAGAGGGAGAAGCAGGCTCCCAACGGGGAGCACAGTGTGGGACTCAATCCCAGAATCCCTGGATCATGACTAAAGCCAAAGGCAGATGCTCAACCACTGAGCCACCCAGGTGTCCTACACTCTGTTGATTGTTTCTTTTGCTGTACAGTTTTTAAATTTGATGTAGTCCTACTTGTTTATTCTTGGTTTTATTGCCAGTGCTTTTGATGTCATATTTCTGAAATTACTGCCAAGACCAATGTCATGAAACCTTTCCTGGTTTCTTTTAGGAGTTTTGCAGTTTTGGGTCTTACATTTAAATCTTAATACATCTTGAGTTTGTGTTTGTGTATAATGCAGATATGAGTCCAGGTTCACTCTTTTATAAGTGGATATCCAGTTTTTCCAACACCGTTTGTTCAAGTGACTATCCTTTCTCCATTATGTATTCTTGGGACCCTTGTTGAAGATCAGTTAGTTGACCACATAGTGCTTTCTATTCTGTTTCCCTTAGTCTACAAGTCTGTCTTCATGGCATTGTCATTTTGTTTGAATTACTAAATCTGTGTATTTTGAAATTAGGAGGTATAAAGACTCCATCATTGTTCTTCTTTCTCAAGATTGATTTATTGCAATCTTTTGTAGTTTAATAGGAATTAAAATTTTCTGTTCTATAAAAAATGCCACTGGAATTTTTTTAAAGATCTACTTATTATCTATTCATGAAAGAGAGAGAGAGAGAGAGAGAGAGATAGGCAAAGGGAGAAGCAGGCTCCCCACAGGGAGCCCGATGAGGGACTCGATTCGATTCTGGATCTCAGGATCACATCCTGAGCCAAAGGCAGACGCTTAACCATTGAGCCACCCAGTCCCGCCACTGGATTCTGATGGGGATTGCACAGATTATGTTGATCAGTTTGTGAAGTATGGGCATTTTAACAATATCAGGTATCCATAAACATGGAATGTCTTTCCATTTGCTTGTGTTATGTAACTGATTCTGGTTTAATTCACTGTAGTAAGAGGTTATATTCTGTATGAATTCAATTAGTTGAAATTTATTGGAATTCACTTTATGCTCCCAAATACAGCTTGTTCTTGAAGACACTAAAGGTGTCTTTGAAAGGAATATTACTCTGCAGTTATTGGGTATGGCTTATATATTTCAGTGAGGGCTAGTTTATGAAAGTATCTAAATCTACATACCTTCTTTTTGTTGTCTTCTTCCTCATCAGTTTCTGAGAGAGGTGTGTTAAAATCTGTCATTATGATTGTGGTTATGATTATTTTTTTCAATTTTTGCTTGATATGTTTTGAAGTTATATTATTAGATTTATAACTTTTGAATTTTTTCATCTTCTTAGTTAATAGAATATTATACCAATATTATCTCTATCCATATTTCCTTTTTTGACTTAAAGTCCACTTTATATGATATTAATATAGCTACATGAGCTTTCCTTCAGTTGATTTCTGTAGTTCATTTTTTCTTCACTTTTTAATATTCAAACTTTATCATTATATTATAGAAAGTGTCCCCTTAAACAGCATTTTTTTAATTACAATGTGATCATCTTTGCTTTTCTTGATTAAATAAATGCATTTATATGTCTTTTGTGGAGCTGCACAAGATGATTCTAAAATCTTATATGAAAACATAGAAGGGGTAAATGTAGCCAAGATTATCTTGAAGACAAAAAATAACTGAGGGATTTGTTCTAACAGATATCAAGATTTCTCATAAAACCATAGTCATTAAGACATCTAATAATATCAAGAGGATAGACAAACAGATCTGTGGAATAGAATAGCATCTCCGTGAGTATACAGACAAAGATACTACTGCTGAGTCATAAAGAATAGATGATCTTTTTAGTAAATGGTACAGGATCAACTGTATATCTACATTAAAAATCCCAAAAACCTTGACTTCTACTTCATGCTATATACATATTCAATTCCTGATGGACTGTGTAGCTAAATGTTGAAGTGAAAAATAAAGCTTTAAGGAAGGAATGAGGAGAATATTTGCATGACTTTAGGTATACACAAAGAAAACTTTAAAGGAATACAAAAAGACTAATCATAAAGGAAGTGATAGATTTGTATTACATTAAAAATTACTTTTATTTATCAAAGGACATGATTAAAAGGGTAATTAGTCAAGATATTTCAACACATGAAACCAACAATAGAATCCATAAAGAACTGCTCAAATCAGTAGGAAAAATAACAATCTAAAAGTGGATACAAAGACTTAATAGGTATTCAAAAAATGTTATATACAAATAATCGAAGAGTAGATGAAGATCTGCTTTACTTCACTAGCATTCTGCCAAGACAAAACCAGGATGAGATACCATCACACACCCAAAGAATGTTTAAATTTTTCAAACACTAACAATACCAAGTGTTGGAAGTATATAGAACAACAGAAATAGTCATGGGCTGCCGGTAGGAGTATGAATTGTGATAACCACTATGGAAAACAGTTATTATCTATGACTACTAAACATATGCAAATCTTACAACCCAGCAATACCACTGTTATATATATATAACATATATATATAACTATATATATATAGTCAATAGAAATGTGTGTACAAGTGCATCAAAAAATATATATAAAAAGTCAATAATAACATTGTACATAATGACCCCCTAACTGAAAAATTCCCTATATTCCTTAAAAGTAGAATAAATTAAAAATTAATAAAAAATAAAAGTAGGATAAATAAACTATGGCATTTTCCTATTCTTTTTGTTAAGTGTAGTATTATGTAATAGTACAAATGAATGAGCTACAGCTAGTTGCAATAACATGGATGAATCTCACAAACAGAATATTGAGCAAAATAGGTTATAAACAAAGAGATGTATATTTTATGATTTCATGTATAAAAAGTTAAAAATAGGTAAATTAAAATTTCACACACACAAGAAAAATTTCACATTAGAAAGCATAAAATTGGCTACTTTCAGAAAAGAGAAAGGGAGTACTAATTGGAAAAGGAAATATGGGGCCTCCTGAAGTGATAAGATTATTTTATTTTTTGACTTGGTTGATGGTTATATATGTGCTTGATTTGTAGTATTTCATTGAGTTGTACATTCATACCTTAGTTTTCTGAATATTATACTATACGATTAAAGATATTTAAAAAAGAGAATATGTTTTCTGGCATAAGGGAATAGGGAAACTAAGTCTGAGTCCATATTTTCTCTACTATATTATGGCACATTTAAGGAAAAAAGTGAGATTGTAAGTGTTTCAGCAAAAACAACAAATTATATTCTTAGATACAGACTACAAGTTCACTTACAAACCAAAACAAAAAAAATGAGAGAGGGTTCAGTTGTCAGGACCAAAGATATTACAGAACTTTGGAAGAATATGATGATCAAGACCAAGAGGATAAGGGAAGCAGTTTGCCATATAGACCTGACCTTCCATGCTGATGAACTATTATCAATTCCCTAGTGAGGAGGCGTTGGTAGTTAAAACTCAAGTTCCATTTAAATAATTGTCCTAGAGATGTATGCAATTAGTTGTATATGTTTAATTTGATTGCTTAAGTAAATCTGGTTATAATTTTATCCATATTGTGATTCATGAGTCATTCTCAAAATAATCCCTTTTATTCATTTAAAGTCATTAAAATCCTTGACCAAATAGATTGAAAAAAAAAAGTATATCAGGATTGATTTCATTGATAATCAAGTAACTACACTGATAGACTACTGAGATTATTTAGACTCAGTCTGCCTGCATCCTACCTACATGTGGATGATAAAGGGTGACATCACATAACAATAAAGAAACATCTCTGGTCAAGAGGAGTGATAAAAATCTAACAAGTCTAATGAGAATATCAGGAAAACCAAGAAACAAAGGGTAACAGCAATGGCCATGCAGCCCACATAAGATATTGAAGGAATACTTGAATAAAATAATCACAAGGATGTTAAATCTGAGATTATTACTGAGGTTATTGCTTTATTTATCTAGTTTCATCCAAAGCTATCATGACACTGGGGCACCTGGGTGGCTAAATCAATGGAGTGTCTACTTCTTGGTTTCAACTCAGGTCATGATCTCATGGGTTGTGGGATGAGCCCAGCATCAGGCTCTGTGCTCAGTGAGGAGTCTTTTTGGGGATTCTCACTCTGCCCTTCCTCCTACTCTTTCTCTCTCTAAAATAAATCAACAAATATTTAAAAATAACAGCAAATCTATGACATAAAACATCAGCTAATAAATGGAAGTGGGAAGACTGTGAAGAAGTGTCTCTATTCACTCTTATATCCAAATAGTATTCCATAGTTTCTATGACATTGAACTCTGGTAAATTTGGACTAAATGGCATAATTAAACACCTGTAGCAAGAACTGACTAAATAATTAAAAATGAACTTAAAGGTAAAACAGAGGCATAGTGGCCTATTGGAAAGAGGATAATGAATGAAATTAGTTGGATAATTCACACTATCAATAATTTTAAGACTTGAAGTAAGATTATGGATGTTCAATACAATGAGAAAACATTTCAAACCACAGTTGAGTTAGAGAAATACTAGATATATAGAAAGGTGTTTATGTTAAAATGAAGTTTCAATAACATTGAAGGGATGTTTGCTCAGTCCTTTATGTATAATTCCCTAACACAATGCCCATAATTGAGATATTAATTTTTACAAAGAAGATTTAGTTCATTCTATTTGCCAAAAACCTTGTTTCTCTGTTCCTGTTTTTCAAATAAGCTTAAATTTGATAGTTATACTTGGTGAGTCCTCCTACTTCATTATCTTTGATTCTCAGTTTTCTTCCCCCCCCTTATGTTTTTTAAATTTTCTCTTCTTTAATCTAATTTGCATGTTTTTAAACTACTTTTTCTTTTCTTTCTTTTTTTTTTTTTTTTGGTTTAGTAAAAAGATTTGTACTATACTCTTTTCCAAAGTCAATTTTTCTGTTAAGAATACCTGTTTCACATCATGTAGCAGCGGTGTGCTGGTAAATGTTTAACAGAAATAGCTGTAATTTGTAGCATTTGCTGAATTCCATGCTGTAAATATTCCCACCAAGGCCTATTTCAAGATACCAGTGTGATGTCACTGAACTCAGATTTGAGTAGAGATATATACTACTCAATATTATATAACAATTAGCTCTCACAACCCATTGAGAGCCAGCTCCAACATAACACTGATAGACTATTATTTTGATTATTGATAATCAGGGGAAAACTCTCCTAATAATCATTTGCTTAAAAACTTTTTTTCTTGTATGAGTCTGCCCTTTTCAAAATTTATACACTGTTTTATTATTGTTTTACCCCAAAGCATGGAGCTTAAGTCTTCTATATCTTCCACAGAAATTCCAGTTCCTTATCATATTCCATTCTACTCATGCAACCTCATTACTTACCTTATTCCACTCAAGTAGCCTTTTCTCTGCCAAAAACAAAACAAACCCAAAACAGAGCTACTCACAATTCCAAGAAGTCTTAATGTCTTTTTGTATTTTTACTACAACAGATATTTTCCTTTGATTTTAGCTTTTCAAAATCTTACTCAAAACCAACGTTAAATATTACCTCTATTAAAATATTCCTCCATACTTTAACCTTAGTTAAAAATAACCTTATAACCTATATTACATTCCCAAAGTACTCGGTTTATATTGCTTTTAATGTTATTTGTCTTAGAACTTTTGGGAAAAACATAGATGTCCAATAAAAGACTATTGAATCAATGGACAGATAAATGAATGCCACAACATGCTTGTTTCACCACTGAAAATAAATGCTTTCTTTCTTTTATTGGTAATTGGAATCCTGTAAGGTACCTAGGTTCTCAGCCCATATTCCTTTTAACACCTTCTGGAAAGCCTAAAGATAAACAGTATATAAGATCTACATGATGGAGTTTTGAATTATCCAGATATCTTCTACTTTATTTGGCATTTGCGAAAACAGATAAACAAACAAAACATCCTATACCACTTTGGTTCTGCTTCTCATAAACCTTTGAAGAATATAAGAAATGCAATATCATAGGCCATATCTACAATGGAAAATATCTTCAAATAATATTTTCCAAAGCATTTTTACTCTCTTTATATTATTCACACATTCCTGTTCAGAGCATGGATAGGTTTCAAAGTCTACGAGAGAAACCACGGAAAAACTTATTCTGAATTATCTGAATTATCCTGAATTATCATATATTGTCCCTGTATTCAATTCTCCCTTTCTCTACTCATGAATTCCAAATATTCAAGAGTTTGCAAGCTTTGCCAGATTCACACTAATTCCCCAATGGAGTCAGTCATATATAATGTGAAGGATGAAAAGATGGCAAAACTTCTTTGTTTAAAATCTAAAGCAAACAAATCCCGATGACCAACTTGGACAATACCATCTTAAGAGTTCACCTAAGGAGTGGTTGCCAACACCTATTAGAGTCAATACAAGAGACTCTTTTAGCATCCTTATGAGGCAAAAAGTCACCTCGGGAAGATTATCAACATATATAACCAGTAAGTGTAGCCATTGCTGCTGATATTCAAGTCAGATGAACACAGGTGAGCCTACTCAACAAGAGCATGCAGTTATTACAAAGAAGAGGAGACAGGAGAAAAAGAAACAGAGAGAGGAAGGCAAGAAGGGAAAGAATGAAAGAAAAAGAGAAGGGAGGGAGGGAGGAAGAGGGGGGCCTGGGTGGCTGAATTGGTTAAGTATCTGCCTTTGGCTCCGGTCATAATCCCGGGATCCTGGGATTGAGCTGGAGCACTAGGCTCCCTGCTCAATGGGCAGTCTACTTCTCCCTCTCTCTTGTTCTTCTTAATACTTGGGCTTTCTCTATCTCAAATAAATAAATAAAATCTTAAGAGAGAGAAAGAGAGAGAGAGAAAGAGAGAGAGAAGGTGAGAGAGAAAGAGGAAGGGAAGGAGAAAGGGAGCAGGAAAGAAGGAATGAAAGAAGGAGTAAAGGAAAAACCTTAATACGAGTGAAGGAGATTTAAAAAAGCTATAGTCGATATTTTAATAGCACTGTATGGTGATGGATGGTAGCTACACTTGCAGTGAGCTAGCATTAGACAGCAAGCTGACCCTATGTTACACCCTTGAAACTAATGTTAACATTGTCTACTCAAATGAGAAACATTTTTAAAAAAGAAAAAAACATGTCATAGACTCAAATATAAGGGCTGAACTTTCAGTACTAGAGGCTGTAGCATCATCCCAACAACTTCCATGTTGATAGCAATTTGTTTTTTTCTCTAACAAGCTTAAAACTGTCATTTATTCTGTTTTGACAGGTGGCCTTTTAATGGCCACGGCCATGTTTTCAACTTACTACCCAAGGCTCTTCTTACTATATGTCCTCTTCTTTCTTCTACCTGCCTGAAGTTTTTCAATGTTTTCGTTTAGATTCCATAGGAATGCCAACAGCTTAAGCTTTTCTCACCTCTTGGAAAAATTTCTTTCAGGGGAAGCAACCCAGGGTGCTGCTAATTGGCTTTGCATAACAGTAGGCAAATCTGGCCTTAAAATAACTGTGTCATTGTTTGCTGGCCCGTACAAATGCAGACTACCAAAATGATTTTCCCTGAGAATCTCACAGGTATTTCTATTGCTGATTCTAAAAATGATGTAACTATTCACATAAGGATCTCTGATGCCATTTCAAGCAACCTGACTCTTCTGATTTGGATAGTCACTTCAATTTCTTGCAAATCTCAAGCTGGTGTTTCTGTTTCACTTAATAAGTTCAAAAATATTCATCATACACTGATAGGGCTGATAAATCTAAGTTCTGAACTTTTCCAAGAACAAGAAAAAAATGGACTTCTGGTATGTCTTCAAAATCAGTTGCCTCAAGGAATTTTCTGTACCATGCTCATATTAGCTTTAATCCAATAGTATATTATTTTGACTGACCTTTTGCATATTTCCTAAAAAAATAGCTAAAAGATGTTTTGCTAACTAGATCACTTTCATGAAAAAAGGATTCTTTAAAAAGAAAAATACCTATTTTGAATGCATCATTCAGATAAACTTAATTTTTAAAAAATCAAGTTTTTTTGGTACCCATCTATATATTTATACTAAGATGCAGAGTCAAGAGTTCCTGCTGATTTTATAATTCCTTTGGGTTATGTAATACACATTATTCTGCTGATAATAAGTTATATGAAGCAGCATTTGCCGTATTGACATGGCCTGGCCAAGAACAACAAGGAAAAGAAATAGCATTCAAAAAACTGGCAAAATGTTTATGAATTCTAATCCTCTGCACATGAATAAATACATCTGACAAAGTGCAGAGTCCCTCAAAAAGGCCCTTCTTGACCTTCCTAATTTGAGTTCAATTGCATGTTCAGTGTTGAGAAGCCAAAGTTGGTTCTGCCAATGTTTTAAGCTAAAGTTTTACTACATTTTGCTATTTGTAAAAGTGAAATCCCAGATAATAAGTTATAATTGCCCTATTAATCACTTGAAAAGGGAGTTTGGAGGAAAACTGGGATTTGAAATTGCAATAATTGGCATTTGAAAGATTTTTTTAAAAATTTTTCTTACCTAGGCCTTACTACATAAAACTACTGTGAAAACTACATGTATGCACTTTTTAAAATGATGAGGTACATGCAATATGTCTTATTATATATTACTTTTTCTAAAAGAATGAAATTTAAAACTTCAATGTAGTCATGCTGTTAGTCATAATGACCTTTGAACTGGAAAAAATATATAGAAAGCCAGACCTTGGATTATAAATTATATTGTCAATGAAAGTGAGAAGAACTCTTTGTTTCTTAAGTTGTTTCAAGTATTACATTTTCATTTCCTTTTTTCAAATGAATTATAATGCACAACACACATGTATTTTTCTTCCATTTTTCATTAGGAAAAGAAAATCCTTCTTTCTCTAAGCTTTGTTCCTCTGCATATTGATAGACATGACACCAAAATTTACCTTTCAAAGTTCAATATACCAAGTCCATCTGTTTCTCTTAAGTATCTTGTGGGAAATTTATAATCTTATTTATATTCTAAAGAAATATCAACAGAAAAACACCCAGAAAACCAGAGGTTATTTAAACTTATCTTCCTTTAGTTCACAATACCCAAATTTTAGATTGTGCTCATGCAATTAAAGGTAGTCATTGAAAAACAATAAAGTGGTATTTAGGGTATTATAATAACTAAAGTAAATTTACTATAAGATGTTCAGATAGTACAGTTGATTAAATTGTCGATATAGTCAAAAATAATCATTTCAGTTATCATTTATAGCACCTATACATCCATATGGGCATGTTTAAGATTTACCGATTACATTTTTATTCCTTCCATTATCTCAACCCTGTTCTTTCTAAAAATGCAGAGAAAAGGTATAGAGTAGGTTTGAGAACAGGTCTCAAATTTTAAATTAGAGGATGTTCTAATGTCATTAACTGCTTTATGTAAACAGTCTATTTGATCTCTAGGAATAGCCTATATAATAAAATGACCACAGACATCCCAGTCAAAAGGTCATGAAGTGGAAGGAAGGTACAAAACACAACCAGTTAGCTTTTTAGTATACCCAGACAAATTAAGAAAACCAAGCAACTACATACAACTGACTTGAATGTGTTCTAAAATACAGTCATCCCTTAAAGAAAGAGACCACACATGCAAAAATATTATTCCATTCTCACTGGAAATCCTCCCTTGGAAGAATAAAGTAGGCCAAGTGTAAAGATTACCAGCACATAGAAATAGAATCTCATTTGAATGGATGTGCTCAAAGAGAGCCAGTGAAATCCATAATTTCCTTTCACATATTTGGAAAAGTAGTTGGCTTTTGCAACTGGGTAACATTTTTTTCTGGGCAGGTCAATCATCCATGGAGCCACAATCCACAACCTACTGTGATTTTCTGCACATCTGGCATAAGCCTTTACAATGTAAATATTAAAACCAGTCTGCTTTTCTAAAATGTTTCCATATTTAAAATCAAATAAGTAAGTTGAGACTGTAGGTGAATATGCAAAATATGTTTTCTGGTAGGCAAATAGAGCAGCTTAACATTAACTGACAAGATAGAAGTAACATTTATTTTTTGCACTCCTTTATTCCTATACATACACACAAAAATGTCCAGCACTATTTTTTAAATCGTTTGTTTATAGGGAACTCAGGCTCTAATATTTAGAAAGTCTTAGACACCCTGACTATGTATGCTCTGGAATAGCAATTTACTAATAAGAATGCTAATCATTAGATAGTTATATCCTTGGGTTACCGTTCCATCTAAAATTATGCAACAGAGTAAAGAAATATTGTTCAAGTTTTTTTCTCATATTTTCATTAGAAGAAAAAAGTACGTATTTACTTCAGTAAATAAGGCACAATAATCAGGATGAAGCACTATAGATTTGTAAGATAAAGGGTAACAAACAATAAAATTATGTGCTCAGCATGCAGAAGAAAAAGTACTTTTTTCCCCTTCATAAATACTACAGGCAAAATCATAAGTCACCAGTAAAAAACAATATGCATGACAGATTTAAAAAATGATTTTATATATGTTTATTTTGTCAGTGGTCACATTGCAAGTTCATGTAAAGAAAGGAAAACATCTAAAACAGTCTTAACACTTGTAAACTTTCACTATAAAAAATAAATAGCTACTCTGGAAAACAGTATGGAGGTTCCTCAAAAAGTTAAAAATAGAGCTACACTACGACCCAGCAATTACACTACTAGGTATTTATCCAAGGGATACAAAAATAGTGATTTGAAGGGGCACATGCACCTCAATGTTTATAGTAGCAATGTTCACAATAGCTAAAATATGGAAAGAGTCCAGATGTCCATGGACAGATGAATGGATAAAGAAGATGTGGTGTGTATGTGTGTGTATATAATGGAAATATGTATTTCCATTATATATCATTATGTGTGTGTGCATGTGTGTGTGTGTGTGTGTGTGTGTATACAGGATCATAGGGGAAAGGAAGGAAAAATAAAATGAAAATATGTATTTCCATTATATATCATTATGTGTGTGTGTATACACAGGATCATAGGGAAAAGGAAGGAAAAATAAAATGAGATAAAAACAGAGAGGGAGGCAAGCCATAAGAGGCTCTTAACTATAGGAAACAAACTGAAGGTTGAGGGAGGGGAGGTGAGTGGATGGGTGGATGGGGTAATTGAGTGATAGGCATTATGGAGGGTACTTGATGTAAAAAGCACTGCCTGTTATATGTAACTGATGAATCACTGAATTCTACCCCTGAAAGTAACAATGCACTATATGGGGCTGCCTGGGTGACTCACTGGTTGAGCCTCTGCCTTTGGCTCAGGGCGTTGTCCTGGAGTCCTGGGGTTGAGTCTGCTTTGTGCTCCCCCCAGGAGACTGCTTCTCCCTCCACCTCTGTCTCTGCCTCTCTGTGTGTCTCTTATGAATAAATAAATAAAATCTTTTAAAAAATAATGCACTCTATGTTAACTGAATTGAATTAAAAAAAAAAAAGCAACTGTGAAGATGGTCACTGAGGTCAGGAAGCACTGCAGGAACAAAGTGAAAATATCAACAAAGAGATTGAGACTAGTAAAAGGTACCAAACAAAAATCATAGAACTGAAGAATACAATAACTGAACTGAAAAATTCAATAGGAGAGTTCAAGAGGAGACTAGATCAAATGGAAGAAAAGATCAGCAAATTCAAAGACAGGGCAATGAAATTCATCCAGTCAAATAGCAAAAAGAAAAAAAAGAATGAAAAACAGTTAATATAGCTTAAAGGATTTATGGGACACCATGAAGCAAATCAAAGGAATTATAGGAGTTCCAGAAGGACAAAAGAAAGGGCCAGAAAGCTTATTTGAAGAAATAGTGGTTAAGAACTGTCCTTACCTGGGGAGAGAAACACACAACCAATATAAGAATCTCAAAGAGTACCAAATTAAATGGATCTAAAGAGACCCACAACAAGGCGTATTAAATTTTCAAAATTTAAAGACAAAGAGAGAATCTTAAAAACAGTAAGAGAAAAACAACTTGTCACAGATAGGGGAATATCATTAAGATTATGAGAGGATTTTTCAGCAGAAACCTTAAAGACCAAAAAGGAGTGTTATAATAAAGTACAGTAAGAAAAAACTGCTAATCAAGAATACACTACTCAACAAAGCTGTCATTAAGAATTGAAGGATAGATACAATTTTGCAGACAAACAAAAGCTAAAGCATTCATCACCATTAGGTTGCCCTTAACAAGGGTTCTTAAAGGGAGTTCCTCAAGCTGAAATGAAAGGATACTAACTAGTAACAGAAAAACGTATGAAAGTATAAAATTAACTGATAAAGGTAAACATGTAGTTAAATTCAAATACCGTAATATTATAATGATAGTGGGAAATCATAACTCTACTGTAAAGGTTAAAAGACAAAAGTATTAAAAATAGCTATAACAGCAATAATATTTTAATGAATACAAAATATAAAAATGTATAAATTGTGATATCAAAAACATAAATTGTGAGAGGAGAGTGTAAAAATGTAGAGTTTCTGTATACATTAGGGTTTTATCAGCCTAAAATGCATTATTATAACTACAGGATTTTTGCCAGCCTCATTGTAACCACAGAGCAAAAACCTATAGAAGCATGCAAAAGACAGAGAAATAAAAATGTACCACTATGGGGAAAAAAAATGTACCACTATGGGAAATCATCAATGCACAAAAAAAGACATCAGGAGAGGAAAAAAGGAACTATAAAACTGCCAGAAAACAACAAGATAGCAGCAGTAAGCCTGTATATATTTCTACTTCAAATTTAATGGACTAAATTCTCTAATAAAAAAAAACATAGAGTAGTTAAATGAATACAAAAATAAGACCTAACTATATGCTGCCTACAAGAGAATAATTTCAGGTTTAAATATACACAGACTGAAAATGAAGGGATGGAGAAGATATTACATGCCAGTGGAAACCAGAAGAAAGCAGGGATATATATACTTATATCAGAAAAAAATAGATTATAAGCTAAAACTGTAATAAGAGACAAAGAAGGTCATTATATGATGACAAAGGGGTCATCAAGAGTACATAACAACTATAAACATGCACCCAACATAGAAGGAGCTAAATTAATAAAGCAGGTATTAACAGATTTGAAGAAAGAAACATACATAAATACAATGATATTAGGAGACTTTAATAACCCACTTTCAATAATGGATAGGTCAGCCAGAAAGAAAATCAATAAGGAAACATTGGACTTAAATTATGCTTTAGACTGTATGGACTAAAAGTCATATGAAGAACACCCTATCCAACAGAAGCTGAAAATACACTCTTCTCAAGCACATATGGAACATCCTCCAGGACAAATCAGATAATAGGCCATAAAACAAGTCTTAGAAAATTTTAAAAGACTGAAATCATTCCAAGTAACTTTTCTGACCACAATGCATAAAACTAGAAATCAATGACAAAAGGAAACTGGAAAACTCACAAATAGGTAGTAATTTAACATGTTCCTAAACAACCAATGGGTCAAAGAAATGAAAAGAGAAATTTTAAAAATCTGGAGACTAATGAACATGGAATCACATCATACCAAAACTTATAAGATGGAGTAAAAGCAGTTGTAAGAAGGATGTTTATAGCGATAAATGCTTATATAAAGAAAAAAAAAGATTTTGACAGCCTAACTTCATACCACAAGGAACTAGAGAAAGAAAAATAAACTAAGCCTAAGTTAATAGAAGAAAAAAATAAAGATCAAAGTGGAAATAAATGAATGAAATATAATGGAAAAAAATCAATGAAACTACAGTTTGCTTTAGAAAAGGATAAAATTGATAAATCTTTAACTAGACTAAGAAAAAAAGAGAAAAACCTCATTTAATAAAATCAGATTTGGAAAAAGGGAGTTGACAACTTATAACATAGAAATCCAAAGTATCATAAGAAACTAAGAAACAATTACACATCAATAAATTGGATAATGTAGAAGAAATGTGTAAATTCCTAGAAGCATAAAACCCATCAAGATGGAATTCTGAAAAAAAAAAAAAAAAGAAAATAGAGCAGACCAAAAACTAGTAAGGAAATTGAATCAGTAAACAACCACCACCCCCCCAAAAAAAGAAAAAGTCCAGAATCAGATGGCTTCACTGGTGAATTCTACCAAATATTAAAGTGCTAATACTCATCCTTCTCAAACTCTTCCAAAAAAATAAATAGGAGGGAACATGTCTGAACTCATTTTAGGAGGCCAGTATTTCCCTGATACCAAAGCCAATGAAGGACACTGTAAGGAAAGAAACTTCTTTTTGTAGGCCAATATCCCTGATGAACATAGATGCAAAAATTCTCAGCAAAATATTAGCAAACTGAATTCAACATCACATTAAAAGGATCATACACCATGATTAAGTGCTATTTACTCCAGGAATGCAAGAATGGTTCAGCACATACAAATCAACCAATGTGATACAATACATTAGTAAAATGAAGGAAAAAATCATATGATCATCTCAATAAATGCAGACAATGCTTTGACAAAATTCAACATCCTTTGTGATTAAAAACTCTCAACAAATTCAGTATAGAAGGAACATACCTCAACATAATAAATAAGCTGATACCATACTCTAAGATCAAAAACAAGATAAGGATGCCCACTTTTGCTACGTTTATTCAATATAGTATTGTAAGCATGATCTAGAGCAATTAAGCAAGGAAAAGAAATAAAAGGCATCCACACTGGAAAGGAAGAAGAAAAACTGTCTCTATTTACAGAAGATATGATATATATAGAAAACCCTAAAGACTCCACCACAAAACCATTAGAATTAATAAAAAAATTTAGTAAAGTGGAAAAATGCAAAATCAACATAAAATACTAGTTTTATATACCAACAATAAACTATCTGAAGAAGAAATAAAACCACCCCATTTAAAATGGTATCATAAACAATAAAATACTTAGAGATAAATGTATCCAAGGAAGTTAAAAGTCTATACACCAAAAACTGTAAGATATAGATGAAAAAAACTGAAGAAGACACATATAAATGGAAATATATCCCATGTTATGGTTGAGAAGAGTTAACATTATTAAAATATTCATGGTGTGCTTGGGTAGCTCAGTTGGTTAAGCATCTGCCTTTGGCCCAGGTCATGATTCCTAGATCCTGAGATGGAGCCCCATGCTGGGTTTCCTGCTCAGAAAGAAATCTGCTTCTTCTTCTCCCTCTACCCCTCCCCTCACTCATGCTGTCTCTCAAATAAATAAATAAAATCTTTTTAAAAAATATTAATATTACCCAAGGCAATCTATAGATTCAATGCAATCTTTATCAAAAGGCAAGTTGTACAGAAATAGAAAAAAATTCTAAAACTCATATGAAACCACAAAGACCCCAAACAGATGAAGGAATCTTAAGAAAGAATAATAATGCTAGAGTCATTACATGTCTTGATTTCAAATATACTACAAATAATCAATGTAAAATGTATGGTACTGGCATTAGAAAGACACACAGATTAGTGGAACAGAAGAAAAGACCCACATAAACTCATGCACATATGGTAAATTAATCTTCAACAAAGGATGTGGGAATATACAAGGGAGGAGGGGATAGTCTCTTCAATAAATGGTGTTGGTAAAACTGAACAGCCATATACAAAAGAATAAAAATGGACCCCTATCTTACATCATACACAAAAGTCAATTTAAAATTGATTAAAAACTTAAATGTAAATTTGAAACCACAAACTCTTAGAAAAAAACTTAAGGTGTAATCTCCTTGACATAAACCTTGGCAATGGGTTTTTTTTTTTTTTTTTTTTTTTTTGTATCTGACGCCAGAAGTAAAGGCAACAAAAGCAAGCAAGCAAGCAAACAAACAAACAAAGTGGGACTAATCAAGCTTAAAAGCTCTGCACAGCAAAGGTGAATAAAATGGTAACCAATGGAATTGAAGAAAATATTTGCAAACTATATATCCAATAAGAAGTTAATATCTAAAACACACAAAGAACTAATACAATTCAATAGCAAAAAAAAGGCACCCCCCCCCCAAAATAAAAATGAACAAAAGGCCCAATTAGATGTTTTTCCAAAGAAAAAATGTAAATGGCCAACATGGAAAGGTGATCATCAATATCAGTAATCATCAGGAAACTACAAAACAAAAACCTCAGTATTATCAAAAAGAAAAGAGATAAATGCTGATGAAATGTGGAGAGCAGGAAATATTAGTGCAATGATGTTGGAAAGGTAAGATGTATAGCCACAAAGGAAAACAGTAGGTGATTCCTCAAGAAACTAAAACTGCATATTTTATGACATATGATCCAGCAATCTTACTTCTGGGTATATATATCCAAAGGAAACAACATCAGTTTTGTAGAGATAGCTGTGCTCCAATGTTTAATGCAGAATTATTGACAATAGTCAAGATATGGAAACAACCTAAATGTCCATCAACAACAGATAAGTTGATAAGGAAAATGTGGTATATATAAGTGTATGTATATACATACAATGGAATATTATTCAATATTTTAAAAAGTAGGAAATCTTGTCATTTTTGACAACATGGATAAACCTGGAGGGCATTATGCTAAGTGAAATAAGCCAGAAAGATATACAAATTGCATGGTATCACTTATGTGGGTCCCCACCCCCAATAAAATTAATCGAATTCATAAATACAGAGTAGAATAGTGGTTGCCCAGGGTTAAAGGGGTGGGAGGGAATAAGGAGAGGTTGGTAGAAGTTTTTAAACTTTCAGTTACAAGATGAGTAAGGTTTGAGGATCTAATGTGTAATATGATGACTGTAGTTGATAATACTGCATTATATAATTAAAATTTGCTAAGAAAATAGAATTTAAATGTTCTCGCCAAATGAACAAACAGACAAAATGTAAGTATGTGAGGTTATGAATGTGTTAAATTAATTTTATACAGGGAATCAGTTCAATGTATACATATATCAAATCATCACATTGTACACTTTAAATGTATTACAATTTTATTTGTCAACTACATTTCAATAGAGCTGAAAAAAATGTAAAAGCTTTACTTTCTCCCTTGATCTAACATAATCCTATGGAAAATCTCAAGAGAAATTTTCTTTGAGTTATTTGTTTTTCATTGTTTAAATGCTTATTAGCTGGGACAATATATAAAGATTTTCTTCACCCAAGAGTTACTTATTTATTGAGTTTGCAAATAACCTGATTGAAGGAAGTGCAGTGGATTAACTGGACCAAAGTTATACCATGTAACAAGAGTACATGTAAACTCCTAGAAGTTTACCTTCTTTGTTAAAATTGTAAGAGCAATACTCTGCTTTCTGGTTATGTGGGATTAAAAAAAATAAGTATATGGATGCATACATCACTAGTTCTTTAGTGCTACTTTTGTAAACTTTTAATTTTTTTACCTCATTTCCTAAAAGAGCATTTACGCAGGCTTCTGATGCATCACAGATGGCTGTCAGATCATGTCCTCCTTCTAGGGCCAATACCACGTGTCCATCAGCCAATGTCATCAATTGCTTCGTCAAATGACCAAAGCCTATCATAACACAAACAGAACATTTCAAAGTATTAAATCAAAAGAGAATACTACTAGAATCTAAAGTTGATTGAGCTTTTATTCTGTGTGTGTCTTTTCTCAGCACCTTCCATGGGCTAATTCATTTAATACATACAATACCTTGATAAATTAGGTACTATTATTATCTATATTTTACAAATGAACCAAAATCCAAGATCCAACAACTAAGCAGTATCACAACCAAAATTTACACCAATCACTATGATTTCTCATCAGTGTATACTAGTACCTTTCACAACATATTCTATATGTACTTGTATGAAAAATCTGAGTAGCATTTGGCAAGTGTTAATGAGGTCAATAATACATATATCAAATCAGATATATGTTTGACTTTGTTTCTTATCTCCATTATCTGTCTTACTTTATTATAAAAAGAGGTTTTTTACACATCCCTTCAAATTACTTATCACATCAGATTTTTATAGACACAATTTTGATTATAAAAGTTAATAAATGTAAAAAAAACAATATCTATACATTCTAAAGTTTAATGGTATGAGAAACACCTGTCAACTCACTCTCTTTCCAATTTAAGGAAAATAATGTTAGCAATACTTTTAAAGCCCTTTGTGTACTTCTATTAATATCTTTCCTCCACTCTGCAGGAAATTAGGATCCTGACTTTGTGTGATATTTCCTTTGCTTTATTTTGTTTAATTTTTTTGAACTTTATAAAAGTGATTTTATATTTTCACAACTTGCTCTTTGCATACAACATCTTGTTAGCTCATCTCTGTTGATAAAAGTAGCTATAGTTCTTTGCTGTCTAGTAGGCCATAGTATGAATATAAAAGAACTTGTTTACCCAATCTCTTGATGATAGATATTTGCATTTTTTGTTATTACCAAACCCCAGTGCTTTATTACAAACAATGCCTTCATGAATGTTTTTATAGCACTCTTTGGTTCACGTGTGCAACAGTGGAGTAAAATCATTGTGGCTTAAAATCTGCTAAATAATACCAGATTATTTCTAAAAGACTACAATCAATCCATTCTGAGAAGTGGCATATATAAAAATTTCCATTTAGTCATGTCCTTACCAATATTTGGTATAATTTACCAAGTGAGTGAATAATGGTTTTAATGGCTTTTTATTGTGGCTTCCTTCAGTTTTAGGAGGGACCTTTCTTTTTTTATTCTTTTTAAATATTTTATTTATTTACTCATGAAAGACAGAGAGACAAAGAGAGAGAGAGAGAGAGAGAGAGAGAGAGACGCAGAGACACAGGCAGAGTGAGAAGCAGGCTCCATGCAGGGAGCCCGACGTGGGACTCCATCCTGGGTCTCCAGGATCACACCTTGGACTCAAGGCAGCACTAAACCGCTGAGCCACCTGGGCTGCCCAGGAGGGACCTTTCTATTTCTACTTTGAATTAAAGGTTTTTTTATAAATGGTTGTTAAATTTGTTTACACCAAAATGAGATTTTTTTCTCCTAAAATTTCATAGTGTTGTGTTACATTAATTAATGTTTCTAACATTAAGCCATCATTGAATTTATGAAGAAAAATAAGCTTGATTGTGATGTAATTATCTTTTTTGTACACACCTGGATTTGTTTTATTAGTGCTTTGTTTGGGATTTTTTTCACCTATGTACATGAATGCAGTTAATCTATAATTTTCCAGTCCTGTATTGACCATGTTGAATATTGATATGGTAAGAATCTCCTTTTTCCATTATATGATTCTAGAAAGTTGAGTAGAAATTTCCTCTACCACCATTTGAGCTTTGTGGGGTTTTTTTGAGGAACATTTTCTTGTGTTTTTTTTTTGAGGAAGATTGAATTTCTTTAGCAACTATAGGACTACTCATGCTTTCTCTATCTTCATAAGTTATATTTTCTTAGAAATTTATTTAAGTGTTCAAATTTATTGAAATACAGTTGTTCATTTATTATCTTATTTTAGAATTCCAATTAGATGTATGTGGTTATTGTTATTGTATTCTCAATGTCTCTTAAGGTTTATTTCATTTTTTTGTCTCTTTCTGTCCTGAATTATATGTATTTTTATTTCAGATCTAATTTCCAGCCTTTCTTTGCATGTGTCTTATCTACTATTTAACATTTCTATTGGTATCTTCATTATAATGATTATACTGTTCAATTCCAAATGCTCTATTTAGTTAGATTTCATAACTTCTTAGTTATTTTTATAGTTTCTTACTATTTGCTCATGTTTTTATTTCTTCCTTTTATTTATCAATAATTAATTTACATTCTGTATCTGTTATTTGAAATCTTTATGACCTAATATTACTATTTGTTATTTCTGCTGAATCATCCTCATGATGTCTTAATTCTCCTCTGTTTTATTGTTATTATTATTATTATTGAGCTCATATACATTGGAACTTCCTATGTGAGAAGTTTTCGAAATTTAAACTGAATTTGAGACCTATTTTTGAAACCTGGGCTAAGTGTGATTTTATTTGCCTCTACAGGATGACTGTGATAGTACCATTTAAGATAAATTTTAAACTCTTAGGTTTCAGGGACTTATTTTTAATGTAGTTATTGTAAATGTGGACCTGAAAACCTGACTGCAATTCTCATGTAAAAAAAAATGAGGCTTCCCCCCATTTTCTTTTCAATATTTTGAAAATCCTTCTATTCATAGCCCTAGCTAAGATAGATTTGTTGTTTTAATTCAGCAGTATTTCCTTTTCCATTCACCCTTTTCGTTAGAGTTGGCTCTTTCTTATTCCTTTCTTTATGCTGGTCTCTAATCAAAACTTTTTCCATCATAGGCCCAAGGCTTTGACTCCCTTTTCCAGTATGCAGTAGTAATTAATGTTCAACCTTTATCCAGCTGGAGACTTTGGATAGCCAAGGGTAGCCAACAACTATAGGATTTGTTAATCTCCTTTGATCTTTTTGGAAGTCATTCATGAATTTTAAAAAGTAGTTTTGATACCTTTATGTAGAAGTGTTTCAGGATATATAGACTTTCATACTGCCAAATGTAAATGTCTCTCATTCAACATTAAAAAAAAAATTGACATTGCATCCAACTTGCCCAATTTCAAGGACATTTGCAAAAAAAATAGGTGAAAGTAAATAATGTGTTCAATATGGCATTTCATTTTTTAATATGTTTAAGAAACTTACAAGGAATACATGTTTAATTTTAAATCAATTATATTTTTAATAATTAATAGCTTTTATTTTTTAGAGCAGTTTGGGTTTAAAGAAAAACTGAGCAGAAAGTACAGAGAGTTTCCATTCACCTGTCATTTCCTCTATTACTAATATCTTACATTAGTGTGGTACATTTGCTACAGTTGATGAGCCAGTATTGATACATTATTGATAATAAAAGCCAATGTTTAGGATTTACTGTTTGTGTTGTATGGTTCTGTGGGTTTTTACGAATGCATGTCATGTACCTACCATTATAGTATCATATATTTTGTTTCACTGTCCTTTTTTTAAAGATTTTATTTATTTATTCATGAAAATACACAGAGAGGGGAGAGAGAGAGAGAGAGAGAGAGAGAGGGAGAGAGAGGCAGAGGGAGAAGCAGGCTCCACGCAGGGAGCCTGATATGGGGACTGGATCCTGGGTCTCCAGGATCGCCCTGGGCTGTAGGCGGTGCTAAACCCCTGAGCCACCCGGGGTTCCCATTGTTTCACTGTCCTAAAAATCCTATTCTCAACCTATTCATCCTTCCTCTCCACCCCTCCACACTTGCAAATCAATAACTTTTTTTGTTTTCATAGTTTTGTCATTCATTTTTCAACGTTTACATTAATTCAAATTTTTCTGCTTCTTGTATTATCCATTCTACAGTATAAAGGACATTATTTCATTTCCCCTCAATTGTGTGGTGCTTATAATACTTAGGGTATTTCTACATCCATAAAAATGTGAAAGAATAATCTTAAATATGGAAGTGCATGCCCTGCAAGACTGACTGGGCTACTTTCAAGGCTGATCTCTTCTTCTCCATAGCATTGTGGCTCTGCGAAAGGAATTCTCAAAATAAAGTTGATAGAACTAAATGAAAACCTATAAAGTTGTGAAACAATGAGATCTCAAAACTAAACTAAATTGCTTCCATTTTGGAAAAATAGAATAATATAGTCTTAATCCTTGGAATGCACTGAGATATTCATCCAATAAACCATAACTGTCCAGAATTTCAGTATTGCTCTAGCACTTGAGGTTAGCCAGAAACAAGATTTTACTTCCTCACTACCTTGAAGTACTTCATTGTTGATTCTACCCACTTAGCTAATATTTTGATAGAAGTCAAAATAGTCATTTATAATTACTCTATATTTCTTTTTTTAAAAGATTTTATTTACTTATTCTTGAGAGAACAGAGAGAGAGAGAGAGAGAGAGTCAGAGACACAGGCAGAGGGAGAAGCAGGCTCCATGCAGGGAGCCTGATATGGGACTCGATCCCAGGAGTCCAGGATCATGCCGTAGGCCGAAGGCAGGTGTTAAACTGCTGAGCCACCCAGGGATTCCCCTAATTACTCTATATTTCTAAATAGTTTTCAAAAATTATCCTACAAAGATTTTTAAAAATAGATAAAAAGTGTTTTCAAGCACTATAATATTTCTTTTTATGAACCTCATGATGATATCAAATGGAGTTTTCCATGGGCCACTTAGAAATGAGGATGGCCACACTAAACTCCATACCTTCTTACATGATTACTATAAAAAGAATGCTAAGCTTTCAGAAGATGTGTATGGCAAAGTTTTGATCTCTAATGGTTAGAAATATTAAAAGTTAATAGCACATAGTAACTGTTCCATACCAGAAAATAAAAAAGCAAGAAATACTCATAATACTCAGAGTCAAATAGGCAAATATTTCTGCTAATCATATTGTTAAATATTCAGAAAAGTTTTTCCTATAACTCTAAACCAGGACTACAATGAGAACTTAAACATATAATAATAATAAATCAAGGCAGTATGCCATATCTTTCATAGTAAAGGTTCCTAACATTTGAGAATTCAATTATCTAAAGTCATTATTGAGCAGATCAAATCACACGGACTTAGAGAAAGAGAAAGAAAGTCTCAAATCTGATTTAAGTTCACTCTTACCCCTGGAAAAAAAGTCCCATAAAATACCAAATTTAGATGGGATAGTAAAAAGTAAAAGGAAAGAATGGAATGAAGCTAATCTTTGATCTCTATCCAAATTCCTCTTTCTTTTACCTACAGGGTTTATTTCCATTCACATGTTACCCATGTGATTTTTGAGCCACAGATTGAAGCAGCTGAACTTTTGAGTTATGCTTGCACAAAAGATTCAAGTGAAGTAAAGAAATGAATATCTACAAGGCCTGTGCCCTCTTCCAATCAAAGTAAGGAACTCAAGAATAACTTTAGTTTTTAACCTGAGTTCTACTGTGTCCATTACTCCTGTACATATATATGGGGTATTTGAAAAGCCAAGCATGGCTATTAATGTCAAGGTATTATTTTCTAGGACATGTGAGATAAAAGTTTCAGTGGGATGTATGTGAAACATTTTTAATAGGCATAATTGCAAGTTGGATTTAAAGTTTTTACTACAAAAGGCACAAAAGCCCACCCTGCTTGTTACAATAAACTTAACCTGAACAGTTGAAAAATTATAGCGAAGCATAACTAGCAATTTGTTTTCAGGATGGTTGGAGTGTCCTGAGTGTGAGGGTTTATGGGAAAAAAATGATCAAGTGGAAAAACATATCTATATAAACATGTTGCATCTTGGGCTAAAGCAATCATCAAATATGGTAATGGAACTAGGTTCTGAAGGTCCATATATACCTTTAGCTTCTGGATTATTTTGGGAGTGGGAGTAGAGCTTAGGGAGAAGCCTGTGGAGTAGCAACATGGGCACACTCAGGGTAGTCACTGAAATTGGTATATATCTACTGAAAATCAGATTTGGCAGTCTTTTCTATTACTTTTGCACTGACTAGGATGGAATTCTGTAAGAAATACTTTTTTTCAAAGTGAAAAAAAGGTTTTTGGCACCTTACACTCTTTTGAGGAAATCTTCCAGAATAAGGCATTAACGAAATGCTAACACTACTATACTACTGCCACTACACTAGAGGAATCCTCTGTGCAGCCTGGTTGTTTCAGAAAGCATTAAATTAATTTAATTTAATCAGCATTAAATTATAAGTATGAGAAGAAAGCTACATTGTAACAAGTCATTTCTTTTCATGAACAAACAGAGCTGAAGTGGTAACTACCAAGAATGGGACACCACTGGGGAAGAGAATTGGAAGGGCATTTTCAGTTAGAAATCCTCTGTTTAGTTCTGTTGGTTTACTAGAAGCAAATGTAATTTTTTGTTTCTGAAAAGAATTACAAAGTAACTTGTAAATATGGTCGTGGTTCAAATAATCAGTTTCAATTAGATTTCCTGATATTCTATGGGGTATTACTTCTGGCTAGAAGTCATATTGTGTTAGCATTTTTTTAAGTTCAGAAAAGCTGTTTGAAATGAAAAATCGCTCAAAGAAATCCCAATAATTAAACTTTAGATACGTATTTATTTTTAAAAAGATTTTATTAATTCATGAGAGACAAAGAGAGAGTGACAGAGACATAGGCAGAGGGAGAAGTAGGCTCCCTACAGGGATGTAGAACTCGATCCCAGGACCCCGGGATCATGACCTGAGCCAAAGGCAGATGCTCAACCACTGAGCCACCCAGGTGCCCCACTTTAGATATGTATTTAATAACTAAGTCTTGGAGAAAAAAAGCATTCATCCTTCAAAACGGTATGTCTCAAACACTTCTATCTGATGTTTCCCAAATAGTTCCCAAGGTATAGTCATACTGAGAAGAAACAACACTAACTAGCTTTATTTTAATTTCCACTAATAAAAAAACTGTTTTGGAAACCAAAATTAACACAAATTCAATGTAGAATATTTGGAAAATAATGAATAAAAAGTAAATAAAATAAAATAGCAATATATATAGTTATATAAGTGTATTTTCTTATAGTTAATAAATAATAAAATAAATAATGAATAGCAATAAAATAATTGTAATGTTTATAACAGTAAATCCACAGTCCTACTAACCAAAGATTTGCCAATTCTCCTTTTGTGGTATTTCATACTTTTTGTTTTTGTGTATTTTAAAAATAAATATCATAATTTTTAACTTACAATTATCTCTAGTGGGAAACATTTTTCAAGTCCTCACAATATTATTTTAAACATATTAATATGCCAATCAATTCTATTTTTATATATTTGTTACTAGGTTTTCAGTTTTGTATATGATTGCAAATAGTATCCTCTTGTATGGTTAAAGTGGCCACTTTATTTATTTATTTATTTACTTATTTATTTATAAAAAATCTTATTTATTTATTCATGAGAGACACAGAGGCAGAGACATAGACAGAGGGAGAAGTGGGGTCCTTGCAGAGAGCCCAATGTGGGACTCTATTCCTGGACTGGGGTCACACCCTGAACCAAAGGCAGAGGCTCAATCGCTGAGCCACCTAGGCATCCCAAAAGGGCCACTTCATATCAGCATTTATTTGATGCTAGTGTTATTATGTATTATTTTATAATCGAGAGGCCTATTTTTAAAATTAATTTTTCTTTCTTATCAGTTATGAGATCATAATAGCAGAGCATATAAAGGCAAAATGGGAACAAAGTTCCGATACTCTATATACTCCATTCTTTTAGAACCTAGATGTATTCAGCAATGCCTGTTGTGGATAACTGAAACATTATTATAAAAGCCCAGGGAAATGAGAGATACTCCCAGATAGCCTATTTCTCTTATGAAATTACAAAAACGTTGAATTGGAATTCTCTAGGGAAGTTAAGACTTGAGAGAATTCTGTTGTACACCGAAGAGGGACTTCTCTCCAACCTACAATTTAGTTGCCATTGTTATTTTGTCATCCTGTAATAGATTAGACTCTAGAATCAGCAACCAATTGCCAGAGAAAGTACCTGGGTCATAATTCATTGGATTAATACAGAGATAGACACACACCCTCTCTCTCTCTCTGTCCCCCCCGCCCCCCCCCTCTCTCTCACACATACACACAATAAATAGACACAAAGGCACTGATTCTAGACAGGTCATTTTACTTCTACTTATATTAATCTTTTAACTATGTTGATGTCAGTTTCCCATTCACTGCAAGTGTTTTTCCACTATTATTTTTTGTCTGTTGAGGAAAGTTTCAACTAAAAACAAAAACAAAAAGAAAAACAAGCCCCCCAAATCCAGGAATGACAGAGGCAATCTTCACACCCATACCCATTCAGAAGAGGTAGCAGAGTGAAAATCAGCAGTAGTGACAGTCTCTTTGAAATACTGACACCTACTATATTATTGATTTATATCATTTTTGTAACTCTTTCTGATATAGTTAAAAAGTCTCAATAACAATTTATTCATATTTCTCACAGCTTAGTTTCATTTGGGCCTGAAATACTTGTGAAGACTTCATTGCAGATTCAATACAGTAGGGATTAAAGGAGACACTTTTGTCCCATTTTAATTTGAAATTTAATTTTGCTTATCCACTGGCCTAATCTCTATAGTTATGTCCAGAAGGGATCACTGAAGAATGCACGTACAGCGAAGTATAATTATAAAAACTGTAGCCATTTTCCTCTATAAACTCCTTCATCATTAAATTGCTATATTGTTCTTTGGGAAAATGCAGTCAAACTCAAGTTGAGAGAGAAGTTTGGGTAGCATGTGGCTGTCTCATGTATTGTGAGACTCTAGCAGGACTTCAAAGCAGAATCTGATTGTTACAGATGGGAAGAATGCTTTCCACAGAAATACCTTTTTAAGACTCATAGTGCTGTAATTCATATGGTAGGCACTTGTGATTCATTCCTGATGATGTTGGGATCATTTAACTCACAAAACCATTGTCGCTACCATAAAATCCTTTCATCTGTAGCCAAAAAAGTTTATTTCATGCAAATGAAAATTTTTCATTAAAGTATCACCTTAATAATGGGCAAAGATATATATTTTCTGGTCATGTTTAAAATGTAAATTTATGAACATATTCTGAAGATTCATTTCATATTAAGATCTTTATTTATTTGATGTCCTAGGACTCTTTCCAAGTTCATTGAAACCGGAAATCAAATTTAGAAGAAATATGGAGATTATTATCATTAAATCTTTCAGTTGGCTTATTTTAAGCAGCCCTATAAATATTGCATATGTTTTAAAGAAGGTACTTTCAACTATAGTCAAAATCCCTTTGCTGTTCCAGTCAGTTACGGTCAAGGAGGTGAGTTTATATTCTCAGCATCTTTTGAAAAAAAATGAAGTTGGTTTTTATCTTAAAGTCTGAGGAAACAGAATACTTCAATGCCATTATTTTTGGAAAACATTTGTTCTGAAGAACTCCTGAGAATAAGATGGCAAAAAAGGTTGACAGGCATTTTGATTATCCATCCATTCATTCATCGATCCATCCATCCATCATCCCCCATCTATGATCTACCTACAAATCAACATTTACTAAATTCCTACTATGTGCCATAGTTTTATATATAAATCTGATACTTGAAATAGATATTTGAATCTCAGTTTTTTCACCTGTAAATATAATTAAGGATTAATTATTCTGGGCAGTCCCGGTGGCCCAGTGGTTTAGCGCCGCCTTCAGCCCAGGGTGTGATCCTGAAGACCCGGGATCGAGTCCAAGGTCAGGCTCCCTGCATGGAGCCTGCTTCTCCCTCTGCCTGTGTTTCTGCCTCTCTCTCTCTCTCTCTCTCTCTCTGTCTGTCATAAATAAATAAATAAAATCTTTAAAAAAAAGGATTAATTATTCTGTCTCACAGATTTGAAATGAATGTCTAATCATATGAAGGTACCTCAAAAAAATAAGCACCTACATCAAACAGAGCCTGTCTCATAGCACTTTTTATCTTTTTTTTTTTTTTTTTTACTTTTTATCTTTTTTAATAAAGGATTTTAAACCTGGAATTTTAGATCTAGAAATGAATTTTAAGATTCTATATTCCAATATTTTCATTTTAAGGATGAGGAAACTAAGACCCAGAAAGGTGAATTATAAAGGCAAACAGTTGATAATATAGTTGGGGCGAGAACCCAAAACTCTCAGTGAGTGCATTTCTTACATTCAGCCAACTCAATAGATATTAATACTGCTCATATTTTTAGACATGATTTCTAGTTCAAAAGGAACTTTAAAAAGAGTTCCTAGATACCAAATTGCTTTCACAAATCATTGCTTTGGTGTGTTAAGTGTAAACAAACCAGAAACATGTGAATTAAATTTCCCTTAAAATACACAAATATAAAACCAGTTAGGAAAAAAAAAATCCCTAGAAAATGCTTTTGGACATCATAGGACCATTTCTTCCTACCCCTCAACAATATTTTTTGCCAAACCCCAATTGCAATTTGATTTGCCAATCACTAGTTTTTACTGCTGTTTTCAATAATGCATCAAACACATGGGATCTATTCTCTCACCAATGTTCATGCATAATTGACCAAGTGGGATGGAACAAGAGCAGAACAGACTTATGCTAAGCAATGATGATCCCATTAAAGTAGCTTGCACTACTCAAAATTCAACCAGTATTTACTGAGCACATACTGTAATAACAGCTAGGGAAATACATGGATAAGTAACATATACTTCCTGCCTTCAAGGAACTAAAATATAAGAGGTATGCATGGAGATAAGTAAATTTTAACATATAGAAAGATAATTATTTTAAAACATACTTCTAAATAAAGCTTAATAGATGAAATATATCTAAGAAGAATATATCTAAGAGGAAACTCAGAAGATAATAGAGGAGATATTCAAACATTTGCAGTATTACATATTTGTCTATCTTTTCTTCAGCTTCCCATTTCTGACACAGGAATAGTAATATTGATTAGTTTCCCCAAAGTAATGTATGTAAAATGCATCCATCCAGTACTTGACACACAGGCAGTATCAGTAACTATTACTTCCTCATCTTAGGCCATTAGCCCTCTTAATGATTTAAAAGCTCTATTAAATAAATAGGTAAGGTCTTCTAGATGTTTTTTTTTTTTTCAATAGGCAATGTCTTCTAGGTGGTATTTTTTTTCATTTATTTAGTTTTTCAATTAGTAAACCTAGTTCTAGAATACTCAATTATGCTGACATAGGATCATACATATTGTAGCTCCAGAAAGCAAGATGCAGAAGAGTAAGTCTGGTGGACAGGAACTGATATTTCCAGACAATCCTGCTTTTAAAATTTATTTCAAAATATTAAATTGCTAAGAATTGATTAACACTTGGAGCTCTAACATACATACAGCTTGGTACATGGTAGGAGTACAGTACATGTTTATTGACAGAATGAGTGAGTTTGGAATGAACATATTCAAGTTTACTTGATTGCATTTAAATTAGTAAGGTAGGCAAAATTCTGAGAATGACCTTGAATAACTCTAATGACTCTTGCGCTTGTATAATCCTCTTCTTTTTTAGTGCATAGGTTGGTATGGTTACACTCATGCAGTATTGCAAAAGGATTTTTAAGTTGAATAAATAAACCAAAAGGGAAATTTGGGACAGTGTTTAGCACAAAGGAGGTGGATATATAACCTAATCACACGAATCCCTTAAAAGCAGAGTTTTCTCCAGCTGGCCCCATAAGGGAAAGTTGGAGAGATAGATTTGAAGAATACGAAGGACTGATGTATCATTATTGGTTTGAAAACGGAGGGCATCATGTAAAAGGGAATATTTGTAACTTTTAGCCACCAGGGAAAGGGGGACCTCATTTCTGTAAGTGCAAGGGACTGAATTTCAGCCAGCAACCTGAATGAACTCAGAAGAGGATTGTTTAAAAAAAAAAAAAAAAGAAGAAGAGGATTGTTTCTTAGAATCTTCAGAATAAGGAGCCAGCGTGGCTCTTATATCAGCTTTGTGAGACCTGAAGCAGAGAACTCAGTAGTATCTCCCTAGATTTGTGACCATAGAACCGTGAGGTAATTAATGGGTGGTGTTTTAAGCTACTAAATTTTCATATATTGCTGAATGTACTGCAGGTCTAATAAAGCTGAAACTATAATTATGGCCACTACAAAAATTAGAAATTCTGAAATATTTATCCTGTGCTAGGTTATTGGACTTTGTAGAGATGTTTCATCCAATTCTCACACCAACCTCATGAGGTAAAAATAGAATAATTCTACATTGCACAGGGGATTTAGGATGCTGCTTGTGCTGAGTTTAAAAGATGAGTAGCTCAAAAAAAAAAAAAGATGAGTAGTTGTTGACTGAACATGGACAGGCTATTTCATCAGCAGAGCCTCATAAATGTGGGTACTGTTTGATTAATCAAATTGTATAGATAATAATCTCCAAGTTGAGGGAAGAATATCAGACATTCTATAGAGGAACAAACAAAAAGAAGTTGAGTAACTTTTCCGAGGTCACACAACTAGAATAAAGTAATGTCAGGACCCAAACCCAAAAAAATCCAAATGTTTTTGAAAAGCATGATTACTTTTCACTTGGAAGATGAGGTAACCAATGTGTGTCACCATGTGCCAGAAGTATTCATCTTTCTTCACTAATTGCCAAACTATTTTCTCCATTAAGTGCCAAGAGCCAGTATACTGAGGAACAAGATAGGTACCTTGAGAATATCTGAACAAAACGTTCATTTATCTGGGAAAGATGGATTGTTGGGAAACAAAAGGGTTGTGATGAGTTTTCATGTGTGATGAGATTCTTCAAATAAATTTGCTGCTGATTTCCATTATTACCTTGAACCAAAGCCAAAATCTGTGGGTCATTCTATTTTTTTAGGTATGTATGTATGTATGTATTTATTTATTTATGACAGAAAGAGAGATACACAGGCAGAGGGAAGAGCAGGCTCCCCACAGGGAGCCCAATGTGGGATTTGATCCTGGAACCCCAGGATCTAGCCATGAGTTGAAGGCAGGCCCTCTACCACTGAGCCACCCAGATGTTTCAGTGGGTCACTCTATTTAAAAGAACATGAGAACTCCACTCCTGGATAAACCTGAATTTATGTAGATTAGGTGACCTTTCTCAAGCAGAGAGATTTCTAAAATTGTAAACTCTTCTAAAGAAGGAAGGGCTTGTTAAAGATGTATGATCATTGGCCACATCTGTCTGGCTGGAAAAGTTTGGCCACTGTAAGACTTTTCTAATTAATATATCTTGTAGTCAAGGAATTCTGGGGGGTCTTACACGGCTTAAAGAGTGTACAAGTTAGGAGAAGCCTCTGAGCATAGATAAGTAGACATGTCACCAGAAAACTCTAGGCTCACTGACATAGAGCAGTAAGCTCAAAACACCAGTCATCTAAACACCTGTCATTGATTTTTTACAACTTTGAGGATTAAATTCAAAGCCTTCAATATATGGTCTCTATCTAGCCCCATCTTATGCTATTCTTCCAAATTTAGTCTTTCCTTGACTTAGAGTTATGATCTATACAATTTGATTGATCAAATGGTACATTTGTGAGCTTCTGCTGATGAAATACCCTGTTCAAGTTCAGTTAATCCCTAATCATCTTTTAAATTCAGCACAAACATCATTCTAAGCCCCATGCACAATGTAGAATTATTCCTATATGTCCCTTTCTACCTATTGCTACCTATATACTCATTAATTTGTGAGTTTACCGTACCAGGGCGTAAACAGGGACCATGTCTTGCCTGACTTAGTATATCCATTGCCTACTAGAGTGCTGAGCACTCTCATTATGTTAATTAAATGAATGATACAGAAATAGTATAGAGACATAAAGCTGACTTTATGGATCTGGCTGAATGTGTGATGATAGCTAATTTATATAAAACTTACGGAGGGTAGGCTCTGATATAAATACTTTAAAACTTATTTAGTGCTCAACTGTCCCTTACCCACAAAACAAAAAAAATTTAGAAAAAAAATTATTACCACTATTGTCACTGTGGATATAACAAAACAAACACAGAGAGGTTAGGTAAATTGTAAAAGGTAAAACAGCACAGGTAGGATTTGAACCCTCTCACTCTGGAGTCCCTGCTTTTAGAACATAATACTCAACTTTGTGGATACAAAGTCCAGATGATACAGGCACACCTTGGAGATATTGTGGGCTTGGTTCCATACCACTGTAATAAAGTGAGCTAAATGAATTTCTTAGTTTCCCAATACATATAAAAATGATTTTTACACTATGACTGTAGTTTATTAAGTGTCCAATAGCATTATGCCTAAAAAAAAAAAAGCAATGCACATAACTTAAGTAAAAATATTTCATTACCAAAAAATTCTAACAACCAACCGAGCTTCAGTAAGACTTTACAATTTTGCTCATGGAGGCTATTGCTGGATGTTGATAGCTGCTGACAGATGGGGGTTGCTGAAGATTCGGGTGGTTTGGCACCCAAATTTTGTGCATCAACGGGATCTTCCTTTTGCAAATGGATTTCTCTGCAGTATGTGGTGTTTGACAGATTTTACCCACAGGAGAACTTCTTTCAAAACGGATGTCAATCCTCTCAAACCCTGTGGCTGCTTTATCAACTGAGCTTATGTAATATTCTGAATCCTCTGCTGTCATTCCAATAATCTTCACAGCATCCTCAGCAGGAGAAGGTTCCATCTCAAGAAACCACTTTCTTTGCTCATCCATTAGAAGGAACTCCTCAACCATTCATGTTTTATCACGAGGTTGTATCAATTCAGTCCCATCTTTGGGCTCCACATCTAGTTCTAGTTCTCCTGCTATTTCCACCACATCTGCAATTATTCCCTCCTCTGAAATCTTGAACGCCTCATGGTGTTCCATGAGGGTTAGAATTGACTTCTTCCAACCCCTGTGAATATTGATATTTTCATCTCCTCCCACAAAACACAATGTTCTTTTTTATTAAGGTTTTATTTATTTATTCAAGACAGACACAGAGAGAGAGGCAAAGACAGAGGCAGAGGGAGAAGCAGGCTCCCCACAGGGAGCCCAATATGGGACTTGATCCCTCGACCAGGGAACACACCCTGAGCTGAAGCCAGACACTCAACCACTCAGCCACCCAGGCATCGCAACACAATGTTCTTAATGGCATCTACAGTGGTGCATCTTTTCCAGAAGGTTTTCAATTTACACTGCCCAGATTCATCGGAGAAATCACTGCCTATGAAGGCTGTAGCCTTATGAAAAGTATTTCTTAAACAAGAAGACTTGAAAGTTGAAATTACTCCTTGATCCACAGACTGCAGGATGGATGCTGTGTTAGCAGCCAGAAAACAACATTCACCTTGTTGTACGTTTCTGCCAGAGCTCTTGGGTGACCAGGTGCACTGTCAATGAGCAGTCATGTTTTGAAAAGACTCTCTTCTCTGAGCACTAGGTCTCAACAGCGGGCTTAAAGTATTCAGTAAACCACGTTGTAAACAGATGTGCTGCCAGCCAGGCTTTGTTCCATTTACAGGGTGTAGATTTAGCATAATTCTTAAGGGCCCTACAATTTTCAGAACGGTAAATGAGTTTTGGCTCCCACCTAAAGTCATTTGCTGCATTAGTGCCTAACCAGAGAGTCAGCCTGTCCTTTGAAACTTTGAAGCCAGGCATTGACTTCTCCTCTCCAGCTATGGAAGTCCTAGGCGGCATCGTCCTCCAACAGAAGGCTGTTCTCTATACTATGAAATCTCTTGTTTAGGGTAGCCACCTTCATCAGTTACCTTACCCACATCTTTTGGATAAGGTGCTGGAGCTTCCACATCAGCACTTGCTGTTCCACCATGTGCTTTTATGTTATGGTGATGGCCTCTTTCCTTAAACCTCACAAACCAACCTCTGCTAGCTTCACACTCTTCTTCTGTAGCTTTCTCACCTCTCTTGGCTTTCACAGTATTGAAGAGAGATAGAGCTTTGCTGTGGATCAGGCTGTGGCTTACAAGAATGTAGTAGCTGGTGTGATCTTCTGTTCACACCCCTAAAATGTTCTCTATATCAGCAATAAGGCAGTTTCACTTTCTTATTACTCACTTTTAATTGCCTCCAAGAACTTTTCCTTTGCATTCACAACTGGGCCAACAGTGACACAAGAGGCCTAACTTTTAGCTTATCTTGGCTTTCAACATGCCTTCCTTACTATGCTTAATCATTTATAGCTTTTGATTTAAAGTGAGCGATGGGCAACTCTTCCTTTCACTTGAATACTTGGAGGCCATTGGAGGATTATCAATTGGTCTAATTTCAACAGTTTTGTGTCTCAGGGATCAGGGAGGCTTGAGGAGAGGGAGAAAGATGGAGAATGGCTGTGGCTTTAGCAGTCAGAACCCACACAACATTCATCTGTTAAGTTAGCCACTTTATATAGGTGTGGTTCATGGTGCCCGAAAACAATTACAATAGTAACATCAAGGACCTCTGTTCAAAGATTACCACAATAAATGTAATAGTAATGAAAAAGGTTGATATATTGTGGGAATAACCAAAATGTGACACAGAGACATGAAACAAGCAAATGCTGTTGGGAAAATGGTGTCAATGGACTTCATCAACACTGAGTTGCCACAAATCTTCAATTTGTAATTTCACATGATCTGCTAAGTACAATAAAGGGAAGCACAGTAAAATGAGGTCAGCCTGTATTGGAGAGCAATTTTTGGAGAAAAGTAAGGCAGTGAAAAATGTTATGCTTTTAAGATACACATACTATAGAAAATCTCTTTTCCTTTTCCTAAGAACAATTAAAAAAAAAGACTGGCCAGTATAGGTAGAAAATCATTTTCAAAGACTGGTGAGGAAGAGTATATGTGGAAGAAGTTCAGGTGAAAAGAAATACAACAGACCAAGGAGAAAGATCCTTCTTATCACAGGTATTTTTTACACACTATAATATTTATAAAGAATTTCATTAATTTACTTTTATACAAAGTGAAACTAGAATGTCATGTCTTCAAGGGGACTCAATAAAATAATTATAGCTAATCCATTTATTTCAGAAATATTTGTTGACAAATTGCTATGTGACAGTAGCCTTATGTAGCCTCATTAGCTGGCTAATGAGGATATAGTTTTGAGCACAAGACAGTCTCTACCCTTATATCACTTATAAACTAATGTTAGTGATAGCTAACATCACCAGGCACCATGCTATGTATTTAAAATGCATTTTTATCTTATTTATTCATCATGCAACTACCCAAATGGGAGAATGAGTTATAAAGAAATTAACTTGCCCAAACAACACAATCACTGGCAAAGCTAATAAAAAAACTGGATTGTTGAATTCGGGACTTGTCCTGTGTTTAAACCCAATTAATACTGAAGCACTAATTTAATGTATTAGTGCTATAGTCATAATAGTACCTTGTGTCTGAGTATTAATCATCAAGTTTTAATAACTGTAACCCTTTCTTCTTACTCAAGCTTTGATTTACACTCATAAAAACTAATTTTCAGAAAAAGAAATATCTACTTTGATTTTTCTGATATTGTCAATTTGAAAAGAAATACATTACCACTGCCACCACTATCACTTCCTTCCTCCCACCCGTCACGTCCACCCCCACCAAAAAATAACTGCTTTTCAAACTAACTTGTGGAACTAAGCTTGTATTTCAACTTCAGTACAGAATTAATTCATGGCAGCATTCCCCAAATTCTGGTCATATAATGATGGTCATGGCAATATTTATACCTACTATTGCCAAAAAGTTGATCCAGTAGTTTGTCCTACTTGTCTTTGTGGTTACTTCATAACTATATATATTTTTTAAATTGATACTTTCAACGAGCATAGTACCAAACATACAGTACCAAAAGTAACCTGGTGTTTTCTTCAAAAGCAAACAAACAATAACAAAAACTCCACTACTGTCAATGTATACATTTTTCACAAACAGATGCCTATAAACAAGACAGATGATAATTCATAAGAATCAGCTAAATTTCAATTTTGTTAAATGGTAGAAAACCAAATAATTCTCTTCTAAGGGATATGAGGACATGTGACTCATAGCCAAAAACATTCTTTGGAATTCTATTTCCCAAATGACCTGGGTTCTTAATTTCAAGACAAAAATACCTGATTTTAAAAGATAAGCATCTACCCTGTGGGCAAAACCAATGATTTCTCATTTTTCCTACCATAAAAAGAGATTCAGGAACTCTCTAAATTATAGGTTTCAAGCAACCATTTAATTTAGATTAAATTAAACAGCAATTGTATGTTAAATAAATACGAAATGGCTCTGAAAGTATTTGTTAAAGATTAAGAATTCTGTAATACTTGGCTTCTGTTACACATTTGTTATTGCTGATTTTTAAAATAAATCACCATTTAATTGAAATACTTAAAGAACATTTACAAAGGAAAGCACAGCATTTAGTAAAACCCGTAAGGATCTAATAAGCCCCAAAGAGTAGCTCTTTAAAAAGTAGTCCATTCTCCAACAGTTTGGCAGAAAGACTGTGGTGCAAACATGGCTAGGGTCCTATACAGACTTTACAAATGCCATGATTACATTTGCCAATATGGACCCAAAATGGGTTTTGTTTTAAATCTGTCTCTATATCATCAAAGTGGTTTTGGTCTGTAGGCTATAGGTTCCATCTGCTATTAAAAAATCACTGAATGAACTAAAGGTAGATTTAAATAGGAATTACCTCATATATCCATCAGACACTTGAATATAACTATCATCCTTTGGAGAAGAAAATTAAATATTCCAGAGCACTGTGTGTCATGACTTTTATCTTATATTTTTTTCCTGCTTTCCCAAGTTGGAGTTAGGGGAAAATAAAGAAGCCTTCCTTTGATCATGCTAGAAGTCTTAAATCTTATGGAAGTTTCTTTGTTAATAGGCCCACTATCCAACTTTTATTATAAAATATTATAAAAACTTCAGCAGTGCAAAGACGGAGTATTTCAGGGAAGGTGGTGGCATTTTTAGGTAAAACAGTTCAAGGCACTTAAGGTATCTGAAGGATCACAAGAATGGAATATTGAGAGAGTGAAGTAAGCTGAGGCCAGATTACTGATCTATCAGTAGATCAAAGATAAAAAGGAGTTTCTAGGACTTTTTGGATTAGCTGGGTATGTTTAAGAATAAATGAAGGAGCATAATCTGCTGGTAATTCTAGAATTATTGGAATGGGGAGGTCATGGACTTATTTCAACAAGAGTCTGTAATGGGATTAAGCAACTGATTTTTAGACTAAAGATAATCATAGATTCACTAGGGTAGGAGTTAAACTCGGATACTTTTGGGATACACACCTGTTGGGTCTACAGCCCCTCCCTTAAAGTTTCAGCTCAAATTTATGACAAATAGTTAAAATGTCAGGATCTAGAAATCAACAGCCAGATCTAGAGCTAAAAAATGTGGGAATTTTATTATGATGTAACCAGTGGCATTTTTCTTATCCCAGTCATAAGTGTTATAGCTTTAGAAAAAAATAGCAAATGGGTACCCCAAACTAACCAATAATAATGATAATAATTATTATTAATTATTAATATATAATAATATTATTATATATTAAATAATATATAATAATATATAAATGATAATAATAATAAACTAACCAATAATAAACTAACCAATAATAAATGACAAAAGAAATTTAAAGTAACTATGAAAGAAACATGGCTTTTATCTTAACTATTATGTCTCAAAAGAGTTGTGCACTCATCATACTTTTGAACTTAAATTCATTAAAGAGATATTATTTATTTATTTGAAGAGATATCCAGATGTTCTCTGCCAGCTACTTTAATCCTCCCAAGACATTTGCTGATTCTTATTGCCTAAAGAATGTTAGTTTCTAGAAAAGATTACCTTAGTCAGTCCTGTGAAGAATCAGTGACAGCACCAATGTGGCACCACTGATTATGAATTTGGATAACCTTAACCAACTATTATAATGGGTATTCTCAAGTAAATTACAGTTCAAGTCCTCTGACCTGCTGGGTAAAGCTAATTCCCATCTCTAGGTTTTTATTTCTCTAAGGATCAAGTAGAGGGGTTGGACTAAGTCAGTATTTCTTAAAGTGAGGTTAACCTCTGGCTAAATATAATAATATGCATATTTATCAAAATGCAGATTCCTTACCTTAATTCTCAACCAAGTTGAAATCCAAATCTCTGAGGTGAGACGCAGACTCTAAATTTAAAATAAGTCTCTCAACTGAGGTCTCAGTGCTGACTACAAAATCTTAGAAGTTCCTTCCAGCTCTGCCATTTGGTTTGATGCTTTGGTATCTTTTATAATTTTGTAATAGTCACTGATTTAAGCCCACCAAAAAACAAAACAGATCTAGTTTATTTTGTTTATCAATAAAACAAATAGGTATAAAAGTAAAAAGAATAGAATACCTTGTTACTTCAGGAAACTATTTCCATGAAATAGTATAGGAGGTAGCATTTCAACTTGCCTTTCACCTCTTCCCTGTCCTGGGATGCATCCCAACAGTCCTTTTAAGTGCTATCCCTCCTTTTCTCACTAGTGCCCATAAAATACACTTTCAAGAAGTGGGTTATCTTTATCAAGAAGCCTCAGATATGGAGGTCTCATGTCAATATTTAAATATTAATATTTGAGAAACTTATTAAAAGTGCCATACTCATTGTAATAAGAGTTATATAACTTAATTCTGGAATCAAAAAGGACTTTTTCCTCTATTTAGGAAGATTTCTCAAATGAAACTGTGTCCTGGTTCTCCCAAACTATAGTCTTAAAGGACACTATTTCACTCATATTTTGGTTACTTTGTTACTATCATTTTGGTTACTCTTATGATCAATTATAAAGAGTAAAGTGCCAACACAAAGAAAGCTTTCTGCTAATGATAAATAGGTTATATTGATAATAGGCAGTTCTTTGGAAACAATCATTTGCAAAATGACATATAAATACCCCTTTGGCTTACGTTTCTAAAGATAATAAAATTATCCCTATGCACATTGACTTTTCTTTATAATTAAGTCTTCTCATTAATCATGACTTATTCTTTATTAAGTTTTTATTGAGGGAAGTTTTCTGTGTGGTACTTGCCTCCTTATTTCTATTTCAAAGTGCAAGGCTTGATTTGAATAGACATATTACATTATTAAACAGAAAGACTTGGGCTATGTTAAAACAACCAGAGAACTAGATTTAAGAGGCCATGATTCTCAACGGAAAACAACTTTTTAGCTCCTGCGATTAAAATAAAGTTTATTAATAGGAGAACTCTGGTGAATTCCAACTGCCATCATCACTGAGCACATAAGGAAAGGGAGGTTCTTAGGACACTTCATCATTTTAACTTGCTGATTCAATCAAATAATTGGGACTACTGAAGTTTTGTTTCTGGCTGAAAAATTGAGGTAGTAGAAGAATCTGTAGGGATAAATGATCCAACTGGTTGTGTGTGACTACAGTATGTAAGAATACGATAACTTTTTGGTGTGGGAAAGACAGGCAATAAATAAGAAACAGTAATAAGAAGATAGCTATTTTAGTGGCTTCATTTAGGAGCAATTTTTGATGATCATGTGAAAAAAGCATGCAATTCTTATGTCTATTCTTAACATAAGCAAATGGAAAAATTACAAATAGATGTCTCATCTAAATTTATTAATAGGGATCCCTGGGTGGCGCAGCGGTTCGGCGCCTGCCTTTGGCCCAGGGCGCGATCCTGGAGACCTGGGATCGAATCCCACATGGGGCTCCCGGTGCATGGAGCCTGCTTCTCCCTCTGCCTGTGTCTCTGCCTCTCTCTCTCTCTCTCTCTGTGACTATCATAAATAAATAATAAAAAAAATTTTTTTAAAAAATAAATTTATTAATATCTCTTGATATCAATTAATTTAATTAATTAAAATACATTAATATCTCTTAAATATACAATATCTCTTTACTGATACTCTCATTTTCTGCATCATTAACCTTTTTTTTCTCCCCTGCATTATGAAACTGTCTTCTTAACTGGCCTTGTGCCATCACACTGTCAGGTTCTCCTCCATCCTCTTCTCCTCTAAATCTCCTTGCCAGTTCCTTTAGCAACTTCATCCAAAAAATATGGGTTCTCTCAACATTCTGCCTTCAACACTCTACCCTCCCACTGCAAACTGTCCATCAGTGAATCTTTTCACTGCCATAGTTACATCTATTCACTAAGTTAATACTGAAATTTCCACTAGTCCTTTCCTTTTCTAGATCTAATTCTCAATCATAAATTGCTGGTAGAGCATTTTTTTTTCATATCCCAATCTAACCAGGTCTAAATACTATCCATTATCCATCTTCTATAGTTTCTCCTCCAAAAGTCCCCTTAACATGTATAAATGATAATGCTCAAACTACTAGGCTGGTAATCCAGGCCCCAATATGCCATATCGTCAAATTGTAATTCCTATTAGGCTTTCCTTCCAAAAAGTGCATTGGATAACAGAACAGATTTGGGAGTTTAAATTCTATTTCTCTCTCTGTCACCAGTGTCATCTCAGACATGTAGTTTAATGTCCCTGAGTCCCCATTTCTTTTTCTGTAAACTGGGGATATTAACACTCGAAGTTAAGGTAAATACATGAAAGAGTGCACTTATCTACTTAAGCACAATGTGAGGACAAAGTAAAGCCCAACAAATGGTTGTAAAGAACAAATGTGATACATTTGCTTGTGTCCTTCTTTCCATCTGCTCTTTTCTCCTCCTCTCATCTATGTCTAACTCATCATTGAAGATGGCTCTAGCAGAAATTTCCCTGATCACTACACATTTAGCCTACAGAACACACTTAATCAGATACTGTCTTTTCTTGCATATATATCTTATTTTCAACCTAATTGTAAGATGTGGAAAGAATAATTCAACATCCCAATTTTTGGCACATCAGCCAATAAGCTAAAACAATAGTATTTACTGAATAATCAAATGCCATTGTCCCCCATACTAACTAAAGTCCAAGGGACATTTAGATTGAGCAGTACCCATGCTTGAATCTGAGTTTTTAGTCATGACTGACTCTAAACATTGTCACATTTGAGCCAGGGAGATCAGTGCTTTGGCATTCTCTTTGCTCTTTCTCCAGAAATGTAGGATGATTTTGTATCTGTGAACTTTGAAAGTATTTTAGCTCACCTTTACTGTCTCTTTTCTGTCTGCCACATGTGTTCACAGAATTTGGAAGGTAATGTGAAATCTGAAGTGCATCGTCTCCTTCTTTTGGGCACTATATAATCTCCAAATGTAACTTAAAATGAGCAAAGTGTGGACTCTACCCAAGCAATGCTCAGAAAAGCCTCTCAAGGTCCGGAAATAAACATTTTGGGATACTCTGCAGGCCAGATGTGCAGACAAGATGGCATGTGGGAAAAGAAAGAACCCAAGCTCCTTAAATCTAGCATATTATCAGGGTAGCTTACTTTTCTTTTCAAAGACTGGGAGGGGGAGCTCTTCATTCCTGGCTGCTTTTTACCCACACTTCCATGGATATTTGCTAATATCGATTAAAAGAGAAAGACAGAGGTAGTTTAAGAGTAATTTCTCTAATACGTAGGTAGAAAGCAAACCCCAAATCCAAAAGTGTTTATGTTTATTTCTCTCTGAGGCCCAATAGCTTCTATATCCACCTCATTAGCCACATGATAGAATTCACCAAAATCCTATACCACTTTACTGTATTATCTTGAGCAAACCATGCTGCCACTGTGAGATGCTCTGTATTCACTACTTCATTTGTAAAACTAGGAAATTGTAGATGATATCGAAGTTCCTTTGCATCTACAAGTCTACCTTAGTGAAGGACTAATCTTTTCCCCCACATAACAGAGCTCTTCAGGTCAAGCTCTAATTACTCTCTTCGGCACTCAAAGAAATGGCTGCCAAATTTCTAGCTGGTGACTGACATTTCACATCCACGCTAGTGCACTTTCAAACACAAACCATCCCGAGCCTTTCTTTGTTCTTTGGAAATGTCTGTTTCCGTCATCCCAAGAAAATGCAAGAACAGCCAAATGCAGGTGTTTGGGCATGGCCTAACAACTATGGTTCTTTGTCTTTTTACTTTTTTTTTTTCTTTTTGAGGGGGATCTGTTTTAATGTACAGAAAAAGTCACAAAGCCTGATCCCAAAGTCTTGACATCCCCTCTGGTTGTCTGAAATTCCCTCTGAAGTTCATGGGGATTCTGTACTCCATGGGCCCAGGTTCATAACTGATAAATGAAGAAATATCCAAAGGAAGAGAATTTTAGTTAACAAGGAAAAAAAAACCCTTAACACAGAAAAAGTGATTTTGTTGTTATTGTTGCTGGGAAAAATGGGAGTTTAAACAGCACATTTATTTCGTTTTAATTTCTGGGCTGTCAGACATCAGCTCTGAAGCCCTGATTCGGAACACATGCGAGGTCCCTTTGAAGTTCTGGCTGCATTTCTTAACAATGGCAGAGAGATATAAAGAAATTAAACTACAACATAATCATGAAACAAAACTTCTGGACTCCTGATTTACAAATTGTCATTATTTCATTATCTTAGGACTTCATTTTCAAAGATTCATTGTGGTGCATACATTTTTATAATTTTTTTTTTTTTTTGGTTAAACTCAAGCTTCAGCCATACTTTTCACTTCCAAAATGAAGCATTCTACTCTTATTTTAATCAACTAAAAAATAGTTTATTGTGGTTTTCTGAAGAGAGGAAAGGAACTGGGAAATTTAGAGCAATATATTAAATAGAACCTTTCTGATAAAGCCATTGCAATATACAGTTTAGCTCCTGAAATACCCAATTCTCTTGGCATAAAGACAAAAATGTACCTTAAATTTTTAGGCACTCCAAAGAAAATGTCTACTTTGATTTCATGCTCTAATTACAAATGATCTTTACCAAAGATTTCAAGGATCCTGAATGAAAACTGCATTTCAAATTTGGTTTGGTAGATGCCACATTTAAACATACACACATGCACACACGCAAACTGATTTCATGTTGTCATTCACTGGTCATACATATTTATTTGAGAAAATTATGGAATTTTATAATCTAATTGCCTCTTTAAAATCTGTATGCAAATATGAATAGGCTAAAAGAGGCTTAGTGCCTAAAATCATTTTTCTTTGTTATTTTTTTTTCTGTAATCTCTCACTGGCTTTATCATATTAAGTATTCTAATATTTATGCTCTTTCCAAATACTGCTATGCTTTATTCTACCTCTTTCTATTTTTAGAATGAAACTTTCCCTCTAGGGTTTCCTCTGTGCTATAATCCTAATTGTCAAAATTTCAAAAATTATGGTTTTTATCCAATGTATTGACCTTCAATACACTTTGGAGGAATACTTGTCATTTTTTTATTTCAAGTTCCAACTTCATACAGCAAATTGATATGGGAAGTTGAAAGACCTTTCTCATCAGTGGTCAGATCATACTGACTTGTGAGAACTGGCTGCTAAAATTTCAGAAACTTTGTGAGCCTGTAAACACAGCCATTCTTAAATTATATATATAATATTATATATTACTTATATAATATATAAAAAACAAAAATTACATTAAAAACAAAGGCATTAATATTCAAAACTTATCACTTCCTAATTATTTTAGTACTTTTGCTATTGTTTATGCTCCTGGGGTTATTTGCATCTATTGTATTGATGTGGTGAAAAAATTTATGATACTTTGCTCTTGTACGTCTCTTCTCAACTTGTGAAAGTGACTTCACATTGGTAGTTGAAATTGGCCAAGTGGGAGTATTATAGCACAGGCCTATTTGTTTTTTGTTTTGGAGAATTAAACATTTACCTGCATACCATTAATTGTCCTCTATACCTGAATTATTCAAAATAATTAATTTATAATGTTCACTTTATATTTTATCCTGAGAATTTCAATTAAGAATTAGAAGCTGGAATTTGTTTTTATTAGTCTTACTTTTGGGGTAAGGATTGAAGGGAAGAATTGGAATATATGAAACTATTTCTACCATTTCTACCTGCCTATAGCCTGAAACTCCTCATACTTTCTTCTTCTGCCTAGTATTTTTTAATCCCTTCACTGTTATTCAATGTATTGATTTTCTTTTTACATTCCTAGCTTCTAGGGTTTTAATTTCTCCTCTGCCTAGAATAAAATTGCATTTTCACATCTATTGAACCACTTCTTAAAGCTTTAATGAAAACTTACATACTCTTGATGTCAACAGTAATTAGGAAGGTTGGTATAAAATTCCTCTCATTTTCTGGCACAGGATCTGGCACATGTGGTCCAAATGAAACATAAAGAAAATTGTACATATATATGTTTTTTAAAAGGAGTGCGGAGTAAAGTGTGTATTGCCATGTCATTACCTTAGAATTCTGGACTGTAAGTATCTAGAAGGGAGGTACCAAGTATGTCAAGTAGCCTAATCCCTTAAGTATTAAATAATCATCAGATGGTTTGCCAAACTTCCTCCCATTCTACTTTGACAACAGCCTCCATCTACAAATGAAAAACATTTCGATGTCAAGTAGTTTAAATTTTATTATTCTGATATGAATGACTGTCTTGAATACAAACAGATTTTAGACATAGAAAATTAAGATCTCCTCCTTTAGAAGGGATGTGGAAAAGATTTGGATAAGAACTGGAGAAAATTTGACCATGGAAATTATCCATGTGTTGAAAAGACTGCATTATTTATATACACTGCTATCGCCTATCGCCTTTGGTCTAGCTCTCAAGAATGCTAGATATCCTTCAATGTCCAAAAGAGAAATAGGGAATTTTTAGGCAGAGAAAATATTTATTTATTGCGCTAAACCTAAATACAGCTTTTTCACTTAAAAGTCCTCTTTAGGTAGTTTTCTATTATTTAAGGTCAGTATTATTTATAGTGCATGGTGATAACATTAACCTAAACACGTTACCTGAGTTCTAGTATAACATTTAAGGGAGCACAAGCATGTCTTTGATGAAAGTGGAAGACCTAACTCTCAGGTCTAACTAGGTTCTAACTAGACACAAATCTGTCTCATCCCAAATTCTAGCAAGAGAATTACTCTAGTTTTTTATTAAATCATTTCAAATAATGTCACATTAAATTAAATTTTGTTTAAATCAGATGAATATTTCTTAAACTCCACAATATCAACATTTTTAATCAGTTAATGCTTTTTTATAGGGAACTGTCTTGTGCTTGTATTATGTTTGGTAAAATACCTGAGCTCTATACCCACCAGATGCTAGTAGTATCATCCAGCTGTGACAATAGCAATGTCTCTAGACATTGATAAATATACTCTGGAATGCAAAGTCATCTTGAGTTGAGAACCACTAAATTAGGCAGATTTTCAATAAAAATGTTAATTTGACATGAAACAAATTTTTAGAGTTTTTAAAATCTATTTATAAAAAAATAATAATAGGACTTTCACTTGTTGGATATTTCTGTAGTTTTCAAAAAATTTTAAAACATTATCTCATTTAATTCTTGTAATGACCTAAAAATATAGGTTTTTATATCCATTTTTGTAGACGAGAAAACTGAAAATAACTTGCAAAGATCACTCAGCTATTATGCTAGACACAAATATATTTAATTCTAAAGTTCCTATCTACATATTCAATGAAAAATTACTAAGCTTTGACCATGGAGAAGCAGTGTAATTAACATGGCTCGTAGCTTTTTTTTTTTTTCGTAGCTTTTATATTACTTCTAGGATATGATGCTTTTAAAAGAATATACCTAAATTTTTAACGTACCAACTATTCCATGCAACATCTAAAAATAGATTCCATATAAAATTTTTTATACAGCCTCTTCACATATTGAAGAAAAATACTTCATAAAAATTATCTCTTCTATTAGAATAAAACACATTATCTTGAAAACAGCATTGCAAAAATATCTAGAATATACTAGGTGTACAAACTACGTGTACATAGTAAAACATACTATGACATATATTATAGGTATAAATTTGATCAGAACCAATTCTATAGAAGTCACCTTTAACTCTCACTTTCAAGGTTCTTTTGGATCTGAATGATGCTGAAAATTACCCTACATTCTTTTTTTTTTTTTTTTAATTTTTTTATTTATTTATGATAGTCACAGAGAGAGAGAGAGAGGCAGAGACACAGGCGGAGGGAGAAGCAGGCTCCATGCACCGGGAGCCTGATGTGGGATTCGATCCCGGGTCTCCAGGATCGCGCCCCGGGCCAAAGGCAGGCGCCAAACCGCTGCGCCACCCAGGGATCCCCTACATTCTTTTACCTACTCTGAACATATTACCAAGAATAAGGTAAAGTATAAGAATACCTCATGTACTATGCATGTTGCCCTTAGTACATTTTGCTTTCTTTCCAGGATTACAGATTTCCTGTCACTGGGTTACAAGATACTGAGGATCATTGGTCCATCCTTTTCTTTCTTTCTTTCTTTTTTTAATTTTTATTTATTTACGATAGTCACACAGAGAGACAGAGACAGAGAGAGAGAGAGAGAGAGAGAGAGGCAGAGACATAGGCAGAGGGAGAAGCAGGCTCCATGCACCGGGAGCCCGACGTGGGATTCGATCCCGGGTCTCCAGGATCGCGCCCTGGGCCAAAGGCAGGCACTAAACCGCTGCGCCACCCAGGGATCCCGGTCCATCCTTTTCTAAGGAATTATATAGCTATGGCTCCAAAAGTATGTGACCTTTCTCATAAGGATGGACACTATGATATCACTAATGGATTCTACTTTGTTTTTTGAGGTTGTGGTATAACTCACCTATAGTCAAATTTTGCCTATCGCACATAATGACATCACAAAATCTGGGAAATTCTTAAGCTAGCAATATGACAACTGGTAAAAACATGAATGACAGAACATTGATATACATTATAACATCTTATGACATGTTCTTTCTTTAAAAATATTTTTAGACAATTAAAAAAATTAAAAAAATCTTTTTAGACAAAACCTCAATACTTAAGAATAAAGTAATTTAAAATTCCTACTATAAAAATTCATATTACACCTCATCTAGTGACAAATGGTTTTAATATATAGTTAATCTGGGCATTGTCTATTTTACCTGGGAAATATTTTCCAAATCATAGTAGTCTAGTGATTTTTGTGAGAACCTCCTTCCTCCACCTTTATGTTAAACTCATTTTTCCCCAAACAAAATTATAAAGAAAAAAGTCCACCTTCCTATGTTTTGAATGGCATTATATCCTGCAGGGTAGATTCCCTACCCTTGGTATCATTTGGTTTTTATTGGAGCTGATTTCCATACAACCTGCTTGCAGTTTCTAAGCTTTGCAATGCACATGGAGTTGGTTTCTTTTTTTCATGTAAAGATGCTATACTAAATTCTCTGTCAAATCACTTTACTTTTCCTTTAACCCTTATTCCTACCAGTATTATCCATTTTTGTTTGCTGTCACACTCCCATACTTTCATCACTCCCAAAAAGTAAGTTCCATAAGGACAGTAAATTTGTATTCTCATAAATGCATCCCTAGCAACATTACTTAGGGTTGCAGTAGGAAACAGCACCTCAAAGAGTGTGAGGAGAGAGTTTAATAAAGGGACTTTTTACTGAGGCAAAAGCAACATACAAAACAATGGAGCTACTGCAACCTTTAAGCATGAGGGGCAATGAAAAGAAGTAAGAGAAGGGGACAAAAGGCCATGTGATAGAAGCTGTAATGTTAGGTAGAAGAATGTTGCCCTTGTCCAAAGCCAGGTGGGAGTAGGAGTAGGTGTCTTGTCCTCTAGGCTTCTGCCAGTACTCTCAGTAGCCACTATCATCTAGAATCAAGGGGGCATGGTGCTTCCTAGGGCACTAAGCAGGTTGGAAAGCTGATGTGGAGGAGAGCTAACAGATAACAATGCTCATATTTAAAATTCACTAAATGAAAGCCTATGTTCTCCAAATGATAGGGAGGATTAGCTTCCCTTATTACGAAGAGGCAGGAGTGCTAATGGGACAGCATATACATTTTGACAGCAATAGAACACCAAGAACTTGTGAAATTGGGAGACAGAGAACAGAAAACATCCCTGGGCCTTTTCTTGGCACAAAGTAAGTGAAAATACCTGGCTTCAAATGAATCACAAGAGTTGGACAGTGAACAATGGCAACCACGATGGACTAAAGGCTACAGCTCCCTCTGAAAATTTTTAACTATGTAATTTTCCTCAATCTCACTCAAGTCTAAGCAAGACTTTGAGGATGGTTAGAGGGCTTCCCACTGAGTTGTGATGAAGATCTAGCAAGTGGGAAACTATGAGCCAGATAAAATTTTATTTAGAATAATAAGCCAGTGCAATATTTTATAAATCCAAGGATTTTAGAGTAATTTAAGGCCTGCTATCTAGTTCCTATTCTTCCAAATAGACTTTAATCTCCATCAGGGTTATTATGGCTTGAATTATGTCTCCCCCAAATTCATATCCCAATCCCCTAGTACCTCAGAATACAGCCATATTTGGAGATAGGATCTTTAAAAAGTGGTTAAATTAAAATGATTCCATGAAGTAGGACCTTAATCTAATATTACTAGTGTTATAAGAGAGGGAGAGACATCTACAAGTCAAGGAGAGAAGATTCAGGAGACATCAGACTTCCTGACATCTCGGTTCTGAACTTTGAACTACCAGAACTATGAAAAAATAAACTTCTGTTGTTTAACCCTGTAGTATTTTGTTATGGCAGGTCTACTGAACTAATACAAGAGCTAAGGCTGTATCTTATACTATCCCCAATTTATCATCATAGTGGCAGCATGGTGCCTTGACCATGAGAGCTGCATTGTGAATTCTGTGATTTGTTAGCTGTATTGGTTAATTCTTTTCTAATACCTCAGGAGTGTGAAGAACATTGTGTCTTTCAGAATTATCTTCTACATCCATTGTATAAATATGTGAAGTAGAAAATAAACTTTACTATTTCAGTAAATTTCTACTTCTTACTAAAGTAGAAAATAACCTTATCTATTAAAAAGAAATTTGGAAAAATCACATTTTTATGTAAAATATTTTAAAGCTTGTACTTATTCCAATTTTTGGGTGTTATTGGAAAGATAGGAATTGTGCCTATTGTAATTATGAGTATTTCAGCCTCAGACATTCAGCTGAATCTCTGTTCCCAAATGTAGCCAGCAAATTCTGATTCTAGATCCTTTGCCAGTTGTATAAAGGTCACGTAGAGGTGAGCAGAATATGAGGTATCTGGCTCCAACTCCATGTGAAACGTTAATGTGACTCCAGAATGATAAACAATAGAGAGAGGAAACAGCATGCTGAACTACAAAGATCCCAAACCAGAGTGAGCCAAACAGTACATTCTTGACTAATGGTGATTGGCAATGAAAGGGAGAAGTGCCCATAGGAACAAATAGAAGCTCCATTTTGGTTTAATACATAGGTAGAACATATGAGATTATTTGGAAGTAAGAGGACTGAACACATGAAAGTAAAGAGCTTACAAGAAGGACAAGTAAATAGTTACATTTTCTGGAAAAATATGAAAATTTACCATTTTTTATGGTCACTGCTGGAAGTCAGTGAGATCATGGGAACAGAGAAAATTAAGAAAGTTAAAACAGATTCTTTATGAATGTCCTATGAAACTGGAAGAAAGGAAATTCTACTGAAGGTCATCTTGAAGGAGTGACAAAAGGAAGAATATACAAGCTTAAAAGGATTATTACAGATTATCTACAGGCAAACCATGGATATATTGCAAGTTTGGTGCCCGACCATCACCAGAGAGCAAACACACAATAAAGTGAGCCAAATGAATTCTTTAGTTTCTCAGTATCGATAAGAGATAGGCTTACACTATAATTGTAGTTTATTAAGTGTCCAATAGCATTCCACCTGAAAAAGCAAAATACATAACTTAAGTAAAAATATTTCATTGCCAAAAAATTCTAACAACCAACTGAGCTTCAGTAAGACTTTACGTTTTTGCTCGTGGAGGCTATTGCCTGGATGTTGATAGCTGCTGACAGATGGGCATGGGGGTTGCTGAATATTCAGGTGGTTTGGCATTTTCTTAAAATAAGACAACAGTGAGATTTTCTGCATCGATGGGATCTTCCTTTTGCAAATGGATTTCTCTGCAGCATGTGGTGTTTGACAGATTTTACCCACAGGAGAACTTCTTTCAAAACGGGTGTCAATCCTCTCAAACCCTATGGCTGCTTTATCAACTGAGTTTATGTAATATTCTGAATCCTCTGCTGTCATTCCAATAATCTTCACAGCATCCTCAGCAGGAGAAGATTCCATCTCAAGAAACCTCTTTCTTTGCTCATCCATAAGAAGGAACTCCTCAACCATTCAAGTTTTATCAAGAGTTTGTATCAATTCAGTCCCATTTTCAGGCTCCACATCTAGTTCTAGTTCTCCTGCTATTTCCACCACATCTGCAATTATTCCCTCCTCTGAAATCTTGAACCCCTCATGGTGTTCCATGAGGGCTAGAATCGACTTCTTCCAACCCCTGTGAATATTGATATTTTCATCTCCTCCCACAAAACACAATGTTCTTTTTAATTAAGGTTTTATTTATTTATTCATGACAGACACACAGAGAGAGGCATAGACATTGGCAGAGGGAGAAGCAGGCTCCCCACAGGAAGTGCGACGTGGGGCTTGATCCCTGGACTGGAGATAGATCACACCCTGAGCTGAAGGCAGACGATCAACCACTTGGGCACCCGCATAGCAACACAATGTTCTTAATGGCATCTACAGTGGTGCATCTTTTCCAGAAAGTTTTCAATTTACACTGCCCAGATTCATCGGAGAAATCACTGCCTATGAAGGCTGTAGCCTTATGAAAAGTATTTCTTAAACAAGAAGACTTGAAAGTTGAAATTACTCCTTGATCCACAGACTGCAGGATGGATGCTGTGTTAGCAGCCAGAAAACAACATTCACCTTGTTGTACGTTTCTGCCAGAGCTCTTGGGTGACCAGGTGCACTGTCAATGAGCAGTCATGTTTTGAAAAGACTCTCTTCTCTGAGCACTAGGTCTCAACAGCGGGCTTAAAGTATTCAGTAAACCACGTTGTAAACAGATGTGCTGCCAGCCAGGCTTTGTTCCATTTACAGGGTGTTGATTTAGCATAATTCTTAAGGGCCCTACAATTTTCAGAATGGTAAATGAGTTTTGGCTCCTACCTAAAGTCATTTGCTGCATTAGTGCCTAACCAGAGAGTCAGCCTGTCCTTTGAAACTTTGAAGCCAGGCATTGACTTCTCCTCTCCAGCTATGGAAGTCCTAGGCGGCATCGTCCTCCAACAGAAGGCTGTTCTCTATACTATGAAATCTCTTGTTTAGGATAGCCACCTTCATCAGTTACCTTACCCACATCTTCTGGATAAGGTGCTGGAGCTTCCACATCAGCACTTGCTGTTCCACCATGTGCTTTTATGTTATGGTGATGGCCTCTTTCCTTAAACCTCACAAACCAACCTCTGCTAGCTTCACACTCTTCTTCTGTAGCTTTCTCACCTCTCTTGGCCTTCACAGTATTGAAGAGAGAGTCTTGCTGTGGATCAGGCTGTGGCTTATGAGAATGTTTGTAGCTGGTGTGATCTTCTGTTCACACCCCTAAAATGTTCTCTATATCAGCAATAAGGCAGTTTCACTTTCTTATCACTCACTTTTAATTTCCTCCAAGAACTTTTCCTTTGCATTCACAACTGGGCCAAGTGACACAAGAGGCCTAACTTTTAGCTTCTCTTGGCTTTCAACATGCCTTCCTTACTATGCTTAATCATTTATAGCTTTTGATTTAAAGTGAGCGATGGGCGACTCTTCCTTTCACTTGAACACTTGGAGGCCATTGGAGGATTATCAATTGGTCTAATGTCAATAGTTTTGTGTCTCAGGGATCAGCGAGGCTTGAGGAGAGGGAGAAAGATGGAGAATGGCTGTGGCTGGAGCAGTCAGAACCCACACAACATTCATCTGTTAATTAGCCACTTTATATAGGTGTGGTTCATGGTGCCCCAAAACAATTACAATAGTAACATCAAGGACCTCTGATCAAAGATTATCACAATAAATATAATAGTAATTAAAAAGGTTGATATATTGTGAGAATAACAATGTAGGTGTGGTTCATGGTACCCCAAAACAATTACAATAGTAACATCAAGGACCTCTGATCAAAGATTATCACAATAAATATAATAGTAATGAAAAAGTTTGATATATTGTGAGAATAACCAAAATGTGACACAGAGACATGAAACAAGCAAATGTTGTTAGTAAAATGGTGCCAAATACTTGCTCTACGAAGGATTGCCCCAAACTTTATCTGTAAAAAACACAAGATGTTGGAAGTATAATAAAGCAAAGTACAATTAAAGCAAGTATACCTGTAATTTTGGCTTAACACTTACATTGAATAGGTAGTATGTGAGTATTTTACATGAACTATGAATAAAGCTTAGTTATTATAAAGGAGGATACTGAAGTTTTTAAGGATGTTAAGTAGCCTAAATTCATGTGGCTTCAAAAGGTGGTGGAGTCAGGACCCAAATCCAGGTTTGCCTGGCTCTACAAGCCCTTGCTAAAATTAACCACCAGGCTGAAATTCCATCAATTCTCAGAGTGCTCCCTTTTTCCTGCTGTGATCCATAAACTTATTCTTTGGTCTAAACAGGTACATTGTTTGCAAGTAGCTCATACAAGCAAATTACTGAATATATTTGTTCATTTCCCTGTGAATAACTTTACATTATGCTTTTAAAATATATATCAGACTGACCCTTTCTGCACAATTTGTTTTGTTCAACCCATAGCACAATATCATGCATAAATTAGTGGTCTTACTGTAGATTATTATCCTTTCTAAAAAAAAATGCAAGGAATGAGATCAGTGAGAGTGGATTCAGAAAGCTTACACATTTAGGGTAGAGAAGTGTTTTACTTATAAATAGCGTGAAATTTCTTTTTCCCAATATTTTCTATTCCTCGGGTATTCCTTTTTTGTTTATGTGCTAGTTTGATTACTTAGCCAAATAATTATATTCTAGGAAATCCAACAAGATGTTTAACTGAGCTAAAGTACATTTTTATTTCAGTGATGCAATTTATTCAATCAAATATTTTCCCTTGCCCTTGTCAATTGCTTCAGTTGTTCACAGGCAATTCTATTAAGAATGAAATATTGTTGGGGGGGGGGTCTCAAAAAGTGCTTTATCTTCATTATACTGAAAATTCTATTCCAAACAAACCTTTGGGGAAATCTGTTTTACTGACATACTTTACTTTCATAGTTTGTTTCAAACACAGGGAGTTTTTCTTGCCAAAGCCTCATTTTTCTCCTTTTGGCTAAAAGCTCTATTCTGGAGACTGTTCATTTCCCCCCACCCCTCAGTGGGATTTCACCATGATGACTCTCCTACAGACACATTAGAGGGCTATGCTCTAATCCATATTTTACTAAACGGCTCCAGGAGTGAAAAGGACCTTCACTAGGATTTGGTTAAACAAATCTTTAAAGTCAATAAAATGTTTTTAAGTTGCAAGAGAAAGCAGCATTAGTGCACATTCCCAAAGAGGGCAGACATTTCACTTTTCAGTCATCATTTAGGATGGAGTATATTCTCTTTGAGATTAGTTGCAGAGGCTTCCGCCTCTAGGGGCAGTTGACCATGAGAATAGCTTTACTGAATAACACAACACGGTTGTGACTTAAGCTATTTCTTTTTTTATATATAAATTTATTTTTTATTGGTGTTCAATTTGCCAACATATAGAATAACACCCAGTGCTCAACTCATCAGGTGCTCCCCTCAGTGCCCGTCACCCAGTCACCCCCACCCCCCGCCCACCTCCGTATTTCTATACATTCCCGACCAACTTTATGTGTAACTTTCCTCTTCCACTTGAAAGGGTTACTGAAAGGGTAGAAGAAAATAAAGTAGGTAAGATCAAAAAGCCTGTGATCAAGTTGAATATGACTTATTCCTGGGAGAAATGAAAAAGAAAACTACTTGTTAAATACAGTAGATTGGAAATATATATAAGCAGGTCTAATAAATAAATTTTAAAAAGGAAATATATATAAGCAGGTCTAAGAATAAAAAAGATGAAACATATTAGACCAATTCATAGAGCCTATTTTTTTAGAGTAAATTGGCTTGGTTATGAAAACAATTCTATCAAATGTTCAGGAAATGGGTAAAATGAACCACATTGGTTGAAATATAGTTTGTTAACAGTCATATTTGTATATGCCAAAATATCCATTATATCCAGTGAAGAAGAGGCAACTAAATGGTTAATGCAGTCACTATCCACAATCATAGAGATTAATTTTATTAGGGTGAGGGAATCCCCTAAAGGCATGAAATTCTCTCAGTTGACTGATAATAACAAACAGGTTTGCCAGAAACAAACGGTTGTACAATATCCACTAGATAATGTGTTCGATAGATGTAGTTTAAGTATCAAGTCTAGCTTTTCTTTTTCCTAATGTCAGTAATGCAGATAAAGACAGGTCTTTAAAGAAGGATGTTTTAAAAGTTTGAGATATTTTAATTTTGCCCCAGCAGAGAATGAAGGAATTAGAGGAGAAAATATAGTATTCACACACACTCAGATACACACACATACACACACAAATGAGCATCTGATCTGTTGCAGTATGTGAGCCCTGGGAATAAAGCATCTTGTTGGGAATCTCTATAGTATTTGATTAGACAATCATGATTAATGTCACAAAATTTAAGCAATCTTTGAAAAGAAGTCAAATGTGCCACAAAAATTCACTTGATTGTGCCAGTGGGAATATTTCCTAACATAGCCTCAAACTTCAAAAATAGTATAAAGCATGCAAATGGAGTAAGGGGCAGAGTGCTTCCATGTCTTCCCAAGTATATTTAATTTATTTAACAGAAAAATGTTGGGAAAATTGTGGCTCTTATTAGCATGAGAAAGGAGAGTCCAGTGGTATCTATACACTGGGTTGTTCACATGTTGTTTTTCCCAGGGCAAGTGAGGTATTCAAACCTCTTACTGCTTCATGTCACCAGTCTATAACCCAGATTGTAACTTTAAGATGTTATCTCCTCACTGCTCAGATAAACAGCCCATTATGTTTTTATGGTAGGCAGTTCCGTATCCTCAGGGGATTAGAAGATATTGGCTGGGGTGTGTGGTTCTCTGCTAGACTACCAAGGAGTTCATGGGATCTTGCTTGGACTATATCTTTAAGCAAACACCTCTCTCATAATGGTGTCTCACACTGCCTTCTTGGCCATGGACTTCAAAAGCTGATTGCAGGGAGGGCCAAGAAGGCAATAACCCTTAATATAACAGAACTAGACTAGAAGGGACAGACAGGGCAAAGGTAAGGCGTCTCTGAGGTTGGCATTTGTGAGTTTAGCCACATGGGGTGAATAGAGGCCATCTGTTCTTGAATCTGCTAACTCATAGGTTTCACACCATCCCAGGATCAAGTACATTTCATTCTTACTGCTCAGTACTGTAGAACTTTCCCAATCTTAATGATGCATATTTTAAGTTTATTTACCTTTGTTCTCTAAATAATGATAATAATGCATAGCTGCAAACGTGTGTCCATGTGTGTGTCTATGTATATGTGTTCGGGGGACTTGAGTTGTTCTTTGTAGACTTAAAAATAAGACTATCACAATTAAAACAAAACTCAAATATGTTTCAGGAAACACATACATCCTTTGAGGAGGGACAAAGAAAACCTCTGAAATGTTGTGTTGCTGGAATTCTTTGCTTTCTTTGGAGTACATTGTGTGAAGAGGTTTTTGTTTGTTTTGTTTTTTTGTTTCTTAATTAGAGAAACTCCCTTTTTGAGATCCATATACAGAGGAACCCCCTCTTCTGTCATCTTTCAAATAGCTGTGCATATTATCAACTATTTCAAAGAATATGTCATTTCAGAAAATACCCAAAACATTCTCATTTTTGAGATTTGGAAATAAGAAATAGAAACTTGAATTCTCCTGTTAATATTCCTTTAAAAAAAAAGATTTTATTTATTTACTTCAGAGAAAGAGAGAATGTTCATGTGAGTGGGGAAGAGGCAAAGGGAGAAGGAGAGAATCTCAAGGACACTCCCTGCTGAATGCAGGGCTCCATCTCATGACCTTGAGACCACAATATGAGCTGAAATCAAGAGTTCAACACACAACCAACTGAGCCGCCCAGGCACACCTCTTCTGTTAATATTTCAAACCCAAAATAAAATAATTTTTATATGCCAGGTCACTAAGAGTATGTAGCTTATTAAACATTAGATATGATTTATATGGATATCTGCCTTTATCTACACTACTTGGTAGATGACAAATCATAATGAATAATTCAAAGCTTATTCACTGATTTTCAATATAATTAACCCACTGCACTTATACTGATTCTTCGTAAGTTAGCTTAGCCACTGTATTTTCTTCTCTTTTTTCTTCTCTCTCTCTCTCTCTGTCTCTCTCTCTTTTGTCACCATGTCTTCTGAAGTAATAATTAAAATACCACTACTTTAAATTTTGGAATAAACCACGTAATAACATTTTTATCTTCCAGAGCCTATAAAAGTATGATTTATTTAACCAACATAAAATTGAAACTTGCTATTAATGAATGAGAGTATTTCCCTATCAATGTCTTTAATACAACCTAGCCTAGCTATCAGATTCTTCATTAATCTCAGTAATATAATAAAAAAGAAGAAAACAAGTTCATGTTTAGGTATAGGAAGCATGACTAACTTTCTGAAAAATGATGCCAGTCCTAACACCAAGGCACTAAGTTAACTCAATCATACTAATTGCTTCTTACTACATAAGAACTCAGTTCAAATATAAACACAACAAAGAAAGTGCCATCTATTGATGGGACACTGAATCAGCATCTTGATTCTGAGAGAGAACAGTCTATAGCTCATCCAAAAGTTATGTTTTCAATCAGCAAAACCATAGCAAATATATCCTAAGATTAAAACATGATTTCTCATTAATAACAGTTTACGTGGTAGAGATTCCAAAACCTAAGCCTTTGGAAACCTTCCCTACCCAATAACTATCTCACTCAGCAATCTTCATACCTTTTTGGTAGCATAATCTTAACTGAATGTGAAAAATTATTTACTCTCTTGCATATTTAAAAGGGATGTCTAATATTTTTCTGAACTAGTGTTTTTGTTTGTTTGTTTGTTTTTTAAAGGTGCATTTCAGGGATGCCTGTGGGCTCAGCGATTGGGCATCTACCTTTGGCTCAGGGCATGATCTTGGGGTTCTGGGATCGAGTCCGCCATGGGGAGCCTGTTCCTCCCTCTGCCTATGTCTCTTTTTCTCTCTCTGTGTCTCTCACAAATAAATAAATAAAATATAGGTGCACCTTTAAAAAAATAAAGGTGCATTTTAAATATACTGTATAAGTGATTTAAAAACATTTCCTCAGAGCACCTGGGTGGCTCATTGGTTGAGCATCTGCATTTAGCTCAGGTTGTGATCCTCGAGTCCTGGGATCAAGTCCTGCAACACGCTCCCTGCAGGGATCCTGCTTCTTCCTCTATGTCTCTGCCTCTCTCTGTATGTCTCTCATGAATAAATAAATAAAATCTTTAAAAACAACAAAAAAATTTCCTCAAGATATGGACCACTTGATTCAGCTTGTTCAAATTATGGAAAACATCTACCATACAATGGAATTGGCAATTCCAATCCTTTTTGTCATACCAATCGACTAAATCAGACTTGATCTTTTCTTGACAGGAAAAAGTATTATTCCATTTTTCCATTCAAATGTCCTGAAAGTGAATCTCAACATAGGTAGAATGATGAATGAATGGATGGATGGATACATGGATAAATAGGTAAGACAAGTAGGTAGGTAGGCAGGTAACTAGATACAAACATATGTATATACATACACACATATATAGAAGCAGTCTTTTTGTGAGTTTGTAACCTAAATAAAATGAGATGCTGCCTCCCTCAAGATTGATTACTAAAACTCACTTTGTTTTGTGACCACAGGAAACCCCCTTAGAGATAATCCATTCCCTTAATCACTCTTCTTCTCATATTCCAAGCACTACCTTCATTATTTCCATGAAAATACAATGTACCTTAAAGATTTTTTCCACTTACGTGTCTGTCTCATCGGCTGCCTATCCCATTTGGCTGAATACCACTGAACATTTCATACCATACTTAAGTTACCTTGTCAGCAGTCTTTTGTTAACCGGGTAAACTGATCTACTTACTCATCTGTGTTCCCAGAGGTTACTGGAAGTATTTTATATCTATACTGCCATTATTATATGCATGTGTCTCTTAATATGCCATTAACACTTACCAAATTAAAAAAAAAACACTTACCATATTTAATGGTTCAATATATGTTCTTAAATGAAACAAATCAATCAACAAATGATTCAATAATTAAGAACTAGTTCTACTGAGACATAAAATAATGCTTTGTAAGGACAGTAGCTATGTATAAGTTCATGCTGCAGAAGAGGTGATTTCTTTAAATGTACAAAATATATTTTGCTAATTTCTATACATACAAAAATTCAAATGTTACTATCATACTTTTTTGTTCCTGAAGAGATTGATTCATAGGAGACATTTTAAGAATGACAGTAAAAAGTAACAATCTAGAAAGGCCACACATGGACATGGTCTTTTAATAGCATTACTTCCATGCCATTGTACCTTGGTGGCAAAGACCTTTAGCAGGAATGGGGGAGCAATGTTAAAAAATCAAATTTAAAAGGATACTTGGATGGGGAGCAAATACATTTGTCTTATAATCACTTCTAAAATCTAATTATACCCGCTTAACATATGTAGCAAACAGCAAATAAAATTTTAAAATGGAAAATAATTTTAACATATGTGGAGAATCATAGTTCATCATTGATCCTTTTTGGTTGCCAAAGAAAGCAGCCTAATCAGATCTTCTTCAGTAGAATATATTAAAATTGAATGTTAACTACAACTTTGATCATTTGATACTCTGCAGATGAATTTAGCAGGAAGCAAAAGCCCCCATAGTATGCTTTAAACAACTTTTGTTAAGTTAGAACACTAGATTTTAGGAGTCACATAATATTTATCTATTTTTTATAGAAATATTCTAAGAAAACAAAGAGAAAATGTGTATAGTCCTACGGTTTTGAGAAACCATGAATTCCCCCAAGTCTTTGAGCACTGTTCAGATTTCAGAAATTACTTAGCAAGTGATTATTTGAGAGACCTTATTACTTTTTCCCCAAATGACAGCCAAATTTCAATATACGTCTAATATATAAGACTTATATTTATTAAATATATTAAATAAATAATATTATTAAATAATATTAAAATTTATTAATTAATCAGCCTGTTATAAATAAGTATGTAGAAAAAACCCGCTAAAGCCATTTCTGAAAAGTTCTGTCATACTAGATTTTGTTCAGCCAGCATTTTTTCCATGGTTTAAATTTTTAAAAATAGTAAATATTATTAAAAAAAAACCCTTTGAGACATTAAAATAAAATTACAGGTTATGATTTTACACTAGAAAAAATTAGCATCTGCATTTTCTTTTTAAAATTTTTTTTAATTAAGCTCTACACACAATGTGGGTCTTGAACTCACAACCCAGAGTTCAAGAGCTGCATGCTCTACTGACTGCTTTAGCCAGATGCCCCAGCATCTGTATTTTCTATATTGAATGAACACATGTTGCTAAATCTTTTAAAATATCTTAGAGTATCTTTAAATGCAGAGGTAGTTTTCTTTGTTCATGCTTGTGTCCTCAGAAATTGAGAATAAATTTTCCTCATTGGATGAATTAGATTAACTGATCTACCTTCATTATTTCTCAAGGGAGATATTTTTATTAAAAGTTTCAGTAATAGAATTGGCACTCTGAAGGTATTAGGTCAGAATAGGTAACTCTGAAGCAATGTTGTTTTTTCTCTAATAAGCCACAGGTCCTGAAAAGAGACTGTGTGACCTGTTTTCCCCATCATTAACAAAATGCTTTTTTGTACAAAAGACCTTTCTACCTCAAAAATAAAATCTTGTGATACATTGTGAAAATTATTTGGTCTGACATTGAGTTTTTAGTATGCTTTGTGAAGAACAAAGAAGATCATGCTCAAGAATGGAAAAGAAAACACTTAAGGGGATCTGGGCAGTTTAAACAGCATGAGTGAAATAAAACACCAAACAGGATGTCTTTATTCCCTTTGAACTTGAGGCATCCCATGGACCCTAAGCTACTGAATTCTCTGCTTAGTTATGTGGTGCCAGACATTCAGTGTCACTTAATGAAGATAAGTTCCTACCTCCTACTTTTAAAGGTAATGGTGAATGAATTCTGGCTGACCAAGCTGAGTGTTTTATCAGAGTCTTTGTAAAGTTAGAGAAAATGTGCACACTTTTGTTAGGTCTTAAAATAAAGTAAGCCATTGCCACGTTCTAGTTTGTGGGATTTTTGGGGAGGGGGGCTGTTTTGTTTTTTGCATTGACTACCAATAAATCTTCAAATTAGTAGGTAGATATATTTCCACATTTGCATCTCAAGAGTAAACATTAATATTTGTTTGTCCATTTATTTTGGAAATATAAACAAGACTGTAATGGAGAACAAAATGTAAACTTAAGCATTAAGTAAGTGATTTTTATATCAACTATTTCCTCTTATCATAAATAACACTTAGAATTTCCTATTTAGTAGAAAAAGTATCTTCTTGATTTTTTTTGGCACTAATAAACCATGTTCCTGTTATTTTTTGAGGTTTCCCTCATTATACAAATAGATCAATGGTTCCCTTATGGTTGTATACAATCAAGCAGCAGAGAATCCATACATAGGATACAGCAATCCTCTCTTTTGGAAATATATTCAAAAGAAAGTGGCTAAGCACAATTAAATAATGCTTATTGGTACTAGGCCTGTATTGGAAGTCCCTAGAGAGTAAACTCTTGGAAATTGGGTAGAACAAGAAGTTTAAGCTTCTGATCAAATGCAAACCCCAATATTGCACTGTCTAGGCTCACAAGGGAAGAGGCCAAAGAGATCTCTCTGATGTTATCTGAGGTGAATGTGCTGCCCTCTTATTTTTTAGTTTCAAATTTAAGCATCAATTTGTCATCTTATCAAAAACTTTTCTTCTTTCAAAAAAAAAAAAGCTTTTCTTCTTTCATAAAGAGATGCACTTTAATTCAGAGAAAATACACACTGACATAATTAAAATTAGAGTAACTCCCTCTGTGAAATGATCTTTAGGATAGGATTTAGTGATTCTCTTATATGATCACGACCTGGTCACTTTAATCAGCAATAAGGACATTTCTACAGTATCAATTCCAAGCATTTTCTTCTTTTATCATCATTTCTTATCTTCTCAGTTTACTTCCACTACTACCTCAACTGCAATAGTTTTGGGATCTGCAATTATTTGATCCAATCAATTTTTCATTCATACATTTTTTATTTCTCTCCTTTAACTAGATGAAAATTCACAGAGCACATCAGATAATCTTTTCCTGGCCTCTTTTGCTTTAATTTAATACTAGTTTATTGTTCAATGTGGCTGGTGAAAATGGCACAGTTATGCTGAATTTTCTCACTTTGAAGTGAAGTCCATGAAACTTATGTGGGCCTTTAAGGTTGCTCTAGGCCATCTTCTCCTATTAGATTACCTTTTCTGCTCTCCTTAGCTAATTATGTGTATCTTCTCTTTGGTTTTCAAATCTCCCAAGTTTCCTCCCCATTTTCATTCTCAGTGATATCCTTGGTTCCTATTACACTAAAGAAGTCAATCAGAAGCACACTTCATAAATCTCTTACCACCACATTCACACACCTGCCAGCATCTGGACCCATGCGTTCTGCTTTTCCTCCAGTTACTATGGATAAATTTTCCATGTATCTAAGGTCAAATCTTCCACTAGTGCACTAGATCAAGGATGTTTCTCCAGAAATGAATTCATTCCTCTTTCTACATCAATATTTCACTGTACATGAAATCATTCCCAGCATCATATGCTGTTATTTTACTAATGCTGTTTTTTAAAATACTCATTTACTTTCCTCTCCCCACCTATCATTCCATTTATTGAATCTGTTTAGAGCAAAATTCCTCAAAGATGAATGGTCTGAGTAGTTAATTTCTCTTGTCCAATTCTCTCTTCTAATCAAGCTTTTAATTCATCAAATCCTTTATTGACAAAGTCAGCAGTAGCCTCTGTGTTACTGAATTTAATAGCCAGTTCTTATCTTACTTGCCCCATTGACAACATTTGATACAGCTGATTACACTCTTCTCTTCAAACCACTTGCTTCAGTTGGGTTCCAGGGCACCATGCTCTGCTGGTGAAAATCAACCACTCCTCATGTGGCTCCTCCTCAGTACTCTGATGTCATAATGTTGGAGCAACCCAAGTTTCAGTCTCTAGCTCTTCTTCTCCAGTTATACTTGCCCCCCACATGATCCCATCTGGTCTCATGGTTTTAAATACTATCTACATGCTGATAACAATTACATTTATATCTTTAGCTCTGACTTCTCTCCTGAACTGAAAGCATGTATATCCAATTGCCTTCTGGATAGCTGCATTCAAATGTCTTAGAAATATTCAAATCTAAACATGTACTGAATACCTGATCATCCTTCCCCATCTCAGTTAACATCAACTCCTTATCTAGTGCACAAAACCAAGACCTTAGAGTTATCCTTTACTCCCCCCATCCCCAGATCGAATCTGTCAGCAAATCCAGTTCACTTACCTTTAAAATAAATCAAAGTATAACCACTCCTCACCTCTTCCACTTACCTTCTCCCTTGATCATTGGACCTCAGTCATACTGGACCTCCCTTATTTTGAGCACCTCAATCAATCTTTGTCTCAGGCCCTTTGCCCTATCTGTTCTCATGCCTAAAACACTCCTCCTTATAACTGTCTCACAGCTTGCTTCCTCATTACCCTCAAGTCTTCATGCAAATGTCATTTATCAGTAAGGTCATCTCTGATCATCCTTTTTAAAACTGCAAATCATACTTCTCCCAGCACACCTGATCCTTTCCCTACTTTAATCTTATTCAAAGCATATCAAATCTTAATGTACTACATTTTTACTTTCTTTTTTTAATTTTTTTAAGATTTTATTTATTTATTCATGAGAGACACAGAGAGAGAGAGAGAGAGAGAGAGAGAGGAAGAGACACAGGCAGAGGGAGAAGCAGGCTCCACGCAGGGAGCTCGAGTGGGACTCGATCCCAGGTCTCCAGGATCAGGCTCTGGGCTGAAGGCGGCGCTAAACCACTGAGCCACCCGGGCTGCCCACATGTTTACTTTCTTTGTTTCAACTTTATAACCATTAGAAAATGCTCTTCAAAAGAGCTTTCTGTGATGATGCAAATGCTCTATATCAGCGCTATCCAAGGTAGCAGCTGACAGCTATGCATGGTTACTGAGCACTAGAAATACATAGTTCAATAAATTTAAATATTACATTTAAACTTATGTAATCACCACATGTGGTCAGTGGGTACTTTTAAACAGCATGGCTTGGGTGTATAAGCTGCATTAGAACAGGGAGTTTTGACTTGTTTAGACTGATGTAGCCCCAGGACCTACACCATCATCACGGCCATAATAGGTGCCCATTGTATCTTTGTCAAATTAATTAAGCACTTTCTTTTCTTTCTAGTTTAATTTCTCTGATTAAACATTGACCCAGGCCATGGTATTTGATTGATGAAGGGAGCAGAGGCTACATGTTAGCTCCTATTCACCCCGCACCCTTTTGTGCAAAGCACAAATTACAAAGCTACAGATGGTAACCTTAAGTGAGTGACATGGTTTTGCAGATAATTACCAGTTAATTACCAGGTGCAGCTTTCTCTTCTTTCTGATAGCACTATTGCTCTCAGTGTGAAAAGGATAAAAAACATGGTAGGAGAGCCTCAGGTATGTAAGTGTATGTCTATGTCTGTCGACTATCACTGCCTTAATAATAAAGTTACTTAGAATTCCCTTTTTTTCCCCCTTCAATCATTTTGCCTACTTCAAGCCCTATCTAGGTTCTCAACACTCAGCTTCAGAAGAAAAGCCAAATATGAGAAGCATCAAGTAACAGCCTGGGAGAAAAAATAAATAAAAAGGTGGGACATAAATTTAGGCTCCTTGGGCAGCCCAGGTGGCTCAGCAGTTTAGCGCCGCCTTCCGCCCAGGGCATGATCCTGGAGAGCCAGAATCGAGTCCCACGCCGGCCTCCCTGCATGGAGCCTGCTTCTCCCCCCCGCCCCCATCATGAATAAATAAATAAAATCTTTTTAAAAAATTTAGGCTCCTTAGGCTCAATAGTAATTATCCTTAAAATAAATATCCTTAAAGTAAATATCTCTCTACCAAGAAAGAAGTTTCATCAGTCTTATATGAGGAAGATTTAAGAGCATTGTATGTCTGGGACAAAATCAAATACATCTTCCTGAGCCTTCTAAATTTGCTTCTGTGAAATCAATATCCTTTTCCCACTTTGCTTATCTTTTCATAAAGCATGATGAGAGAATAGGTACACAAGGGCAAGGTATACCACTTTCTGACTTCACAGGGCAGGGCCCAAGTATTCATTGTGGAGAGTTTTATGTTCTCAATATACAAAATGATCTTCCAGGAAAGAAGGGAAAAGAATGGAAATAGCAGAAAAGAAATGTAGCTATTTCGGCCAAATGAATGAACTTAATAAATTTGGATCCCTATGATGATGATGCAAGTTCTGGTCTTTGCTCCTCCTTGTTTTCAAGGTCAATTTCTGATACAAATATAGAAAGAAAAATACATTTTTATTAGCTCTAAAACTAGACTACCTGTAAATTCCAGCTGTAGCCTTTTTATAAATCAGGCCATTTCTTACCTTTTTTATGCTTTAGTTTCTTCATCTCTAAAAATGGGAATTATAGCAATATTTCTTATCTTAAAGTATTGTTATAATGATTATAAAATAAATGTGATGTTCTTACCATAGATTATAAACACTTATTAAGTGCTTATAGCTTGTTGGTCTAGATAGCAAATTTTAAACCATTCTATTAGTTGTTTCAAATGTTTCATCTTATGTGAGAGGACTAGAGATATCAATTCTTTAAATGGATATTTAGTGTCCGAATGAGGAATAGAACAAAAATCTCCTACTTCCTAGTTAATGTACTTTCCAATATACCACTCTAATTCTTACCATGTCCCTTTATTCTTTTCTATTCTTTTCTTATTATGTGATAGTAGGAATAATCACACCTAAAAAAAAAAAAATGGAGGTGGAAAGTGTGACTTAGATTGCAAGTAAGAAATTCTTAACATTCCGCTCTTCAAGTTTCTCCAATGTGGCAGTCATCAAACAAATCTGGTGAAACTGTTCTCCTTGCCACCAGAGGGAACAGATCCATTCACATAGAGACCTGCCACGCTATTCTAATACCAATGTCCCTGTGCTATGTGGAAGGTGACCTTAGGGCTGCCCTAGATAAATAAATGTGGCCAGTGTAAGGGTTTTTACTTCTAAGTGATAAAACTTCAAAATTTGTGGATGATCTACTTTATTGGAATCAAGAATGGACTGCGACTGACCTTCCTCTTGCCAAATACTCAAGCACCACCTCTGAAGGCAGTCATGCAAACAGCCACAGCAGCAAACACATGGGAAAGAAGAAGAAGCTGGACTCTCCAAAAACCTTGGGCTATTAGTTTGGCCTGGCACTTACTAGTTATTAAGTCTGGTACTCAATGATTTACTCTTAAAATGCCTGCAGTGGTGTCTTTTCCTAATTGCTGATCTCATTTTGCACCCTAGTGCCAAATAGCCCCCCTGAGACTACTGAGTAAAACAACAGGAAAAGTTCCAATAACCATCACAATCCTTAATAAAATGCAGCTCTTAAAGTAGAGGACCTTCCTGGAACCATCCCAAGTAGCCTGACACTCCTCTGTTTTCTTTGGGCATCTCATGTGCCTGTCAGTTACTGAAATTAGCTGCATTTTAAAAATGATTCCCTCTGCTAGTTACTTGGACAATAAGGTAATTTTAGGTATTCTTATGTAGGGACTCTTATTTAGATGATTACCCTAAAACAGGAAGGAAATATTGTACATAAAGATAGTGCTATGGGGAGAAATCTTTGACTAGTAATAACACCTGAGAAAACTGTTTATAGTAGATCCAGAAAACTGCAAATAAATGAATATAGCTGGCAACTCTTTTTCAATTTGAGATAAGCAATTCTAAATGAGATGACTGGAATTTATATAGTACATAAAAGTATGTGCTATGGAACCCAGCTCATATAAACTCACCAAAATATCCTACGCTGTGAGAATTAAGGGTTGGCCAAAGAAATTAAATCCGCAATACACTACCTTGAGCTAGTTGGTCCCTCTGGCCTTTTGTCTTTTTATCACTAGCTCTACCTATCCTTTTTCAGGCTGTATGTATTATAGTTCCAGGAAAAGAATAGTAAGCATAGGGGTAATCTGCCATGAACGATCAATGTATTTTGACCTGTGAATTCTGAATCTAGCTCTGACTCATGTGTCTGAAAACAACAGTATCTCCCAATTTGATGGATACAATACCAATGGTATCTCAATATGTTTACAGTGTCAAAATTGGAAAGCACTTTTTCAATTATTTCCATTATCTCATTTGATTCTCATAATAGCCCTACAGTTAGTCAAAAGAATATAATTTGCATTATTTCTGTTTGAGAGACAAGAGTATTAAGACACAGAAAAGTGAGTTGGTAGCAAATTAGACTCAAACTATAGATGAACTAACTAAAAGTCCTCTGTTTTCTTCTTTCTATAACTAGCCCAAGAGTCCTCAAAATTTGATTCTTGGACCAAAAGTATCAGCATCACTTGGGAACTTGGAAATGTAAATTGTAGGCCCTATTCCAGACCTAATGAATCAAATATTCTGGAAGTAGGGCCCAGCAAGCCTAACAAGGCCACCAGGCGATACTGATGCCTGCTAATACTACACTGTACACCACCATCATGGCTCTCCCCCTCATTTGAGTACTGTGAGAAAAACTTCCTATAACTGAAAAGTACACTTTAATTCTTTAAAATTTCTTTAATAACTTCATCACCCACACATGCTAATAGACAACTCTCAGTCATGTAGTTGTAGCCCATATGCTTACTGTACTGGTGACATTACTTAACAAATTTTTTGATTAACATATTCTATTTTATACTGACTTGTAAAAATGAATTGCAAACAAATCATTTTAGTTAGAGTGATCATCAAAATAAAAGGTCAGATGGAGATTTCAGGCCAAGCAAAGGCAATTCTTGTGTAAGGTAAAAACAAACTCACATGAAAAGAATCTACTATTTATAATTTGTCCCTGAAGGGGCATCTGGGTGGCTCAGTCAGTTAGCATCTGACTCTTGGTTTAGGCCCAGGCCATGGTTTCAGGGTCAAGAAAGCAAGTCTCATGTTGGGCTGGGCTCAGTGTGGAGTCTGCTTGAGATTCTCTGCCTTTCCCACTCCCTCTGCCCCTCTTCTGTGCTCGCTTGCTCTCTTTCTCTTTCTCAAATAAATAAGTAAAATCTTTTAAAAATTTTTAAAAATTTCTCCCTGATATTTTTTGTTGTTTTGTATTGTTATTTTAGTTTTTTATTTTCTCACAATTCTATTCAATCACTGGAAGCCTAGAGAGGGAATATAAAATGGATATCTAAGCTATCATTTTAGTATGGCCTTTGACTGGTATTTTTAAAACCATTTCAAAGAGCGAAATCCTATATTTTGATTAATATAAGATGTTATCATATGTAGCACAAAATAATTGCGACCATTTTTTACATACCACTATGAAAAAAAAAAAAAAACACTACCAATCCAATAATGAAATGCCATCAAATAAGTAAGAGGCTCTCAATTCAGACATGTTAAAATATGAAAAACTACATCTTAGTATCAATGAAATACAGTCCACATTTTCCTGTACAGTTATGACTGGCATCCTCTTTCAGGGCAAATTCTGCTTATATATTTTCTTTTCAAAAGCAATGCTGATCTGGACCCAGTTATGGTACAGTTACAGTAATTTTGTTCTTCAAAGTTAAGTAGTAGTCATCTTAGCCTAAGGATTGTTTCATGACATCAGTAAGCACTACAGATGGAAAATATTCTTCTACAATTTGGTATCTGAGTTGTCATGTGGTGTAAGGAAACAGGCAATTGAGTGAGAAAATGAAGGCAGGATAATAGTAAGACATGAAGCACTCATTGAATAAATCTTTTGGCTGTCATTTCAAAATAAAATCATTCCCAAAACTGATTTGTTATTCTTTTTAATATGCTGACATTTCCCCCTCTTAATTAGCTATGTTGCCTCTTTATGTGGACTGTTATAAGGAAATGTGTTGCATAAGACATTTAAGAATATAAATCTCCTGTAAATCCACTTCCCCCTCTTTGCACCATGTGCTTGCTTATGAGTGCAACAAAGAGTGTGGTATGTGGGAATTTTGAGCTAAAGACTAAGTCCTTGACTGATTCTTATGCAGAATGTTCCATGAAAAATAGCAAATATTATCTACAAGCTGGTAAGCTCCCATATATTTGAAAAGCTCTGCTTACGTTTTTGACTTGGAAAATTTTATACAAATAAAAAATTCCTTGGTGGGAAAATTTCCTTTTATTTTCTCAATTCAGAATATACTTCTAAGGCAATTAAAAACCCTACTCATTTTTGGATATTTCTTTTTTTAAAAGATTTTATTTATTTATTTATGAGAGACAGAGAGGCAGAGACATAGGCAGAGGGAAGCAGGCTGTCTATGGGCCTGCTGAGCCATCTGAGCCAAAGGCAGATGCTCAACCACTGAGCAACCCACCCAGGTGCCCCATTTGAGGGGATATTTTTAATAACTCGTTGAGTAAAGTAGAAGGTATGTTAAGATAGAAGTTAAAAGACAGGAGATCAAGTTGTGGTTTTGTTATTTTTCAGTTCTGTGCCTTTGAATGAGCCACTTAATTTTTCTGTCACTTTTTTTAAAATTTAGAAAGATAAATGACTGCTAAACAGTCTTTAGTGATTTCAGGGTAATAAGAAGAACAAAGAATACAATAATACAAAAAAACAAAAAAAGCATGTTATATATATGTGTGTTTTTATTTAATTATAATAACAAAATGAGATAATGCAGCGAATTAGTGAGCATAGTGCCTACCACAGAACAAAAACTCAAAGATTGCCAGCAGGTATTACTCTCTCATCTATTAACAATAATACTGCTAAGACAAAATTAATGCCCCTTTCCAGGCAAGACCACAATCTTCAAGAGATTGAGTGACATTCCTGTGGTTATTTTAAGGGCCCAGCCCAGGATTATGATTCATCTACTGGATGATCAGATTGTGCTTTCAACTTCAGGGCCATAGTGCCCTCCACAGTCACTAATAGGATAGCCAATTGGGTTAGCTTTGAGTAGAAAATCATCTTTTCAACTTAAGTTTCATTTCCAAAGTATTACTTGAAAACATTTGAGAATAATATTTTATTTATCTATTGCATGACTTCTAGTCCATTTTTCCCTTAAAGTTCAGATTAGCTTTGAAGAGTATTAACACACAACAATATCTCTGCAAATTTTAACTGGAAAGGAAAGGGTATGATATACAAAGTATGAAAAGATAAAGAGAAAAGCAAGATCAGTTGTTTGGGTGTATATGTTTGTGAAAGATAAGGGATATAGACAATGGTTTGAGAAATAGTTATGGAAGGTAGAAAGAATTCTTTCCTTCTTTAGCTATCTCCCTCCATGTTTATAAGTGCTATAAACTGTTATATAGTTTTTTCTTTAAGTAATCTCTATGTCCAAGATAGGGCTCAAACTTATGACCTTGAGATCAAGAATCACATGTTCTACTGACTGAGCCTGCCAGGTGCCTCCAAGTGCTACATACTGAAAAAGAAACAAAAGTCCAACCTGACTAAAAAGTCAGTGTCAGATAAAAGGAGATTTATGAAAAGACATTCACTTCAACATTGTTTATAACAGTGAAAACCTAGAAACATCTTGAAGATCCAGTAATGCGAGAATAGACAAAAATATATGATGGCACATGTCCATAATGGCTTAATACACAGAAATTAAAAGGATATACAAATATTCATAGGTGTATGTCAAAACAACTTTAAAGGCAAAAAAAAAAAGCAAGTTCCATAAACTATATGGACAGAATGATAATGCTTTATCATTAACATTGCTATATATGGTAAATTTAAAACCATACTCACTAAAATATTGTTGTAGGGTGTGTGTGTGGGTGTGTGTGTGTGTGTACTAGAAAGAACACAAATTATAACAGTGGTTAGGGGAAAAGGGGAATGGGACTTAGGGGCAGTAATTAACGTGGAGCTCACATTCTTCTGCAAGTTTTATTTCTTTTACAAACAAAAGAGTTGGAACAAATATGATAAAAATATTTAACTGTTGCCAATTCTAAATGGTAGAACTAATGAATTTGTTATATAATTCTTTTTATTACTCTTCAACTTTTAAATCACCCAAAAATTTTTAAAAATTTAAAAATAAGTGTATAATTTTAAACAAAATTTCTGAATTCTCATAATGCCATTAGTTTATTCTCTCTAAAAGGAAGACATATTAATATACAAATTATTGATGTGAAGCTTAGTAATTATTTATAATGTCTGTTTGACTTCCAGGTATAAAACATGGAGATCTTGAGACATATATGAAGTTTGTTTTACATATAAGAAACCTTTGGAAAAGCAGAACACACAATATTTTTTCAGGGTTTGCTTCAGAGATGAACTACGTTTATAGTTTACACCAGGAATAATGTGAGAAGCAAATTAGCAATAACAAACAAACAAACAAACTATACTTTGCCTCAAGTACAAATTATATGTGTGTATGTGTGTGCATGTGGGTGTATATTAGAGCCTATGGATCCTTTCTTGAATATTTTTAAATAAATAAAATAAAATACAGAGTAACAAAGGAAACTACTATTTTGAAAATAACTACCAAAATATGAGAGAAAGTCATGGTATAATATATGTAATTCTATATTAAGGCATCAAATAACTAATTAAACAGCAGGTCAGACATACAGTATCACTTGAAAGCAATGATGAGAGTAATTAATCATTGGAACTATCTACACAACAATAAAGTGATATGAAAATGGCTATCATTTCTATTGGTGATAAAGTTGCCAACTTTACTCATATTGTTATGGTTTGTTGCTTACATTTAAAATGAAAAGAAATAGTTTCTAAATTCATACAGCTAACAAGGAGCAAGTAAAGGGGCAAGTAATTGTTTTACTAAAAAATAATACTGTAATTTTTTTTTAATCCAAGCTCATAAGCCCGATGAATTCTATCCGTGGACTCCTGGGAGGTCTGTGGACCCAAATTTAAGAACTTCAGAGATAGAAATATGCCTACCATCCTTTCATCTACCACTGCTACCAAACAGCTCCTTAATTCTGCTTCAGGTTGTAAAATTAGATAGATAATCAAGTACACTAATTATATATGTAAACAACTATGCAGGATCTCAGTAAGGAGAAGGTGGGTCTATAAATTTATAAATGGGCTTTCTGCATCTATTTTTGAATTTCAGAAGCAATGTTTATTTTCTGATTTTCAAGTGTATTTCAGATAGTTCAATTGCTAAAAATGAATCACTGGATAACTTGTCTGGATTAGTGTATTAATAGTGTAACAATACAAGTACACCTCAATATACCAAAAAACTGCATAGCTTTTAGGCAGGTAGAGCCTGAGTTACCCTCATCACAAAAGAATGTATTTTATTTTAAAAGCATTTCCATTTATTCCAATTATCCCCAGATTTATTTCAATAAAGGAGTGGATATGAAAATAAGATGTAGGCACTTCTCTTACTACCCTGACTTTTAATTGAATGGATCATCCACTACTATTTACCTAGAATTTTGCACAACTTCCTAGGACTTCTGACTATCCTCCTTCCATTTTGTTCAAATAAGAGTCTCAAACATTTTCCAACAAGTTACATTCGTGTTGTATATTTTTGTGTTCAAAGACATCATCTAAATGCCCAGATCTTCTTTGAATGTTTAGAATTGTTGAAATGATAGCAACAATAAAATTTAAAACTATTAACTCACAATGCCTAATCACTTATTCCTTATGTTGCAGGTATAACTTTTATTTCTCTACTCTCTCACTTTTTTTTTTTTCTTATTAGGAAACTAATTTTATTGCAAAATTAGTGAGGGACAAAGTTGAGACTTGAACATAGGTCTTCTGACATCAAAATGAGCTATTCTGTACTCTTATTAAGTTTCTCAGCTTTATTACAAGTTCATTATTTAAAAGAGTCACTCTCCTACTGTCCTGCTTTTCTGAACAGAAATGAAAGGAGCTGTTTTACCATCTAGATTCTAATAGGTATTAACAGCAGGAATTCAGCGCTTTTGTCCAAGGCCCATTGCTACAAGGAAACCCATGACTTCACCCTTTAATATTATATACTTTTCAATATTATTTCTATTAAAGGAAAATGTTGCACAAGTTACCATTGTCAGAAATACAGGTTTGTGTTAATTAAAATATTATTTGACATATGAATACGTTGTCTATCTAAGCCTTACAAAAAAATCATGAAATCCAATTTAAGTAGCATCAAATATTATGGAAGAAAGATTCTGGCTTGTTTAAAAGACAATGGGTTCATTTAGTTTTATTCATTTTTTAAAAAACGAATTTATTTAGAAAATGTGCCAAGGAGCAGCCCAGGTGGCTCAGTGATTTAGCACCGCCTTCTACCCAGGGCATGATCCCAGGGACCCGGATCGAGTCCCACGTCGGGCTCCCTGCATGGAGCCTGCTTCTCCCTCTGCATGTGTCTCTGCCTCTCTCTCTCTCTCTCTCTCTCTCTGTCTCTGTCTCTGTCTCATGAATAAATAAATAAAATCTTAAAAAGAAAGGAAGAAAATGTGCCAGGGAGTAGGTCACCTTCTGAGGACATAGCACAGAAATGTATAATAGAGGTTAGTCTGATGGCAGCTGGATGGGAGGTACTTTGGGTAATCAATTGTGCAAAATATTCTCCTAGTTTCCACTCTAATCTAAAAGAACTGAAGCAGTTCAAGTTTAAGATTGATCCTTCATGAAATGGCATTTGGTAAATGTCTTCCAGACACTCCTTTTCTCCATGCCTGTTTGTTACGGCCTGAAATTCTATCATGAAGAAGACAAAGCATTGATTCCATAATTACAGATGAATAAATAAAAGATACAACTTCCAAAAGGAACTATCATATTAGCTGAAATACACTTACTTTTAAAAAGTATATACTCAGGTAATAAATAAAAGTAAATGTGGTCAAGTTCTTTCTAGAGGAGAAAATTAGAGAAAGAAGGTAACCATGGACATACTAAGAATCAGCAGTGAGAGAACAAGAAAAAAGTTACATTTGTATTGTATATTTTGTGTTCAAAGATAGCATCTAAATGCCCAGATCTTCATTGAGTGTTTAGAATCAACATTCAGCTTCACCAAAATGTAATTAATTCTGGCTCAGTCTGCCTTCACTCTGTGGACAAACAAAATGTGCAGACAGAGGACATTTTGTGCCATATACTCTGTATACCAAAGGGGATGAGGTACATACATCCATCATAAGTTGATGAAGTAGACCAACATATCCTCATATGTTTAACAAGTTTATTTGTTGGCACTTATTTGTTGACTGGTTTAACACTCAACTTCTAAGAGACTTAATATAAGAGTTGCAGTTTGGAGGACTGACTAATCAAGGAAATTTTGTACTTCCTCAGGAAAAACTCAAAGTTAAGTACAAATTCATTTATACAGGTATTTGCCTCATAGCAGTGCTCTCTCACTGTCAGGCAGACATTCACAGTGGGATATAGGAATAAGAGGATCACTAAAAAGGATAAGACATTTTATCAAAAAGAAGATGGTAATTCAAGACTAAGATATGTTATTTGATTTTTTCCCCAACAAATAGTTGTTCTTTATTTGCCAAAATAACATTTATTTATTTGCCGAGGAAAGCAGTTCCTATCTCAAGGACTACGAAAACAATCTATGTTTGAAAAAGGAACGCAAGTTTTTATCAGACATGGCTATCATCTTACAATGACTTTTGAATTATTCCAAAGAAAGGAAAATTATTATTCACACAATAAAAGAAACTTGCACATAGTTCACTATATGAAGCCAATGAGAGTAGAGAACATATAAATGTGTTAAAAAGGAAGAAAACATATATTTTGTTGTAACTTAATTTGAACTGAAGAAACTTTTTCTTTAAATGTTGACAACACTGAAATTGACAACATTGCAGGTCAAGCAATTTTGTTTAATTTTATTGTTGGAACATGACACTTAATTGTCATGCCAACCTTCTTACGCTATAACCTGAAGATTTTTAGATCTGAATGAGAGTATTTTAAAAAGATATAATGATAACTTCATGGTAAAGTTTGATGTAATGTTTAGGGTAGAACACAAAGGTACTTATTCCTTTCAGTGTGGGCCTTAATCTTGGTGTTTAACTGAAAAGCAGGATCGATTTTAAATAACGAATCCAGATAATTTATTTAAAACTGCAGCACAAATATGAACATTTTTATCATAGACAATATTCAATAAATAAAGAAATAAAAAGAGAAGAAAGCAAAGAAAAATAGTACTAGCCAAGAATCAACTTTAATTAAAATCACCTCTATGTTTGCACTGAAATTTTTGTCATAGCATCAATCAATTCTTTAAAAAATCATATAACTAATTTGATACCTAATAAAAATGAAACTGAATACACTAGCTTGTTTTGACTTAATTTATCTTTTACTTTCAGGGCTATTAAACAAAATTATTTTAAAAGATTTATTCAACGTGCTAAGACAGTAAAATTTTGGCATCTCTGACACAATAGTATCTTCAAAATCACTCTAAAATCCTTGGAAATTCTACTTGGAGCAGGGGTGACTTTAGGTGGAATGGGAAAACATTAGGTTATGAATTTGTTTCTGTAACTTCCACCTACTTTTTACTATACGTTTTAGCCCATTTCTAGCCTCATTTCGGGACTCCTCCCAAATGGAGGATGACTTCTGGCGTAGGACAATTAAAGCCCAATATTAATCTCCTGTTGAGAACTTTCAGACCAAAGCAACATAAATGCATCTGCCAGGTGATTAGAAAAAGAGCAAAGAGACCAGAGGTGAGCTATTTGGGGAATAACTATACAGCTGTCCTAACAGGTATATATACAGGTGTTCCTAACTTCTACCCAGTTATGGCAGCATCTCTAGAAAATATAGCTGGCAAACTCAGGCCTGCATGAGATGATGTATACAAACAGTTGCCCAGATATGATGCTTTTTGGTTTTTCATTTAAGTATAATGGGACTAGTCAGTGTCTATCATAGACTGTGCTTGGGGAGTTAAGGGTCTAGGGCACCAAAATGGCCTCTGCAGTATACTGCATCCAAATACTCTATTCTCAAGCATTTTATGAAACGTTTTTCTCTTTAGTGGAAAAAAATTCAGTGAAACCTCATACCATTTTATCTAAATACAAATTCAGACTAAGCACTTTTATCTTAACCCCAATTATTTCAGATGGTAAAATAAATTATTTTCTCATCTGTGCAATATATGAATTGTTTTGGGTAGTCTCTACTATAATCTCTTGAGTTCTAAGATTTCCTTTCTTCATCATATATCTTTTCCTATTAAAACTGTAAGTACTCAAAAGAGGGCCAATTATTAAATATGTTGAAATTTATGTCTGTCTATTTTTCTTAGGAAAATGGACAGACATAAAAACAAGTCACCTTGTAAGGAAACATGTTGTTGAGTAGAAAAGACACAAGAAGGGAAAACAGATAAGGAGGAGTGAGGGGTTGGAGGGGTTATAGACAAACTTATTCTGGCATAAAAAGCAATGAAGAGCTGCCCCCAAAATGGATAAAGAAAGACAACATAATAAAGTCTTGGTGCGTTGTATTGAAGTTAAAAAGAGTAGAAATAATGTTTTTTAGGTCTATGACTAAAAAAAACCATGCTACTACTACTTTGTAGTCTGCCTTCCAAGATGATATTTGATATTTGAACTCCACTGGCAAAAAATGAATAAACAAGCAAACAAAAAGAATAGTTCCTTCCAGCTAGTTCTGAGAAATGGACTCATTACAACTTGCTCCCTTGGCAGGAAGAAAGACCCAAATGCAGACATTTCTCCTTCCCGAGGGAGATTCTTATATTTAATGGCAAGAAATACCTTTTCTAGATTTCTGTCTTTGTTCCATGTGTTTTCTATTGTTTAGGTTTATCTCAACTTGGAGTACAAGGTCTTTTTTTTTTTTTTTTTTTTTTTTAGACTAAACTCCTCACCAGTCTTGATGCTAATGAGGTTTATCTGCAGTGGAAAGAATTACTTCCATTTGAGTTGAATTCCATGAAGAATGAAAAGGGATCATAAAGATATCTGATAAAACCAAACACCTCTCTACTTCATTTTACCAAACTTGTGAATTACTATGTGTTGTTTGTGTTTGTGGAGTTGCCTCTTTCAATGTGTTTTCAATAGACAACAAGGCACCAAAAACCCTGGGTAAATAATAGATGTTAAAAATAGTTTCTACCTAACAATGTTACTGGAACAATTAGAGTGCAGAAAACTCTCTCACAAGAGAAGCCAACTAAAAACAAAGGTTGGCATGATGCTGGTTCTTTAGTTCTTTTCAAATTAATAAAACACACTTGCTCTAAACTCATCTCTCTCACTTAAAACTATTTGGGGTTGTTTTGATTTGTTTTCAACCCCCACTAAAATATACAATAGTGGATCTTTGTCTTCTTTGTGCAATTCTGCTTTTTTCCTTCTTATTTTTAATATGTATATTAATATATATATATATATATATATATATATATATACACACAGAGTGCCAGCACAATTTGTATGCATGGACTATACATATGCCTTATATTCACACTCAGCTTGGGAATTATTCTTAAAGAAAGCCTCTTTCTAGTCACATTATTCAAATGCGGTATAACACAAAATTCATTTGTTCATTTGGTGTCTAGTTACTAAGGAGTACAGCCAAAAAGTTCATCTTTGCAACACAACAGAAGACCAGTAGAGAATCTGAGCATTGTCTGTAGGCAGGTACAGAGCCTCTGAGAAAGAGGAACTACACTTTTGTATTCAAACCTAGAAGACCATAGTATTATTAAGAAACAGCTATTTTTACCACATGTACAATGGAAGAAAAACAGTGACTTCCATTCTCTTTTCAAAAAGCCAAGAAGCTTTTCTAGACTCATGACCTCTGAAGTCATTTAGTGTATTTTAAATAGAAGTCCTATCACTTCTGCTTTTAAATAGCAAAACAGGACTCCTGAAAAACATAAAGGTTCTGAAATGCCCCATCAAGTCTACCAAAGGAAACAATTTAACTTTTTTTTTCTTAAGGGCAAACATCTACAGAGAAATGAATCTGACAAAGCAATAAACATGATCTGAATTGTTTTTTAAAATCTTACCTAAGTTTACTAGACACATGTGCTATCTATTTTAAAGACCTAAAAGATGTTATGTCTTAGCATTTCATAAATTCCTAAACGATATACTCACATTTTGCTGTCACTTTGTACCCCCCCAGAGGAGGAGCATGGCCTTCTAATGCATCAAATCCAGCGGAAACTAGGACCATGTCTGGATCAAACTCTTTGGCCACAGGCGTCACTACAGTCCTGCACAGTAAAAAGGCAACCAGTTACACAAGGGAATGGTGAATACCTTTAAAAATTGTGCAATGAAAATGACTTGGCACACCCTCAAGAACTTCCCAAGAATAAAGAAAAGGGGAAAAGAAAACACTACTTGAATGGATCAAAAACTTATCATTTCCTTAACAGTGAATCACTGTTATTTTAGCATCCCAATTCAGTCTTTTTTCTTTCATCTTTTTTCCCTCTAAATTAAAAAAAAAAAAAAAAAAAAAGCTTTGCAGGTACATTTCTAAAGCCCATCATATTACATGCACATCTGTGGCTGTTTTATCCCCCTGCCTATAAAAAAGTGCTTCTTCCAAGGGAGTGACTAATGTTTTACAGAGAAAAGTTGAAGCTTTACTGAAAACCCGGCTTGCTCCAGTTAGTGAGAATTTGGTGTAAATTTGAACTATAAATTTCTTTTGAGAAAAAGTTGCTTTTCCAACTTAAAAAAAAAACATTTTTAAATATTTGTCATGGTAGGGGGTAACTCTTGCAAGGAAAAACACAAAATTCCTTTAATAGAATCCAGACTATAATGTTAAGCAAGTCCAAGGTCAGAGACACCAGGAATGTGGCAGCCTCATCCATGACAGCAACCCCTGCTGGCCCCACTTAGACACTTCAGCACATACCTCTTCAGCCTTCTCAGGCCACCTTAACTTTTCTTCAGTGCTGAATTTGAAAGAAAATGACTAATAGATGCTACTGGGCTTTATAAAATAAAATTAAAAAATTAATGTAGGCTTCAAAACCAATGTGCCATTATCAAAACTCAAACTTCCAAAGACTTTACTAAGATGGGGAAACTGTACGCAGTAGCAAAATTAAAAAGTGGTAATGTTTCTGTTGTGCATTTAAGAGAAATAACTGATCTAAACATTAAAATTGCTATCCTTAGTGACAAAATTGAGTTCTTTTCATTTTTTTATGTTTACAAATTTCTCATATTTTAAAACTGATGGCATATTAGTTCTACACTTAAAAATTTAAATAAGAAGTTATTGAAGTTATAAAATAAAAAATACTTATTTGAAATTCATAAATGAATGAAATGTTTTTCATAATTCCACTACTATTATAAAAGTTCAATACTTCAAACTCATAAACATACAGGTAAGTGCCTTCCATGGTAGTCTTTCTAACAACTGAAAAGCCACTCACATCTGAATTAGCTCACCAGTGAAACTATGTGTAACCTAATTTTGTTTCCTATGTAGTTTCATTATTTTATTCTTCAATAAAATTAAGAATATCTAATACATCTACATTATCAGAAGAGATATCTTCAATCCTTTTCCGTTCCAATAATATCAACACTTATATCATAATTTTCATAAAAGTGCTACATATTACCAATTCACTACTTTTCATATGAGTGAAATACCATGTGTGTATATTTGGGATATTAGATACTGGAATAAATTATCTCAAAGAATCAAGACTGTTTCATCAAGGTGCTTCATCTATTTAGTATGATCAATCCTATCTATTCCCTTAGCAAACAAATAAAACTCTTAGGAAAATATGGAGGTAGATGATTGAACAAAGTTGTCATCCAATCACATGCATCATAGTAACCAATTTTCCATCTCCCTTCCCTCTCTTTGGATAGTTCTCCCCCTCCTCTTCTTTTCTCCATCATCAATCTACACTTGTAAGATTGATTGAAGGGTAAACATCCTTCAAAGCACAGCTCACTATCTTCTCCATAAGGGCTTCTCTCTACATATGGGTATTAAACATGTATGTATATATTTTTGAAGGACAAAGACAGTAAAGGAGACAAGGATTGCCAGTTTGAAAATATGACAAATATGGAGACAATCTACACAGGGGAAAACTTAAACATAACTGTGTTTGCAGGAGGAAGCCACAAAAAGCAAGTTGACTTTTCTCTTTCCTGGAGAAACAAACCAACCAAGGAGGAAATACCTAGAGAGACTGACACTTGTGAGTCACACAGATCAATAGTCAGGTTTTTTCCTCAGTCTTTCCATAGTGAATGCACCACTCCAAAAGCCCCACTCAACATACAGAGCTCCCACTCCACTTTTCAGGGCGCTTTCCTTAAATAGGGACTATTTGATGAAAATTTCTAGCATAAAAGATAACTAACATACAAACAAACAAAAGAAAGGGAACTCAGAAAACCAGAGAAAATTCAGGGAAGCCATTACAATTACCAAAATTAGGATTATCCTCAGAGACATAAAATAGTACATCTACAAAAGGAAAAGTGGGTGCTATTAAAAGAAGAAAAACAGTAAACAAAACATACCACAGAATGTTTAAAAGATGAAGCTGAAAAGTTCTCTCATCAACACAAAACAGAGACATGCAAAGTTGACAATATTAGATGAGACAATTAAAGAACCCATAAAGGAAGTCAACATATGAAGAAAAGTCTAAGGGAATTTTTTTCTCTTTTTTCACAATCTCATTGAGAAATAATTGACATAGAGCATTGCATTATTTTAAAGTGTCTAGCATAATGGTTTAACTGATAAGTTTTTTAACTGATAAGTATTGTGAAGTGATTACCACGATAGGTTCAGCCAACAGCCTTTTCATCTAGATAAAATAGAAATAAAAAATAATTCTCTTCATGATAATAACTCTTAGGATTAACTTTTATAATAATTTCCAACATATCATACAGCAGTATTAGCTACAGTCATCATGTTATACAATCTATTCCTAATACTTATTTATCTTCTATTAGCTTCTATCTTTGACCACCTTCCTCCAATTACTCTCATCCTCACTATCTGCCTCAGATAACCCCAAGTTTGATCTCTTTTTCTGAGGTTTTCTTTTTTTAGTTGTTTTTTAATATTCCACATATAAGTGAGATCATACAGTATTTGTCTTTCTCTATTTGACTTATGTCATCTTCAAGGTCCATCCATGTTGTTGTAAATGGTAGAATTTCCTCTTTTTATGGCCAAATAATATTCCATTGTGTATACATACCACAGTTTCTTTATCCATTCATCCACAATGGATGCTGGGTAGTTTCTATGTCTTGGCTACAATTCTATGAATACGAGGGTGCAGATTCTTTTCCAGTTACTATTTTCATTTCCTTAGGATATATTCTCAGAAGTGGAAATCGTAGATCATAGGATAGTTCTCTAATTTTTTGAGGATTCACCATACTGTTTTCCATTGTGGCTGCACCAATGTACAATCCCACCAAAAGTACTCAAGGTTTCCATTTTCTCCACACCAGTGCCAACATTTGTCATCTCTTATCCTTTTTATGATGGCCAGCTAACAGACCTCAGGTGATATCTCAATGTGGTATTAATCTGCATTTCCCTAATGATTAGTGATATTGAGCATCATTTCATGTACCTGTTGGTCTTATGTATATCTTCTCTAGAAAATGTCTATTCAGGTCCTTTGGGATCATTTTTAAAAATCGAGCTGTGTTTTTTTCCATTGAGTTGTATGAGTTCTTTATATATTTTGGATATTAACCTCTTATCAGTTATATGATTTGACAATGTATTTTTCCCATTCCATAGGTTGTTTTTTCATTTTGTTGGTGGTTTCTTTTGCTGTGCAAAATCTTTTTATTAGCATGATGTAGTCATACTTATTTACTTTTTATTTTGTTGCTTGCACTTTAGGTATCATCCCTAAGTAAGCCTTATGAGGGCTCATGTTAAGAAGCTTTATTCCTATGTTTTTCTCAGAGGGTTTCAGGGTTTTAGAATTTACATTTGAGTCTTTAATCCAGTTCAAGTTAATTTTTGTGACCAGCATAAGACATGGTTTCAATTTCATTCTTTTTTATGTGAATATCCAATTATCACAGCACCATTTATTTATTGTCACTCATGAGAGGCACACAGAGAGGGACATAGGTAGAGGCACCATGCAGGAAGCCTGACATGAGACTCGGTCTGGGGACTCTGGGATCAAAGGTAGACGCTCAACTGCTGAGCCACTCAGGGGTCCCTTCACTCAGTATTCTTGGCTCTCTTCTCAAATATTAGTTGACTGTATATGCTTGGGTTTATTTCTGGGTTCTGCATTCTGTCCATTGCCCTATTTTTTCTGTTTTTTTGTTCCAGTACCATACTGTATTGAAGATAGCTTTATAGTATAGCTTGAAATCAGGAAATGTGATGTTTCCTACTTTGTTCTTTCTCAGGATTTCTTTGACTATTTGGGGTCTTTTGTGGCTCTATATGTACTTTAGAAGTGTTTTTTTCTATCTATAAAAATGCCATTGGAAACTTGATAGGGATTTCATTGAATCTATACATGATATCTTATTATTTTTGATACTACTATAAATGGGATTTATTTATTTATTTTTTATAAAATTCATTGTCAGTGTATAGAACATGCTACTGATTTTTGTATGTTAATTTTGTATCCTGCAACTTTACTGAATTAACTGACTAGATCTAATGGTTTTTGGTTAAGTCTTTCAGATTTTCTATATATAATAGCATGTCATATGCAAATAGAATTTTCCTTCTTCCTTTTCAATTTTGATACTTTATTTCTTTTTTTCCTGATGTTAGAACTTCTTGTACTATCTTGAATAAGAGTGATGGAAGTAGGCACTCTTGTCTTGTTCCTGATCTTAGAACTTAGCTTAGAAAAGCTTTCAACATCTCAACAGTGCATATAATGAAGTTGTGGGCTTGTCATATGTGGACTTCATTATATTGAGATATATTCCTTCTTTGCCTGATTTATTCAGTTTTATCATGAATGAATGATTAATAAATGATTTTTCTATAGTTATTTAGATGATCATATGGTTCCTTTATTTCATTCTATTAATGTGATATATCACATTGATTGATTTATGTATGTTGAACCATCCCTGTATTCTAGGTATAAATCCCACTTGATCGTAGTGAATGATCCTTTTTCATGTGTTGTAAATTCATTTTGCTAGTATTTTATTGAACATTTTTGTATCAATATTAATCAGAGATATTGACCTGTAGTATTTTTTCAAGTGTTCTTTTCTGTTTTTTTTCTGGATAATGCTTAGTCTTGTAAAAATATTTTTTGGAAGAGTTCAAGAAAGATTTGTGTTAATTCTTCTTTGTTTTTTAAAATTCACCAGTGAAGCTATCTGGTAATGGGGTTCTCTTCATTGAGAAATTCTGATTACTGATTTCATCTCTTTACTAGTAACCAGTCTATTCAGATTTTCTCTTTCTTCCTGAACAGTCTTGGTTAAGTTGCATGCTTCCAAATTTTTTTTCCTTATGCTTTGGCTGTTCAGTTTATTGGCATATAGCTCTTCACAGCAGCCTCTGATCATCCTTTGAATTTCTGTAATGTCAGTTTTTTAAAAAATATTTATTGATTGATTTCAGAATGAGAGAGAGAGAAAGAGAGAGAAGAAGAGAGAAGAGAGAGCATGCATAAGCAGGATAGGGGTAGAGGGAGAGGGAGAAGGAGAGAAGTAGGCTTCCTACTGAGCACTGAGCCTGACATAGGGCTCAGTCTCACAACCATGAGATCATGACCTGAGTGGAAGCAAAGAGTAGGATGCTTAACTAACTGAGCCACCCAGGTAACCCTGTGATGTCAGTTTTAATGTCTCCTTTCGCACTTATAATTTTGTTGATTTGGGTCTTTTCTCTTTTTTCCTTGGTCTAGCTATATGTTTGTCAATTTTGTTTATCTTTTCAAAGAAGCAGTCTTACTTTGGTTAATCATTTCTATTTTTTTGTCCTCTGTTTCATTTATTTCTTCTTCAACCTTTATTATTTCTTTCATTCTGCTAATTTTTGGCTTAGTTTGTTCTTTTTTTGTTTGTTTGTTTCTTAAGGTTAGGTTGTTTATTTTGTATCTTTCTTGCTTCTAAATGTAGATGTTTATTGCTATATATTTACCTTATAATTGCTTGTGCAGCATCCTGCAAAGCCTGGCAGGTAGTGCTTCCAATTTCATTTGTATGAAGAAAACTTTTTATTTCCCCCATTAATTTCTTCTTCAATCCACTCATTTTTTTCAGGAAAGTATTATTTAATTTCCATGTGCTCATGAATTCTCCAAGTTTCTTCTTGTTATTAATTTTTAGTTTCATGCCACTGTAGTGAAAGATACTTGGTATGATTTTAACCTTGAATTTTCTGACTTATATGTTGTCTAATGTATGGTCAGTCCTGGAAAATGTTCCATGTGCACTTGAGAAGAATGTGTATTCTGCTGTTGTTGGATAAAATGTTCTGTATGCATCTGTTACATCCATTTGGTCTATACTTTGTTCAAGTCTGCTCTTTCTTTAATGATTCTCTGTCTGCATGATCTATCTATTGTTAAGAGGGGGATATTAAAGTCTTCAACTATTATTGAATTACCATTTATTTCTCCTTTTAGCTCTCTTTAGTTTTTACTTTATATATTTAGGTAACCTAATGATGGACACACAATATATCAAAAAAATGTAAATTATCACAGCAATAACCTAAAATTTAGTGGGAAGAGAAATAAAAGTGTTAATTTTACAAATTCTATTGAAGTTAAATTGTTATTAGTTTAAAGTAGGATGTTAGAGGTTTAAGATATTTATTTTATGTAAATCTCATAGTAAGCACAAGGGAAAATCCCATAGTAATTTCACAAAAGAACGCAATAAAGAAGTCAGAGCATAGTGATACCAAAAGACATTAAAACACAGAAAAAGATAGTAGGATAAGAAGGAACAATGGCTACAGAACAATCAGAAAACTGTAACAAAATGGCAATAGTATGTCCTTATCAATAATTACTTTAAACATAGGTGAAATGTATGAAGGAGATTTAAGAGGTACAGCCTTCTAGTTTTAAAATAAAAAAGTCATGGTGATGAAAACTAAAGCATAGGGTATATAGTCAATAATGTCATAATATATACTTACTGTGTTGAACATTTCCTAGTGTATATAATTGTTGAATAAGTATATTGTACACTTGAAACTATTTAATTTTCTATGTCAACTGTACTTCAATTATTTTTTATTTTAAAAAATAATTACTTTAAACATAATGGATTAAATTATCTAATTAAAATACATAGAATAGCTGAATGAAAAAAAGAAGAAAATGATTCAATCTGCCTAAAAGAGACTCGCTTTAGCCTTAAATACATACATAGATTGAGAGTTGAATAATGGGAAAAAATATTTTAAGTAAATGTTAACCATAAAAAAGCAGGAGTAGTTATATCAGACAAAATAGATGTTAAACTGAAAATGGTAAAAGGGACAAAGAAGGTCAAAATATAATAATAAAGCTGTCAGTACATCAAGAGGATAAAACAATTATAAATACTTTGCTTCTTTCCCCGGGTTTGGAACAGTTTCAGCAATTATTGTTTTAAATATATTCTCTGTCCCCTTCACTATCTCCTCTCCTTCCAGAATTCCCATAATTTGAACATTTTTTCTTTTCATTGTGCCCCATAATTCTTATTGGCTTTCTTCTTATTTATTTATTTATTTATTTATTTATTTATTTATTTCACCTCTGGTAATTTCCAAAATCCTATCCTTCAGGTCATTTATTCTTCCTTTTGCAATGTGGAGTTTACTTTTGAAACTCTCTATTAAATTTTTCAGTTAAGTTATTATATTTTTCAATTCTAGGATTTTTTGGTTTTTGATGGTTATTTCCTTGTTGACTTTCTCATTTTGTTCATGCAGTTTCCCTAATTTCTTGAAGTTGTCTGTGTTTTCTTGTAGTTCACCAATCTTCTGTAAAAGGATTATTCTGAATTCTCTGTCTGGCACTTCTTAGATCTTCATTTCTTTATAGAGACAATTATTGGAACATTGTAAGTTTCCTTCGGTAGTATCATATTTACTTGATTCTTTGTGAGCCTTGATCCCTTATGCTGATATCTGCACATGTGACTAATCATCCTCCTCTCTGACACTTTATAGGTTTGTTTTGGCAGAGAAAGTTCTTCACCAGTAAGCTCAGTTTGGGTCTGTGGGTGTGTCCACTGGTAATATGCTTGGGCAGGTGGGGTCTGTTATTATGGTCTGTTTGAGCTCTAAGGATGGGGAGTGGGGGTTGCTACTGGCTGAGGATAGCTAGTAAGAGTACTGCTTGATTCCATACCCAAGTAAGGCTATAAGATAAACTCCACAGTTGCCTAGGTTCTCTTACTAGAATGGTTAGGACTGAGTTCTATATTCAGTAATAGAAGAAGCTATGAATTAGTTTCCTTGCCCTGGCAAGGATGCATGATGAGAAAAAGGACCTGTATAGCTTGTTTGGGATCTGAATTGCAATTGTGCCCCATAGGATTAATGAGGTTGAAACTGGCAGAAAATGTAGGGCTTGGCTTTCAGAGAACTGTTACCCCCTAGTTAGCTATTGTGCTTTTTAGATCCTACTAAAAATCCACTAGCTGTCTCAATGAAAGCCTGAACTCAAGGTCAATGGATAAGTTTCCAGCCTATGAACAAGCAAGGCCCTGCATTCCTTACCCAAGATAATGAGCCCCAAACCCCTTCCAGTTTATATTAGCATACCCATAGCTCCTTCTCCTTGTCCTAAGATAATCTCCTGATGTCAAAAAGCTGACTTTTATCTCATTCTGATGTTAAGAGTCACTCCAAAGTGAACATGGGATGCATGTTACATATTTGTTTGCTCAGTGTGAATGCTCCATCTTTTCTTATGAATAATTATGTTTCCTTGCCTTTTTAAGTCAATATATGTATTGGGGCACCTGGGTGGCTCAGGCAGTTAAGTGTCTGCCTTCAGGTCAGGTCATGATCCTGGGTCCTGGCATTGAGCCCCATGTCAGGCTCTCCACTCATCAGGGAATCTACTTCACCCTCTGTGCTCCCTCTAGTTCATGTGTTCTCTCTCAAATAAATAAAATCTTTTTTAAAAATCCATATATGTGTAATCCATATATGTGCTCTCTCCCCCTTCAGGGAGATGGATTTGGAGCTTGCCCCACCACCCCCATCTCCTCATTTGACTGTCTCTAAAACAAATAATTTCTTTGCTGTATATATGATGTATCAGTGATTGACTCTGCTGCACATCAGGCAGATGGGCCTGGGTTCAGTTACAGAATCAAGCCAGAGTTTTCTCTGGTCAACTGAGTCTACCACTTTTGCTGGGCAGATGAGGAAGCCATAGGCTATGTTCAAGTGCCACATATTCAAGTGCTATATACACAGAGCTGTTGAATGGGCTATTTAATTTCCCACATACTCTGGTTAGGCTCCCTAGTCAAACAGGCTGAAGATTGCATTTAGTAATGAGTGGAGCTAAAATTATGTTCCCCACCAGGGCCTAGAAGGAGCAGCTTGAAAGCCAAATATAAAGCTCTTTGTTTTCTTAATATAAGCCAGACAGGAACCCCCAAATCCCTGATCACACATGACCACTAGATTAGCTATGTGGACTATCATCTCTGTCCACCCATCTCATGGCTTAAGTGCCACTGTGTTACACAGCCTCTAGGAGTTGTCTTCAGCCCTTCCAGTCAGATAGGACAGAAAGACACTATATAAAATAAGTGGAGCTGTCTCAGCTCCCTTGCCTGGGTGGCAGTGGGAAGGGCCAGGGTAGCTCCAGACTACTTTCAATTTCCCAAATAGGCTCTGTTTTTGGGAAGGTCTGGGAGCTACCTTCAGCCTTGGCTATGAATTAATTAATCTTCCTGTCTATGCATGGTAGGGGAAAGCTCCATTTCTGTTACTCGCTTTGCTTTGGGGGCAATAAGTGTGCCTGCCCTCATCTCAGGTTTGAATGCCTTTGGGCCACAGCTCCCAGGAATTGTCTCCAGCCTTTCTGGTGAAATGGGGCCAGAAGACACTTTCCACAGTAGATGCGACTGCAATTCAACTCATTTCCTGGGCCTGGGCAAACCGGGCTCTAACAAAACTCATTTCAGGACCTAAATCAGGTAGATCTGCCCTCTACCATGTTCTATGGTCAGAGTGCACTCCTGACTTGGTTCTTCAGATGAGCAAAATCACTGGTTGGGATTACTACTTAGGTACTGCAGGTTTGAACATGGGCTGCCAAAATCCGGGTGTTGGTTGTTGCAAGACTGTCCCTTCACCACAGTCAGGTTGTCAGTGGTTGAGCCCCACGGATTTCTCTGAAACTTTGTGGTGTGAAATCAGAGTAGGGGCTCCTGCAAAGCAATTAAAAGTGCTGATGTAGCCTTGTTGTCCCCTCTGGGTTCTCTTTTTCCACTGGAGGAAACAGAAGCTTGGGGGAGATTTCTGTGTGGTGATGTGCCAGTCTGGGTTAAGAGCAATGTGGTCAATGTGTTGCCACATCTCTTACCCTTCTAATGCAATTGGTTCTGGTCTCTGTGGTGCAAGGGGTTTACTTCAGCCTTACCTCCATGTTTTAGAATATTCTTAGTGTGTCTTTTCCTTGAATACTTGTTAGTTGTTCTTATGACGGGGAGCAAAGTCAGGAACAACTTGTGTCACCATGTTGATTATGTCACTACCTGGGAAACTTTTTCAAATTGAGAATCTCCTATCCATCCAAACTGCCAATCAAAATTGAGAGTAGAATAATAAAGTTTTAGACGTTCAAACTCTTAAACAAATAGTATTTCAAAATCTTAAAAAAAAAAAAAAGAAAAGAAAAAAAGATGGCAGGGGGTGTCCGGCTGGCTCAGTCAGTGTAGTATGTGACTCCTGATCTCAGAGTGTGAGTTTGAGACCCACATTGAGTATAGAGATTACTTAAAAAAAAAATCTTGGGGCACCTGGGTGGTTCAGTCAGTTAAGTATCTGCCTTAGGCTCAGGTCATGATCTCAGGGTCTGGAAATGGAGCCCTGCATCAGGCTCCCTGCTCAGTGAGGAGTCTGTTTCTCCCTCTCCCTCTCCCCCTCTTCCTCAATTACGCATTCTCTATCTCTTTCAAATAAATATATAAAATCTTTTATGTATATATATATATATTTTAAAGTAAAATAGTATCTCTCACAAACAATTTCATAGAAAGGTATTGGATGATATAATCCATTAAAATAAAGGTAGAAACTATAAAAGAATGAGACACAAACCATTCACCCAATCAAAACATTTTTTAAATGTGTTTTTGCCAAAATTTTAAAAATTACACTTATTTTAGAACAAAATAGTAGAAATCTATATAGAATGAATAGGTTTTCATTTAAATGCAACTATTTTGTTAATAAAGACATCTTACCTACTTACAAGAGAATTATATCTAATTATCCATGTATCTCAAAATATACAGAAACTACTAGTTTTTATCTGAAGCAAATACCACATTTGTTATATGTATCATTCCTGAATTCACAAAAATGGCTTTTTAAATTTCAAACAGGCTTTCAAAATGCTCTTTCAGGACTGATCCTATACACTTGAATTTACTCCACAAAATAAGAAAAACAGAAAATGGGGAAAAATACATGCTCAGAATTGTGTTTGAGTGGTAGATGTTTGTTGAATGAATGACTGATGCATGATTGTAAGAGTTGTGAAGGTGTGTTACAATGTATGCTGTGTATTGAAGACCTACATGGTAACAGGTGTTTAACAGTGATACTAGTAAGGTTCATTCATTTATTTCAACAAGTATAATGAGAGTCTACTATGTTGCACACTTTTTTGCCTTAATGACATACTCAATTTTGAACTGAATTTTTATTTTCCTATTATTGACTTCAAAGTCTTTCATGCTCAGTTCCCTGATAAACTGACAAAAAAACTAAGACACCACAGATCTCTTTATTGTAGCAATTATTTTAGCAGTGTACATGGAAGTGTTTGTACTCTTCTGTTTATGCCAATGTAGACTGATTTTTAATTCAAAAGGTCTATCAGGTCTAAAAGATAAGAAACATATTAAGTAGGAAAAACTGTAATTTTTCTTAAATAGAATAAATCTTCAAAGGAATTTCATTTAAAATTTTATCTGAACAATTAGGTTTCCCAGTTAAAAACATCAAACAAAGACTACGTCTTTGTCTCTCATCTTTCCCAATATCCCACTGACATGAAAGTATAAGGATATGTATATGAACTAATGTTTTTTTATGTTTTTATTTATTTACTCATGAGAGACACACACACACACACACAGAGAGAGAGAGAGAGAGAGAAAGAGGCAGAGACACAGACAGAGGGAGAAGCAGGCTCCATGCAGGGAGCCCGATGTGGGACTCGATCCTGGGACTCCAGGATCACGCCCTGGGCTGAAGGCAAATACTAAACCACTGAGTCACCTAGGGATCCCCTGAACTAATGGTTTTAAATGTGTATCAGGCAAATAGTCATAGAAATAACTTTAGGTGTGTATGTTTATGTGGGTGTGCATAGTTTAGTATATATTTCCTAAAACCAATGACAGAGCACGATTACTGCCCAGATCATTTTTTCTAGTATCAATCTCCAATATAAAGATTCCAGGGACCCTTGGAGAAGTGGCCAATTCCAAGAATGTGTCAGGGAAAATACAAACTATTTCTGGACATCTTGTGGTGACAGAAAACAATGAAATGCTCAAAGATAAGGGCATGTCAATAGGACATATGAACTAATGTGAAAGAGCTCCCAATGGCCAAGTCTGGGACAACTTGAGGAACAGAATAACTAATTACAGTATTGGATTATAATCCATAGAGTCAAGAAGTTTCTGTGTATCCACACAGAGATTAAAAAATAATGGAATAGAGAAGAAATAGCTTTGCCTTACAGAAAATTTTCAACTAATAAGTAAGGAAAAATTGAGGGAAATATAAAATCACCATTTGAATAAGACAGAAATAATTGACAGAGACTAGGGCCATGGAGGGATGCTGAAATCAGTGGACAATAGTTTGAGAAGAAAGATGTTGTTTGCACAATATTTTCCAAAGTATTTTCCCCCAAGATATTCTAAAGGGAGAAAAACCAGAAGCTTTAAAACAAAGAAAACTGCAGATACCACCATAATAAAGTGATCAAGGTTAACATCTCATATGATAAGACATATCAACCAACAGTCCCTGATAAATGATATACTGAGAAAGGCTGATTAGTTCTTTTTTTTTAAGATTTTATTTATTTATTCATGAGAGACACAGAGAGAGAGACAAAGACATAGGCACAGGGAGAAGCAGGCTTCCTGTAGGGGACCCCTGTAGGACCTTGGAATCATGACCTGAGCCAAAGGCAGACACTCAGCCACTTACCCACCCAGGTGCCCAAGGTTGATCAGTTCCAAAGTGTTCTTGAAAAAATATATATATAACCTTAAATCTAATAATGAGAAAACATCAGGCAAACCTAAATTGAAGGACATTTGGCAAAATAACTGACAAGCATATTTAAAAGTCATAGCCAGGAAAAAATAAGGAAAGGCTAAGGAGTTGCTACAGATTGGAGGAGACCAAGGAAACCTGACATCTAAATGATATGAAAGACTCTAGATTGGATTCTGCAATAGGAAAAGGACATTAGTGGGCAAACTGCAGTCTCATATAAAATCTGTAGCCTAGCTAACAGTATTGTACAGAACCTAATTTCTTAATTTTGATAATTATACAATTGTTATGTAAAATTTCAACATCAGGAGAAACTGAGTGTAGGACATATAGGAGCTGTGTGCTGTTCTTACAACTTTCCTGGAAATCCAATAGTATCTTAAAATGTTACCAAGTATCAGAATACAAAAAAAAAAAATATGATACAAAAGAAGATGGAAGAGATGTTTACAAACAGAGATTTTTTTAAAAAAAAAAAAAGATTATTTATTTGAGACAGAGAGAGAATGAAAGTGTGAGGGGTGGAGGAGTAGAGGGAGAGAGAGAGAATCTCAAGCATACTCCCCACTGAGCACAGAGCCTGATGCTGGGCTAGATTCAGATCTGAACTTGGGTTGAGTCTCAAGACCCTGAGATTATGATCTGAGCCCAAAATCAAGAATCAGATGCTTAACTGACTGAGCCACCCAGGCACCTCAACAAACAGAGATTTTTTTTTAAAACAAGTTTCTAGAAGAGGGAAATTGACTGGCTATATACTTAAAAAATGAAACAAATAAACAAAAACTACCCCCTGCACACACTCTCATGGTAGTATAGAATAGATGGGAGACACTTCCACCCAATGAAACCCCAGTAAAGAAAATGTATGGTGAAGGAAAAGAGGCAGGATTGAAAACAAGAGATTAAAGAAATGTTAGTTGGCTAAGAAGACCAGAACTATATCCCAATACCTTAATTACCTTTCCTCTCTCTGCCAGCAACCAGTGTTTGATTCCATGTAGAACATCCAGATGATTTTCATAAGAAAAGGAGGTATCTGGAGAAAGCCAAAGCTTCTACTGTGGATACTATTGCCCCCAAATGCAGTCTTCTTTATTTTGTCATTTTGGGAGATTCAGAGACCATGAGCCATCTTCTGGAATGCTAACCCCAAAGTGGGGTTTGGCGGTCCACATACCCCATTCCACACCCGCTGACGGAGAGCTCCCATTTGACCCATTTATACAACCACAGGGAAACTTGTGACACCAGTTACTACTTTCATAAACATCAATGGCAAAGCTGAAATTTCCTGGCATGTAAGAAGAACCAGTAGTATAAAAAAAAAAAAAAAAGAGTGAAATGAGCATAAACAAATGAACAAAACAGAGATAGTTCAGGCAACATAAATAATAACCTCAAAGAGATTCAAAAATATTTTATCTTTAAAACACAGACATGCTGATATAAGAAAGAAGAATCAAAGAGCAAGGGAAGCACTTACAGATAAAAACTACAATTGAATAGACTAATAGAAACTCAGAAAAAATAAAATTAATTTCTCCTAAAAGGAAATAAATAGACAAAATATAAGTGGGGAAAATATGAGACATAAAGGGTTAATACAGAAATCCTATCTTTGAATAACAAAGTCCCTAAGAATGCTGAGGAAAAAAGAGGGAGGAAGTTTTCAACTAATAACAGAAGTAATTCTTAGGAACTGAAAAACGACTTAAGGCTACATATTTGGTAAGTCCAACTGCTACAAAACTTTATGCATAAAAATATATATACACTCCTAGACATAATCTTATGAAATTTCAAATCCCCAGGGATCCTTAAGAAAGAAAAATGTCATCCTCAAAAGAGATCAAGGAGATTGACATCAGAGTCCCAATCAGTGACAGTGAATGTCCTCACATTCTGAGGGAAATTATTTTTACACTTTAATTCTGCTTCCAGCTATTATATACTGGTATTCAAGTATGTTACTTAAATAAAAATACTTCTAAGACATGTAAGGACACAGAACTTTAATTCCAAAACACTCGTTCTGAATAACTTACTTAGAAGTGTACCCCTATAACTGTAAATCAAGGAAATAAACCAAAGAGCAGAGAGGCATAGGACCAAAGTAGTGTATGTATCACTGAAGAATGATAAAGAGAGTCCACTGACCTGATGATTTGTGCGTGTATTTTTTTGCTAGAAAACAAACTACTAAAGCAATAATGATGGCATATCTGCTTTTTCATCTCCAACTGACCACTGGAGAGTCTGTTATAGGAGAAAATAATCCCATTTTGGATATATTTCTGTGAAATGTGATTCTAATTCACAATCTCCTCAGTTAGAACCAAATCTTCAAATTTATTTCATTTCTAGTTGATGGTCAAAGAATTAATTGCATTGACACTGAATCATATGCTTTACTTAAGCTGAGTCACACTAGTGATTTCCAGTGACTCACCCAGGTGTGTACTAAGTAAACATATACAATACTACCCACTCATATGGCATTCTCAGTGCAGGGGAGCACTGCTTCGGCTTTGAGAAAAACAAAAGGCTTGCTTTAAGTTTTTAAAGCATTTCAAAGCTTAAACTCAAAATTTAAAGCGTTTCAAAGTTTTTTAATCTACAGTTATCAAAATTTCTGTAAACATTCAGATGTAATTTATTGAGCCCCTGTTGTATTAGAGGCACTGGAGTTGTACCACGATCCAAAGATATGAACAGGTTGTAATTCTGCCCTCCGGGAGTTCATAATCTAGAAGGAAACATGTTTTTGTAGTATGGCATGGCACAAAATCAGTCACAGTGTACCAAGAGACAGAGGGCAGTCAACAGGGATGAAGATAGTATGAAGAAAATCCAACAAAAGAAAGAACATGAGAAGTGAATTTGGATATTAGTGTAAGAGGCTGGAAGGATGAAAAAAGTAGCAAGGGCAAGGTTGTGGGCATTTGAAAGGGCACAGAGATTTGGGACAAATACTTTTGATATGACTGCAGCATAAGGTACATATGCTTAAGGGTGGCAGTGGCAGAGAAGTTTACAAAGGCATGTAGTTCCCAGCCCCACATGTCTGAAGCAGGACCAGGAGAGCTTGATGTTGAGGAAACCAGGGGCTTTGAGATGGTGGTGGTAAGTATTTCAAGAACTGGAATGCTGACTGTATTATAAGTTCATCACACAGGTCACTCAGTTCATTTTCTTCACTCAACAAATCTTTACCAACCTCCTAGGATATTCCAGGCACTATTTTGGGCAGAGTTTATAACAAAGTCCCCATCTCTTGCCTTCATTAAGTTTACATTCTAATAGAGGAGAAAGACAGTGTATAAATAAACAAGGAACCATGTAAGTCAGGGCTAAGGTGAAAAATAAAGTCATGGGAGGTGGTGCAAGTTAAGTACAGGTACACAGAGAAGGCAGCTCTGAGGTGGTGACAGTGGAATAAAGCTGCTCTGTATGAAGTCAGGAGGTAGGTCAAGTGAATTATGGGGGGGAAACACTGGCCTGTGAGAACAGTAAATGCACAAGACCTGAAGTGGGAGGGTCTTTGGTGTATTCACAAGGACCACAAGGAGGCAGTTATGGCTGATATAAAATGAATAAAGGAAAGATGGTTGGAAATGGGGTCAGAAAAGTGGAATAAAGCTGGTTCATAAAGGGTCTCATAGTCCATCGTAAGCATTTTGGATTTCATTCTGAACAGAAAAGGAAATTGGAAAGTTTTGAGTAGGATACTGACATGATCTGATTTATATCATTTCTATCTTCATCAATTAAGCTAAGTATCTTAAAGTGTCTTTTAGAATTATGAGGTCTTTTTGACCTCTGAGACAGCAGATTCTGGTCCCTGATAGAATTTATACTGCCATACTACAATCATGTAAATATGAATTATAGGTGAAAATCCAAACCTACACTTTTCTTTGTATTTTAGTTGTAGGTCACCACTTAAAAGCATCAGAGTATAAAACTGCACATTTTTAAATGGTACAGGACTTGTTACTTCTAGATTTTTCTTGCAAAAACAAATTGCACATTACAGTGTGCACACTTTCTCATCCATCTATGTATGTTTGTACATGAAGTGCAGGAGAAAGATGCTCCCAAGGGAAAACTTTTCTTAACAATTCATGCTTGGGCAAGCGATGAAGGCAGCATATCAAAGAATAGCTGCTAAACTGATTCTAGGCAGTGGTCATTGTGGCTGGTGCTTCAGGACGTCCCTCAGCACCTCACTCATCACAAGATCGGCCCCCTTTAGAGGATGCATCAAAGGAGGGGATATCATAGATATTTGTGGAAGAGGGTCAGCTCTGGGAGCTCCAAGCACACCAAGTACACTGGTATTGTCTTTCAGACACACCACTCCCAACTTCAGTAAGTCCAACTCTTCGTCCTTAACCTCAACCCTCCAGCTGCTCACACATCCAACACAGATACACTCACACACACATTGTCCCTTTCTATCGCTACCTTCTGTTTTCTTTATTGCCTCAATTTTCCATCTTCAGCATTTCCCCTTCTCTCTCTTACATCCATCTCCAGCCCATTAGGAAACCTTGTTGTCTACACATTCAAACTTATTACATCTCAACACCTCCTTTGTCATCAACCTGGCCTGTGCCAACACCTCTTATCTCAATTAGAGCTATAGCCTCCTAAGAGGTGCCCCTGTTATCTCTTTTACCCACTCTGTACTCCAGTCTCAACACGGCAGCCAGATTAATATGTTTATCATATCAAATCCCAATTATTTTTCTCAGGGTAAAAGTAAGGGTTTTTTAAATGGACCACAAGTCTCTGCATAATGAGGCTGCCCAGCATCAATATGATCCCATCTCTTACAACTATCCACCAGAACTCTATTCACAAATACATTGGATGTACTCTGGCCATCAGGATTTTTACACTGGCTATTTCTTCTGCCTGGAGTGCTCTTTACCAGATGGCTAACTCCCTAAACTCCCTCAAATCTTTGCTCAGGTATTATGAACAAATGGCACAAAGAGCTTTCCCTGCTACTCTTCCCACACCTACCCCCACCTCCATCATTCCTCTTTTCTTCTGCTCTCCCCCCCCCCATATTATCTTCCTAACACATATTATCTTCGTGATACATGATTCTTATTTATTATGTTCACTGTGTATTTTATTATCTGATTCTCCCCAGTAGATTGAAGCTCCCCATGGAAAGAAATTGTTTGCCTCTTTGTTGACAGATGTATCCTAGTGACCTAAGATAGTACTTCCCATATGATGGGCACTCAATAAGTAGTTGTTGAATGGAATGCCAAATGATAACCTCTCTGGTTTTTCATGTTTTCAGCTCAGATTTTCTTAGTGCCTCACTCTTCTTAAGCCTCTGAACATTTCACAAATATATTTAAATGCTTCTTTCAGTAAAAGGCCATCTATATTTCTTTTGTCATATCTTTGTATATGAGTTTTCACTTTAAGTATAATAATCAGATAATACCACTTTCCTCTCTTGGTCAGCTGGTTACAAAACTGTCCAAGCATAAAAACAGAATAGGGATGGTAATTATAAGAATGTGCAAAAAACCCATTTAACTTTTAATCTAGAAATCATACTAATGAGGAAAAAAGGGAAAAGTGGGGATAAAAGTCTTCACAACTACAGAAGATGTAGTATATACATGATGTGGCTTCTATTTATTCATATAATGTTCTATTTCCCTCTCCTGGGTTTTTATAGCCTTTTTCTGTCTCAATAATTTTGCTCAATATGAATTTCCTCTTAACATATTTTTGTTGATCACTTTAGATATGTCTCAGTGTCTAGTTCTTTTGTATTTGTACAAAGTAGGCATTAAAATAGGAACTCTGCCAATGCAAAAGATATTATTCTCTAACCATCTTGCTTTGATGGGCACTAGAATACAGCATGAAAGAGAAGGAGAAGCAGAAAGGTACGGTTTCTCCAAAAGCCTTCAAAAAAAGGAAACCAAATTCTGCAGTGTTTTCCACCGAGTACCATCTCATAATTGAATTATCTAGCTTCAGTGTACAATTGTAATGAAGTAGGAAGACCAATGGACTCCCAACTCAATAATATCTGGTTTGTGTTCTTCGGCTGCTCTTAATTGTATGACCTCAGTAAACCATCTTTCCTCAACTATTAGTATCTTCAACAAAAAAATGGGGGAGAGGGGAGCTTCACTTAGATTGTCTCTAAAGTCATATGCAGTTGCAGTTCTCACAAAATATTTTTTTTTTATGTCTCAGAACTACTATATCAAAGAAATATTTTTCTCACATTCTTATTCTCTTTTTCTGCACTTGATAAGAAAAATCATTGCCTGTTTGGGGTGTGAGGGAATTAGGTGAAGATGATTGAAAGGTACAAACTTCCAATTATAAGGTAAATAAATATAAGAAAAATATGATAGGGCGCAGCAGTTTAGCGCCTGCCTTTGGCCCAGGGCCCGATCCTGGAGACCCGGGATTGAATCCCACGTCGGGCTCCCGGTGCATGGAGCCTGCTTCTCCCTCTGCCTGTGTCTCTGCCTCTCTCTCTCTCTCTCTCTCTCTCTGTCTGTGTGTGTGTGTGAATATCATAAATAAATTAAAAAAAAGAAAAATATGATAGATAAATACATAAGAGATGTAAAGCACAACATAATGATCATAGTTAACAATGCTGTATTGCATATTTGAAGGTTGCTAAAAGATAAAATCTGAAAAGTTCTCACCAAAAGGAAATAAATTATAACTATGGAGATGATGGATGTTAACTAATTTTATTGAAGTAATCATTTTGCATTATATACATAGATCATTATATTGTATACCTTAAATTTACAATGTTAAATATCAATTATATATCAATATAACTAGAAAAAGAAGAACCACTGCCTGAAGCTCAACATCATTTCTGAATAAAATCTGTATTAAATACTCATTTATTTGCCCTTATCCTTTCAGGTCAATTCTGAAGTGTGTCTCTCCTTTAAGGAATCCGGAGTCTAAAGTCAGGAAAATACTATACTTAAAAAAAAAAAAAAACTATTTATGAGTTATATTATTAAAGCAAAATTATCATTTTCAAAAAGTTTGGAGTTCTAATATGAAACTTAGTGAGTTTACATTATTATTTTGCTACCTTAAAATGTTAATTTTAATAGTCTGTTTTTTTTAAAAGAATGAATCCTTGATGAGAGTAAGAAAACTATGTATGAACAGCGCTTTTAAAAGCATAACAATAGAAAAATAAATTAAATAAATAAATAAAATAAAAGCATAACAATAGGTCTTAGATACATATTACTTCATGTAAATGTATATCATAATACCTCACAATATATTCTAATAGGAATATGTATATTCTAAGTAAATATGTGTATGTATATACATAATACTTATAAATTCCTAGTCCATAAAGTTTATTCTTTTAATTACAGCTTTCAATATGACATTTAGTAAGTTTATATTTCTTCAGTATATTAAAATGCCAATGCTAATTTTAGAACTCTGTCATTTAAAAAGAATGAAGACTTGAAGGGATTAAGGGACTTTCCTTACCTAAGATGTGTCATATGGACAGTAATAGTTCTTACTAATTCAGAGATATTACTCAATGTGTCTCTGAACTGAGAGTTGGGAGGAAAATCTTTCTCAACAGTAGCTCTTCCTGGCTTTGGGGCACTGTCAGTGAAGGTCACGTTACTATATTCAAAGTATAATATTTGCTATTCCTCTGTTTAAGGAATATGCTGGCTTCCTAGGCAAAATCCTAGACTGTAGGCATAGCAAGCTGGGCAAAATTATAAATTACTAGTCTATCAAATTGGTTAAAGTGAATCTTATGTAATTACAGTACAGAAGCAGAGTCGTAGTAGAATTAACAGATTTTGCTTTTTTCAACTTTATGTTGAAACTTGGTCTAGAAAAATTAACAAAGCAGAATTAGGAAACTCTGAGACATTATTAGCTTGGAGTTTCTAGAAGTCATTTAAGAGCTAATATTAAATTTTTATTGAAATAAGCCTTCTTTTGCTTTGAAACATAAAATGAAATGCATGTATGTTCATATATGTCCCTTCTCAGTCATTAGGAAGGTATATAAATACTGTGTATTTTAATATGCCAAAACTGTGGCTATAATTTTTCAACACTGGTTTTCAAGAAATATTTTATTATGATTCCAAATGTGGATCTAGTTACTCACAGATGATCTTATGCCTTAATTTCATAAGTATTGCTAAATCAGTTCTTCCAAATTTGTAAAAGCTAGGGCTCTACTACTATCCAATAGTGAACAAAGGACTGAGTCCTAGGTAACCAATGCTGAGCCAAAGCAGAAAAGACCAAGACCTTCTCTAAGGTAATGCACTAGAACTATGGATTCCTCTTGAACCCCTGCAAAATTTCCTGTTGTTCCCCTTATACACTACCTTATTCCTTTTCCCTCTTCCTTTCCATCTTTCCTTCCCTCTTCCCTTCTTTACTTCCTTCTTTTCTTTCTTTTATTTTTTCTAATTTCTTCTCTCTTCTAAAACCAATTTGTTATTAGGACATAAACATAATTTAAGACAAATTTGGAAAAATATTTTACAAAAATCAGACCACAAATTTTTCAATTTTGTTTCCTTCATCAAAGACCAACTGAATAACTGAGGAAGAAAGTATATTTAGAGAACATTATCCACATATTCGGGCAAGAGAGGCAGAACAAGCCCCTGCATCATGTGTCCTTCTAAATCTTTGTTTATTTTCATTTCTATAGCAACTTGGAGGTTGTAAAACATTGCCATAATGAGTGGAAAATAGAACACAAATGACAGTAAAATGTTTTTATAACTCAAATAGCAGAGGATTGTTTAGAGAATTTAGAAAGCCTGATTTTTTTTTTAAATGAGCTCATAGCAGGAAAAATGTCTACCTAAGTCAATAGTAAATTTCTCCTCCAGAGGGAGAATAAGATGCTTGTGACACGTGCATTTTGGAAACTTAATTATGTGCCCATTTCTTGTTATTACTTTTTTTATCCAAAAAATCCCTAAAGAGATTTTACTACCATCAAATCAGTCATAGGGATTTCTCTGCTTTCAGTGGGGTGCAATGTGGAGCTTAGTGCACATATTGCATTTCCCATCACCCTATGAGCACAGAATATTCTTTTTGTAAAGTTTCAAATGGGCCTCTCTTTGGTCTTTGCACAAGTGATTGCATTCCATAAAATATTATTACATTAAGCCAAGGATCTTGGCTAAAAATTAAACTCAATATTCCAATAAAATCCAATCTAGAATATATGTATATATATACACATACACACACACTTTAAAGAGAACTGTTAGCCTTTATATTTCTTCTCAAAAGAAGAGAAGATGGAGCTTTGTAGACATAAAAAGAGGGAAAAAGAAAGGTCAAACTTTACTGTAAGTAAATGTTCTGTGGTTTATAGAATTCACAAAACAAATTACAGCATGACATCCTTTTCAAGGAACTGTTTGTGTCTTCGGAAAAAGTGTGTATTATTTTTGGTGAACTCTACCTTTTGATGTGGCCTTTCTGAGGAAGGCAGCAGCATCAAGATTTTTTTTTCTTTTAATTGCGTAACAATACAATATGAACAAGAAAAAAAAGCAAGGACATTTAGTAATATAAATCCCTCAGGCATAGGGGGATTAGAAAGAGCCTGAGAAGGAAAGAACTTGGGAACTGAATGGAGTTCTGAAGTGCAATGTGAGGGTATCTCTTCAATCAGAAGATCCAAGATCCAAGATCAAGAAGTTTTAATTTTATTTATATCTGAAGTGATAGGGAAGTAGAATTTATCCCAAAGCTGAAGAAATAGTCCATTTACACTGGAGGCAAGCTAACTCTTCTCTTCTAACAACAACAATAAATGTATCAGCCATTTTGACAATACACATGTCAGGCATGGGGTTACACAGCTTATATTATATTATCTATAGTGCTGAAATGCCTATAATATACCTGAAATTATGTATTTTGTTTGCTCACTTTATAAAAAATTAAACTGAGACTCAGTTAAGTGAAAAAATTTTGTCAAGTTTACCTGGCAAGTAGTAACTGGTATGACTGAGATTCAATTCCAGATCTACTTGAATCCAAAGACCATGCTCTCAGAACTCTGACAATTTCACTGTCTTTTAAATGCATTACTGGATGCAAAAATTATGTTTTTAAATGCTATAATTCTGTGAAAAGATGAACGTATATCATTTGTATCAACTTAATCACTTCAATGTTTCTGTGAGTTGGAAAGGGAGCTGGTATGTTATGCCGCATTTTATAGGAGATAGTTGAAATGGGACTGGCTGTGAACATTTATTCATCAGAAACTTATTTTCTGGCACAATTCTTTCAAGATGTTATTTATTTGTTTGTTTGTTTGTTTGTTTGTTTGTTTGTTTATTTATTTATTTATTTATTTAATGATAGTCACAGAGAGAGAGAGAGAGAGGCAGAAACACAGGTAGAGGGAGAAGCAGGCTCCATGTACTGGGAGCCTGACGTGGGACTCGATCCCCGGTCTCCAGGATCGCGCCCTGGGCCAAAGGCAGGCGCCAAACCGCGCACCACCCAGGGATCCCCGTTATTTATTTATTTATTTATTTATTTATTTATTTATTCATTCATTCATTCATTCATTCATTCATTCATTCATTTATTTGAGTCTGCACGTGTGCATGAGTTGGGGCAAGGGCATATGGGGAGGGAGGAGAAAGAGAATCGCAAATAGACTTGATGCTGAGTGTGAGCCTGACAAGGGGCTCCATCTCAGGACCCTGAGATTATGACCTGAGTCTAAACCAGGAGTGGGGTGTTCAACTGACTGAACCGTCCAGGTGCCCTTTTCAGACATAATTCTAACCACAGTGTTCATTCTGTCAATAAATTTGGACTTTCCATGGTGGCCCAATAGAGTAAATGACATTTGCTATTTTATTAGTTACAACAAAAATATACTGCCAATAAGTCAGACTATGGATTGTCAGTTGGATTAACATGAAAAACAATTTCTAGGGCAGCCCAGGTGGCTCAGCAGTTTAGCACCACCTTCAACCCAGGGCCTGATCCTGGAGACCCGGGATGGAGTCCCACATCAGGCTCCCTATGTGAAGCCTGCTTCTCCCTCTGCTTGTGTCTCTGCCTCTCTCTGTGTGTGTCTCTCATGAATAAATAAATAAGATATTAAAAAAAATAAAAACAATTTCTAAGCATACACAAACATTTGAGATAAGAAGTAAAAAAATACTATGATCATACATTTTTCCAAATATCCTAATGTCTGGCTCCATATACACAAATAGCTAGCTATCTTACTGATTATTTTCATTTTAAAAAATTAGATGTTATGGTGGCATGTGAGTGTTGCTGTAGTGATACAATGACATGCTAAATAAGCTGCTGAACACTTGGCAGGACCCAAGATTTCAATAAATAAAAAACTTGAAAATTAATCTTCTTTTGTGCATATGTACTTGTCTTACAACCAAATAATCCTATATTGTCATCTATACAGCATTGTAAATCTTCATATCAAAAAGATTAGGGGCACCTGGGTGGCTCAGTTGGTTAGCATCTGCCTTCGGTTCAGGTCATGATCTTAGGGTCTTGAGGGCTCCCTGTTAGGAAGGAGCCTGCGTCTCCCTTTGCTTGTCCCCCCACTCGTTCTCTCTCTCTCTCTCTCTCTGTCAAATAAATAAATAAAATCTTTAAAAAGGATTAAAGTTACTTTTTAAAACCTTTCCAAGTAACATATATTTCATAGATATTTTAAAATTGGTTTGTCACATTTCCATTTGAAAAGAAACTTAAAGCTGGACTTTGACAAGGTTGTCTTATTCACAGATTTGTTCTTTTGTTCACTCATATATCCACCATGCATTCATTAAACATCTACATTGAATGTCTTTGCCAAGATGTTTGACTTCATACTATAGTGACAGGTTCCTGTACTTGAGGAGCTCACATGGCACATGTAAAACAAATTTTTAAACAAATTTCCCCCATTTCAAAGTGGTGAGCTCTTTAATATGGATATAGATTTTTTCTCCCATTTCAAAATAAGTACTCTAAAAAATATAACTATGCATTTAGACACAGAAAAGGAAGTTATTAACTGTCTGTAGAATATAGAGGCAAGGCTTTATAGATAAAATGATATTTTAGTTGACTTGCATAAGCAGTGAGTGGCTCAGTGGGTTTCAAAATTCTCAAAACACAATTAAGAGCAAAAAAACATTTCACTTGGTAAACCAACACATACACATACACATTCATACACACAAATAAAACAAAAGTTTCATAAAACGATACTTACATCTTTAGATTTTCTACTATAGTCCATTTTGAAAGTGCCAATATTGACCCACAAAATGGATTTCATACTTTTTAATAAGTTGTACCTTACAGTTTAAAAAACATTAGTTTAAAGGGAAAGGAGGCAATTAGCCATCTGAAGAAAATAATTTCAGACAAAGGAAACAGTTTTTGCCAGCCATGGATTTCCTGAAGACATAACATGTAGAGAAAATGGTAAAAATTTCAATGAAGTTGAATTATGACAGGCATGGGAGTGAAGAGTTAAAAACTGGATTAGAAGAACCAAATAGAGACAGGAAAAGATAAGGCTGTGAGGTAAGAGAACAATGTAGAATCAGACTCTGAATAACCAGATTTTTATTTACTTCTAAGGAATACACAGTCTTTATGGTGTGATTCAGCAGAGATCATTAAGGTGGAAATGAGTATGCTACCTTTGCTTTATTTAAGAACAATAACATGGAGAAAAGACCAGAATGCAATGAGAGGTAACAGGAAAATATTACAGACCTTAGTCAAGGCAGTGGCAATGGAGAAAGATAGCAAGAAGCATGTTAAGAGCTATTTCTAGGAAGAGATTCAAGTTAAGAAACATGACATGATAGCATACAATCCTAGTAGAGCTAGAACAAAATAGGATAGTGAAGATGAAATACAAACTAAACAAAATTTTTGTCATTTCCAAAATTTAAAGCAATCATATGAAAGGGATTCATGTATTCAACTAAATATTCTTAACAATTAAGTTATTTAAAATTACTAATAAGAATTGGCATGTAATGAGTTAATATAAATGGTCATTAAAGATTTTTTTAAATATCCACCTTATTATTAGAAATGTAAATTAACTAAAAAGTATGCAATTTCCTGTTTATCTCAATTAGAAAATATTTTTTAAATATTTACTTATTTACTTATTTTAGGTTTTTATTTAAATTCCAGTTAGTTAACATGCAGTGTAATTTTAGTTTCAGGTGTACAATCTAGTGATCCACAATTTTTTTTTAAACACTAAAATTTTATACTGGTAACAGTGAGTTGAAATTGGTACTAATATATGTTACGAGTGGAGTTACACATTTTTAGGATCTTTTTTGGAAATCAATTGGTACTTTGAATCAAGAAACTTAAAAACTTATCACATCTATTGACTGATAATTCAACTTCCAGAATTTTTTTCCTTAAGATAAGAACCAGATTTAATGGAGACAAACTTAATTCCACTCAACATTTAAAATAATGACAGTGTGAAAGCAGCCTAACTGTCCACCCTTAAACACTGACTCAAAAACATTATCTATTAGAAATTATATTTTAATTAAACCTACATAACAGAAGGCTTATAGTCATAACTTTAGTTTAATTATGTAAATATTAAATATTCTTATTAAAGAATAACTAAGGGATGCCTTGGTGGCTCAGAAACTTTGCCTTCAACTCAGGTCATGATCCTAGGGTCTTGGGATCAAGCCCTGGGTTGGGTTCCCTGTGTGGTGGGGAGACTACTTCTTCCTCTCTCTTGCTTATGTTCTCAGTCTGTCTCCTCCAAATAAATAAATAAAATCTAAAGGAGAAAAAAAAAGAATAACTACATGAGGAAAAATGTTTATAATGTTGACCTAAATATCAAGGCACCTGGGTAGTCAGTCAGTTAAGCAACTACCTCTTGATTTTGGTTCAGGTCATGACCTCAAGGTTGTCTGATGGAGTTGGTGTTGGGCTCCAAGTTGGACATGGGGCTAGCTTATGATTCTCTCTGATGCTCTCCCTCTGCCCTTCCCCCTACTCACTCTCTCTAAAACAACAATAAAATGCAACAAGTTTAAAAATGCAGGAGTCAAGGTACATGTGAAAGTTAAAGAAAATATGAAAAATTATTATAAATGACACTTAGATTCTGTGATTCTAAATGATATTTTTTATTTTACTCTTTACACTTTTCTTTGTTTTCCACATTCTCTGTAATAAACAAGTATTACTATCATAATTACAGCATAAAATATATACCAGTATTAACTATAGATTAAAAACTATAATCATCTTATATAACATTTATTAATACACAGTTTGTTATTCTCCTTCATTAAAGGGGGATGAAAAAAATACTACCTTCTAGAGTTTAGGGGATTAAATATGATTATGTAAGATAAAATGCTATTTTTAAAGTATATGTTTCTGTGAAAATATTATATGTATTTTTCTCTACTAATGCATTTTCTAGCAAAGACCTTCCATTGGTATCATCAAAATGGCTTTTGAATAACAAAGAAGTTCTCTAATCAGCATTTGCAACCAGAATCTAACAGTCAAAATACTGGAAATCTTCTAAGGATCCTAATTTAATTTTCCTAAGGAAAACATAATTTAAATTAAGATTTAATATTTATTCAAAATTATATTAATTAACTATGAAAATTTTTAAATTGCCATATTCATCCTAAGGTCATTACATTGTCTTTTGTGAGAATTATAGGTGATAAATTTTGTGTATTTCCATTTTCCAAGTTTTCTCTAACAAACCAAATTATGAACATGAAACCTCTATTATTTAGATCAATTCCTGGATATATAAGGAGCTTAAGACAGAATTTTGGGTACTCTACCTTTTGGGGAGCAGAAGAAATAATAAGAGAAAAAGCAAAAGAGAATGAGTCCTTAACATTTCAGGAAGAGATCCAGGAGACCACAATGCTATAGAAATCAAGAGGCATACAGATTTCAGGAAAGAAAATATCAAATTACTGTGAGATTGAGAAGGAAGATAATGGCTAAAAAAAAAAAAATCATTGGCACTGTGGACTTGGTTATCAGGTACTATCCCAAAGAATGGTTTTAATAAGAATGAAAGCAATTTGAATAAATAATGATGATATACAAATAATACATATAGTGAGTTATTTGCATTACAAAGAGACTTTGACCTAAAACAATTCTACATCAGCATTCATTTACAGCCCATTATAAGTGTATATTATGTATATATCAGTCTGCATCACCATAGGTTCTATAAAAGCTTCAGAAGACTTTGTCTAGCAAATCTGAGGTAGGAATATGAGGAGGAAGACATCCCGGAGAAGAGAAATTCTCTGAATACAGTCCCTCTTGGGCAGTCTGTTTTGAGGCTTCAGACCTCCACACTGTTCTTAGTTACCTTATTTCCAGGAAGATTTGCATTTATGCAATAGAAACGTGGTACACTAATGTAATACGTAACTTTTAGAATATATTATATTTCATAATAAACAAAGATGGCTTTCAGAAAAGCATTTGTGGTGATTTTCCATTAAGAAATGAAGTCAAGTCCTTAGACAATTAATTAGCACAAGCTTTCTTGAAGCAAAACATCGCTTCGGAACTTTTTCTAAAATGAAAAACTCTAAAACTCAGGAGGAGAACAGAAAATCCATATTTGGCTAGTGTTGTGATAAAAAGAAATCATAATTCTTACACAGAGATGAAGTACTTAGTTGATTAAATGATTGGAAGTATGTTGATATTTACTATTGAAATCATAAGTAATATAAAAGCAGAGTACACAGTAGGAGACTAAATCTAAATTTTTTTCTAGGATTTATTATAACTAGAGTGGCTTTACTACTTTGGGAAGCCTATTTCAAAATAGTAATAATAATAGGGGCACTTGGATGGCTCAGTTGGTTAATCATTTGACTTTTGGTTTTGGCTCCAGTCATGATCTCAGACTCATGTCAGGCTCCATGCTCCGTGTGGATTTGGCTTGAGATTCTTTCCCCCTCTTCTCCCTCCCCCTCTGCTTCTCACCTTGCTGGCACACTTTCTCATTGTCTTTCTAAATCAAATAAATCTTTAAAAAAAATTTTTAAATAGTAATAATAATAATAGCAAATGGCATTTAGCTTGTGTCAGGCCCTATTCTAAGTGCTTTACTTAAATAAAGTCATCTATTCCACATAGAACCCTCAAAAGTATTTCTATTAGCTTTTCCCATTTTGTAGATGTGAAAAATTGAGGCACAGATGGCTTAACTAACTTGCCCAGGGTCACATGGCCAGTAGTAAGTGAAGGAGCTGAGGTATGAAACCAGGCAATCTGGTTCCTGAGCTCGGGCTCTCAATAATATAAGTAATTAGGCAATATGTTTTATAACTGTGCCAAACTAGAAAATTGGTTCCCTGTATATAAATAGTTTTCACCTGAACTGATGTTACATTTGATTGTACTGTTCATATTAACTAGAAAAAAATGTTAATACAAAGTAATTATATTGCTATGGTACTTCAAAGGAAAATGCACATGGAATTCTTTGTTTCCTGAATTTATATCATGAACTAATAAAATGAAATTAAGGTAAGATGCTAATACATTTGTAGAGAACACACCTCTTTTCGCTCACTCCCAAGTTCAGTTTAAGAAAAACAGAAGTTGTATCTAGACAGTTTGTAAAATCAATCATATAGACACCCTTTGGAGATTGTTTCTATGGAGTAGCCATGAATAGTGAGGAGACTGCCATGGGCTCACTCTGTCTGTTCACCAATAATGACCAAAACAGCAAAACACATTCTGATTTTTAGGGTTAATTCAAGGAATGGATTCTGATTTTCAGGGTTAGTTTAAGGGTTAGATACAAAATCTATCCAGTTACAATTGTTTCTTGGGGGTTCTAAGCCTTAAAGCTTGAACCTATGATGCAATATCTCTCAGGATGAAAAATATTATAAGAGTACCTCCTTTTCAAAACATACATTTTAAGAGAACAGCAGGATTCAGCTCCCCTAACCAAGAGCCCCACTCCAAAGATACAACAGATGTTGGTCTGTGTGCAAAGCAAACATCAGCCCTGCTAATGTGGTCTGTACTGAATTCTTCATAATTAGACATTTATCCCAGTGCAGAGTCAAGGTCGTTAGAGTGAAAGGCTGTAATGCTTACAATTATTTTGCCCCTCATGTTTCTCTGCATGAAGTCAAGGAAGACAGCAGTGCATAGAAGTAAAAGAAGGAATGTTTCCATTACTGCACAGGTCTCTTGGTTCTATAGAGGCCGGGAAACAGAATGAGTCAGTAGTAGAATCGGCTACCGTTTGGGTAGATAGTTGGACCTGGATTTGGCTTAGGATCCCCTCCCCCTCTTTCCCTCCCCTCTGTGCAAGGGAAACATTAACAGACAGAATGGCAAGCTAAAAAGTAAGGGGCTAGCAACCACAGCCTAATTAAATTTAATATATTTAAGTGGTGAAACCACAGGCAGCTGAAAAGGAGTGTTCAAGTTCAGCATGGCCACCATTTCTAAACACAGTGGGTGTGATGAACTATGAACAGTACCTTCAGAGGACAAGCAGGAAAGGAGCGCTCGTGTTGAAGTCTTAAAGTACAGCCATCTCTCAAAATGATAGAATTAGAAAAGCAGGGCTGTTGACAAAGGGCCAGGTTTAAAAAAATTATTGCAACTATTTTTTCTAAATAGAGAAAATGTGCATTTACATCAGGTTCACAGAGAACAGCCACTAATCAATTAGTCAAGCTTTCAAACTTCTCTACAATAACACAATGCTGGGCAAAATAGATCTTTGGGGGATATATATTTAGGAAAAAACTTGCTATATGTAATCAAGTTTAAAAAGCTCTGGGCTTGAAGTCAGGCAATCTATGTTTGAAACTAGGCTTTGCCATTCACTGGCTATGTGATGGAGGCATATCCTTCTGCTTTAGATCCTGCCTTTGGAGAGTAGAGTTTGGTGAGATTAAAGGATCCCTTCTAGCTAATTCCATCTACCTCTGAAACCTGACACCAATCACTTTAGCAACCTATTGAATCAGTTTTCCCATTATGTTATAAAAGCATTATTTTAAACTTTGGCATTATTCAAAGTATTTAACAATCACAACAGAAGATCTGACCAATTTGTACAGACACTGACCACATTGCCTTCTTTGGGGTTTTAAATACACTGGTGAAATATTCTGACCAAAACAGCTATAATGTCAATGACCATAAATTACAGCATTTGAAATAATGGCATTTTCAATTTTTGTTTTTTCTTTGTTTTAATGGCTCCTAACTCCCATCCATTTTTTAAAAAGTGTCCCAATTTGATTATGTATTCCTCTGTTAGACATTTTATATTTTCCTCCATTAACTTCTTCTTTTAGTATTTCATATTTAAGCCTTTATACTATCCTCACTTCATGTTTTTTTTTGTCATTTAGCCATTTCTGTACTTTCTTTACCCACATAGTGACCCTTCTTCTGATCCCCTTTTCTAATTGATGATACTTTTTTTTAAAGACGTTATTTATTTACTTTAGAGGGGCACCTAGGTGGCTCAGTGGTTGAGCATCTTTCTTTGGCTCAGGGCATGAGGACTGAGTCCCACATTGGGCTCCCTGTGGGGAGCCTGAATCTCCCTCTGCCTATGTCTCTGCCTCTCTCAGTGTGTCTCTCATGAATAAATAAAATCTTAAAAATAATTTTATTTATTTATTTATTTGTTTGTTTGTTTATTTATTTTAGAGAGAGAGAAGATGTGCATGAGTGGGGAGGGGATAGAGGTAGCAGAGTGGGAGGGAGAGGAAGAGGGAGAGAATATGAAGCAGACACTATGCTGAATGTGGAGCCTGACACAGGACTCAATTTTATGACCCATGAGATCATGACCTGAGCTGAAACCAAGATTCTGACACTTAACCAAGTGAGCCACCCAGTTGCATCCTAACTGATAATACTCTCGAAGTGTCATAAACTTATTTTCTATGTTGTAAGACACAGTAAGAATCTTGGCATTTATTAAATGACCAGCATCAACATCATTATGATCACCATCACTATCACAAGGACCATGAGAATATTACTTACTTAATATATACATCCAAGACATCTAAAATAAAATTATCATTTTTTCAGTTGCTAATCTATGGCAGTGTAATATCTCAACCAGTAGATAGAGCTAAGCAATTCTCAGGAATGTGCTATGGCTGCCACTTGACTTGCCAAATACATATGGCTTTATAATGCCATCACATTGGGTAAATTTATGGTACAGATCTCGTGAAATCTTCCCACAACAATGAACAAAAAGATTTTTTAAAATACAAATTTTATTCAGTTTTAATTTCTTAGTCTTGACTTTAAAGTCTACCCAAAATAGATCACGGCCAAGTTGTAGCAGTGAAATTAAAAGTACGTCAATATGATCCTAACAAGTAAATCTTTTGTTTGGTTAATTCTGTTTTTTCTACATATCACAATCAACTGAATAAATTATAGTTCAATCAGCAGTGAAGATACCCAGACATGTGAATTATTCTTTGTCTAATGTTTTTTTCTGATAGATAACTTCTGAGAAAAATGCAATCAATTGATTTAAAAAAATCTATTTGGGGGCACCTGGGTGGCTTAGTCAGTAAATCATCCAACTCTTGAGTTTTTGGTTCAGGTTGTAATTGCAAGTATCACTAGATCAAATCCCACATTAGATTCTGAGCTGAGCGTGGGGCCTGCTTAAGATTCTGTCTCTCTCTCTCTGCCACTCCCCGCTCCACTCTTGCTCATTCTCTCTCTCTCAAAAAAACAAAACAAAACAAAACAAAAAACAAAACTATTCATCTGACTTGTTTAATTTCCAAAGAATTCAATTACATAACAGTGTTGCGTAGAAGTGTTGTGTAGGCAAATGTACAGTAATGAAATCTAAGAGTTGACAAGAATATTTCTGCTGCTTTAAGTTCTGCTGAAATGATTTATTCTATATTCATAATGCCAATTACACACCAGAACCTAAATTCTTAAATCATAACATTTTCAAAGGTGCTTTAAAGGTAACAATGACACATACGTTTTTTCCAATGAGGTCACAAGGAGGGCTAGTATCAGATTTATAATGATGTGTTGAATATATTTTGAGAACCATGGTTTTAGAATCAAATTTTCAGAAGCCAGACAAAAGAATATTCTAAATCGCAGAATAAATTGCTTTAGAATTGATGCTCACTGTTTGACGCTAATGGTTGTTTAGAATTTACAGAATTGGTATGGAGCTCCCAAACTCATTTTTCCCCCTAATGGATTTAACCCTACTCAGGGTCACCTACACATTTATTTTGGAATGCATTAAAGTTTTTCCATTTGTTTTAATAAATACAATAATATAAAAGTCCCGGACATATTTAATATTTTTTAAAAGAGACTAGGATGAAAATAAATAAATAAATAAAAGAAACTAAGATGTCAAAAATATTTTTTTTCATTTCATTAATATAAATCACTCTGGTTAAGATGAAACACCCTACACATGAACCGCATTAAAGCAACACTACTCCTTAAAAGGAAAGTCTCAGGCAGGCCACCTCAGGGACTTGCCTCATTCCAGATTTTGAGCGTTTCCACAAACAGGTGCAGACTCTTCACACCAAAACTAAAAGTGTACTCCCCACACAAACACTAGCTGCTCTCACAACCCCTATTTTGATGTTTTGTTCTGTTTGAAACTGACTTATTTTCCCTTTATGAATCCTTTCTATTCTTTTGTTCATTCATTCATTTTAAATCTACATTAATGGATACTTGAAAGAGAGAAAAAAAAAATCCTTTATTTTGATCTCCTTGGTGTGTGCCCTAGGATGAAAAATGTACCCCAGCTGAATTTTTATGTCAAGATCATTCTCTGTCAGGGCAGTTCCTCAACAAATTCTCCACCCCTGTAGAATGTCTCTGCTTCCCATCACTTGCTAGCATAGCTACTAATTTTATCTAAGGCTCATTACATGATATGCTGTACACTGTTTCATTCCAAATAATGACAATCCAAGACATCAAGGTTATGTGAACCAAGGCATATTTACTATAAAGCTTGTGAAGCTTAATTTCCAGAGCCCCTCATTCACATAGACACTTTCCAAGGCCCTATAGTACCTATTTTTTTTTTTATTATTTTCCTTTGTATTCTTTTTCTGAGAGTCCCCATCATTGTACAAGATGGAGACCCATAAAACAGGGTCTGCCTCTGAGTAGGAATGAGATTACATGCCTGTGTTGTATGAAATTATCCTTCACTCGATGTCTGAGGAAGTGGGGGCTGCTTATAAGGCTTGAATCAGCAACCATTTCTTTGTTCTTCTGTATGGTCAATATTTCAGGCTTCATTCATTCTTTTTTTTTTTTTTTTATAATTTTCACTCCCAACCAAGACTGTAAACTTCTCCAGGGAGGTTACTGGATACCTCTCCATTTTCCTCCATTGCAACTAGCTTAGAGATGAGCCCCTATTAGGTCAGTTACTTATAAGGCAGCTTTATGCACACCCACTACTTATGAACATTCTTCAAGCTCCAAAGGCTGAACTGAATCAGTGTCTACTGATCTGGCAGTTAAAACAAAGCTGTGCCATTTCTGCACCATTCAGTAGCCATGTCAGGGAGAGCTTTATCTGGGGACAAGTTTCCAATAAACCTCAGTTTCTATGGTATTTTCCCCACAGGCATACCTTCCTGCCAGAAGGGAAGAAGGCATTGGCAAGTGGCTGGTCCTGTATTATAAAAAAGGAAGAAAGTCTAATGAATCTATACATTCAGGAAACCAACTTTGAGCTGATGTTTTCGTAAAAGAAAGAATATGGAAAATGGTTTGCTTTCATAAATATATTTTAAAAGACAGACATTCCATGTTAATGGAATTGTGAAGAGTTGATTGGATGATGTAACATAAATCAATACACTGACTAACATTTAAGAAGAATTACATCACATAAATCCAGGTCTTAACCTTTTACATGTACCCTTTGAAAATTAAAAGTGCAGTTTCAAGGGAAGGCAAATAAAGGATGATAATTACCAAGAGATAATCATAAAGCAAAGCACCAGAGAAATTGTGGGCAGACACTACAACCCAGATCCTCCTGGTGGAAAACTGGTGTGGGGAGAGGCAAGCCACTACTGGGAAAACTGAAACACTGCAAACAGAACTGGTTTCTTCTCAATATATTTCTAAATCCATTCAAGTGTGCCTTAGGAATGTACTCACTCAGTTTACCATTTTGAATTAATAGTAATGGCAACATTTAAGCTATTGTTCTAGCTCTGACACTAATTTTCTGTGTGATCTTATAAGTAATTTGTCCAATGTATAAAAATGTTTGAGAAGAAAAAAATATTTTAACAGATGCAAAGCTTTTGGTAAAAAAGACACTTCTTTGTTATGCGAGGCCCAAGAAAAAGCTATTGCTCATTAATGGAAGGAAATATTTTGTAGGTTTATTCCATGGAAGAATTCTTCTCTCAACTGTCATTTGGGGGATAGAACTGCCACACATCTGTCTCTCTCAAAAGAAGTACAAGGGTCTGCATCACATGGACCACTGTATTGCTTTCCCAAGCATATCCCATATGTGGCATTTTGGAAGCAAGGTCATTTTCGCCAAGGAAGGCTACATTCACTTGTATTATTAAAGAAAAGCATTTTATTTTTTTGGCTCTATTAAATGTCATAAAGGCTCACTGCCATAATGCTATTTTACATTGTTTGAATTATTTGATAGAATATATATATTATATATATAATAATATTTAATATAATGTATGTAATATATATTGCTTGTGTGTTTTTATTTAGGTTTTTTTCATTTCATTTATGTAATTCAAGCTACATGGATATCTTACAGACATTGGTTGAATATTTATACATGCAATAAAATGAAAGTGCCTTTTAAGCAAGTGACTAAGAACTTTGTTGATTTATTGCTCTGATAATTATAATACTGTTTGAATAAATATCTGATAATCATATCTGTCATTTAATGAAGTTCAGAACATCGGTACATCTAGAAATATTATCTTTAGAAACAAAATCACCTTGCCACACATGATACCGCAAGAAAAACCACTTTCTTTTTCTACCAGGAAAAGTAATATGTTTTAACATTTACTGTCTTATTTCAGGTGTGCTTTCTTATCATGAAAGATATTCACTTAATTAAAAATCCCCCTTATTGACATAAAGACAAACTAATTTCCACCTTTTCCCTCAGCAAAATACAGTCATGAATAACAAATGAGGTCTTAAAACTTTGTAAGTCCATAAATGGATTTACCCATAAAACCAATTATATGTTCACACTGCAATTAGTTGCTATTTGTAAAAGTTAAAAAGAAGCAAATCCATGTTTTTAATGTGTCATATCTGATCTAAAGTAAGTTTGGGAGATATGTGCACATATTTAAGCTGAAACAAAATATATACAGTGACTGTAAAATATAACCAATTTGCTATAATTTTGAATGGCAGTAACTTTACCCTAAGAAAATTCACTGGATGATTTAATAGTGATATCAAAGAAAACTGACCCTCTTTTTCCTTTCTGTCTCTTGTTCATTCTCTGTTTCTCCTTTCTGTTTTGGCTTTATGACTCTATGCTATCTAAGAACCACTCAGATGCAACCAGTGGAAAATGGAGAAGATGATCTGTAGAATATGAGTCACCCAAGTGCTCAGTTTATCTAATAATGTGATATATTTTGACTAATATGTAAAACACATTTGCCCTTATGATTCTCACAATCAACCTAATTAAGTCCAATATATTATAAATAATGCATCACATTATACATTATATTGTACTTAATTAGGTTGATTGTGAGAATCATAAGGGTAAATGTGTTTTATTTACTTTTATATTATGTTTAATTAATAACGAACTGTTTATAATGCTAAGTTTGTACTCTATATGTCAGAATTTTCCAAACTATGTACTGTTGAATGCTAGTTTCCATGATAATTATTTTGGAGAAAATAAACTGGAGAGCAGGACATTCTATGTTTAAGTAATTTGAGGAAACAATGCATTAAATGATATAATATAGATTTCCTTAACACTGAAAATTGTTAAAGTCTTAAATTTGCAAGCTATTTTCAAGGGGAGATTTTTTTTTTTTTGCCACAGGATATTTTTATTGTTGAAAAATACTTGCTAGCATCCAATGAATCTAGTGTTTAGCACACTGTATTTTGGAAAATTATTTTACTGGTATCTCAAATTTAGAGCCATTATTGGGTTGTTTTGTCTCCCAAAGATCTATGGTAGATGTCTTAACTCTGCCCAGGCTGCCATAACAAAATACCATAAACTGGATGCTTTAAACAATAGAAATAGAAATTCTCACAATTCTGGAGACCAGCAGTCTGAGATTAGGATGCTAGAATGTGCTTACATGGCCTTTCTGCAGTGCATGCACACAGGCAGAGAAAGAAGAGAAAGTTCTATGGTGTCTCCTCACTAATCCCATCAGATCAGAGCTCTGCCCTCATGACCTCATCTAACTCTAATTACTTCCGATAAGCCCCAACTTTAAATACCATTGCATTGGGAGTAAGGGCATCAACAAATGAATTTTGGGGAGACATGTTCAGTTCATAATAATGTCTAATGATAAAACAAATATTTTTAACTAACTGAGTATGCTAAGACTCTTCTGTCTTCTGGTGTGAGCTGATATCAGGTTCATCACTGGAAAAAGTCTTTTAAGGGTCTCCTTAATTTCTTTTAGGAGAGATTAGGGAGTGGAGGGCCAGTTTTGTCTTCCTAATGCTGATTTCCCTGGATTCTCCGTATCGTTACTTAGGTAGAGTCATATCCTTGTGGAGAACTAGTGCTCAGTCCAGTTTATGCACAAGAATACTCAAAAAGAACTATTAGATGAATGGTTACCGGGATCATGTGTGAAATTAGAACACATTAATGTCAAGTTTACTTGAATGATGCAAAAACAGCTAACTTTTTATTTCAAAAAAAAGCCAAATCAGATGGTATCATTCATGACTTTCTTACCCAAAAGGTGATAAAGAGGGCAGGAAACAGGCCCTGATTCCGTGTTCATTGGCTTTTATGGCATGTCCAGTTCTCCTCATAGTATGTTAAGGGCTAAATAATTATTACTTCATTAAGATACAGAAACCATCTTTCTCAATTGGACAAAAGAGGAATAGCAGCAAGCTTCAGAAGGATGGGCTCTTTGGTGACACTATAGACAACCCCTTAGATGGAGACTACCTTAGTTTTACTTGCTTCTTGGCTTTGGACTAGATTGGGTATGCTTTTGTGTAACCTCTTTGTGAAAGCTCTAGAAGTGAGGCTTTAATTTTGTAGAGTCTCCTGAGGAGTCTTTATTCCTCAGGGTGTCAGGACAACTCTTATACCACAGGAGGGTTCCCCACTTATTTCCACTTCAAAGGGGCATTAATAATAATCCTGCTTATTATAGAATCCAACCAGACCTTTTTGGTGTGATGATTAATTGGGAGGTGTTGTATATATGTTTTTTTTTTTTTTCACTATATCAGGTGCAATCATTTCAGCCTCTAAAAATAAATGTTCTTTCTGCAAAAAACAGGCACAAACAAAAATGTTTTGAAAAGTAATCACTTGTTTAAAAAATGGAAATTGGGCTTCTGTGTTGTAAGGAATGTATGTGCATAACGGTGAAATTCAACACTGGTAAATGATCTGACTACCTCAAAGTGAAGTTTTTGCCTTCCTACAGTGGCCTTTAACCCTGTCCTTTCCTCCAATCTGAGAAGAGCTGATGTTGATGGAACATATAATGGCCCCTTTCCTGTGTAGTAAAGTCAGCAATAAAGCTTAGTAATTAAGGGTACCAGGGAGGCCCAGCCCAGCAGGCTAGTGGTGTGGCGAACACTTTTAGAACTTCAAACAATATCAAAGTCACTAAGAAACGGGCCTAGCTCAGTTCTGGTTTGAATTAAGCCTCACTTCCACACGCACTTTTCAAATCCAAGCTCAGACAAGAAAGCCAAGGCCTTCTGGATTTCATTAGAGCCAATTATCTTATCTGTTTCATCTCAGGCCTGACCCTAAGGCTGGCAAACAGCTATTCAGTGCATTTGTGTGGTTGTTTGAGAAAGCCTCCAGTCAGCCAATGGCCCGAGGACCTGCTAATTAAAACACTGTTGCCCCCCTGCCTCTAGTGATTAAATATTTTCAAGCTTTTGTAAATAATTTTTCCATTCTTTGCCCCAAGCCTCAAAGGTCCAATACATGCAGTAATTTATTTAGTTTGTCAGAGAATACTGTTGGAAATAGGGTCATAATGGAACCTTTGGAAATTTTTATACGTCTTCGTACTTCTGAAAGTGACAGTTTATAAACCAGCCAAATGTGTATACTGTTTCTGATGTAATTAGGCTCTAATGGCCTTTCTCCTTTTGAAGTGATATAGTGTATAACAGGCTTACATTTTGTCAATAATCATATTTCCTCAAATGTCAACATGGTATCTAGCATCAGAATTTAATGAGATCATTTAAGTCCTAGAAATTATATCAAGGTATAGTACCTTCAGGTTTTTTTGCCTGAGGATGGGTCACAGTCACAACAACTAGTTTGGGAAGAAGACTAATCGAATTTTTGCTTGCTCTCTGTGGCAAGGAACAGCTTAAGAACATGGTAAATTCTTTCCAGAACCAACTTCTGAGAAATCAGCAAGTGATAATATAATGCCACTTCAGAAAAGAAAATATTCAAGAATACTGAATTAAAACTTTCCCCAGACCTAATTTATATATACTCACAGTGATCTGAGAATCTCAGAATGATACCTTGCAACTGGACTGCGGGGAGGAGGAGGACATTAAGAACTTCCTTTATAGCTCTGACATATACTAAAGCACACATGGATTTGGTAAACACCTCGGGAAGCCACCATGGCCCTCCTAACACATGGACTTCCCTGCCCCTGTGCTCCTCAGGCTTCACATGGCCACAAGCACCAAAGTGTCTGACACTCCAGGCTAGCATGGACCAAATACAAACAGAGGCAGTAAACATAGTTTACAGACATCTTTCTTCACTTCTATCCTGGGCACAGCCATATAGACTCACAGCTCTTCTAAGCTAATCCAGTCATGTTTTATTGGAGAAAAATAAAAATCCAGGGTTTTGTTTGTTGTTGTTGTTGCTCTTTTTGAAGTATTACAAGAAAAAATGTCGGCAGGCTCATTAGCTGCATCCAGCATTCACTAACACACCTATGAAAAAGAACTATGGCACTGAACAGCTCTGTTTCTGTTGTTCTTAAAATGACACTTTGGTCTTATCCTAAATAATAGGCTTTTAATAAAAACATCCACCAAAGGCAAACAATTAAACAATACATAAAGCACCAGGGGGCAACCTCGTGGTTTAGTTACAGTCTGGAGTCATTCCAAAGGAGAACATGTGGGTATTTTACAAGGAACAATGCACTTTTCCAAAGTTATTATAAAACAACAAAATTTTAAATTGGGCCTCATAAGTCCTTCAAATTTGGTACAGGATTTCATGCTCAGCTCTGATAATGGGAGGAAATTTTTACATACTAATTTCTTCAAAAGCATGTTTACAGAACCATGTCAAACATTTTATATAAAAACAAGCACAAACATATATACATATATATTTATGACATAAGTGTATATATGCATGTCTGTATATATATCTGTATCTATATATAATGCAATCATATACATGTATGTATATGTAGCAAATACTATTCATGATGCAATGGTATTGATATAGATCATTGCTATTTTAGCAAACAAAATATTATTTCCTTAAGTTTTAAAAAAATTGACTCTAGTAAACTAATAGGTGAGGAATCCTTCTTTCATATTAATTAAATATTTTTCAGCTGGATTTTACATATAATTATTTGATTTTTGTCCACTGTCATATCCTCAAAAAACTGAACTAAGTAGAATATATTAACAAACTTTGGCAGACTCCAGTTACCTGAAAATTTCAGAATTTAATCAATTTTAACTAAATCAGTAAAATATGACACACACTGTAGATTTTATTATTTCTGACCCTGCCTTTTTCACCTGCTATAAATTATATTATATATGTGTAATTATATTTATTGGCAAGAAAGTTATCATTGAATAATTTCTGCAATGATATTTTCAATCTAGAAATCCTGCACTATAGAAGAGAATTAACAGTATCAGAAACCTGCACAAAGGAGAGAACTTGAATACAAAAGGCAAAGTCAGAGGTCTGATGTGTAACTTTAAGAGACTTTTTCTGAAACCGAAAGCAGAAGGTCAAGTGACCAACTTTCTTTGAGCTACAAAACTTTTAAATTATAACTTCATGCCTGCTCCACTCTTGCTCTGGATTGCAAATAAAATCCTCTTCACTATTTTACCTTTGACTATTGTTCGAGTAAAAATGTTCATTTGTTTCTGAAATTCAGTCTATTATAGTAACTCCAATATTGCTTTAATTACAAGAAGTTATGAACCAACAAAAAAAACCACATTTTAGGTAAAGCAGTATTTTGTTTTCAAGTACAGCAATATGTATCTTTCTTTAATAGGTCAGATAATATATAGATGCTATTTTATTGATGGACTTTTCCACAATTGTCTTGGTATGCAAAATATCTCCAAATTGAAATGTAAATGGATTTAAAATTCTGCTAAGACTGAAAGGGGACCCAATCATCCATCACATCTCTTCTCTTACTTTTTAAATTGCAAAATAAAATAGCACTATATAATGGAAATATATAGGCAAAATATAATGGCAAAATATAATGGAAGTATAATGGCAAGAAGATTATTTTGCTAAGTCTTTCCCATTAGAAGTTTGTAGTTCATAAACCCACTGCCCTCCATATGGCTTTATAACAGCAATGCTGCTCTTCAGAGTAGATGTTTAGACAACCAATCCCAAGACTGTGGTGCCCACAAGAAAGATGTGTAGATTCATAACAGATACAAGGAAAAGTCCTCACCCTTCTAGAAGAGTGCCAGAGGAGTTTAAATGTCTGCATAAATGGGAACAGATGTTGATTTACAAGTTTCATCTACATGACATCAAATCATTGGGATGAAATATGGAAAATTGAGTCTATCATCCAGATGTTTGATGTCATGCAAAGACTTGGACTATTCTCTGAAAGTCCTGCCTACCAGAAAATGGTGTAAACTTCAGCCTTGAACCTCAAAAGTAATATCTAAACAGATTTTCTGTTGAACAGAAGTTTTCCAAAGATGTCTCCTCTACCTGTAATGTTAATAAGTGAACTTTTATTAGTGAACATTATATTTATCTCATTCTTAAAAGAGACTACAAATTTATATTTGTAGTATATTAAAACAAAAATTCTCTCTTCTTTCATATTTATCATCTCAATAAATTTAGTTATAGTAAACTTTAGGTATGAAATCATGGAAATGAAGGGGTATTATTCAGTTTTAAGAAAACATATCTAAGAACACAAAGGCATTGAATTTTGGTTAGCAAACAGCTATCCAATGAAATACAGAATCAGTGACTTCTATTTGCTCTTACCTTACCAATAAATGAAGCATAATCTTAAAATATTCACTAAAATTGTGAAAAAAATGTGACTCCTCATTTCTTAATTATATTTATATAATAATTAAATGAATGGCAAGCCCATTATTACAAGATGATATAATTTAAGTTAATGAATTGATCTAAGTTGCTTGACAGTCCAAAAGATCTGCTATTTCTGGCCTAAAAACTCCACAATATTTCATGGAAAGCTTTCATCTCTTGATATCTCTGAGTATTACACATATGTTGGAAGGATTCTGTGCAAAGCAAGAGTTTTATAATTCATTGTTCCATCTTGAAAAAAAAAAACCACAAATCGTTTCTAGTCACGCAAATTGCTCTCTTTCTTAGAACTGCTGGGAAAAGATCTAATTGAACATAGCTACTCTTTTAATTAGTTCTTCTTATTTGGAAAACTGTATCATTGCTAAACAAATTCCTGGAAATTTTTGGCTTTAAAATTTCTAAGTCAGAAGGGAAAAATATTGTCTTAAAATTTTTACAGTGGATCTGACCTTTTAAAATAATAATAAAAACTATGTGGTAGCATTTGAACTATTTTAAATAGTTCTTCATTGCAGATAATATAATTCACCTTTCAAAACTTCAAGCACTTCAAGATACTTCCTGGACTTTTTACCTGAGCTCTATACTGTCTAATAATATCATATCTCTTTGATGCTCAGCTCAGAAACAAAATTTGCAAGTTTCCTAAAGAAGACAGGTGTGCATAAGATCAATTTACTCCCAGGGTCAAAGAGCAGAATTCTAAGGGTATCTAGAGACACACACCTATAGAAATTGTAATTTTTTGATGAAAATTGGTACAATATGTTGCACAGATGAAAGAGAAAAAAATGTTGTTAAACTATACTTATTGCTGGAACTAAAGAGCAGATAGAACTGACAGCTTTCTAAAATTTATTCCTATGGATTTTTTCTTCTGACCTGTTCTGATAAAAGTTCTCAAAACATCTCTACATGCTGAATATAAAGAAAATAATCTGAATAGTGAATAAAATTGTTGATCACACCAGCAATAAATTCATATGCACTGCTCTTCATTGAAATAAAATATCAATAGATGAAAATCATTATTGCTTTGTTCCCAAGATTGATTGACAAGTTCAGATTTGAAGCCCACATCTTCTTTATTAGCCCAGTCTTTCAGAAAGAGAAAATGTGGGCTTGATTTGTGAGCTATGATAAATGGTCTGGGAAAGATGGTAGTAGGGCCAATTTGATATGTACAGTATTTCATATTGGCAAATTGCTTCAAGAAATTCCACCCTTTTTCCCAAAATGTCTTCAACATCCTTGGGAAAATACATACTATCATGAGCATAATATATTTGGTTGTCACTAACAATTGAGAATCCATTTCAAGACTGGGAAGCATCAACCATAGCTCTTATAGACAAAATAAGACCCCAAATCATTTTGCAGTATTAAGTATGATTTTTAGATGACAACAAATCATTCTTTATTTCAAAATTGGATATAAAAGTTCATTTATCACTCTATATTCCATTAAAATTTAATTTGGTATTTCTCAGGTTCAATTACCCGCCCATTTCAAAAAATGTAAATGTATACTTAAGAAGAAAACATTTCTTTTAACAAGGAAGGCAAGAAATATTTCCCATTGTAAACAGTCTGGTTATCAAAAGAAGAAAAATTATAAGGGTTTCACTTGAGAGGCTCTCTTATTATGTCAGATGAGGTAAAAAGGCACAGAGAGAAGTGGCTTGGGAGTTATTATATGATACAAGGGTAGTGAAAATCTAGGACCTATTTTCAATTTTAAAATAGTATTGCCAATTTAGATGTCCAAATCAAATATTGGATAGACTAAAATGCATTTACAAAGAATTTCTAAGTATATTATTGTTATGTCACCCCTACTCTTGATAGAGGAACTATAGTTTATAGCTTGGGGCCAAAAGAGTACTGTGTCTACATTCACACTTGTTGGTACTGAGTCCCTGATCACCATTTACCAGCTGTGTGACATCAGGAAACCACTGAAACTCAAAAAAGGGCTTGGTTTCCTCACCTAGCAATTGGGAGCACTTAGCTCAAAAACTCGTAAAGATGAAAAGAAATGAGCAACTCACAAATATTAAGTCTTCAATGAATGGTCTATATTACTATGCTATTATTATCATTATGTTATTAATTTTTACAATGATACTACTTTCCATTCTTTTAGCATTAAATTATATTAAAATATGATAAATAGAAGAATAATCAAAAATGCTTACTTAGTTGTCATCACCAACAAGAAAGAATAAAAATATTGATTATGATCTTATCTCATTTCTTTTTTAAAATATTTTGTTTATTTAAGCAATCTCTACACCCAAGGTGGGACTTGAATTCACAATCCCAAGATCAAGAGTCACATGCTCTACCAACTTAGCCAGCCAGGTGCCCCTCATCTCATTTTCAGACAAAATTTAGCAACCTCTTACATATGACAAGAATATTTATAATCCAGTGCTCTAAAATTAATTAGAATAGTGACAATATGTTTGTTAAAATGACAAGGAGAGAACATAAAATCTGTACTTCTTCATGTGCACTAACCAAAATTATCTCCAACCACTCCATGGTAAACTTAACCACTCTAAAAAAACTCCAGGTTGACTATTACTGACTAGCTGTCTAAGGGACATTTGCTCTATGAATATGACAATAAAGGGCTCCACTCTTTGCCTTCAAGTTAAATGTATGTTTTTTATTTTGCCACAGGTAGGGTAGGAATCATGGAAAGCCATGGTTCCTATTTTAAAGATGCTGCATCTAGAACAGAATTCACAATTTGATGAACTGAGAATAACATGTTATCTAGTCAAGTTGCCAGTCAGTCTTGTTTTAACTGATTTTCAATTTGCTTAAATCATTAAAGTAAACAGGTATGAACCAAAGGCAGAAAAAGATACAGGCTGTCTGGGCTGTGTATGTACTTAACTGATTGGACTGCTTTAATGATGTAACAAATATACAAATTTTCAAACATTCTACTTGGTTATATGGTCAAAGTATTTTAGCAAAGGCTACATTTTCAAGTACAAATATTTTGATTAGAGATACTTCAAACGTGAATAAAAAATAGGTAGTTTATAAAAAAGTAACAACAAAATTTTGACTAGATATTTATTTTCTGCATTAGAAAACTCATTTAAATCCCCCCTTTTCACAGTCTCAGTGAATAGAGTCATTCAGAGTTTTCCCCCTGCGGTGAATATTCCTGGATAATTGATATTTATAGATCCTTTACCTTTTGGAAATCCTCACAATAGTAACAAATATTAATTATGATACTACAGACTATAATACCCTGGCTTGGTGAGTTGTTATTTTTTAAAGATTTTATTTATTTATTTGAGAGAGAGGGGGCACATGAGCTGGAGGGAAGGGCAGAGGAAGAGAAAGAAGCAGACTTCCTTCTGAGCAGGGATCCAGAAACACCGCTAGATCCCAGAACTCTGGGATCATGACCTAATCCTTAAGCCAAAGGCAGGCACTTATCCTACTGACCCACCCAGGCACCTGAAGAGTTGTTACTTTTTAAATCACAACTTATTTGTATCTAAGAACCTCGTATCAACAGTTTTATTCCATTCTTTTAACTAGTTCTCATTGTGTGCCATTGAGTCATTTATTATTTCAACAAAACCTTCTGAATTTAAGGAGTTTGTACTTCATTTTTGAAATTAAAAAGTCACAAAGGGGTTGTCATTCATTCATTCATTCATTCATTGGATAAAATAGGCAAATTTCAAAAACTTCTAGTATCTTACTTCTACATTGGAAATTGCTACTCATTTTCTAAACACTCAGAGATGTTGCCCTCATTAGATTTAACCAGAAGCATGAGACATTGTCTCCTGTCCATGATAAACAAACTATTTAAATGGTTTTATATAAATAATCACTCCAACATTTGCAGAACTCTTATAGAATTAATCTTTAGAATGTAACCAGTGCTCATGTAGGGACTATAGATGAGACAGAACAATTGGAACTATGTATATAGAGTTATATATATACTTTTTTTTCTTTTTCTTAGAGAGAGATAGAAAGAATGTGAGTGGGAGAAGGCATAGAGAGAGAGAGAGAATCTTTAGCATGCTCCATGTCCATGTGCGATGCTCGATCTCATGAGACTGAGATCATGACTTGAGTCGAAATCAAGAGTCAGATGTGGGGGATCCCTTGGTGGCTCAGTGGTTTAGTGACTGCCTTTGGCCCAGAGCATGGTCCTGGAGACCTGGGATCGAGTCCCACATCAGGCTCTGCCTGTGTCTTTGCCTCTCTCTCTCTCTCTCTGTGTCTCTCATGAATAAATAAATAAAATCTTTAAAATAAAAAAAAAAAAAGAATGAGATGCTTAACTGACTGAGCCACCCAGGCACCCCTGGAACAATATTTTGAAGTGACTGAAACAGAAACTGCTTAGCAGGTAGTCAACAAAAATATTTATTGAGTGAAGAGAAGATATCTGACAGTATTATAAGCAAATAAATGGGTATTCAGAGTTCCTTATAATGTATACTCCTTGAAGGGCCAAGGTTTCAGATTTTTGCTAGGTTCACTTAACACCAGGGGTAACCAATGGTACTGTAGCCAGTATTATTCCTTTTTCTCTTTGACTCATTCATTTATTCACTGATTCACTCATCCAATATTACTGAATAGCTCTTCTTTGCCATGCTGTGTACTAAACATTAGTGACTTTAATCAGGGGTGAAGGTTTTACATTTTGGTAAAAGTTCACTGTGCTTTATCACTCCTTAGTCTTTTAAGTCATGAATAGTAGAAAAGAGTAGCAATCGGTGTGACAGCTTTTAGAGCTGTAAACTGAGTTCACACCATGGCCCTTATAATTAGTAGTTCTGTGGCTTATATAAATCACTTATGAATTAGCCATAATGTTTATAAAATTTCTAATCTAGAACCCTGCATGTAAGACTTCAATCAAAAGAGCTATAATTATTTTATAAAATGGTCCTTGGAATACATTTTAGTTCCACATAAAAGATATTTGATATTACCAAACATTTAAAAAACTTATGAAAAATCTTAAATATATCTTTTGATAATGTTAGGGACAAACAGTAATTACATGGAAGAAATAACTAGTTATGTAAACTAACAGATATTCTATTAAATTTTTTCAGTTATCTTTAAAGACTATAGCAAACATGAAAGTGTTTGGTTTGCATGCAATATTCTTTTCACCATAGAAAAAACACATTATAGACACCACAAGAAAAATATATGTGACAAATGTGGGCTGGTAAAATAAGCAGCCATCTTATGCCCTTCTATAGCTTCACAGAGAGAGACTTTCCCTCCAAAGATACTTATCACAATTCAGAGACAATTAAAAATTAAGAAAAAATAAAAGGCATCATTTACTTTTTCCTCCATCTCCATTTCCTTTACCCACAAAAGATGCCAAAAAGATCTTCAGTTTTAATACTGGGAAACAAGGGTTGTATTAAGAAATATATGCTTATAAAGTAATACTAAATCAAAAATATTTCAGAGTATATCTCACTAAAGCCCCAAATTAGAAAAAAAATTATATACTTAAATGTGCAATTCTTTGTCAACCAAAGAGTTTATGGAGTCTGATCTGTATTCCTGCCAGACAATCCCACCCTTATGCTCTTAAGCCAACAGAGCAAGATCATTTCATGACTCTGCTTTTCACAGTCTATTCTCTCTTCCAATCATGAATACCCCCTACTTCAATTCCTTTTCCCCTTGAAAATTCCCACTCATCCTTGAAAGCACAGGTTGAACAATATTTGATGAAGCCTTTCCTGAAACCCTTCAGGAAGAGTTCATCATTTTATCCTCTCTATGTGTAAGCACATCCATTCTCTAGAACAGTGAGTATCACATATTTTATCATCACTGAGAGCAAGTCAGCTCAAAATTCCAAGTGTTCATTTCTTTGCCTGGCATACAATATGTATTCTATGAATGTTTTTGAATAGATGACTTACATTCTTGATTCCTCTATAACAAGCTCACAAGTACCTCTAGTCACACAAATTCAATGGCAAACAGACACAGTATAGTTCAAAATGAACAGAATTATTATGGTTTAGATCTGGTTCTTAAATAACTAGGAATATTAAAAGCTACAATTTTACATTTTTTTAGTCCAGCTAAATAATATTGCCTCTTTTCTAATTAAGCTTAGATATGGTGACTGCACTGGGAACTTTAGAAAAGTTTGCTAAAAAAAAAAAAAAGTTTGCTTATATAAAGTGTCCACATTCAGGCAAAGAGAAGATGCCATTCTTGAGGACATTAAGTCACTTTCAGGAGCACCTGATTCACTTATCATTTCATTCAAAAAACAATAACATATACTTAATATCTGTCTTCACGTTATTTAATTATTTAATGAAATTGTTGTGTTCAAAGGGGTTCTTTGCAAACATTCTTACCCATCATTCACTTTGTGATATGAGAACAAGTAGTACAAAATAATAAATTCTCCTTCCCTGCTGGGTATGCATAATCTATTTTTATGTAAAGGCATAGTACCCCAAATAGCGTTATGATAATAAAAAACTAAAATCAAAGGTGTACAGTCATTTGTTATAGTAAGGTTGAGAACTTAATGTGTGTATCACGCAAATTTCAAGTTAACTTGATAAATAAATTCATATATATAATATTAAAGTCTATTGTCCCATTAGAGTTCCCTTATGATATTAATAGTATCTTAAGTTGCAAATATAGGTAAACGGAATTTATAATAATGAAACTCCTAAAGTATCTTAATGCATTTTTTTAGTTTTAACGTAAATTATCCAACATATCTTCATAGACAAAGCAAGTATAAGTAAATAAACTTATTTCAGCTATAAATAGTGTAGATATTTGAATATGTACATAGATATTTTTTTTCCCAAAGTAAAAGTCTGAAATGTGGGAAGAACTTTCCTTAGTATCTTCAAACCAAATATACTTGCTTTTAATGTATTTTCTTTAAAATAGCAATTTTCTACCATTTTTCCTGGGCCTGTTTTCAAATGAAAAAGGACTCTCAAATGAGAAATTGAAGTATGCTTAATATTTAGGACAGCAGAAACTCATCAAAACTTCACTTATTGAAAAATTTCCCTATTATTTCCTTAGGTTTCAAATACATTAGCAACAGAATATTCCCCCTTGGGAATTTATAAATGGTAAATTTAAAAAATTATGTTTCTAAGATTTCTCATACAGTTGTTTGTTTTTGCCTTCAACTAAACAAAACACTCCCCAAATCATGCATTACCAATAGGTTAAAATCTCCTAAAATCTTGCAAGTAGATACATATTGACACAATCTGATATTTCTCCTTAAAATAGTTCTAAGGACTGAAAATATTTTTTTTAACTGTAGAGAATAAAAATGCTTTAAAAAAACTCTCCATAATTAAAAAGAAAGTTTTGATTTGTTGCATTTCTTGCTTAAATTAATTTTAAAAATTCTTTGTTTAGAAAAACAAAATAACAGAATACAATGTGTGTATATAAATACACATTTCAATTACTGCCTACATTTTGTAGAGAAACTGAAAACAACTAACTAATCAGTTGATATTTTAATGTGGAGGTAAAATATTTTATGAAAGAGAAAAGTCATTTACTCTATCACCAAATGAGATTGCCTAGACCAACATTCCAAAAATGAGCTAACTCTGCAGAATCAAGAATGCTGAGTGGCACTATGTGCAAAAGGGAATGTGTAGTCCAATGAAATTTGGGAAATGCTTGTTTAACAAAGTTAGGTAGGTAATGAAAGCCTTCTCAGAGCATCTAATATGCTAATGTCCGTTCTAAATCACAACATATGTTAGAATAACCATAAGTTTCCAGGACTACTTAATAATTTTTCCCTTCTCTTTTTTTGCAGAGAGTGGGTAGCATGGGCCATTGGCCAATATACCTGTACAACTACAACTAGGTCTTGATGTATCTTTTTTCTTACAAATATTCTTAATGTGACTTTGTAGCTATATTTAGGTTCCCTAAACCAAAGATTTTTTGAAGCTTTGACAAAATGACTCCTTTAGCCACTTTCCCTTGTTTAAAACTTGCACTACTCTCTTACATTGGTGTTGTTTCAATGGACATTTCTTTTCTAATCTGCCCCTTTCAGAAAAAGAAGTACCAACCTGAATGCTTCAAGGTACTCTATATCTCCCATTGGGGGATCAAGGCCACCTGTCCATGCAATATTTATATTGTATCCTTCTCCAAGGCCTGTTCCAACCTAGGAAGAAAAAAAACACACACACACACAACACAGTGGGTAGAGAAAGGCCCAGGGAAGGAAGCAAAAAGAGAGGAAAATAAACACATGTGAGCTCTTGAAATAAACATCAAACAACATGTCAAATCAGCCCAACCTTGCTTGACAACCAGTGCTCTGGGTTATGCACTTGTTCTGCACTGGTTCTTGGTCCCATGGGACAATTCAGTAATCTCGTGTAATTTAAAACACCAGCAAAGGACAAGAAAATTAGGGGTAATCATGCAATGCAATTACCTGAAAGATAAAAATAAAAGTGGGGCTCTAAAGAAATAAACCGAACCTCATTTGGGGCTCCACTGCCAGGGAAAAAGTTCCCTTCATCATAGCGATGGAGTGAAATATACAGGATGCTGGGGTCAGCATAAAAGGCCTGCTGTGTACCATTTCCATGGTGAACATCCTACAGGGAAAAGAAAACAGATGACAAATACAGTCATGTTAACTCTGCATGGAGACAACTTTTCTTCTTTCTAGTTCCCTTTCTACCCCACCCTCCTTCTCATTTTCTGTCTTCTCACTATGTCCTTCCTTCTTTCTCCTATTCAGCTTGCTTCCACACCACCCCCTTTACTTCCTGAACTTTCAGGCAAATTACCCTTTAATGCACTCATTTTTTAAACTGGCTTCTAAAAATCAGGAAACCACAGCGAACATGCCCTGGAGACTCCAGATGAGCAGTCATTGAGAAAGCCCAGTCCTTTGGTACAATTAGATATTTATACACCGGCCCTTTGTACTCTTTGCTTCAGTGATGGAATCTCGCATCCTGTTTTATGGAGGAATTTTATGACTTATTAACTGCCAACAGTTCATAACCCCTCAGGCTTAATTAACTAGCCTCATTGGCCTCTGAAGAAAGACTAATGTTTAAACTACAAACTAGTATTTTGCAGAAGGATCTATGGCTTACAGAGCATTTTCGCAATTCTTGACAGAACACTAAACATACGTGTATGCATTGATTTGCCAAGTCCCACCATTAAGGTCAGAGGCTTTGCAACCAGCTGAGTAAATTGGCCTTCTTGGAGCGTTCAGTTCAGTTAGCAATCCCTCAGCAGTTAGAATCACTTCAAAAGAGACGCCAGATGCAAAAAGGACTTCATACTTTATTTTGGTAAAATCATGACGGCAAGAGTTGAAGACACAGGAGCATGAGCTCATCAGCTATTAAATCATTTGCACCACGCAGAAAGATGGCATAGAGCTTCATGCAATCTTGTCCAATCTACCTAATTTTAATATTATATCATGGCTCTCTTCCCCACCCTCCTTCCTTTTCTACCCCTTGCCTCGCCCCCCACACCACACTCTCCCTTCCTACCAAAAACAAAAAGCAAAAAACAAAAACAAAAAAACCCTGTATCATCAAAATGAATTAAAAAATTCTTAGGACATTTGTATATGATAATGATTTAACTCTTAACAGTTATTTGCTGTTTCTATTGTCTTATGATATAGACATAAGCAGAAATTGCTAAAAGAAATAGGAAAAAAAGAATAACATTCAGCACTTTTAAAAATGTCGTCACTGAAAGACTTCAAGTGTTTAGAATCTCTACTAATATGTTTCCTAATATCTCCTGAACAAAATAGACAACTCTCAAAAGTAAATAACCTATATATCTGTATTCAAAATATGACTGCTACATGTATAATGTAATTAATTTCAAGTTTTGTTAAAAAAAGTTTTAGTCACTTGTAACTATATATTTATATTGCACTTTATTTTATATCAGTAAAAACCCTATTAGTTTCAACAATGATTCCTACAACTTTTGCATCAGGCATTACATTAAACAGCTTGTATGGATTATTAACAAGTATATGAGGTATATGATATTATCCCTAATTGAAAAGATAAGATTCAGAGAGTTTCAATAATTTACTATGACTATACAGAGAAAAAGTTGCAACACTAGATCTTGAATCCATTTCTTACTCCCAAGGCCAAACTCATAACTATTATATGTTAACTTATACTTAATATTCATTACCTCTTTGATCCTCTTAGCAAATCTGTGTGGAGTGGTGGTCATCATTGCTCCTTATTGAGGTTTATATAACTTGTCTTCACTTCAACCTTCAGTCCAGAACTCCCTCACTAAATACCACCAAAACCTCCCTTTGTTGCATTCTGAAAGTCTGCACAGGACTTGCCATCCACAGTGTAGACATACACTAATCATCTCCTCCTCTTATATATTATACACATATCCAAAATCAATTAAGGAATCATAAAATATTGGGGAAGGTATGCCTCCAGAAATATATTCTGGTTCAATGCATACACATATTATCAGGGAAAAAAGAGCTTACTAAAAATATATTCATCCCTGGATTTCTGAATTTATAAAAAAAAAAAAAAAAAAAGGAAAGCGGAGATAGCAAAGCTATTTTCCTTTATCTGAACAAAAATGAAACTAACCCAAAATGTCTTTTGAGTTGGCTACTGGATACCTAGAAGATGGACAAACAAAATACTATGAAAAACAACAGTGAAGTAATGTCTGCAATTTTACTCCATGATAGAATTTTTAGTCAGCATTGTAAGAACAGTGTGCTCTGGCCCTAAATGGGTCTACTCTTTGAAAACCAGAAAAATAATGCTTTGATTACTTTTGTTTTTTTTAATGATGTTGTAAAAGTTTATTTAAGAAAGTCAAACCAAAAAAAAAGGTCAAACAAGATTGTCTTAGATATAAAATCATTTGTTCTTGAAAAATGTGTTGGGTGTCTATTGCATATATTTCTGAATAAGAAATACTGTCTTGTCCACAGTCTAATAAGAGTTCAACAGACATTATTCATTAATATACACAAATCTATTATAAAAATACTTGGATAATTCTTGATTTCATATTCATATTCACAAAATACTTAGAAACAAAGATAAATCCAAATATGCCTTTAGTTTTGGGTAACAATTTATAATGTAACCTTGAGAATACTTTTTCAGCTTGCTTTCCTGCAAAATATTCCTAAAAATTGCTTACTACTCAGGTATAATCTAACAGTTTTCTCTCCATAGCAACAAATATATACTAGACAAATACAAGAAAATTATTGGTGACTGTCAGGAATTACTATAGTAATTAAATTAATTGAATCATTAAATGACTCAAATAGACCTTGTATCTAGGATTTCCTGGGAAATTGAAAAAATCATTTTGATATTTTTACTGGTCAAAAATACACTGTGAAAATTTATTTTCTACTAAGGATAGAGCCAATATGTTCTCATTATAATGTTAAAATAGCTTTAAATAAATCATATATTTGACCAGCTAATATTACCACTTATAATTATTTAGTAAAGGCACTTGTAACTATTCTTTTGTCAAATTTGGTGCTTGACTAAATATGGAATTACCCAGAATCTAGGATATTTGAAGTGACTTTTTAACAAAGAAAGTCTAAAATACATTATTTTCAACTGAAAATCACATTGCATAAAAGCTACCTGAGTCATGCAGGCAAATCCTACTTCTGGGATGGTTCATGCCCTGAACACAATGAACAGTCTCTTGCGAGTTGAAAAGCAAGTGCACCTGCTCCCTCTCCTCATCAATCCGAATGTTTCTGGAATCTCCCCAGAAGGAGAATTGGAATAAATAAGCTCCACAGATCAACTAGAATCATTTCTGCCCAAAACCCCAATGTCTCTGAATTTGGCTGTGGCCCCAAATAGGAGGTGAATTAGAGCTCTGGCTCTCTATTTACTAGGCATATAAAAATGCTGAAAATAGTTGCTGGACAATGAAGTAGCTTTGCCCTCTGTTGGCCCAAGAATTTGTGGAGCTAGTTCACACTGATTAGCTAAAGTTAGTGACTTCAGGTATGCAGGAATGAAATTCTTCTGCCATGAAGAACCTTCACTTCTCCTTTGCTAACTTGCAGAATAGACCTGTCAGCCGGGGAGAACGGATGTTTCTGCGCCACGTGGCACTTTAAAACTTCCTTCTCGGCAGCTGGAAGAAACAAGGGAATTTCCTCAAAGTATCCCTGCAGCTGCAGAATTTGGAAGACTTGAAAGTAAGAATATGCAGGCTGGTGGTGATCTCAGAGGCAACCCTTTGGACAGAACTTCATATATTTGGAGGATTGAAACAAAAACTTCTCTACTATAGCCTGTTGGGAAATCAGTATCCTTAATGATTGGATAACAGAGCAAATTTATAATCAAAGGCCAGTAAGCTTATAGGATACTCCTTGGAGCTACCAACCAACTTATTTTATAAATCATATTTAATTATCTAGAGCAGTCTTATATTAATATATAAGAATATAAACATTATATACTTAATATAAATACATATTATATATAAATAAAAAACTTTACATATAAATCCTGTGGGGTTTCTAACACAAGCAAAGCATCTCAGTTTTCAGGTTTATTGTGTCATTTACTACTTTAGAGTTTGGATATCACAAATGTGCTTTCAAAGCAACTCTTTAACAATTATCACTTATCTTCACATAACCATAAAATGACAGCAGAGAAGATTCTTTAGGAAGTAATACTAAAAGATTCCTAAAGATAGAATAATTTACCAATCTCCTTCCTGCATAATTTTGACAAATTTAAAAATCTTAGAAAAATTTTTCCACAAACCTTGGTCTTCATCTGCTATCCTTTCTTCAAGTTCTTGGCTTACCTTTCTAGCAGAAATTATGGTACTAGAACTATATTAAATTACTTTTTAAATTTACTATCTTAGGTATCATGTAAACCTATAATTATCAATAAGGAAATGTCATTTTGTATGTGCAGGGGAATAGAGGTACTGATGTTCTCATTTTTGTAAAATTTTAAGACCTTTTAGACCTTGCTGCTGTAGTATATCTACACCTTCAACACATTTTTTTAATGGTGAACTATGACCTACAGCGAAACTCAAACATATTTGGAAAATACATGGAAAGTTCTTAGCACCAAAGTGCTTGCGGGGAGGCGACGATACAGTATGTAGAAAACATCCATTCCTACTAAGCATTAGAAATGGTTATCAGTCTTTCAGTCCTTTTATCTTCTTTTCAACTCAACTAAGTATTTCTTCACATGGCTTTGTTCGTGCTTTCTAAAACCCTTTGGTTTGCTTGCTTAACTGAATCAGAGGGCTGGATGGTGAGGCCACGACTTCCCAATAAGATTTAATTATGAGTGCAGATATGAACAAGATTTAGACTATTAAGCCTTGCACTTCAAAAAAACTTTTAACATATTTTGCCTTTAAATCTTTTATCACCTGCAAAAATTAATTAAGTGCAGATGTAGCAGGTTCGCTTTGGATGCCAGGGTTCATTTCCTGTCTATGCTTTGTCAGACAACCTATTACACCTCCTCGTGAACTAGAGGCAAACCGAAAACGGGGCTCATAAATCACCAGTCAGCTCTCTTTCGCCCTTTCCTGGGTTGGCCTTTTTGTATGGGGCAGATCTCCAGCTCATTATTCATGAATATACTATAGACAACATGCCAAGTGTCATCTGCATTTAAACAAACCATTTGTTAAGCAAATTATAACTCTATTGTGTAAGAATGCATCATGTTAAAATGCAAGACTAATGTAATGCCTCTGACTTTTAATCACTCAAGGTTCCTGCCGGGAGTCATCCCAAACTGGCATACATGATCAGAGATCTTTTCAGAAAGAATGACATGCTGACTTGTTTTAATAATACCACTGTTGCACAACAAGCAACATGATTGCTAACCAGGGGAAGTGGCCAATTGGTTACCAAAGCAACAGCATTCTTTCCAGCACATCTGACTATTTAAAGTCTATATTCTGCAGGGAAAAGTAAATTCAGGTTCTGTTGGGTTATTTTAACTGTGGAAGTATCAATTCATTTAAGGATCATAAAAGTTGCCCTGATCTGCGCCTTCTTCTCATTAAATTGCAGTTAACACCATGAAAGTGAAACGTGAATGTTTATGGTTTCAGAACTGCAATCCTGAATTTAATGAGTTTCCACATTCAAAGGAAACGCACCCTTCAGTTGTTTGCAAGTGCTAAAAGCAAGACAACCTAACACAGAAATACAAATTCACTCCCTTTTATCTAGAGTCACTGAAAATGCAGCTCTGGCCAGGAATACATACCAGATCTACAATCAATATCTTGCTTATATTTAGTTGGTCTCTCAAGTATTTGGCGGTAATTGCAACTGAATTAAAAAAGCAGAACCCCCTGCGGAATAGAGAAGAACAGAGAAATAAGAAAGCAAATCAGCCAGGAAAACCATTATAAATAATGTTCAGAGCATTTTTTAAAATGCTATATGATCTCTGAAGCCATAAATCTGCTTCTGGGAGTACCTTGCAAGATTTTTCAGTCCATCTGCTAACAATTAGAGGCTTCAGAGACATGCACGGGGCAGGTGACCGCCAGGAACCGTGGCGCTTGGAGATGGGCAACAGTCCCTGGTACTTACATGGCTGTGGATTCTTCAGCATGATGGCCTGGGGGCCTTACAACAGCAAACCCATTCTGTAAAAACAAGACAGGTTTTCAATGATCAGATATGGTAAGATTGCTTGGATCTCCATGTACTACAGAGCATCAGACAAACACGAAAAGATTCAAGTCTATAAGAGGTTTCAGGGCTTGTTTTCTTGATCCCATTGCCATTTCAGAGAATGAACAGAAACAATATATATATATGATCACATATTATCAGATCATGTCTCAAAAAGAAGGCTTCTATAGAGCCAGGGGAAGAAGTTGTACCTAGCTGGCAAATATGCATATTAGCTATTAGACTAGCATAATTCATTTTCAAGAACAACTTCTTATTTTATGAAAATAACATCCTACAAAGGAAGAAGAAGAAATTCATTCTTGGTGCAAGTTTGGGTCAAAATTTGGAAAGACCAGGGAAGACCCAAAGTGAAAATTCTTTAGCTGGATTCTTTTAATGGTTATTTCCACTCCATTGTCAGCAAAATGATAAATTTATACTCACACACTCATATACACACAAAAGAGACCCCAGAAAGGTGAAAAAGAGAACAATGGAAAGCCCATATTTCTTCCAGTCTATAAATTTAGCTTGGATGACTGCCAAGACTTGCAACTTTATTGGATTCCCTAAGTCAATTTCTAGCCCACGTTCTGGAATTTTATAAAGAATTCCAGGGCTGAGTAGCAATCAGATCTATCCACGATCAAGGAATGCCTTAACCTCCAGATTAGTTGGAATGCATCACGGAAAGCTGAAGTAACTCCAGCATGAAGGCAAGGAACTATAAATCCTTACAAAGCCAGCATGCTCAGGAAAGTTGGGTTGCTTGACATGAAAAAAAATCATTCATCAGAGGGTTCACACCACCTTTCACTTAACTATGATTCAAGTAACATACTCAAAAGATATTTATTTAATATAGAAACCTAAAACTTTTGAAATAATTTTAAATACACTCCAGGGATATTTTTCCAAGTCTTATTACAAGCATAAAGATAATATCATGAAGAATAATCTATTCCCTAGGACTTTAAATATACACAGATTTTTTTTAGAATGTTATGGTAACCAATATACAATGATTAATTTGGTATACATTTTGATGAGCATATACATAATGATAATCGCAGAAGCAAATTACAAGTCAAATAACACAATATTAGTTGTAAATGTAGAAATGGTGGTAAACACATTTCCTATTACAGTTCTTAAATACATACTATTTTTGTCAATAAAAGGTTAATATCAGAGAAACTATTAAAGAATCACACAAGACCAAAGAGATTGAAATTTTAAGATTTTAGACTGAGACTTTGGTGTGCTTTAGGAATTCTGGGGATTTATTATTAAGTAAAACTTATGATAGGTGCAACATATCCTACTGGGAAAACAACAAGGTGAAAATAACTATATATATAATTAACAATATAATTAGCATGTAATGAATTTCTGTAATAGGATTCACAATAGAATTCACAATTGGTCTTTCACAATTCAGTTAAAACTATTTTTGCAAACTACTATGTTTTACAAGTAAAGGGCATGGATAGACAATACAAAGAAGAAAAAATTCCAGTGATCCGTAACTATAAGAAAAAGTATTTGACTAAATTCGTAATCAAACAAAAGCACATGAAAATCCTAATGGAAACATTTTTCCACCCAGGATATTGGAACTTTTTCAATACTCTATGCTAACAAAGGAATGCTACTTTGTACACTCACAAACACTGCTTAGAAGAAGATAATTTATTATAACCTTCCTGGAAAGTAATCCATCTCTATATATTTAGAGCCTTTAAAAACATTTACCCTTTGAATTACCAATATACTTAAAGGATTTTTGCCCTAAAGGTGTTACTAACTTTGTAGATAAACATTCATATAAAAGATGTTTTATTTACAATAGGAAAAATCATAATTATGTAAGTTAGCTAATATTAGGAGAATGTTTAAGTGAATTATGATATAAGTATACCATGGAATATTAGACAGCCATTAAAATTTTGTTATTACAAATACTGAGTGGAACAGAAAGATATCAACTTTGGAAATATTAGTGTTAAAAATAATAGACACAGTAGGATATATCTGAGTGATAGTATTCTATGGGTTATTTTAAATTTGTAATTTCATATCTTTTGCAAATGGTTTTACAATAAATATTAATTATTTCATAATCAAAAAATATAAAACAAAGAGAAATTCAAGAGAGAGATTTGAAATGGTCTTATAGGAAGAGCTGTGGTCATAAAGGTAGAAAAATGTTTTAAGGGTTTTCTGGACAGGAGGGAAAAATATGAACAATGATGAGAAGAAGGGATTTGGGGAAGTACTATTTATGAATACTACATTGCATACTAACTGGGATTTAAATAAAAACTTAAAAAATAAAGTATTATATACAAAAAAAGTCAACCTGAATAGCAATGTTAAGGAACAATATGGAAATAAAATCACATAAAAAATTAGCTAGATTATAGAGGAGAAAAAGCCAAATAGAATTTGATTTCTATTTCCCTCCTCTCTTACAGACATATTCCTTGAGAAAGGGTCTGCTTTTCACTTTATAGTTTTCCAAAGTAACTTCCACCATTCTGCTAAACTGTTTCTGAAACTGCTTGATTTGGGGTTGAACATTTTCTTCTTGCAATTACAAATCTTTGCTCAGTCATTATGATTCACCCAAAGCTTCCACTTTGTTCTCATTAATGGCAAATACCCCTACATTTTCCATGTCTTTTTTGAGAGCCCTCCTTTCCTTAGCTGAAGCTAGCAGAACCGCTTCTTCCACCATCTGCTCAAGCGGTAGCTGCTTCCTCTCTCATACTACACAAGCCTGCATTCAGGAGAAGACAGAACTGGTGTTCTCCTGTGTCTCACTGCTGCTTTTGAAAGCCCAATGCTCCCACTCCCCACAATACTTTCTTCTAAAAAAGGACTAGATCACACACAAAGAAAAGATAAACACAGTAAGATGACTGAGACTGAGCCCTGGAGCAGTCTGGCTCCTTTTGCCTCCTGTTACACTAGAGAAAGTGTTAGTCCTCCTCAGATCTATTTTACCACCTGCAGTTATGATCCCCCCTTCTCCTACTTTTCCATGATCATTTACGTTTTTCCCACTAACATTAAATTCATATTAAAGTTCCAAATTATATATATTTCATTGAGATGTAAATTAATTCCAGTTTCTACCATATTGAAAATTAAAACGTTATATATATCAACCCAAATAATACAAATACATATATATATATCCAATGTACTATGTACCTTCATCATTAATCCTACTGATCCCTCCAACTGCTACACCTTTCTTCACTTTTAGCAAGCAAAATTCTCGAAAGGTGGTCTACCTTGCTGTCTTCTTTTTCCTTTTCCTCACCCCTGCTTCAATTACCTATCTCTAATTTAACTTCACTTCCTTAGTCTATTAAAGAAGTTTTTACTAAAGTCACCAATGGCCTCCATGTCACTAAATCCAAAGACCTTTTTATGCTGTTAGCCTTCAGGGCCCCTGGTCAGCTTTAAACACTATTGGCTACATCTTCCTTTTAAAAACACTCTCTTCTCTTGGCTTCTGTGATTTAATTTTTCCCAGGTTTATTTATCTCTCTTTCCATTTCCTAATCAGTCTTCCTTGAATGCTCATACTCCTCAGCTTGCTCATTAAATAGGAAATCACTCAAGGCCCAGTCTTAGACTTCTCATTTCATACTTACTTCTGAGCCTGTGCCATCACTCTTCTGAATTCAATTACCACCCATGATCAGATACTTCACAGATTTCTATTTCCCAGATCAGCCCACCTACTCAATATCTTCACTTAAATATTCACTTGAAAGTTCACTTCAAAATCAGTATATCAAAGGTCAAACTACTAATCTCTCACAGCCTTCTCTAACTTACTAATGAAACCATGTTTTATCCAGTCACTCAAGTCAGAGACCAATGAGTTATCCTTATGGCTCCCTCTCCCCAGCCTTCCTCCATTTCATTTTAATTCATGACCAATTCCTATTGATTTTGCTTTTAAATATCACTCAAATCTATGTACTTAAATATATATCCACTCTTGAGGATTTTGCCTTTTGAATTTCTGTCTTTCTCTCCATCACTCCTCCAAAAATTATTATTAGTGATTTCAATATCTATATACAGATACTCACTTCAATATCTTTATTTCTCAGTTCTCTGACTCCTCATCTTCAATGACTGTCTTCCATTTGCAGTCATACTTCTAGACCCTGCCATTACTGGTGAGACATCTCCATAATCTTAATATCAAACATCCTACTCTCCTATGTTCTATTTTCCAAATAATGCCTCAACTGCACCAAGACTCCAATCCATTGACCTTATTTAACTTTTGCTATCCATCATTCACCCCTATCACCATGTTCGCTTTCCTCCTTATTTGATTAGACTTTATGGTCCTTCATTATATTCACTTCTTTGCATATACTTTCAGATATCTTCTCCCTCTTCCCCTCCAATATACTTCCCTGGTGTATTCATCTGCTCAAGTTACCATAACAAAATACCACAGGCTGGATAGACTTAAACAAGAGAAATTTATTTCTCTAGTTCTGGAGGCTGGAAGTTGAGATTAAGGTCTGGCAGGGTTGAGTTTGCGTTGATAGCATTCTCAGTTTGCAGATGTCTGCCTTTTCCCTAGGGTCCTTATGTGGCCTTTATTCTGAGTGCACACACACAAGGGCATAGAGAGAGAATTCTAGTATCTCTTCCACCTCTACAAGAGCACTAGCCTTGTAGATTAGGGTCCCATCCCTATGACTCTCCCTCATAGATAAAGGTCTTGGAATACAGCCATATTAGGAGTTTGGGTTCCACATTACAAGTTTTGGGAGCACATCCAGTCCATAAATACTTCTAGTCACTTTGTCCCTTTATTCTTTCAACACACTCCCCTGAAAAAATTACAAAATGAATTAAATATAACTTATATCTGCTCTGTTCTTACAACCAAGCCTATGTAAAAGCCACATAACTTATCTTCCTTCAAAGTCATGATTACAAACCTCAGATAGGCTCTCCATGATGCCCAGCAATCATACTACATTTCTTAGTCAATTAACTCTCTATTTCAGCAGAGTATTTCTACCTTCTTCTCTTTCTTCAAATCTCCATTAACCCCTGCTCATTCTTTTTTTTAAGATTTTTATTTATTTATTTATTCATGAGAGACACACACAGAGAGAGAGGCAGAAACACAGGCAGAGGGAGTAGTAGCAGGCTCCATGCAGGGAGCCCAATGTGGGACTTGATTCTAGGACTCCAGGATCAAGCCCTGAGCCGAAAGCAGACACTCAACACTGAGCCACCCAGGCATCCCACCCCTGCTCATTCTTTACAATTTGCTGATGACCTAGCTTATTTCACTTAAAAAATAGAAGCAATTAGAATAAAATGGCCTCTTCCTTCCATAATCAAATCTAACCATCTATCCCCAGCAATCCCTGATCCTAAGAACAATTAATTCCCCTGTGCACTTAATCCCACCACCTCTTACCTATTTGAAAACTCCTTACCTACACTTTTCCCTTTCCCTCTGGTATCATCAATTGTTTCTTATATTTGATTGTTGTCTTGAGGGTAAAAAAATATATTTAAGTCTCCCCTCTTAATAAAAACAAAATAAACAAGGCAAAATGACAATAATAGCATTATACTATAATACTATCACATAAGTATAATACATAAAAATAATATAATGCAAATATAAATATGATAAATAATAAAATCTAATATTTTATTACTGATTTAATCCTAAAAATGTTATCTGAGGGCAGATAACATTATTACCCTCATTTCATGAATAAGGAAATCAAGGCATAGGAAGAATAAAGAATTTGCTTAAGGTCCATACCTAACAAGTGACAGGGCTGAGATTCTATCCCAGATGGTCTGGCACCTGAATACAAGCATTTAAGACTAGTCACACTGTACAACTTGGCCTTTGCTCCTTTCAGCTTCATCTTACACCACCATCCATTTTCATTTCTCCACTCTGGCCATAGTGGCCTTGTGGTTCTTCCAGCATGTTTGTTTCCTCCAGCCCCAGGTCTCTGTACAAGCTCCTACTTCAGAATGGGATGTCTTCCATTTACATACCCTCTCCCTTTACCTGGATGACACTTCCTTATCTGCACATTTCAGCTCCAAAATCACCTGCAGGGAAACCATCCCTGGGCCTCCGAAGGTCAGCATCAAGATCCTGTGCGATATGCACTTAGAGATTTGCTAACCCTTGCTTCTAAGAACTTGTTTTAGTTTATAATAACATACTTCTTAGTGTGATTGTTTTTATTATTTTTTATTATTGTGACTTATATAACTAATGTCATATCCATACTTCCCATAGTGGGATCACCCTGTTAGACTTTGCTCACCATTTTATCATCTAGACTTCCATAGTGCCTGGTACATAGCCAGTGGTCAGTAAAGAATGATACAATGAATTTGTGAACTACTCTGGCTCTTATCCCTCTAGCAATTCCTTAGATTTGCTCTTGGCTGTTAAGTTCTTCATTATCTCCAAGGTCCCAACTTCTGTACCCTAGCTTTTTGTGGGAGGTTGACTATCAGACTTGGGAACATCTTCTTTCTTAGAAACACATAAAATATTAGAAACACATAAACAAATTACAATTAATGGAGCTTCTGATTTCAATAACTATTGTGGAAAAGTGTTTTAAAATAAAATTATTATTCTTACAGAAATATCTGACTTTTACACTGAATTCTAAGCTTCTTAACATGGAATTTGTTTTCTATTTTACTGTACCCTTTAGTGTCTGGAATAAAGGTTTATTGCATGGGATACCACTTGAACCAAGGTTTTCCTGGGCTCAAGAATATATATGTCTTCAATGACTATTTTTCAATGAGCCTTTTTAATTTACTGTATATTCAAAAAACCTCAATAATCTACTAGCCTCTATAACTGTAAGAAAACCTGTATACAATAAAGGACTCAGAGGATCACTCTATTATTTTTTCACCTATGCCAACAATAATCATTTTCATTTCATGAAAAATCTTGTTTTCTCAAACCTTGAAGTTTGTATGTTTTCATTTAATCTTTTAATTTTTGAACACTTCAGAATGTAGCAGTAAAACCTACCCATCCATATAATTTTGAATTGCTTTCTACTTTATTCCTGAAAAAATTCCTTTCATTATATTTTATTCAAAGTTATGAGATTTCAGGCAAGATGGCGGAAGAGCAGGGTCTCCAAATCACCTGTCCCCAACAAATTACCTAGATAACCTTCAAATCATCCTGAAAATCTACGAATCGGCCTGACATTTAAAGAGAGACCAGCTGGAACGCTACAGTGAGAAGAGTTCGCGCTTCTATCAAGGTAGGAAGACGGGGAAAAAGAAATAAAGACACAAAAGGCCTCCAAGGGGGAGGGGCCCCGCGAGGAGCCGGGCTGAGGCCGGGGCGAGTGTCCCCAGGACAGGAGAGCCCCGTCCCGGAGGAGCAGGAGCTGCACCGACCTTCCCGGGGGAAAGGCCTCCCGGGGAATTGGAGCAGGATCCCCAGAGAGGCGGGGATGCCCTCGGGCTCCCTGGGACAGTAACAGAGGAACCGCGCCCCGGAGAGTGCTCCGAGCTCCCTAAGGGCTGCAGCGCTCGGCGGGACCCGGAGCAGCTCGGAGGGGCTCGGGCGGCGGCTTCGCGGAGGGGGCTGCGGGGCGGGAGCGCGAATCCAACAGCGCAGGCTCCGGAGCACAGGGCGCCGGGGCACAGCCCAGGATCCCGCCTCCCCCGGGACAGGCAGAGGCCGGGAGGGCCCAGGACAGCGAGGACGCTCCTGCCTGGAGCTGAGCAGATCAGCGGCCCCGCCCGGAGCCTCCAGGCCCTGCAGACGGAGAGTCCCGGAGCTACTGCGGGGGCTGACTCCAGGGTCCCAGAGCTTCCCCCGCCACTGTGGCTTCCTCCCAGGGCCTCACGGGGTAAACACCCCCCACTGAGCCCTGCACCAGGCAGGGGCAGAGCAGCTCCCCCAAGTGCTAACACCTGAGAATCAGCACAGCAGGCCCCGCCCCCAGAAGACCAGGGAGACGGACCAGTTCCAGGGGAAGTCAAGGGACTTAAAGTATACAGAATCGGAAGATACGCCCCCGTGTTTTTTGTTTTTTTGTTTTTTGTTTTTTGTTTTTCTTTCTTTTTAATTTCTGATTACTTCCCCCACCCCTTTTTTTCACCTTTCTTTCTTTTCTTTCTTTTTCTTTTTTCCTTTTTTTTCTTCTTTCTCTTTTTTCTTTTTCTCTTTTCTTTCCTTCTCTCTCTCTCTTTTTCTCCTTTTCCCAATACAACTTGTTTTTGGCCACTCCGCACTAAGCAAAATGACTAGAAGGAAAACCTCACCTCAAAAGAAAGAATCAGAAACAGCCCTCTCTCCCACAGAGTTACAAAATATGGATTACAATTCAATGTCAGAAAGCCAATTCAGAAGCACTATTATACAGCTACTGGTGGCTCTAGAAAAAAGCATAAAGGACTCAAGAGACTTCATGACTGCAGAATTTAGATCCAATCAGGCAGAAATTAAAAATCAATTAAATGAGATGCAATCCAAGCTAGAAGTCCTAACGACGAGGCTTAACGAGGTGGAAGAACGAGTGAGTGACATAGAAGACAAGTTGATGGCAAAGAGGGAAACTGAGGAAAAAAAAGACAATTAAGAGACAATGAAGACAGATTAAGGGAAATAAACGACAGCCTGAGGAAGAAAAACCTACGTTTAATTGGGGTTCCCGAGGGCGCAGAAAGGGCCAGAGGGCCAGAATATGTATTTGAACAAATCCTAGCTGAAAACTTTCCTAATCTGGGAAGGGAAACAGGCATTCAGATCCAGGAAATAGAGAGATCCCCCCCTAAAATCAACAAAAACCATTCAACACCTCGACATTTAATAATGAAGCTTGCAAATTACAAAGATAAGGAGAAGATCCTTAAGCAGCAAGAGAAAAAAAGTCCCTGACTTTTATGGGGAGGGATATTAGGGTAACACCAGACCTCTCCACAGAGACCTGGCAGGCCAGAAAGGGCTGGCAGGATATATTCAGGGTCCTAAATGAGAAGAACATGCAACCAAGAATACTTTATCCAGCAAGGCTCTCATTCAGAATAGAAGGAGAGATAAAGAGCTTCCAAGACAGGCAGGAACTGAAAGAATATGTAACCTCCAAACCAGCTCTGCAAGAAATTCTAAGGGGGACTCTTAAAATTCCCCTTTAAGAAGAAGTTCAGTGGAACAATCCACAAAAACAAGGACTGAATAGATATGATGACACTAAACTCATATCTGTCAATAGTAACTCTGAACGTGAATGGGCTTAATGACCCCATCAAAAGGCGCAGGGTTTCAGACTGGATAAAAAAGCAGGACCCATCTATTTGCTGTCTACAAGAGACTCATTTTAGACAGAAGGACACCTACAACCTGAAAATAAAAGGTTGGAGAACAATTTACCATTCAAATGGTCCTCAAAAGAAAGCAGGGGTAGCCATCCTTATATCAGATAAATTAAAATTTACCCCGAAGAATATAGTGAGAGATGAAGAGGGACACTATCTCATACTCAAAGGATCTATCCAACAAGAGGACTTAACAATCCTCAATATATATGCCCCGAATGTGGGAGCTGCCAAATATTTAAACCAATTAATAACCAAACTGAAGAAATACTTTGATAATAATACACTTATACTTGGTGACTTCAATCTAGCTCTTTCTATACTAGATAGGTCTTCTAAGCACAACATATCCAAAGAAATGAGAGCTTTAAATGATACACTGGACCAGATGGATTTCACAGATATCTACAGAACTTTACATACAAACTCAACTGAATACACATTCTTCTCAAGTGCACATGGAACTTTCTCCAGAATAGACCACATACTGGGTCACAAATCGGGTCTGAACCGATACCAAAAGATCGGGATAGTCCCCTGTATATTCTCCGACCATAATGCCTTGAAATTAGAACTTAATCACAACAAGAAGTTTGGAAGGACCACAAACACGTGGAGGTTAAGGACCATCCTGCTAAAAGATGAAAAGGCCAACCAGGAAATTAAGGAATAATTAAAAAGATTCATGGAAACTAATGAGAATGAAGATACAACCGTTCAAAATCTTTGGGATGCAGCAAAAGCAGTCCTGAGGGGGAAATACATCACAATACAAGCATCCATTCAAAAACTGGAAAGAACTCAAATTCAAAAGCTCACCTTACACATAAAGGAACTAGAGAAAAAGCAACAAATGGACCCCACCCCCAGCAGAAGAAGACAGTTAATTAAAATTCGAGCAGAACTAAATGAAATCAAGACCAAAAGAACTGTGGAACAGATCAACAGAACCAGGAGTTGGTTCTTTGAAAGAATTAATAATATAGATAAACCATTAGCCAACCTTATTAAAAAGAAGAGAGAGAAGACTCAAATTAATAAAATCATGAATGAGAAAGGAGAGATCACTACCAACACCAAGGAAATACAAACGATTTTAAAAACATATTATGAACAGCTCTACACCAATAATTAGGCAATCTAGAAGAAATGGACGCATTCCTGGAAAGCCACAAACTACCAAAACTGGAGCAGGAAGAAATAGAAAACCTGAACAGGCCAATAACCAGAGAGGAAATTGAAGCAGTCATCAAAAACCTCCCAAGACACGAGAGTCCAGGGCCAGATGGCTTCCCAGGGGAATTCTATCAAACGTTTAAAGAAGAAATCATACCTATTCTACTAAAGCTGTTTGGAAAGCTAGAAAGAGATGGAGTACTTCCAAATTCGTTCTATGAGGCCAGCATCACCTTAATTCCAAAACCAGACAAAGACCCCACCAAAAAGGAGAATTACAGACCAATATCCCTGATGAACATGGATGCAAAAATTCTCAACAAGATACTAGCCAATAGGATCCAACAACACATTAAGAAAATTATTCACCATGACCAAGTAGGATTTATCTCCGGGACACAAGGCTGGTTCAACACTCGTAAAACCATCAATGTGATTCATCATATCAGCAAGAGAAAAACCAAGAACCATATGATCCTCTCATTAGATGCAGAGAAAGCATTTGACAAAATACAGCATCCATTCCTGATCAAAACCCTTCAGAGTATTGGGATAGAGGGAACTTTCCTCGACATCTTAAAAGCCATTTACGAAAAGCCCACAGCAAATATCATTCTCAATGGGGAAGCACTGGGAGCCTTTCCCCTAAGATCAGGAACAAGACAGGGATGTCCACTCTCACCACTGCTGTTCAACATAGTTCTGGAAGTCCTCGCCTCAGCAATCAGACAACAAAAAGACATTAAAGGCATTCAAATTGGCAAAGAAGAAGTCAAACTCTCCCTCTTCGCCGATGACATGATACTCTACATAGAAAACCCAAAAGCCTCCACCCCAAGATTGCTAGAACTCATACAGCAATTTGGTAGCGTGGCAGGATACAAAATCAATGCCCAGAAATCAATGGCATTTCTATACACTAACAATGAGACTGAAGAAAGAGAAATTAAGGAGTCAATCCCATTTACAATTGCACCCAAAAGCATAAGATACCTAGGAATAAACCTAACCAAAGAGATAAAAGATCTATACCCTAAAAAACTATAGAACACTTCTGAAAGAAATTGAGGAAGACACAAAGAGATGGAAAAATATTCCATGCTCATGGATTGGCAGAATTAATATTGTAAAAATGTCAATGTTACCCCGGGCAATTTACACGTTTAATGCAATCCCTATCAAAATACCATGGACTTTCTTCAGAGAGTTAGAACAAATTATTTTAAGATTTGTGTGGAATCAGAAAAGACCCCGAATAGCCAGGGGAATTTTAAAAAAGAAAACCATAGCTGGGGGCATCACAATGCCAGATTTCAGGTTGTACTACAAAGCTGTGGTCATCAAGACAGTGTGGTACTGGCACAAAAACAGACACATAGATCAATGGAACAGAATAGAGAACCCAGAAGTGGACCCTGAAATGTATGGTCATCTAATATTCGATAAAGGAGGAAAGACTATCCATTGGAAGAAAGACAGTCTCTTCAATAAATGGTGCTGGGAAAATTGGACATCCACATGCAGAAGAATGAAACTGGACCACTCTCTTTCACCATACACAAAGATAAACTCAAAATGGATGAGAGATCTAAATGTGAGACAAGAGTCCATCAAAATCATAGAAGAGAACACAGGCAACACCCTTTTTGAACTCGGCCACAGTAACTTCTTGCAAGATACATCCACAAAGGCAAAAGAAACAAAAGCAAAAATGAACTATTGGGACTTCATCAAGATAAGAAGCTTTTGCACAGCAAAGGATACAGTCATCAAAACTAAAAGACAACCTACAGAATGGGAGAAGATATTTGCAAATGACATATCAGATAAAGGGCTAGTTTCCAAAATCTATAAAGAACTTATTAAACTCAACACCAAAGAAACAAACAATCCAATCATGAAATGGGCAAAAGACATGAAGAGAAATCTCACAGAGGAAGACATGGACATGGCCAACACGCATATGAGAAAATGCTCTGCATCACTTGCCATCAGGGAAATACAAATCAAAACCACAATGAGATACCACCTCACACCAGTGAGAATGGGGAAAATTAACATGGCAGGAAACAACAAATGTTGGAGAGGATGCGGAGAAAAAGGAACCCTCTTACACTGTTGGTGGGAATGTGAACTGGTGCAGCCACTCTGGAAAACTGTGTGGAGGTTCCTCAAAGAGTTAAAAATAGACCTGCCCTACGACCCAGCAATTGCACTGTTGGGGATTTACCCCAAAGATTCAGATGGAATGAAACGCCGGGACACCTGCACCCCGATGTTTCTAGCAGCAATGGCCACAATAGCCAAACTGTGGAAGGAGCCTCGGTGTCCATCAAAAGATGAATGGATAAAGAAGATGTGGTTTATGTATACAATGGAATATTACTCAGCAATTAGAAACGACAAATACCCACCATTTGCTTCAACGTGGATGGAACTGGAGGGTATTATGCTGAGTGAAATAAGTCAATCGGAGAAGGGCAAACAGTGTATGTTCTCATTCATTTGGGGAATATAAATAATAGTGAAAGGGAATATAAAGGAAGGGAAAAGAAATGTTGGGAAATATCAGAAAGGGAGACAGAACATGGAAGACTCCTAACTCTGGGAAACGAACTAGGGGTGGTGGAAGGGGAGGAGGGCGGGTGTTGGAGGGGAATGGGTGACGGGCACTGAGGCGGACACTTGACGGGATGAGCACTGGGTGTTTTACTGTATGTTGGTAAATTGAACACCAATAAAAATTAATTAAAAAAAAACAAAGTTATGAAGACTAAGTAGTTAATCTAAGCGAATGAATGCTAAGGTACTCTTCTGTGACTTTATATTAATTTAACAGGGATGTAATTTTATCTTAATAATCTGATTTTTAAAGTCTCTTTTCAAGTTTTAAATTCTCTTCAGTCATGAACATTACTAATCATAGAGTTTTGGCAGTATTCTAACACCACTAACAGTAACTATGTTTCCAGAGTGTGTTCACATCCATATTTTTGTTGTGGTTGTTGTCGTCTAGATAAGTATAATAGATGCTTCTCCTTGGTGAAAGAGGAGAAGGAGGAGGATGTGTTCTCTGATGTCTTCATATGGGGAAATGCAGGAGACTATTTGCTTCTCCTATATAAGCTAGCCATGGAAAAGGAAACTAGAACAATATCTATAGGTAAAAAAGGATTTGAATGAGAAGGAAAGGAATCAATCATTTTAGACTATAGTCTACTTTTGTACTGATGAAATTTTCATTTTCTGGTCAAACTTCTCAAAATGTCTAACTTTATGTATTCTTTATATGCATAGTAAAACCCTCCCCAGGTGAGTAAAGGATAGGGAGTAAGCAAATCACTTGAACCATTATTAGGTTTTGTTTTTTGTTGTTTTTTTTTTTTTTACCTCCCCTAACCAAAGTTCAAATTCCTCTACATAAGCTCAGTTTGCCATGGCATACTGAAAATGGAACTGCCATGGAACTGAAAATTTGGAGTGTAAAACAATCTGATCATTTTATTTGTTACATTTACTAAAATGTTCTCATGGACAGAAAAAATATATATTTTCATTTCACTAACATCCCCAAGCAGGTAGTCAATGGGTAGTAAGAACCATTACTAATTCCAACCAAGATACAGTAATTTAGGTTTCAGAAATCATGGAAAATAAAAGCCTAATCACCACTGATGAGAGTTATGTAGAAAGTCAAGAACACATTGTATAACAGAATCAGCCAATACATACAGAATCCAAAAGAGAAAAGTCACGATTATTTATACACTTTCAAAAATATTAAACAATTATCTGGATCTCCAACTACATGTAATAGCCAGTTGTCCTGTTTGCAACTTAATAATTTTTATTTGTCCTTTATAAAAATATAACTGCAGTACGTAGTATAGAAATTCTTTGTGATATTTATAAACTGATGAGATTGTATTTCTTTGTTAAAAGCAGTTAATCAAATATTAGATTTTAATTTAATCTTTTAAATGTAACTCTATTTTGGGACACTATAAGAAAAATATCAAAGAAATCTGTCCTGCTTAGAAAAATGTTTTATGTATAATTGCCTACTATCCAAAGACTAATTGAGCATGTCAAACCAGCTGATTGAATTCTGTTTTTAAAATTTCCCTTGTAGTGCACTGCTAATTTAGAATTCAGTAATTACCTCCCAATGTCTAAATATTACCACTAAAGTATTCCTAAATGTATTTAAGTATCAGTCCTCAGTGAAATACTAGGTATCAAAACCAAGCACAGCATGGAAAACTCTACAGCATGTATTTCCATGTAAAGATGTGATGGTTGAATTATTGCTTCCAATACATTTACTGAATTGGAAATTTATATGCAGTGGTTTATGTGCTTGAAGTATTTCACTAGAAGCCAAAATTCCAGCTACCCTGGAATTATACTGATACATTATCAATTTTGAAAATGACTTTAAGAAAAATTCCTTTAGATATATATATATATATATTAAAATATATATTAAAATTATAATATATATATCAAAATAGTTGGAAATTTTAATCTACTTTGATATTCAATAATAATACCTGTAATTACCGAATATATTGGTGAATAAGCTATTTGGCACTAGTAAAAAGAAGTGCTGAACGCAACCAGAACCTGAAATTTACATGTCTTTGCTGGGCTGGCACACCTTAATCTCCCAAAAAATCTATATGCTCATAAGTTCCTTTTTTAAAATCCCAAGAAATGTGCTTGCCAAGTATACAAGTCTTGCATATGATGATAGATCAAGAGTAATAAAAATAAAGCACAAATTAGCTGGTTTGACACACTTTAAAATTATTTATAGTAACAGATTTTTATTTCTTTATATTAAGTTGCACAGGGGAAAGAGGTCAGAAACATGGTAAAGATATAGTGCTTTTGGAAGAATTAACTGGATAGATTTTTATGTTTTCCTATTATAGTAAAATTTTGTTTTTTAAAAATCATTGCTTGAAGTGATTATGTTGTCTGTTGGATCCTGTTTTGGATGTTTTAGTTGTTGCATGGGTCGGTTTATTTTCTTTCTTTCTTTCTTTCTTTCTTTCTTTCTTTCTTTCTTTCCTTCCTTCTTTCTTTCTTTCTTCTTTCTTTCTTTCTTTCCTTCTTTCTTTCTTTCTTTCTTCTTCCTTTCTCTTTCTCATTTCTCCTTTGCTTTTTTTTGGGTGGAATGGGGTATTAATATTTGTTATTGACAGGATTTAAAATATAAATACTACTACTCATCTTGTTACATTAAGCACTTTAATTATAAGTATTCCCTTCCCTCTGATTTAGGTAAAGTGGAATAAGGCAAATATGTCCATCAACATTCTCTAACACCTTGTGAAATATCTATGATGATTCATATGAACTTGTGGATTATCCCCCGCCAATCCAAAATAGTGCTAGTTACAATCAACATAGAGATATGAGAGCTCATTCTTTCAGCTAAAGAAGCCAAGAATTGTTTAATGGAAATTGTTCACATTATCTTTGTTGATACCATTGAAAGTTAAAATTTGGTGAGGAAGAACATACATAAAGTTTGAATGAATACTCCTTCCCTTCCTACCACTCACTCTGTGATAATGGATTTAGACAATCAGAAACCAAATCAGAAACAGAGAGAGGAAAAACAGATAGTCACTTGTCCTGCCTTGCTTCCCCTACTTCTGTTTATCTTGTAGGAGCTTGTGCAACAAAAGGATCAGATTCCGCTTTTCAGCAAGGACTCGGGGAATAGGAGTGTTAAGAAGATGTTAAATCCTAAAAGAGCTGGAGAAAGAACAGCAAATAAAGCATACATTCAACAGAAGAAAAGAAATAATAAAGATTAGAGCAGAAATTAGTGAAATAGAAACCAAAAGAACAGAACAGATCAACAAAACTAAGAGCTGGTTCTTTGAAAGAATTTACAAGATTGATAAGCCCCTGGCCAGATTTATCAAAAAGAAAAGAGAAAGAACCCAAATAAATAAAATCATGAATGAAAGAGGAAACAGATCACAACCAACACTGAAGAAATAGAAACAATTTTAAGAACATATTATGAGCAATTATAGGCCAACAAATTCAGTAATCTGGAAGAAATGGATGCATTCATAGAGACTATCAAAACTGGAACAGGGAGAAATAGAAAATCTGAACAGACCCATAACCAGCAAAGAAATTGAAGAAGTCATCAAAAAACTCCCAACAGGCAAGAGTGCAGGACAGGAAGCCTTCCCAAGAGAATTCTACCAAACATTTAAAGAAGAATCCATACCTATTCTTCTGAAGCTGTTTCAAAAAACAGAATTGGAGAGTTGGAAGGAAAACTTCCAAACTCTTTCTATGAGGCCAGCATTACCTTGATACCCAAACCAAAGACTCCACCAAAAAAGAAGAATTACAGACCAATATCTTTGATGAACATGGATGCCAAAATTCTCACCAAAATGCTAGCCAATAGGATCCAATAGTACATTAAAAGGACTATTCACCACGACCAAGTGGGATTTATTCCTGGGCTACAAGGGTGGTTCAACATTTGCAAATCAATCAATGTGATACAATACATAAATAAAAGACAGGACAAGAACCATATGATTCTCTCAATAGATGCAGAAAAAGCATTTGACAAAGTCAGCACACTTTCTTGATTAAAAACTCTTCACAGTGTAGGGATAGAGGGAACATATCTTGATATCATAAAAGCCATATACTAAAATCCCACAGCAAATATCATTCTCAATGGGGAAAAACTGAGAACTTTTCCTCTAAGGTCAGGAACACAGCAGGGATGCCCACTATCACCACTGCTGTTCAACATAGTACTAGAAGTCCTTGTCTCAGCAATCAGAAAACAAAAAGAAATAAAAGGTATCTGAGTTGGCAAAGAAGAAGTCAAAAACTCTCACTCTTTGCAGATGACATGATACTTTAAATGAAAAACCCAGACTTGACCCCAAAATTACTAGAACTCATAGAGGATTTCAGCAAAATGGCAGGATATAAAATCAATGCACAGAAATCAGTTGCATTTCTATACACTGAGACAGAAGAAAGAGAAATCAAGTAGTCAATCTCATTTACAATTGCACCCCAAACCAGAAGATACTTAGGAATAAATCTAACCAAAGAGGCAAAAGATCTGTACTCAGAACACTATAGAACACTCATGAAAGAAATTGAGGAAGACACAAAGAAATGGAAAAACATCCTGCTCATGGTTTGGAAGAACAGATATTGTTAAAATGTCATGTCACCTAGAGTAATCTATATATTCAATGCAATCTTTATCAAAATACCATCAACGTATTTCAGAGTTGGACAAATAATCCTAAAATTTGTATAGAATCAGGAAAGACCCCAAATAGCCAAAAGACTGTTGAAAAAGAAAACCCAAACTGGTGGCATCACAATTCTGGATTTCAATCTCTATTACAAAGCCGTAATCATCAAGACAGTATGGCACTGGCACAGAAACAGACATATAGAGCAGTGGAACAGAATAGGGAACCCAGAAATGGACCCTCAATTCCATGGTCAACTAATCTTCAATAAAGCAGGAAAGGATAGCCAATGGAAAAAAGACCGTCTCTTCAAGAAATGGTGTTTGGAAAACTGGGCAGCCACATTTAGAAGAATGAAACTGGACCATTTCCTCATGCCATACACAAAGATAAACTCAAAATGGATGAAATACCTAATGTGAGAGAGGAATCCATCAAAATCCTAGAGGAGAACACAGGCAGCAACATCTTTAACCTTGGCTGCAGAAACTTCTTGCTAGACATGTCTCCAAAGGCAAGGGAAATAAAGGCAAAAATGAACCATTGAGACTTCATTAAAATAAAAACCTTTTGCACAGCAGAGGAAATAGTCAACAAAACCAAAGGCAATCTACAAAATGGGAGAAGATATTTACAAATGACACAGCAGATAAAAGACTAGTATCCAAAATCTATAAAGAACTTATCAAACTTAACACTCAAAGGACAAATAATTCAATCAAGAAATGGGCAGAAGACATGAACAGACATTTCTCCAAAGAAGACATAGAGATGGTGAAAAGACACATGAAAAAAATGCTTCACATCACTTGACATCAGGGAAATACAAATCAAAGCCACAATGAGATACCACCTCATACCAGTCCTAATGGCTAAAATGAACAAGTCAGGAAACGACAGATGTTGGCAGGAAAGGATAGCCAATGGAAAAAAGACCGTCTCTTCAAGAAATGGTGTTTGGAAAACTGGGCAGCCACATTTAGAAGAATGAAACTGGACCATTTCCTCATACCATACACAAAGATAAACTCAAAATGGATGAAATACCTAATGTGAGAGAGGAAATACCTAATGTGTGATTGGTATTTTGATAAAGATGCAGAGAAAGGAGAACCCTCTTACACTGTTGGTGGGAATGCAACATGTGCACCACTCTGGAAAACAGTATGGAGGTTCCTCAAAAAGTTGAAAATAGAGCTACCTTACCACCCACCAATTGCACTACTGGATATTTACCCCAAAGATACAAATGTAGTCATTCAAAGGGGCACCTGCACCCCATTGTTTATAGCAGCAATGCTCACAAAAGCCAAACTATGGAAAGAGCCCAAATGTCCACTAATGGATGAATGGATAAAGAAGATGTCTTATATGTGTGTATGTGTGTGTGTGTGTGTGTGTGTGTGTGTGTATACACACACAATGGACTACTACTCAGCCATCAAAGAAAAAGGAATCTTTCCATTTGCAATGACATGGATGGAACTAGAGGATATTATGCAAGTGAAATAAATCAGTAAGAGAAAGACAACTATCATATGATCTCACTCATCTGTGGAATTTAAGAAACATAACAGAGGATCATAGAGTAAGAGAGGAAAAAATAAAATAAGACAAAATCAGAGTGGGAGACAAACCATAAGAGATTCTTAAACACAGGAAACTAACTGAGGGTTGCTGGAAGGAAGGGGTTTTGGAGGATGGCATAATGGAGTGATGAACATTAAGGAGGGCATGTGATGTAATGAGCAATGGGTATTATATAAAACTGATAAATCACTGACTTCTACCTCAGAAACCAATAATGCATTATATGTTCATTAATTTAATTTAAATAAAATTTTGTTTAAAGATGTTAAATACCCACAATCTTCAGTTGATCACTATGGATATGATACAGCTTATCATTTGTTCAACATATCTTACACTAGCTCCCACTCAAAGTTCCTAATGAATGGTAACTGTGAACCTTTGTATATTCTGAGGTCTTCCACCCTAGCTACCTAATATTTGTGATAAAAAATAGTTCCACATGATTTTTAGCATGGCAACAATAATGTGCATAGAAAATTCTCTTCTCCAGCTTTAATTTCTTGGAATAAAATTTTACTTAGAAATAAAAAGAAAGGCATTAAGTCTTCTAAACATTGTAAACGGTTGGATTGCCCTATCATGTCTGTTTTTATGAGAAAGAGGATCAAACTATGTCATCTTAAAGACCTACTAGTGACAAATGCTAAACTTTATCTACTTGTATTCAATTCTACAAGTCTTTGAGGAGCACTGTATAATATCTTTATTGGTAATTCTATATATAAAACATTAAAATAGGTTTGTGAATCTTTCTGAAGGGAAGGAATTGAACAGAAATGTAAGGATAAAATACTATATTACAGAATACTTGAAGACTAAGTCAAGAGGTATCTCATAATAATATCTAAACCACTTATAAAATTTGACATTGAAATTAGTAAATCAAGGTCAGTCTTCTGGGTTGCCTTTAACTACCATTCACTGGTATGCATAATATTTTGAAATATGCCAATATAGTCCTCAAAACCAGTTAACTTCAGCCTCAAAAAGGACTTTCTAAAAAGACAGTTTGCTTTAGAATCAATGCTATTAATATACAGCCTCTGAGGAAAGGAAATTTCACAAAGAAAGTTTGTCTCTCACATACTAGAATCTGGGAGGTTAAAGGAGGTAGGGAGATTTGCCAAGAAAACAATAAGGGACATATGGGAATACCATTTTGTTTCTTTGAGTAAGCTCAAGGGAGCCAGGAAAACAGGAGCCCAGCATTAGCAGTTTAACTGAATGGTAGACCCCAAAGCATATGCGCAGCTGCCAGCCCTGCTCCCTGAAGAATCCAGAAGGAAGAAGCTTGATGACAGCACTGGAAAACAGTTCTTAGGAAGCCTGGCATCTGTGGCCCATAATGCCTACAGCCTTGAGCCTGGCAAAGATGTAGCTGTAGATAGGAATAAACAAAGTCATGAGAAACCAGTCTCCTAGAAAAGAGACAGGGTATTTGATGGTGCTTATATTACACATAATTTAAGTTGAGCCCTGTATGAAAATCATAACAATGGATCCACTATGAAGAAGTTTCTGTTGGGAGGTGGGGGGGATCATAGGAGAGGCTTGGTAAGGCAATAATAACCCACTAAAAGCTATTTGTTTAGTTTATCAATCAGTGGTTTCAGCTGACACAAGATTCAACAATTTAATTCCCTAAACTTTTTGAGACATGACTGGTTTTTGGACCACAGCAACCAAAAAAATCAGGTATTTTTCATTATGTAAATAGAGCCTCGATATGAAAAACTTCTGAAAAAAAGGAATTAGGGCAAAAGAGTTTTTGGTTTTGTCTTCTTTTTAAAACCCAGGAGAAAAAGAACGAACCATTTTTTAAGATGGATGATCATAGCCTTCTGTGAGGATAATAGTATAATAATATGACATTATAATAATAGTGATTACTATAGGATATTATAATAGTAATATAATAGTAATGACCAAGACCTAAGAAGAGATGACTGGGGAAAAGACTATACCAACAAATGTCCATGGTCAAGATCACTTTTGTCATTTTGCTTACATCTACTAAGGTAGATTTTCATTCAATCAATGGTAGTTCTAATATTCTTGGCACCTTTTGTTATATACATGTATTTAATTAAATACATGAAATTTCAAAAATTTTAAGAGTAGCAATGTACAGTTTATAACTATTACTTAAATGGGTTTTTAGGTAGATTATTTTTAAATTTGGTCATATTATTCCTACTCTAATTGTAAATTTGCTTCTTTCATTAAATTCTAATTCTCCATGACCATGCACTATAACAAGAACAGATATCAGTAATAAAATTTGTCATTTTGATCAAAGATAGGCAACTGAGTAAAAATTTCAACCAAAGAAACTATATAGCATTATGTACCTAACAGCATCATGTGGAAAAAAAACACCTAATCAAATGACCAGACTTCATTTTACAAGTTTGTATGTGTATGTGTGAGTGTATGAAATTTATTGCCATATAAAATAACAAAGGTGTAAAATACTTATGTTCTCTAAGTGTGTATGATATGTGTGATTTGGACACTGGTAACAAAAACCAAAACAATGTCTTTTGCAGAGATTGAAACAAGAAGGAAAGTTAACATCTGCATTATGCATAAACCAGCAGGTATCAAATTTAATACTATCAAAGATAAAAAAACAAACATAAATTAGTTGGGAGACTTTTTTCCATTATAGATTATTTGTGCTATATTTTAAATATTAAAGTCAAAATATCACAGTATAAAATGTTGCAAGTAAATGCAAAATGTGAGTCTAGAATTTATTTCAGAAAGCATTCTTTCCCATCTAAGTTATTTTTAAAATAACTTTAGAACTTTGACTAAAAGTGTAAATAGGTGTCAGGAACTGGGAAAAGCTTAGCAAGGTTTAGAGGGGAGAGAGATGTAGATAGTTAGAGTCTGAGGGCAGATGCAGCAATTTTTAGTCAGTATGAGCTAAACCACATACAAGTAATGAAATCTGGACAGCCCAAAGCCAAGAACCAGATGGAAAGGCTGGAAATAGCCAGATCCAATTACCACGGAGCAGGCAGTTAAAACTACAAACTAGAAATTGAAATATTAGCCATCAGAAAAGCAGATGGGTAAAATAAAAACCTAGAAAGAAGCAGATTGTGCAGCAGGAACACCACAGGCCCTCCAATTGGGCAAAAAGTTTTAGTTTCTGAGTAAACAATCTGAGTAGTCAGTAGGTTTACCTTTTACTTAATCTAAGAGTTTTAAGTATTTGCATGCCATTTTTCAAGGTGTAAATCAGTCCATAAGTTGACTAATTTAAAAGTCTTCAGAAAAGTTGAAGTATTAACTATGAAAGGCAATGAGAAGGTCAAAAACAAGGCAGTTTCCCATAAAAATAAAAATGTAACTGCCAAGGTTTCTCTCTTTATTTGATGTTTACATATCCATTCACAGTGGATGTGCTGAGAGTATATTAACAACATATTTGTTATTTCCTTCACTTAAAGTTGAAGAATCAAGTAGAAAAACAAGTTAATGTGCCCCTGTTCTAATTACTGACATATATATCCTTTAGGAGAATGAGAGATAAAATTTGAACCAGGAGAGAACTCCAATGTGTTCTCAAAAATATATTTGTTTTGGAGAACCACACTTGATTAGAAAGAAAAAGGATGTACACAAGGATGTCTTGCAAAAGTAATAATAAATCACTGAACGAACAAAGAAAAAATCCTTTTCCTTCTTTCTTTCTTTTCTTTCTTTCTTTCTTTCTTTCTTTCTTCTTTCTTTCTTTCTTTATTTCCTTTTCTTTTCTTTTCTTTCCTTCTTTTCTTTTCTTTTCTTTTCTTTTCTTTCTTTCTTCTTTCTTTCTTTCTTTCTTTCTTTTTTTCTTTCTTTCTTTTTCTTTTTAAGGAAGAGCATGATTGGCAGAAAGAGGAGCAAAGGGAGAAGGAGAGAGAGAATCTTAAGCAGGCTTGATGCCCAGCCCAGCGTCTAATGCAGGGCTCCACCTCAGGACCCTGAGATCATGACCTAAGCAGAAATCAAGAGTCAGGTGCTTAACCAACTGAGCAACTCACGCGTTCCATAAAACATAGTTAAATTTAAATTACTGAAGACACAAAGAAATCACTTTGGACACAAAGAGATTTTAAAAGAATTAAATCCTAGAGAAACAAGCCCCTTCTAGTCTCCACTGATTTTTAACACAATGCCTAGTATATAATCAAATGTCACAAGATATACAAAGAAGCAATATTAAGACTCTTAATCAAGTAAAAAATAAGGTAATAGATACATACCCACAAGTGATCCAGATATTAAACTTTCCAAATAAAGATTTTAAAATAATTATAAGAGACATGATAAATAATCTACAGGAAAAGATCATGAAGAGAAATAATAATAAAGAGGATAATAGCAAAAGAGACCTGGAAGCTGTAAAAAAAGAACTAAAGGCAATCTTAAAAGTGAATAATATACTGTGTGAAATGAAAAATTATTTTAATGGAATTAATGGCAGCTTAGACACAACAGAAGACAAAAACAACAAACCTGAAAACAGGTCAAGAGAAATTATCCAAATAGGAGTACAAAGAAGATAAAAAGAAAAAATTAAACAAGATCAACACACTCTCTAAGTCCAGTGAGACAGTATGAAATGATAAAGTAAACATATAATTAGACTCTAAGAATCAGAGGACAGAGAATATGACACATAATGTATTTTAAGAAATACTACCTCAAAGCTCTCCAAATTTTATCAAAAATAGCAAGCCACTGACACAATAAACTCAATGAACTCAAGCAAGATATAAGCAAAAAACAAAACAAAACAAAAAACCATACATAATCACAAAATACTAGAAAAGAGAAAAATTAAATTCTTAAAGGCAGAGAGAAAAAAAGATGCACTAGTCATTAAAAAGAGAAGTTCATTAGAAGAGTGATAACTGATTTCTCATCATTTTTTTAAAAAAAGGAAAAAATAACACTGCAAGGATATCTTTAAAGTGTAAAGTAATAATCAACAAAATTCTATATCAAATGAAAATATCATTCAAAGATTAAAGGAAAAGAAAAACATTTTCTTATAAACAAAAGATGAATTTGTTGCCAGTAGAACTGCAATACAAGGAATGTTGAAGGAAATTCTTCAGACTGAAAGGAAATGATACCAGATGGAAGTCTGCATCTGCCCACATGAATACAGAGCACCAGAAAAATTAAATATGCAGGCAAATATAAAATATATTTTATACATTATCTTTATAGTATGTATGTATACACACATTCATTCTGTCTCTCTGATACATACAAACATATACAAACATACATTTTAAAATTTTTTCAATGAAGCAATAGAAATGGTAATTTGTTATGAAGATCTATAATATTTGTAAAAATAAAACATCTGATAAAATAATATAAAGTGGAGGAGGAGATAAAGAGAATCACACTAAGTCTCAATAAGTGTAAAATGATTCAAGTCACATAAAGCATATTTTTCTGACTCTGGTACAAGTAAATTAGTAATGACAGTGAATCAGTATTCAAAAACCTCCCAACAAACAAAAGTTCAGGACCAGATGCCTCACAGATGAATTCTACCAAACATTTAAATAAGAGTGAATACCTATTCTTCTCAATTCCAAAAAACAGAACAAAAAGAAAGACTTCTGGGATGCCTGAGTGGCTCAGTATTTGAGTGTGTCTGCCTCTGGCTCAAGGCGTGATCCTGGGATCCCAGATTTCAAGTTCCACATCGGTGTCCCTGCATGGAGCCTGCTCCTCCCTCTGCCTATGTCTCTGCCTCTCTCTGTATGTCTCTCATGAATAAATAAATAAAATCTTAAAAAAGAAGAAAAGAAAGAAAAAGAAAGAAAGAAGAAAGAAAGAAAGAAAGAAAGAAAGAAAGAAAGAAAGAAGAAAGAAAGAAAGAAAGAAAGAAAGAAAGAAAGAAAGAAAGAAAGAAAGGAGAAAGAAGAAAGAGAAAAAGAAAGAAAGAAAGAAAGAAAGAAAGAAAGAAAGAAAGAAAGAAAGAAAGAAGAAAGAAAGGAAGGAAGGAAGGAAGGAAGGAAGGAAGGAAGGAAGGAAGAAAGAAAGAAAGAAAGAAAGAAAGAAAGAAAGAAAGAAAGAAAACTTCCAAATTCATTCTATGGGGCCCCCATTACCCAGATACCAAAACCAAAGAAAGAGAGACACTACCAAAACTACAAGCCAATATCTCTGATGAACATCGATGTAAAAATCCTCAACAAAATACAAAGAAACCAATTAAATAATACATTAAAAGTATCATTCACCACAATCAGGTAAGATTTATTCCCAGGATGCAAAAGTGGTTCAATATTTCAAATCAATCAATGTGATACATCAAATTAAAAAGGGAAAGGATAAAAATCTTATGATCATCTCAAGAGATCCAGAAAAAGCATTTGACAAAAACATTTATTCATGATAAGAAACTCTCAAAAGAGTAGTTTGGAGGGAACATACTGCAACATAATAAAGGTCATATATGAAAAACTCAAAGCAAACATCACATTCAATGGTGAAAAACTGAGAGCTTTTCCTCTAAGATTAGGAACAAGATGAGAATGTCCACTCTCACAACTTTTATTCAACAGAATATTGAAATTCTTCACCACAGCAAACATCCAAGAAAAAATAAAATAAAAGGCATCCAAATTGGTAATGAAGAAGTAAAATCTTCACTATTTGTAGATGACATGATATACCATATTAAAAAAAAAACCCTAAAGATTTCACCAAAAATTCATTAGAAATGATAAATGAATTCAGTAAAGCTGCAGGATACAAAATGAATATACAGACATCTGTTGCATTTTTATATACTAATAATGAAGTAGAGAGAATTTTTTTAAAACTCCCATTTATAATTTCACTTTTAAAAAAATGCCCAGTTGGGATCCCTGGGTGGCGCAGTGGCTTGGCGCCTGCCTTTGGCCCAGGGCACGATCCTGGAGACCCAGGATCGAATCCCACGTCTGGCTCCTGGTGCATGGAGCCTGTTTCTCTCTCTGTCTCTCTCTCTCTCTCTCTCTCTCTGTGTGTGTGACTATCATAAATAAATAAAATTTTTTAAAAAAAATGCCCAGCAATAAAATTATCCAAGGAGGTAAAAGATCTGTACTCTAAAAACAGTAAAACATTGAGGATGACACAAATGGAAAGATATTCCATAATCTGAAATGCAAGAATTAATATTGTTAAAATGTCTATATTACCCAAAACAATCTACTGGTTCCAATGTAATCCCTATCAAAGTATCAAGAGTGTTTTTCACAGAACTAGAACAAGTAATACGAAAATTTATATAGAACCACAAAAGACTTTGAATAGCCAAAGCAAACTCAAGAAAGAACAAACCTGGAGGTGTCACAATCCCAGATTTCAAGATATACTACAAAGCTGTAGTAATCAAAACAGTATGGAGCTTGCACAAAAGCAGACACATAGATAAATAAAACAGAAAAGAGACTGCAGAAATCAACCCATGCTTAAGTGGTCAATTAATCTACTGCAAAGGAGGCAGGAATATATAATAAGGAAAGGACAGTCCCTTCAATAAGTGGTGCTGGAAAAACTGGACAAGCTATATGCAAAAGGATGAAACCAAACCACTTTCTTACATCATGCACAAAAATAAACTCAAAATGGATTGAAGACCTAAATAAGTTCAGTATAGGGAATATGGTCAATACTACTGTAATAATGTGGTTCAGTATCAGATGAATATACCCTATCTTAGTGAACACTGAGTAATGTATAGAATTATTGAGTCAATATGCTGTATATCTGAAACTAATTACAATATTGTAAGCTAGTTGTACTTCAATAAGATAGGAGAAAAATAGATAATTATATGAAAAAATGGACATATTAATTAGCTAGATTTGTAGTAAAAATTTTACTATGTGTATCAAGTCCTCATGTTTCTTCACCTTAAATATATACAGTTTTATTAAAATAATAAGAAAGAAATAGCACTAAGTGTTCAATTAGAAAAAAAAAGAAAAAATTTGTGAAAATAAGTAAAGGAAATATCATTTAAAAATGGATTTGGGAGCCCTGCCGGGGGTGCTTTCATACACTACCACTAGCCCTAAGAATACCTCACATTCCCAGAGGAAGAAGCTTACTTTACATACCCTAGCAAGAGGAAGGAAGAATTTCTCCTTGCTCCACTACAGCCCAGCCAATGAGAACACAATGAAAAGCCCCTCCCACCTTCCTTCTTTCCTCTATAAAAGCAAGTCCCTCTCCTCTCTTCTCTAGATTTGCTCCTGATTCTCCATAGTTTAAATGTCCCAAATTACAATTGCTCTGCTATTCCTGAATAAATAAATTCTGCTGGTAAAATAACTAGCTCTTTTGTTTTCTTAAGGACAACAGTCTCAAGTCTATGACCTCAGCTTCCCCCTTAAAAAACTAAAATAAACAAAAATGCAGAACAAATGAAGCCCAATCTAGTAGAAAAAAAAGAAAATAATAATGATGAAATCCGTGAAAGAGAAAATAACAAAAAGAACATTAATTAATCTAAAGGCTGGTCCTTTGAGAAGATCAATAAAATTGATAAACTTCCAGCTACACTGATCAGGGAAAAAAAAAAAAAGAAGACACAAATTATCACTCTCCGGAACAAGAGGTGACAAAATCAAATTCTACAGATAAAACAGTAATTACTTCAGAGAATAATTTTTCATTTTCTCTTAAAGCTACACAAATACTAATTAAAATCCAGTTATTTCTCTCCTAGACATTTACCCATGAGAAATAAAAACACATACCCCAAAACAGACTTGGAAAAGTACCTTTATGCAACTTTATTCATAGTAGTTCAGATGGAAATGAATTAACAAATTCATTGTTACAAATGAATTGTATTATATTCATAAAATAGAATACTGCTCAGCAATATAAGTTAACAAGCTAAATTATATATGGAATATCATGGATTTATCTCAAAATCATTATATAAGTGAAATGAGCCACACAGAAAAGTCTACATACAGTATATTGCCTTGTATATAAAGCTCTACAATAGGAAAAATTAGGTAACTGTGAGACTAATCACACTAGTGTTTGCATATCCTGGAGAGCAACCACCAAGGCCTGAGGAAACTTTCTAATTCAAACATTTTAAAACTTGTGGTGGTAACAAGGTATATATATCATACCTTTGAAAATCTGTACATTCTATTGAATGCAAATTATATCCTGATTAAAGAATAAATAATATCTATTTTTTAAATGTCAATGATTGCTAAACAGTTACAATCATATACAGTGAGAACATTAAAGAAGGAATCTGTTTTGAATTTTCAGTTGCTGTTTGTGGTAAGTAGAAGTACCCCAAAAGATGTTCATGTCCTAATCCCTGGAATCTTTGAATGTTACCTTAAATGACAAAAGACAATGCAGATATGATTATAAATTAAAGACCTTGACATGGAAAAGGCACCCAGCATTATACAGGTGGTCCATTCAAACCATACACATTCTTAAGCCTTTCACATCTGTGGTCAGAGAGAGATGCAATGATAGAAAAATGACAGCTTGAGAAGGATTCTATATCATCTTGCTGGTTCTGCCATGTAAGGGCTATGTGCAAAGAACAGAGAGGCCTCTAGGGGCTAAGGGCAGCTCCCAGCTGACAGCTAGCCCAATAATAGAGTGCTACAACTGCATGGAGATGAATTCTGCCCACATCTGATTGAGCAAGGTAACTCTTCAAGTCTCACTGGGCTAAAATCAAGGTGTCAGTAGGGCTGCAGTGTGACCTGTGTTCTTCTTCTGATATTTAGGGCTGAAAATAATAAACTTGTCTTAAGCCACTAAATATGTGTAATCTTTTACAGTAGTAATTGAAACTAATACAGTGGTATATTAAATTATACATTATTTTTGTCCCAGTACTAATTGTTCTACAGTCTTTACCTGATATAGTCCACAGTTTTTCAGCTATAGAAAGAGTTTCAACTTTAGATATTAAAAGGCCAGGTTAGTCTAACTAAACTCTTTAATGTCACACCTAATTTAAACCTTTCCTCTGCCAGTAAGTTACTGATCCACAGAATCAGGGACCAGTAGTGGGCAAATGTGATGTGTCTGTGTGTCCTGGAAGAGGAAGCTATACAATCTGTAGTTTATTTGTTTTCCTTTCTTGCATCACTACTTTATGCTAGCTTATGGATCCTCTAGCTCTGGAGAGTGGGAGAATAAAAAGGTTAAGGCTTTGAATTAGCAGGGCAATTTGGAGATCTTTTTTGGTTCTTCAAAAGCCCTCTTTCATGGCAGGAATCCAAATGCTTTTCCTTCTTTCACTGGAAGCATTCACAAGTTCCTCAGTGTTACTGGCAATAACCTCCAAGCTGCAGGGTTCACAAATGGAAGCAAAGCACTTGTTGGCTGATCTTGGAAGTCTCATTGGCTTCTTCTCATATCTCTAGTCTCATTCTACTGGCCAAGGTAGTGAGGGAGGTGGGAGATTTGCCCTGGAAGGTAGACCTCTTTTTGATCCTTGCAAAATGATTCAAATCTGGCTTTTATCTAAAGTGTCCACTACCCAGCAAAAACCTTTGCCCCGCCAAAAGTGCCAAGTATCAATGCAGCTCCTCTTCCCTCTTTTTTCCATCCTCCAACATGACAGTTTCAGCCAGCTCTCCACTTTGCATTCTCCAAGAGGAATCCAAGAAACTTAGGCATTCCTCTACCTTTACCCAGCTTCCAAACTCCTGATACCTATGTCAGACTCTCTAATGAAGAACTTCTTCGTGCCCCACCCTGGTAGTAGTGTAGAGTGATCCTACAAATTTCTATAATTCAACATGCTTCAAGTTAAGGACTGAAAGGCCACTTTTATTCACAGACATACATGATTTCCTTCTACTCCTTCTCCATCTCCACTTGGCTTACGCTGGGAGAAGCCCAGGAAGGGAACAGAGCAGAACAATCAAAATACTTAGATCTTTTATTTTAAAAAATATTTTATTTATTTATTTAAAGCACAAGTGAGGGGAAGAGCAGAGGGAGAGGGAGAGGGAGAAAGAATCTCAAGTAGACTCTGTGGTGAGCACAGAGCCCGACATGGGGTTTGATTTCACAAGCATGAGACAGTGACCTGAGCTGAAATCAAGAGTCAGACCTTGACTAACTGAGCCACCAGGTGCCCCACTTATAGTCCTTTTAAAGACTCTTCCATTAACCACATCTCTGTTACCTAGTTTTTTTTTGTTATATAAACTAACTGCAGACCTATTTGACTGAATTTTAATAAATTCATTGAAGTGGTGTCTATCATACATAATTAATAACAATTGTCTTCAGCTTGGGAATTAGACAAAATTGGAGTCAACACAAATATTGCATTGCATACCTTATTTTGTTGTATGATTCCAGGATGGAGAGTATATATTTTAAGAAAGACCAAATTGGTCGCAAATTGAAGTGACAATGCAGTTTTCCTTATAATCAGTATTTAATGTAGTCACTATCCATATCCTGAACCTGTTAGAAACATACTTTAGTTTTTAATTCTACCTACATATGTATATGTGTATGCTGTATAATTTGTGTGTGGGTATATTCTATTATTTTGCCTATGACCATCTTTCTAACATAATGTTCTGTGAAGACCTCTGCAGGTAACTCAGATCCAGGCACACGGGTTTTCTCACATTTCTATAAACAGGTCAAAACTTATTTACTCCACCTGACAAGAGAGATTCTGTAATTGCTTTTTTCCCTTGTATGGAATATTCTCTCCCCATGTCTCTACATGATTCTTCCCTATCTCATTCACTCAGATCACTCAGTAAGGTACTCCTGAAAACCTCAGCTAGCAGGGCCAGCCCTTTCCCTCAGGCTACCTCTAAATCTCTTTTACTTTTTATCCAAAGACATATTTTCACCTGAACTTGTATCACTGTGTATTTGTTTATTTATTTATATTTGCTCTCCCTGATAGCAGCAAATTTCCCTGTCTTGGTATTTTCAGTATTTATAGTAGTGCCTAGCACATAGTAGTGCTTACAACTTTTTTTTTTTTAAATAATTAGTAATTAAGATCAGCAACTTTCAGGCTGATGCAGCTGATTTACCACAAAGTATCATCATGGAGTTGCATTAAATTTCAGTTTTGCTAACATATATTTTAAACAATGTGAGTCAGTGAAATCCACGGTCGGATCCACGGCAAGCAAAATACAGAATACCAAAGCCAAAAAGAAGACATTAAAAACAATCAGAGAGAAAAAGACACAATATCTATAAGAATTGCAACTGATTGGAAGTTGATATTTTCCATATAAAAATTAGAAACCAGAAAAGCATGGAGGATCTTCAAAATGCTGAGAGAACTGTCAACCCTGAACCACATTTCAAGAATGAGGGCAAAAAGATATCAAAGACAAACAAAACTGAAAAATCATCACTAAAGAAATTTCTAAAAAATGTACTGGAATAAAGAAAACCATCCTATGGAGGTTTCAGCTACAATGATAAATGGTGAAAAAGGAAAATGGTAACTATGTGGGCAAGTATAGAGAAACACTAATGGTTTCAAACAGTATAATGTCTCTTTAGTGATATTATTTTTTTTAAAAAAGCTAATATACCAAAATATAATAGCATATAAAGTTATGACAGGATAATTGCCTTTAAAACATACTAAAGTACTTGTACTGTTAGTGAGGAGAATGGAGAGAGTAATTAAGTTTAGATTTATTAAATAGGTTAAAATTTATAGTGTGTGTATTTAAAAAAAATCTAGAGGTAATATAGAATGAGAAAAATACTTTCAATTGAAAAAAAAAGTAAGGGTGAATAAAGGTAAGAGGAAACACAAATAGGGCAAAGAGGAAAAATTAAATACAATGAGAGAAATATATTTGTGTTAAACTGTGTTAAAATAAAAACAAATTGAGTTTCCCAGTTAAAATACACAGTCAGGGCATCTGGATGGCTCAGTTGGTTAAGCGCCTGCCTTTGGCTCAGGTCATGATCCCAGAGTAGAATCCTAGGATGGAATCCTACATCAGGCTCCTTGCTCAACAGGGAGCCTGCTTTCACTCTGCCTATCACCCCCTCTGCTTGTACTCTCTCTGTCAAATAAATAAATAAAATCTTAAAATAAAAATAAAATACACAGATTAGAAAGCAAAATCCAGCTATGAGCTATTTACAGGAAACAGACCTAGTATACTTAACAAAGAGAAAGTTTACAAGTAAAAGGATAGTAAATGATGAACGAAGCAAATGCTAGGGGTAAAAAACGTAGTAATGCTATATTAATATTATACAAGTACAACTGAGAACAAAAAAACCTTTTGTGAGATAATTGTTAAATACCAATAAAAGGTTTAAGAGGGATATAATGGTATTAACTGCATCTATACACAGGAAACTAAGGTGACACTTCATAGTGTCAAGACTGGCAAACATTTAAAAGATTGGCAAACATTTAAAAATCTGAAAACGTCAAATGTAGACAAGAGTGAGAGCACTAGTTGAGTATGAAATCAGCACAATGACTCTGGTATTTGTTGTCTATGTGTTGTCTTTTTTTGTTCTTTGATTCCTACATTACTGCTTCTTTTACTTTAAACAGATATTCTATAATGCACCATTTTAATTTATTACTCTTACATATAATCTTTTATATTCTTTAATATATTTTTTGAGTTGTTTTCTTTCTGGTTGCCCAGTGGAATATAATTAGCATTTAATAATCTAGTTCAGACATGAACCAAATTTCAGTAGTATCATAAAACTATGTTGGGGGCACCTAAGTGGCTCAGTTCGTTAGGTATCCAATTCTTCATTTCAGCTCAGGTCAGGGTCTCAGGGTCCTGAGATTGACCCCACATCAGGCTCTGCACTCAGTGGAGAGTCTGCTTCTCTCCCTCTCCCTCTCTCCCATCTCTGTATGTGCACATGCTCTCCCTCAAATAAATAAATAAATAAATACATACATACATACATACATAAATATTTTTTAAAAAGTTTGTTTTGTTGTTATATAGCTCCATTTCTCAGGTTCTCCTTTGGGCTGATATTATCATACAAATTACATCTTTATACACTGGGTGCCCACCAACACAGACTCATGGTTTTTGTTTTATGCAGTTGTCTTTTAAACCAGAGAGGAGAAAAAGCGTTACAAACAACAACAACAAAAAACAAATATACTATCATTCATACTCATTTACATATTTACTTTTACTGGTGTTCATTATTTATTCATGTAGATTCATATGTTTCTTTCCATGTCTAATAATTTTATGTTAAAAACTGGGCATTTTAAATAATGTAATATGGAAATTTTGGAAATCAGATTTTCATTCCTCCCCAGGGCCTGTCATTGTGTGTGTGTGTGTGTGTGTTTTTTTACTTATTTTCTTTATTGAATTAAAATTATACTATGTATAAAATAACCATGTTTATACAGACAGATTATATGTCACTGTTGTTTTGCTTATTGCTGTTTCTGAACTAATTCCATAAAGTCTATATTCTATGTTGAGTGTGGCACTGAAGTCTCTGCTTAGCTAATTTAGTGGTCGGTAAATGATTGGACAGAAATTTCCTTAAACACTTGGCAATAGTCCAAGGGGCTGTGTGTGTGTGTCTGTAACACATTTTTAATATTCAGCCAGGAAGTTGACAATTTCACCTTGGCCTTCACTTCCTCTTTGAGCAGGGCCTGAAAATCACCTTGAGATGAGAGCTAAGGGCCTTCTCAGGTCTTTCCTGAATCTGAACAGCCCTATAATGCATGAGGCCTTCTGGATTCTTAGGTCTCCAATGGGGCTTTTCATAGCTCTTACCACATCTCATTTCCCAGTTTTTCCTTTGATGCTTTTGGTTAGTCTATTTTATCCACTGTTAACTACCATTTCAGGTAGCTATGAAGTTAACAAACCATCTTTAATTTTTCAACAACTGCTTCTGGGGAAAAAGGCTTTTCATGTCAGGTGAATTCCAAATCATGTCAAAAAAAGACAGCCTTGCAAATGGGGTCTGGTACCGAAGCACCAGACAGGCCAAATAATGACAATTCTCAGAGAAGGAGGCTTTGAAGAAGCTCCAGGCCCATTCTGTCCCCTATGGAGACTGCCAAGTTACTGGTTTTCACTGAAAAATGCAGGCTGTTATTTGTTAAGGCTACTGTGGAGCTGGAAAGGGTAAGATGAGAATAGGGTGAATTAAACCACCACGAACCTCACTGTTCTTACCAAGATTCAGCTGGTTTTGTTTTGAACACATGCTTCCTGAATTGCTGGACACTTTTGGTTGATTGCCAGAGTTCTTAAAAAATGTATCCTGACAAATTCTACCAGTTTTGTCAATGATTTTATGATGAAAAGATTTTCAGAGGTTTAAACTGCCTTTTTTTTTTTTTTTTTTGCTGATGTCACTGTGGCAAATAACTTTGGAATTCTACTTTGCATGACTTACTGAAATTTACTATGTTTCTATCCTTAGGAGCTTGCCATTTTACTCTTTGTAATGCCATAGTGAAATAGCAGGCATGTTAAAGACTATCCACAGCAGCATTATTCAGAAGAGCAAAAACCCAGAAATGTCCAACAGAAGAATAAATAAATTATGATGTACAAGGGAATACTTCTCCACAATGAAAATTAATGAATCACAGCTATATAAATTCATATGGATAAATCCTCATAACATGATTTTAAGTGGAGGGAAAGAAATCTGAGGAACAATACATTTTATAATAAGATTCCATTTTTATAAAGGTCAAACGTATGGTTTAAAACTATTAAAGAAAGGAAAAGTAATAATTTTAAAAATACAATAGATTAACAATTATTTTAGAGTCAGAAAAGAGGAAGTACTGAGAGACTTTAATAGTATTAGCATTCTTAAGTTGGATTAAAGGTTCATAGGTGTATAGTTTATCATAATAGTTTTTAAGTTATTAGTGTAATTATTTCTTTTTGTGTGGATTAAATATTTTATAATAATAAAAAAGAGATCTAGACCATTTGAAAGAGATGACTTTAACCTTTTTTTGCCCTTACATATTTGTGCTATTTCCATAGGAAATTCCTTATAGAGTAGCTGAAAAAGAAAAGAGGGTTATGAGATTTACAGGCTTTGACATTTATTAAATAGTGTACAGGATCTCAAAAAATTATTTTATGTCTCTGAGCTGGTATCCTATTGGTGGTACTTCCTTCGAAGGCCTTTGTGATAATTATCACAAATTATGTATAAACTGCATATCTTCCAATAGGTGCTCAATGAGTAGAAGTTCTTATTAGCAACAAGATATCACAATATCCATTTAAACATTAAAGAAATTCATCCATCATTCAGATAATCCGGTGGGGTTTTTTTTTGACAAATATTTCCACAAACAATTAAAGCAATTTTTACTTTTATGATGATATTATATATAGCATTGCTAAAATAGCATCAAAATGAATCCTCATGGTAAAGATTGGTAAGTACTGAACCATTTTTTTCCAGCCTTACTAAGGTACAAACTACAAAATTCATATATACTTAAGGTATATAAAATGATATTTTATACCATTTTTTGAACCAAGTATTGAACTACTTATAATTTGAAAAAAAATACTCTTTTGGAGATATATTTATTTCTAGATATAATTTCTTAAATACTCTATAGAGCAATAAAACTAGTTTGAGATAAATATTCTTCCAATTATAGTTTCCAATAAACCTAACATTCTTGCATTTTTGGAATATTTGTGTTCCTTTGTACTAGAACCTAAGAAATGACCAATTTGAGCAACTATAGATTCCAGAAATTTTCACTTGTTTGAGTATTGTATACAGATATACATGTACATATTGTTAAAAACCTGGAAAACTGGGGATCCCTGGGTGGCACAGCGGTTTAGTGCCTGCCTTTGGCCTAGGGCGCAATCCTGGAGACCCGGAATCAAATCCCACGTCGGGCTCCTGGTGCATGGAGCCTGCTTCTCCCTCTGCCTATGTCTCTGCCTCTCTCTCTCTCTGTGTGACTATCATAAATAAATAAAAATTTTAAAAAAAAAACCTGGAAAACTTGAAAGTCCCCATAATTTTGACTGAACTCCACTGAGCATATCAATTCTTTGTAAATACACCAATTTATTGCTATAGTTTGCTGCACATGGTCTATTTAAGCATCAACATGAAACCCACTTCCTGTGCCTGGTTCATTCTCCTAACTCCTTCAGTCCATCAATACCTCCAGGTAAATAATGGACAGAACCTGTCAACAATCAAGTTGAGCATCAAGCAAAAATTCCAGGTCATCAAATCTGTCCTCGGCATTTTCCTTTCTCATACACATTTCTTATCTCCTAGGTTCCCATTCTCTATGAGATCAGTGACCTAACCTTCAGCTGTCTCCCACTTCTCAGTTCATCACTCCATCCAGGCCCATCCTATTTCAAATAAAGCTCTAATTATTCTCTGTTTCCCAGGGAAAATTAGTGCAGTCTCACAAAATACAGCATTATAATATGCCAATGGTGTTTCATTAAGTTACATTGATTTACTAGGATAATGGGGTAGAGCATGTAAGAACTGAATGTAGATGCTGAAAACCAAAAATGAAACACTAAAGTTTTCTTTCTACATCTCTTATCAGAGGTTAACTTACCAGTGTCCTCAAATAAGCTTCCCTGTTTTCTTCATAGATCTGAATGAAGTGATGACTCCAAGGCCATGAGTGTTAATGCTCCTGGCCAGCAACTATATCAACCTGTCAACTGTATCAGCCCTGTCATATTGGAGTCTGTGACAGGTAGATGCTGAGTGACATTTTTGGTTAGCTAGTGGTCCTTAAACATGGTTCCCTCTATCATTTCTTCACTGTGGCTGCAAATCATTTATCACTGCTACCTTTCTCATATGACATTCCCATAGGCCTCCCCAAACTCTTTGCAATCAAGGGACTCAGTCTCTTGACCTGTCAGCACTGGTGCCTTTGTTATGGTCCTGACTATCTTGGACTTTTCCTTGAGTTTAACAATCAGATAAACCAGCTGCAATATCTCAAATATTCACCAAAATAAGTTGAAATTAGTTTTAAAATATCTACTATTTGGTATGCCACAGTATGTACATTTGAGAATCAGATCTAATTTTCATTTGTAAATAGTTCAGAATATCAGAACCATGTACATACAACCTTCAACATTATAAATTCCATCCTGGTGATTTCACAGAACAAGAAACTAAAGCCCAGAGAAGTTAAGTGATTTGCCACCAATGACACAGCATTTAAGTGGCAGAGCTTGGGCCAAGATTTCTTGATTATTAGGCTGGCTCTTTTTCTCTATTCTTCTTTCTCTCTCTCTCTTTTTGTTTTTAGCCATACCTGCTGGTTTTTCACCATGGGGGGAAAAGGATTTGCATGAATCCTTGTTCTTAACATAAATTTCTTAACATAAATAGCCAATGTTAGTACAGCTGGTAGCCACCATATCCATGCTGTATGTTATGTTGTTGACACTTTGTTTGTAATTGGCTATTTTAAATTATTACCTCCTAAAAAATAGAATTAGGCTTCTGTTCAGTACTCTTCAGATTTACATTTGGCGATTTTGCATTCTGTGAGGCTAATAACAATGATGATTTTGAGTGTAACATGTGGGCATTCTACTTGAGAATGTTTCTGAATTATTGATTAAACTCCCACAAAATCATAACAATGAGAAATTGTGCGTCCTAACATAATCATTTTCATTGTCATTAAGTGGGTCTGTGCCAGAATTATTTTTTAAAAATTATAATACTGTGGCTTAGCTGTTGTATGTCTTTTTAATTCTTTTGAAAGAAGACTTTCAAAGATCATTCTTTTAAGATATCAATCTATTCCAGTGTTACAAGTGACATTCTCAAACAGGAAGAATTATTGCTAAAAGTGCTACTGGGAGACAGCCAAAACTTCTCCATAAGGCTGATTCCTTTCCTCTTTCCAATAGTCCATTACCAAAGGTAAAGACTGAGTAGTATGCACCACATTAATGACCCCATAAAATCCCCGAAATGAGCAATTAATGTCCCAACACTGACGAAGTCAACTACACATAAGGTGTGCATATCTATATGTTAAATACAGCTCTTTTAAAATTTATATTTCTATAGGTTCTGACTTCCTACAGAGTTAAAGCAAAGGCTTCTGGGAAGACAATATATTGTAAAATATACCCTTTTACCCAGCATTTTTTACCACAAGTGGAACAGTCAGGTGTAACTGAATAAAAATTCACTAGATAAACAGAAAAATAATCCTAATTAGATTTTACTTTAGACTAACAACATTTGTAGTGACTATGTTGTTCACATTATATTTCCCCATCCCTACAATTGCTAAAAATACCAAATCAAACACCACCCAGATTTCCTTATGAAGTGTGTGAACTAGTGCTTTAAAAAGTCATGTTAGCACCAACAAAGTTTATAGGGGCAACTGCATTCGAGACGCACATGGCATACCTTTAAATAACACTGTTAAAATACCAAATAAAATGTCAACGTCTGTCAGGTCTCTGGCTTTTATAAATTGTTTAGACTGGGAAACGTTGGGATTTGGACATTGTTCTTTTCATATGATGTAGAAAAGAAGAGACCATAAAAAGAAAAGAACAATAAAGCATAGATCATTTTTGAAGTTCTTTCATGGAAAAACATACCCTGGATCATTACCCTTCTAATCAACAATTTCCTTCTTCCTCCCAATCCTTCCCGTCTGGTATTTACCTTTCTCCCCCTCCCGCCCCTCCCCTCTCTCTGGGTGGTATTCTGAGCTTATACATAGTATTCAGTAATCTATTTTTTAAATTGCTTCGAAAGAGAATCTCAGGAGGACATGACAGACATATATACACTGGGTATTTTTAATCTGAACCGTGGCTTTCCTCACCATTTCTGCTCTCTTAAAAACACACCTGAGTGCCCTGACCGCAGTTTCCCCAAGGAGAGGAAGGCCTTGTGAGCAAAATTAGCTACTACCTACCTACAGACTAATTATCACACCTTAGTGGTCATCTTCCTGCCCTTTCCCTCCACCCCTTTCCTTTTATTACCACACCACACTCCCACAATTCCCAAACAACAACATCACTGTTTTAGCTTCTTCTCTGGATTTCCCACACTTAATGCAACCCAGACCTCACCTTCAGCTCTCCTGAGGCCACTTTGGAAGCCAGTTCGATGACACAGCCAACAGCCATGCGTGCAGCACCGGACGAGTGCAGCTCATTCCAAATGGTGTCACTGTCCACCTGAGCAAACAGCACGGCCCGAAGAAAGAGAGAGGGAAAACAAGAAGGAAAACGAATAGATGAAAAAGGGAGGGAGGGGGAGGGGAGAAGAGGAGAAGGGAAGAGAGAAAGAAAGCAAATTTGTGAGGAAGGGCTGGCAGGGTAACAGCCTAGATACAATAACATTAGTCTTCCATCCTGGCCAGCTGAAAAGACCTTCTGGACAGAACTTTGCTTATACTTTTTCTCTATACTGACTTCTCCAATGGAAACACATTCCTGCCATGCCTCACTGCCATTCCCTGTTTAGATTTCTCATTACAAACAGCATTACATAGGCCGGATCTGGCGTAGTTACAGGCCTGCTAGAAACCAGGCCCCAGTAGTAGATAGAGTAAAAAAGCTAAGAGCACTTAGCTATACATAAAAATCGGATTTGCAAGTGCTAGAGGGGAAAAATTCAAATACCATTCTGGCTGCAGGTTTATAGGGAGCCAAAGACAATTATTAGGCAGGTAGCAGTAGCAGTCAGTGAGTAGGAAGTAGCAACCACAGTTCAGGTTCTCCAACTAAATGGAAGGAGTGTGTGGTCCTCACACTTAAAACATTCATCAAATTCAACTGCAAAGAGCAATTTGATTTTCAAAGTAGAAACTTAAAATTTCTAACATTTACTACAGTTTGGCAGCTGTTCTTAATGTAGATTGGTATTATTAGAATTGGATAGGCCATTAAAATACATGGTTGCTTCTATAAGAGAACATTCTTATGAAAACAAAGCATAAACCAGAAATTTTAATTTATCTTTCTAAAAGTCTATTAACCCTTTTTCATGCATGCAGTAAGATAACATAGCAAGAACAAGAGAAGTACAATAACTGGTTTATAATGATCATATATGTTACATACTTTTATGTATAAAATATTTCATGATATAAAAAAAAACAGAATACAATGGTAGAGGTCTCTAAAGTTACAATACATAAATTACTTGAAGCACTAGGAAATGTAATACAAAATTTGTGATTGTGCAAATAGTAAGACTTCTTAACTGGGTAAAAGAAGGGAAATCCCACACAAAATAAAGATTTTTTTTTTTTAAAGAATTAAAGAGGCCTAATAACATGGAACAAATACAATAAATAACAATTACACATTCACAATGTACTAAGCAGTTTCCTAAGCCTTTTAACATGCCTTTTCTCATGAGATCCTCACCAGCTTAAATTCTGTCAAGATCAATGAATAAATAAATAATGAATGAGAACAATAAATGAATAGAAAATTAAGATCTCTTCAACAATAGCATAGTGGTGAAGAGAGAAGTTTCTAAATCAACTGTCAGGGTGAAATTGTAGCTTCACCGCTAAAACCTACATGACAGTGGGCAATTAGTTAATAAATGTCTCTGTGCTTTGGTTTCCTTATCTATGACATAGCAATGTTTTAAAGTGCCATCTGTATATGATTTTAGTGAGGACTAAATGAATAAGTGATATGCAAATATTAGCTATTACTATTTAGGCTACTATTACAGCCATTTTATAATGCCTAGCCCAGAGTAGAGGCCTAATAAGTGTTTACTGAATGAGCACACTGTGGTTTAGAGAGGCTACTCAGCTGGCCCAAGGACCTTCAGACCCCTGACTCTGACATCACATGTCTTTCTAAATGGCTCTCCTGAAATAACCCTCACTTTCTAAAAACGTTAAGCCCTTGTCATACTCAATATCATCTTGTCAACACCACCAGCTAAAAAATGAAGGTATGATCATATGGCCAAAGGAACCTAATCATCTGCCCTCCAAATTAAGTTTTGTTTTTACCAAACAATATAGGCACTTATTTGAGCTTCATATAGATATACCTTGAGGAAGATGGTTGCTCAAGTTGAAAAATGAAAACCAACATTTACACTGTGTTGCATAGTTTTTAGTCAATTTTCAACTATTACAGAGCTATAGGTGCCATAGAAAGCCCTCACTAACCAGATTTAAAATTATTGGGAATGCAAGCAAATATAAAACAAATAAATAAATCCCAAAGACCTAATGGATGACTCAAAACCACATATAATTCCAAACCCCTTTTTAGTGGACTTTAGAATACACTCTAAGTTCTTTCTTAAAAAAAAAGAAAGAAAGAAAATTTCCTTCCAAAACGCTATAAATACTATACTTGATTAGAAAAATATTACAACACCTGGGAACAATGTCTCTTTAACCATAATACTAAGGGGCATTAGATAGCCACAAATAACTTTAAAATTCATCTTCTTATCTACATTTTTCTATCTTCCTCTAAGTAGTCTTACAGAAATAATACTCTGCATCTATGCCATCAATTTTGGTATATAAACCTCTACTAATCAAGATACTTATTTTTTTAACTCATCAATATTTGTCAGGTACCTACCATGTAACAGATGCTAAGAGTTCTAGTATACGGGAGTTACTTCTATCATAAAGCTATAATTATTGATAGAAAGAATGCTAGGCACATAGATGCTCAATGGAATGGATATTTGAGATTTTTACTACACCCAAAGGTCAGGATTATTCCTAAACATGTGCTCTTTAGGAATCTATGAAGTTTATTTTAGGAATTTATGAAATTTATTTACTTATATTTAAACATAAAAAACATTTACTTAACTACTTCAATTGGTTTTATGTATAGTTTGTAACTAAATGGCAATAATGGTCAAGATTTTGCATATGATCTATTCATAAACCAAAAATTGTAATTAATTCTGAATTTATTAACAGATGTTGTCTTAGCTCAGCTGCCAAAACAAAATACCATATGCTGAGTGACTTAAACAACAGGATTTTATTTCTCCCAGTTCAGGAGGCTAGGAAGTCCAAGGAGTCAGTCAACTTGGTTTCTGCTTGAAAATTTGGTTCAGTTCGCACCTTGGCTTGCAGATGTCTGCTTTCTCACTACATTCTCACATGGCCTTTCCTCAGTTGAGTGCAAGTACAAAGAGAAAGATCCCTCTCTCTTTTTCTTCTGATAAGGCCACCATTCCTATTAAATTAGGATCCCATCTGTATGACCTCATTTAGCTGTAATTATTTCTTAAAAGCCCTATTAGGTTAAATCACATCAGGGGTTAGGGCTTCTACATATGAATTTGGGGGGGATACAATTCATTCCATAGCAAAGTTATATCCCCAAAACGTGTTTATAAGTCAATTTATAAACATATTTTCCTAAGATATTGTGTTCAAAGTGGTGTTCCAGGGCCATTAGCTACCAAAATTAGTTACTAAAAGCTACCCACATGCATTTGCCATGTTATATTTTAATAAGAGCTCCAATGGTAAAAAAAAAAAAAAAAAAAAGTATGCATGGCTCATGAAGTCTCCTGACTATTATCTCTGTCACTAGAAGAGACTCCCATATCTACTTCCTACTATTCTCAAGAGCAAAAAGTATTTCTTCTCCTGCTATGTCCTTCTTATTGGTATGAGAGATTGCCAAAAACCTTTCCCTGTATTAGTGATAGTGTCAAGGAGGTCACCTTCATATGAAAACTCTGATTTTTAACTGCTGCAAGACTTTCTGACAGTAGAAAAAACTCTAGGTAAGAGAGATGGTTGACTCCACCAATTATTGGTGGTTCTTGGCATGGAATGGGATACTGAGTGGCTGGAAAAGAAGGAAAAATAGCAAGAAGGATTAGATTTAGATGGATATCTGTAAATGGGATTAAGCTAAAATGGCAATACAATGATGGTGGAAGTAGAGACCAGAAGAACTTAGAACTGTAAGACAGGTGCTCTAGCATTTGAAAGCTGAAGGTAGAGAGATTAGGAGCATGGCACAGAGTTGGCTCTGGATATGGAAAATAATTTTAAACAATGTAAATTGTTTAGAGTAGGCCATGAAAGGGGAAAGAAATGGTAGTGGAGGAGAAAGCAATCCTGCTTACCGCACTAGCTAATTACTTGCTAAAGCTGTTAAGAAATGCAAAGCAAATTCTTAAAACCAAAACTACTATAATTTGAAAAAAATCAAAGTACTTGTATCTTTTTTCTTTCCATACAACACATTCACTTCTCCTTAGTCTTTCTACCAGTTTATTCTTCAGCCTGATATGTGTGTGTGGGTGCACACCCATGTACACATGCACACGTACATTAGGAGGCAATGGTACACAAGCTGAAAAGGAAATTAGGATTCATATAAAAGACAATGACATTCAAAATAGGATTTTGCATCAGTACACATAAAAATCCATACTTTTGTGGTGAAAGAGAATTTTTTCCAAATTCCTTTGTATATCAAGAACTAAGCTGGTGGTCTCAGATTATTACATTAGTGACAGCATCAAGACAATGCTACCATTGCCTCTCTGATACTCAGAGAAGAGACTCTTTCTACCTATCAGAAAGCCAGGCCTAGACCTTATAGATTTAGTCTTTAGAAAGGATATATAAGAGGAAGAAAAAGCCAAAAGTCATCCCTTCAGATCCTGAGAGATTGGAGAAAGACAAACCTACGGTTCATCAGAGACACCCCACCAGGTAACCCTACCAGTTTTCATCTTGAAGTGAAATCAGGAGAAAATCAGCTGCTTCAAATGCTAGGCAATCAGGAACAAGAAGATGGACCAGGGAAATTGCCATGGAAGCCTGAATATCCAGAGGATAGTATGAGTGTCCAAGGACCTCATCAGGTCTCCATCCCTCCCTCGTATACCCAAAAGACATCTTGAAGAGGAAGCTGAGAGATTGAACAGTTACCTATAAAAGACTGCATCCAATAGTAAGTTGATCTTGAAGTTGATTTTAAAAAGATGGATATATTAGTAATTATGGAGAAGATCAGTATAATTAGGAAAAAAGAAAAAGCATATTTATCACACATATGAATGAGTATGGCTAATTCTAATTTTGTATCCAATTTTTAAGATCAGGAATTTATTCTGCTAGATGATAGGGAAAAAGGTATAAGCTGGATACTGAGAAGTCCCAAGGGATATGCTATATACATGGCTGGTGGTATATAACTATATTTTAGAATTAATGTGGCAATATACAACTTACTACCTCCCTCAGAATTCATCTGGAATTTTAACCAAGCTTTTGCTTATAGAGCATTCTAAAAAAATAGTATGCTTTTAACTTCCAAAAATTTCTGTATAAATGTACAAAACATGAAGGCAGCTTTAGTAGTCTTTTGAGTAACTGTCCAAAGAGGCTTTGTTTTACTGCCAGAATTAAAATTTATCAATTTGAAAATAGTCCCCCAAAAGTTCAAATCACTTATAAACATGTAGAAGGGCCTGGACCTAACGTGTCCAAAACTGTGGTTCAGAAATGTTAGATGAAGCTGTTCCAGAAAAAGTCTTTCTTTGTTAGGAACCAAGCAAATGTGGTGAGATAGGATGGAAATATACCCTAGGGTAGAGAATTATACAAGCTTGGCCCATAAAAAAGATTTAGTCATCAGAAGAGAAAGCACAATTCTGAAAACAGTACAGAGCTTGGTACTAAGATCCTTCCAGCCTGTATTTCCAGAGCCTCACGTCTAGTTAGTAGGGCAATAAGGGTAAAGAGATGGAGAAAGCTATAAGTAACAACTGAAATAGGCAATACATTTTATATTCTGTTTAAAAAATGTGATTGAAGTAAAATACTTTGGTATCAATTGTAAAAATTATGTTAAAAGACAAAGAATGGCACATTCTCCATTTCATTATGGACCTCAGAGAATCCATGGCAACTGGCAATGTGAAAACCCCAGAATAATCATCAGAGGCCAGTGAGACTCATCAATCTGAGAAAGAAAGAGGAAAGAGAAAGAAAGAAAGAAAGAAAGAAAGAAAGAAAGAAAGAAAGAAAGAAAGAAAGAAAGAAAGAAAGAAACGAGGGAGGGGGATGAGGGGGTTAGAGAGAGAAAGAGAGAGGGGGGAGAGCAGGAGGAAGGAAAGAAAAAAAGAACAAGAGATAGGGATAAAAAAGTCCAGTAATTCATAAGCACATAGCAATTATTTATACTAGTCTTCTAAAACAGTTAGGAACATGCTCTCTATAAGGAGGCATGGAGGTAGAAGAGATAGTAAGGGCTAAAAGTATTAGTTACATGTCTACTTAAGAAAACTTAGCCACTAGTTGATACTATTCACATCTGAAAGAAGAACATCATGTATCTGTATCTATAAAAGATAAAAAGGAAGACTGCTAAATCAAACCTGATCTATGAAACATGAATGGTGAAAATATAATTCATTCACTTGGAGTCATAGCGGAATGTAATTCAGAAAGTGTACAGAGAATACGATAGACACCTAATAAGGACATTTCAGGTTTTTTCAGTTTTATTATATGTTACCTTACTCTATAATACTCTGGTCTTTATTTTTTATAAATAACAATGACAACAATAATCATTGTTATCATCTCATAATTAATATACTTATTAAAATCCAAACACTATGCAAAGCTCACTGCCCAGATAAACTCAGACAATTCCTCCAACCATTGACACTGATCCTCTTACTAAGCACTTCTGTATATGAAATCAGATAGGTTATTTAGCTAGTAATTAGTGCAGCTGGAATGAGAATTCAGAAAAAAAGAGTATAAATTCTTAAGCCATATTGATTTTTTATGCTAGTAAAATCAAAATTGAAATAAACTATGTAAAAAACAAAATGATTTTTAAAAATATAGTTTTATTTATAGAATCAAGGATTTTCTTAGTGAAATATACCAGGTAAGACCTAATATCAATATTTTATTTTTAAAGGTATTAAAATTCTACCATGTAAAATTGCTAAAATATTCAAAAAATTCAAATACCACAAGTTGTATCTGGAGTAGTTGGGCATTTTCTAATTTGTTTGCTGTTATATTAAAGCAGTAGTTATCAATGGGAGTGGTTTTCCCTACCACCTTTTTCACCTCCCAGGGGCCATTTGGGAATTTCTGGACATTTTTGGCTGTCAAGCCTGAAGGAGCAGGTAAGCTTCTAGCCTCTGTTTGGTAGAAGCCAGGAATGCCCCTAAACATCTTTTTTTTTATATAAATTAATTTTTATTGGTGTTCAATTTACCAACATACAGAAAAACACCCAGTGCTCATCCCGTCAAGTGTCCGCCTCAGTGCCCGTCACCCATTCCCCCCCACCCCCCGCCCTCCTCCCCTTCCACCACCCCTAGTTCGTTTCCCAGAGTTAGGAGTCTTTACGTTCTGTCTCCCTTCCTGATATTTCCCACACATTTCTCTTCCCTTCCTTAAGGAAAGGAGACAGAAGGTAAAGGCCCCTAAACATCTTAAAGTGCCATAGGACAGTACAGAGAAGAAGTTATCTTGCCAAAACGTCAATAATGCCAAAGTTGAGAAATCCTGCCCTAGAAACATTGAGATTCATATAAATAACAGTGCTACCTTCTTCACATGGGCTGCTAGAAGTCTCAAAGTCAAATTTGTGGTCCTTGTCTAGTAAAAATATTAGCTACGACAACACTTTATATGCTAATCCCATCACTAGCTCACTGTATTTTCACTTTTGCATGATGACAACCTGCCTTGAATATACACCACACATAAACACTTCATGTTTATTTTGAAAGTTTTTAAATCCTTTCTGGAATATGGCAAGACTAAAAGGAAAATATAGAGACGCAAGATGCAAAAAGAGCAAAGAGAACCCAGAGGATGCAGGCAGAGAAGAGGAGAGAGAGGAAATAGGAAGGAAATCACTTTATACTTTCATTGTTAATTTTAACTTGTGTTTTCTCTCTTGCATTTTCTTTGGAATACAACCAAGAATGATTTTTATCAACATTGTTCTTTTCCTGAATTTATCCAAATAATTCTGAATCCTGAATAAAATCAACATTAATATAAATTTATATTAAAGGGTTGTTCTGTCCTTTTCAGTTTCTTCAGTTTCACAAATAGTAGTGACAGAGCCAGGAAAAACCTTTCACAGTTCTCCCCATTCTTTTGCTTCAATCTCAACTTATTTTTGCCTAATACATGAAAGAAAGGGATGATAATTTCTTTTAATGATTTCAAACAAGATATAATTATATAATATCAGTGACAAAATAAAAGATCAAGGACATCATGTGATTATTGGCATTTATACAAAAAAGAAAAGAAAGAAAGAAACAGACAAGTTCTAACTATTAAAAATCAAGTCCTTGAGAAATGTTTGTTTATAAGAATGTTGGGTTTGTCCCTGCACATGTGGCTGAGAGTAAATGGACAGTCTGCTGCATTTGAGTGGCTATGATTCATTTCGTTTAGTGGAGATATCTAAGTGCCATTTGTGAGTATACCCACACTTCCAAATGTTCAATTCTTTTGAAAATATTCTGAGCATCTGAGAGCTGGGTTACTTCAAACACCATTGCTTTCACAGTTTCTTTACTCCACTGTGAATTAGAAACATGAATTAAAATGACCAAAATCCATGGTCAGGATTTTGCAAGAAATCAAGATGCTTCCTTAGTGCTACTCCTGCCCCTTATTCAGAAGCCTCTGTGTATGTGAAAATCCTTAGAGTAATCACTTATGTCTTTCATAGTTTTTTCCTTTTTTAAAAAATTACTTACTCTGAGAATGACTCCGTTAAAATGGATAGCAAAATATAAGTGCAACACACAGTGCACAAAATAATCAGAGTTCTAAGTAGGCTAACTGTCCAATAGTTCTGTCACTGAATAATATATATTGTTCTTGCAATTTATGGTTTTAAAAACAGCAATAGGGGATCCCTGGGTGGCGCAGTGGTTTAGCGCCTGCCTTTGGCCCAGGGCGTGATCCTGGAGACCTGGGATCGAGTCCCACATCAGGCTCCCTGCATGGAGCCTGCTTCTCCCTCTGCCTGTGTCTCTGCCTCTCTCTCTCTCTCAGTGTGTGACTGTTGTAAATAAAAATAAAATAAAATAAATAAAATAAAATAAAATAAAATAAAATAAAATAAAATAAAATAAAATAAAATAAACAGCAATAATAATAGCAATCTTCTTCCTAAACAGATCTGCAGCAGGAATACTTTAAATATTAACTAAAGTATAAAGAATTTCCTTGGTGTTAAGGGGTACGTAGTGACCCTTTTACATAGACAAATAGATCCATGAACAGGAAAAGGTACAAAAAATTAGCTTAAAGAGACTCACATACAGAAGTGGTACAACTAGGTCTAAACCAGTAGCCACATGTTCAAAATACTCCAGAGGTCACACTGGTAATATAGATGTAATATAATGTAATGTAATGCAAGGTGAATGAAAGGTAGGGCCCTTGGTATGATTTTTCAATCTTAAATATTGAGAAGAATTCACTTTTTATTTTATTTTTTTAATAAATTTATTTTTATTGGTGTTCAATTTGTCAACATATAGAATAACACCCAGTGCTCATCCCGTCCAGTGCCACCTCAGTGCCTGTCACCCAGTCACCCTCACCCCCCGCCCACCTCCCTTTCCACCAAGAATTCACTTTAAAAAAAAAAAAATCCCCAGCCAGGCTAAAAGAAACTTACCTATATGCTAAATATGGCTCCTGGGCTATCAGCGCATAACTTTTGCTGTCTAGAGTAACTTACTTCTTTTTCTTAAGATTTTATTTATTTATTCATGACAGACACAGAGAGAGAGGCAGACACAGAGGCAGGGGAAGAAGCTGCCTCCCCACGGGGAGCACAATGCTGGACTCAATCCCAGGACCCCAGGATCACTTAGTCAAAGGCAGACATTCAACCACTGAGCCATCCAGGTGTCCCTAGAGTAACTTACTTCCACACAAAGTTTGAAAATTCTAAAGGAGGAAATGGAGGAAAAAAGTATATCAGAGAAACTAGCTGGGTTGATTTCTTGGGCAAAATGATTAAAGTCTAAGGATTTCTTAGTGTGAAGCACTTGGAGAGTATAACAACCCTAATTCTGGGGGTTGGGGGTATGGGATATGTTTATAAAGGAGTCTAGCTTTGCCTAAGGATAAGACTAAAGCAAGGATGCTCAGGTTAACATTTCAAGTAAATGCTATAAATATTCACAGCACTACAAAAAGTTTCATTGCACTATTAAAATTCGCTACTTGAGAAAATTCATAGTGGTGAAAATTATAATTAATTCAGCAATGTTTTAAAATTGATTTGAAACTTATCAATTGCAGTAATGCCTACATGCATTTAAAATGTGGCCTCATATTTCTGACACATCTATCCTAATTTAAAAATGCTGAATAAATAATTAGTTAACTTTTGGAGAAAGGTTCCAAGCTAAGGTCATAAGGCAGGCAAGTAACTGAATTGTCTAATGCAGGTGTAACTGGATTCTTGGAAGGGAGAAAGAAAAAATAAAGCAGAATGACTGACAACTTCTCAAAATAGTGAAACCACAGATCCAAAAGATTCATACCATAAGTAGAAAAAAAATGCCATCAATTCAATAATAATAGCAGACAAAACCACACCTAGGTGCATCACATTCAAACTGCTAAAAAATAAAAAAGTAAAAATAAAATATTGAAGGCAGCCAGAGAAAAGACACATCATGTACAATACTAAACTATGACAGGAATTTTGACTGATTTCTTAGCAGAAACTACTTAAGCCAGAACATAAAGGAGTGATGTCTTCAAAGTTTTTAAAGGAAAAAAATGTCAATCAGAATTCGATACTAACAAAAATATCTTCAAAAAATACTTTTAAAGGGTGAAATAAAGATTGCTCAGAAAAATAACTGCTGAGGTATTATTCTTCCATCAGACCTGAGTCACAAAAAATGGCAAAGAGGGACTCCTGGGAGGCTCAGTGGTTGAGTCCTGAGCCTTCAGCTCAGGACGTGGTCCCGGAGTCTTGGGATCCAGTCCCTCTAGAGCCTGCTTCTCCCTCTGCCTATGTCTCTGCCTCTTCCCTGTGTCTCTCATGAATAAAATAAAATATTTTAAAAACATGGTAAAGAAAATCATAGAGGAAATGAAGAGTGCTAAAAATGATAATAATGAAGACATGCATATAAAAGAGACCTTTTTTCTTATTTCTATTTCCTTAAAACACTGATTAAAGCAAAAATATTAAAAAATATATTGAGGGGTTTATGGCACATGTAAAAATTGATGTATCACAACAAAATACATAGAATGGAAGGAGAGGACCACAAATAAACTGCTTAGGATTTTCATATTACATATGAAGTAGTGTAATAGTACCTGAAGGCTGACTTTGAAATATATTATTAAGTATAAATGCTAGAGAAACTACTAAAAATATAGATATAAAACTAATAAGTTAATAGTGGAAATAAAAGATATAATTTTTAAAAATATTCAATCCAAAGGAAAGCAGAAAAAGAAAACAAACAAGCAAATAACAGATGTAAATATAAAACAACTAACAAGATGGCAAATTTAAATTCAATCAGTAAAAAACACTGGTCTACAATACTGCTACTCAAAGTGTGGTTCATGGCACCATGATGGTCTCAGTCTACAGTAAGATAAACAAAAGCAAGCATTTAGCAACTTCTAGAGCAATTTTTTAGAATAATTTTATATCTGTTCAACCCAATAAGAATGAGTTTTTATTGGGTATGTTTTCTGTATCTCATTTTTAGTAATTCTTTTTTATTGCATTTTATGGAAAGCATTGCTCTATGACAAGAAATAAAAAGTAATCAAACAAAATCTTGTCCTTTACCACATAATAATTTGAGGAGCATTGATTTCATAGAGAAAGGACTTTCCTTCCAAATTGTACACAGGCAGAACTCTATTTGGGTAAAAGAGACAGAAAAAAAAAAGGGAAGCTGGAGGTAAAATTAGAAGTGTTTGTTAGGTGGGGTTCCTAAATGGCTCAGTCAGTTGAGCCACTGACATTTGATTTCAGCTTAGGTCATGATCTCAGAATCATTGGATCAAGTCCCACATCAGGCTTGCAGTCAGCAGGGAGTCTACTAGAGATTTTCTCTCTCCCTCTCCCTCTGCTCCTCCCCCAACTTGCACATGTGTGTACATGCCCATGCTCTCTCTCTAAAACAAATAAATATTTTTTTTTTAAAGAAATGTGGGTTAGGAGGGTTTTTTTTCTTTAAATTACCTCTTTTTTTTTCTTTTTTTTTAGATTTTACTTATTTGAGAGAGAGAGCACGCATACAGGAGGTGAGGGAGAAAGAAAGAGGGAGGACAAGGAAGAGAAAGAATCTCAAGCAGACTCCCTGTTGAGTGCAAACCTGACACAGGGCTAGATCTTTCCATTCTTGATACCATGGCCTCAGCGGAAACCAAACGTTGGATGTTTAACCAAATGAGTCACCCAGGAACCCCGTGTTAGTTTTATTAATAAATTACCCTGAACAAAGTATGTTGTACACCAAGAGGGAATGACTACTAATAATCTGCCTAATAATTCCAGTAATAGTTTATACCTGGAGGTCTTCATAAACCCCTGAATTTGGAGAAATTGTCAGGTTTTCTGATAAGCTTTTTTAACAGACATTTCAATGAGCCAATGTTTGGACTCCTCCACCTTTTTCTAAAACTCTTTTGGTGGTAGCTTTGGCAATGATTTCATCAATGTTTAGTGCAATACCACCTTATCTATCTGGCTGACATTAGAATATGAGTGAGAGACCTTGAAAACTACCATTTCCGTTTACAAATTGTTCAAACCTGGGCAAGTTTATTAACCATGCTCTAAATAAAAATAGAGATGACACAACTTTCCTCATAGGATTATTATTAGTATTAGTCAATGCATTCAAAGTGCTTAACCAAGTGCAATACGACAGTGAGAGCAGTAAGCTCTCAGTAAAGGTTCACTAAGGAAAAAAATATTCCAGAGTTTTGGTTCCAAAATTACTTTCTATTCAGCCACACATCAAAAACAAAAATCATCTGTGATAATGCTGGAAGCCAAAAACTACTTCTAATCAGAAAGCTACATTTTTTTTTCTAGCTGCATATGGATCTAGTTCAACTGGAGTTTCCTGAATGAATGTCGGCCTTTTCCAAGCACATCCAGCATAGCTCAATCATTGGCACCCGAAACAAAGCTAATGCTCTGAAAAGCCGCACATGATAGAAATTAAGCTACCTGTACTGAAAGTGGATGTGAAAGTATTTAAAAGGGAAGGAGAATGACTTAGAAGAAAAGGAATTTAGGCACAGTCTCCTCTGTATAATCTAAATGCAGCTTGTTGATTCTTCTCGGAAATATTCCCAGAGTTAAATATAATACTAGTTTGCCCATTAACAGAACAGGTTTCATATGCACTGTGCATGGTTAATGTGGTACATGATTCTTCCACGGATGCCTTGGATATTTCACCCTGAAAGTCGGGAACTGAAACTCCTCAGCCAACATTAAGCAGTTTAGTAAGCAGCTGCTGCTATGCTATGCTGCTGCTTGGGCCACGGGGCATTTCTGAATAATTGAGTTTAAGCTTAAATAATGATCAGATGCCCATAGAAACCTCCTGTGAGATACCAGACTCAACAAAGAAACAGGTTTTCATCACAGTACTGATTCTGTACCATTTTAGGCACGCTGTATAAAAATTAAAACTATGAAAGAAATTAAGTATCTTTTTAACTTTTGCATTACATCAGGTAAAGTATATCATTTAGATGAATCATCCATTGTGGATCAGCTATTTCTGCAGACAGTATCTTGATTTGGTAACTTAGAAATTACCTAATATTTTTAAGTCACTGGAATCATATCAGCTTGATTTAATTTCTGAGAAACTTTAGTTTTAATTTTTCTACAGAGCTTATTCTGTTTTAAGCTCTATATAGTATGTATAATGGCATCTGCAAGCCAAATTTCTTTTTTGTTTTAGGAAACAGGATAATTACCTTTTACCACTTGAGAGGTATTTGAGAAGGTTTTCAATCCTCAAGCCTCTACTTTTAGGGTTAGAGCTGAAGATTCCAGTACTTATTTCCTTTCCAGGAAGAGTGAAAGTAGAGGTAGGAGTAGGAAAGATTCAGAGAGAGAGAAGCCTAGCATGCCAGTAGATGCAGTGAAAGAGATAATAAAGTCAAATTTATTACCCAAAGGAAGCACAAAGTAAATATCTCTGGTCAGTATCTAATGAAAGATGTAGCAGACAGATTGAAGCACCAAAAAAGTGCCAGCACTGTGTTAAACATTTTAGAAACATTACCTAATTTATTCCTCATGATAGTCTAATAAAGGCACTATTAGTCACTTTTATAAAAGAGGAAGTCTCTTTAGAGAGGTTAAGTAACTTGAACGGTTACTCTGTTGATAAAGGCACAGAACTGGGATTCCAATCAAAGTCAACCCTAGATATAGATATTGTTCTGGATGGAATTGTGCCTCCCCCCCAATTCAAATGATAAAGATCTAACCCCAATGTGACCATATTTATAGATAGTGACTTTAAAAAGGTAGTGTGACTGGTGTCCTTGTAAGTAGAGGAAGAGACACCAGTGATGTTTACACACAGAGAAAAAGCAAGGTGAGGACACTGAACAAGTTGCCATCTGCAAACCAAGGAGAGAGGCCTCAGGTGAAACCAATCCCGCCTGCAACTTGAATTTCCAGTCTCTATAACTATGGGAAAATATATATATTTTTAAAACATACAGTTGACCAAATCTTCATTACCATCAGGAATAGGATAAAGGAGCATATTTTTCTACCCTAGGCATTAGCATCTCAGAAAGGGGGAATGAGTATTTAAAAAGTTAATCAGGTTTTATAAGTAAATGTTTTTGTTTTGTATGTGTTTCTTTTCTCTCTGGATTTCTTTCCAGAATAGGCTAATTATATGATGTTCCAAATGCACGATGACTGTGAAGCTTGGAAAGCCATCAATTTTGACTTCATGGAGTAATTGAGATATTGTTTAGGATTACCTTATATTTATATAGCTGGTAGTAAGCAATACTTTGTTATTTAAAAATGTTAGCCAGTGGTATCTTTTTATGGCAAGTTGACCAAATACAGATATGAACTTAAAAAAGACTTTCTGTATTGTGTGTTCTATAGATCTTTCCTTAATGATATATAATGAGAGCTATTGTTAAGTGCTGTGAGTGCAGGACTCTGCGTGTCTTTATCTTCAGGGTCTGACACATAATAGATCTTTAATAAATATGAATCTGTCAATGAACGAAAAAAATTAATTCTATGTAATATATTTCTTGACAGGGTTTGACTGTGGCTAAAAAATCTAAAATGTGAAAATCCCTTACCTATTCAAGTCCTGCATTACATCAATAATTTCATGAAGAACCCTTCTTTTTCAGTTAGCACCACACCTAGATTTATAGCTTTCATTTGCTAGAATTATGTGTCTCCTTTCTCTGGCTTGACAGCCAGCAACATCTGGGGTGCCCCAGACCTCTGTTTTCATGGTTCACCCCTGCTTCTCATAGAAACTCCCATGTCTTATTAACTATTTGCCCAAAGGAGACAAGCTATCCCTCCAAGTCTTTTTTTTAAGAGTTATTTATTCATTTTAGAGAGAGAGAGAATTAATTAAATGATTTGTCCATCTGTAGTCACACAGGATCTTGTCACTCAAAGTGTGGTCCATGGATCAGCAATATTGACATCACATGTGTGTTCAAAGGGATATAGACTCTCAGACCCCATCCAGTTCTATTGAATCAGAATTATATTTTAGGAGTTAGAGAAACACTTTTGAAGCAGTGACAATGTGGAGAATTGAATTCAAATGTTCTAATTACTAAATCAAGTTTTTCTGCCCATGTGCCTCATCACAAGGGCTTCTAAAAACAATCCTTGCTCTCCCCTTACTAGTCCTCCTAAAGTGTCATGATTCTAATGGGAAAACATTAGTTGTATGTCAGATGAGACCTGAAGGTATTAGAACTTTGAAGAAGTTTTTAAACCACACACTTGAGGTAGCAGTTTATTTATTCTCTGCAAAGCAAGACCTAATTAAGGCCACCCATCAGATTGGCGTAGTGTCCATTCTCTCCACACAGTTGCCACTGATCATCACATTTGATCCTCACAATAATGCGATGAGAGAGAGGCCTGATTGTTAAAGACAAAAAGGGGCACCTGGATGGCTCAGTTGGTTAAGTGTTCAACTCTTGATTTCAGCTCAGGTCATGATCTCAGGGTTGTAAGACTGAGCCCCATGCTGGGCTCTGTACTCACTGTGAAGTCTGCTCAAGATTCTCTCTCCCTCCCTCTCCTTCTACCCCTCCCTGGACTCATGCACACATGCACATGCTCTAAAAAAAAAAAAAAAAAGAACAAATTGAGACTCAGATAAGCCAAATAATTGTTAAAAGAGTTTGCATTGCTGATTTTTCTGACTGTAGGTCTTGGCAGAAGTACATACCCCCTAAAATCATAAAAGCAGTCAGGGACAGTTCTGGTGTTATTTAGGTAGCAATACTTCAAAAACTCTTGAAAGCCCTCTATAACTCTAAGTGACTGTCACTTTTTCCTCCCGTAGGCTAATATTGAGCATCATATTTCTGGGCTGAGGACCTATGATATTCTTTACTGTATTCTTTGGTTAGCTCTGCAGCCTTTAACAATGGGTGTTCTCTTTTCTCCTGTGTGATACAACATGCCAGTTCTTTGAATGTATATATTCATTTCATGTTAGATGTTCTGAAATCCTGAGACTTTTGAAATGGAGCTGGGATGGATTTATGATGACAATGGGTGGGTGAACCCACATGCTTTCTCTCTTTTGTTCAACACTGGGAGGAACACATGAATGACAGCCCATTCTCTTGGGATCACTTGTAGGTTATAATGCCCACACCTTAGCTTCTTTAGTCATGGTGAGATGAAAAAGAAATAAAGTGGCTATAGGGAGGATCTTCAGATTCCAAGTAAAACCATGGATATGATGAATGAATACTGTGACTGATACTCCATATGGAAAGAAGGCGTGAACTATTAATGCAGCAGCTGGAAGAGACAAGGGGCATGCCATGTACACTAATGCTCTACCACAAACCCCCTTCCAGTTCAACTGTTTTCTGGCACCCCTACTGACCTTGCATGTACAATTTTTAGTCCTCTTCGTCTTCAGAAAAATATCCCTTTACTATTTACGTGCCAGTGATAAGTACAGAACCATATTTGTTTTTGCAAATTGCTACATTTTAAGATTCTAAAGATTCTTAAGACATTGGCAGACTCAAGGCTTTGCAATATATGAATTCCTGTAGGTTATGTGGTCAATCAAGGAATCTAAGAGTCCTTACTGTTGTTATTTACAGTAATCTGCTCATCAGTCCTAACAAGATTGATTAGAGATATAGCCCAGTAATACATCTTAGTATTTCCCTACTACTTCATTTAATCTGATTAACATACTGTGGAAAGGATATTTCACAATGTGCAAATCCTTGTAATCACTAGGCAGTGCATGATAGAGCCGTGTTCCTACCAAGACAGCTTAATAAAATTAACTCTGGCTCAGTAGGTGTGTGCAATGAGATTTTCTCTAACTTTTCCAAAAGTAGTTTTGGTCCAAAAGCAAGGGTTTTTCACTGTTCTAGTTCAAATTAAAATGCTCCGTAGAGGTTCATAATTTTTTACCTCAAATTAATGATGTCTGAATGAATGGATTTAATACTTCATAGGAATTATAATAAAGAGAATGCTCTTGGCAAAAGAAACAATAGTGCATTCTTATGGATAGGAATATTTTCATTTGGGAAATGAGTGTTGATAATCCTATGAGGTTGACATTATGGTGAGGTGTGTGTGCATGGTACTGTGGTTAAAAGCTTGGGAATCAGGAGCTATTGATTTCACCACCTACTACTTGTGTGACTTGAACACGTTATTCCCTTTTCTCAGCCTGTTTCCTTTTCCATGGAGTCAGAAGCCTCAGTTCTACCTTTAGTAACAAGACTTCTGGGAAGGCTGTGAGAATTAAAAGACATAAGGTAGGTTATCATTGGAAGCTGCATGAGGTAGGTATCATTGGAAGCTACTCTCTGATGTGAGACTGTATTAGTCCAATTCTGTGAGAATCAAGAAGTATGTTTTAAAGGGTTCTCTGGCACTGCAGAGGCCAGAGCATCTCACCTATTAAATCAGTCCTTCATTAAGTCAAACCTCTGAGTCAAAGTTAAGGGTTATAATTTTACTTAGTTAGATGTTTAGACTATAGCCCTATATGACAGCTGAAATTTTTTTATTCAGTCCATTTAATAACAAAGATTCTGAGCATCACAAACAGAAAGTTAATAGAAAAATGTAGCCCTGGATTTCAGACTCCAAAGTTTGTGTTTCTTGTGCTGTATACGCATAATATACAATTGGTTATGAACAAAGAGAAAAGTAATCTAACTTTGTTTCATGCACTAACCTAATAGAATCAATAAATCAGTTACCCTCAATCTAGCAGCTCAGATATAAATCAGCAGGGATGAGCTAAAGACAAGTGAGACCACAATATAATAGTGTCTACTAAAGAAGCAGCTAAAATGCACATGAAAAACCATGAGAAATATAATGTAAATGTTAGGGTATTTTCAATATACTTGAAAATGGGCAGGTATTAGAGTATTGCATCTAATTTGCAGCTGCACAATTTATATAGGAAACTGTCCAAATAATGTTCCCAGTTACTGGGAAGCCCAAAGCATATAATATTAAGATCTAAAGCTACCCAGATGTCTCCCAACCACAGATTGGATAACTGTGACCCCATCTCAAGCTCCTCCAGACCTCCAATATCATACCTTAAGAGAGATTTCAGGATATCAGGGTATGACTAAATTTACTACACCTCAATCCAGTAGTCAAAAAGGAGGCCGGGAATTTTGTGTGTTCTAAATAAAACAACCCTACCCTAAGATGGTTATATCCTCATAGGCAGAAGTGAAGGTGGAGATCCAGAACTGTAAGCAATCTTGACAAGCCTACTCTGGCATCCCCTGTTATCCCTCCTTAAGTTAGTCACCAAAGAAACCAGGACTCCCAGGTCATCCCTCACTTATCAATGCTTAGCTCCAAAAGGTAACATTTCCCATTAACCATCAGTTCTGTCCCCAAATTCCATACCATCTTCCCTCCTTGCTTTCTTTTCTGCATAAAATTCATCATTACACACACATACTTGAACTAATGCATATTTGTTTATCTGTCTTCTCCACAAGAATATATGTTCCACCAGGATAGAATTTTTTTTTTCTGTTTTTCTCATTGCTGGATTTATTGTTCCTGGCTTATAATAAGCACTCAGTAAACATTTATTGTGTAAACAACTGAATAAATGAGTGAATGAATTCTGCCCCAAGTTATGGTAGCTTCCAGAAGCTGTGAGTATATTAAGTCTAAAGCCAATTAGTATTGGCTGCTTGACTTCTTCATGCTTGCTTTTAGTAGAACAGTGAGCTAATAAGGCATAGTGCACTCACTTAATAGTTCTCAAAATGAAGATTTGATGCCTCTGTCAAAAAAAAGCTAAGGGAGGAAGGCTGTGTTGTACAAATATTTCATTAGAAAAATGACTTTGGATCTTATTCAATGAAGAGGTCAAATATTTTTTCTTACAGTCCATATTACCATGGACTCCCAGGTCTCTCTCACTAAAGTTTTATGAATAGAAATGGAGAAAGGTTAATACAGAGTACAAGTGGTAAGCATAACAAGGGATATGAATGAGAACTGAAAAGAAAATAAAAATATAAAAGAATATGCGGCCAGAGTTGCTCCATACTTAGCACATAGGAACCTCTCAATACTTATTTATTTAATAATTGAATGAATAATGTCGACATATCTAAAGGAGAGGCAATAGGTTAAGAAAAAAGTAATCTCTAGTAGCAAAGAATTTCACTACTTTCAGGCCTTGTCTTTTATTTCTTCGAAATGGGTGACACTTCAAAATGGCATAGGATGAGTGATGCCTGGGTGGCTCAGTGGTTGAGCATCTGCCTTTAGCTCAGGGTGTGATCCTGGGGTCTTGGGGTAGAGTCTCACATCAGGCTCCCCATAGGGAACCTGCTTCTCCCTCTGCCTATGTTTCTGCCAATCTCTTTCTCTCTCTCTCTCACTCTCTCTCATGAAAAAATAAATAAATTTTAAAATTTTGTTACTATGGTAACAAATTAACCAAATGATTTTGGATGCATAGTATTCTTAAATACAGTAGATTTTATAGTCTTCATTAAAAAATATGATTCAATGTATGCTTTGTTGTTAAGTCATTGCTTAGTCTTTCAAGTCGTTAATTTTACATCTTAAAATAAGACATTGTACAGTAATAATGATGATGCTTGCTTAGGAGTCAGGAGCTGTGGGTACCGCCCAGGAATTCGATATGATTAAGTCCTAGGGAATCTGCCATGAACTGCTTGCTATGGCTCAAGCATTCAGTACACTAATTTATTTTAATCTTGGGTTTTGAAAGAAAATGTTACAATATGACAATTTAGAAATTATGCTTTACTAAACTTTCCATGAAAATATTTAACAAAGACAAATCTAACAATATTGTATCAATATTCTGTATTGGTTATTAGTTTGTTATAGAGATGAATATCTTGATCAGGAACTATCCAAGGTAGAAATATGACAAATGAAAATATTAATGCAGTTTTTTCACAACAAAATGAAAAGGTGAGATGGGCAAGGATTTAGCTGTATTCCAAGCCGCGCAAAACAGAAATTGACCAAAGATTCCTTTTTTCTAAGTAGTCTCATTTCCTTTGTCAACTCTAAATGTTCATCTAAACTCAGGCCTTATGTTTTTTTAACAGAAGTGGCAATCAGTAGATGATTGTATATTCAAATGTATTCAAGCGTGTTTTAGTTTCTCAGAGTTTTTGTTTCATAGAACTATAAATTTCTTGAAGTCAAAGTTTAATGTTCATAAAATCCATTTATCTTTAGCAATGGGGAGTCTAAGTTTCAATTTCTTTAGAGAAACTGAATTATAGACCAGAGAAGAATTATAGAACAAGAAATTCCAGAAATGGATATGTTTTTTTCTCCTTTGCTATTGATATTATTTTGGTTGACAGTGTTGCTCATACAGTTTTTATAGGTGTTGTGGTCCTGAGAATGTAAAAAACACATGTGTAAAGCTTTAATGATGGCATTTTAAAGATATCCCATGTTGACAACAGAAGAATTTTAATAGCTTTGTTATATTCATGTATACTTTAAATAAGAAAATGAAAATGGAATTTCAAAATTAATCCTGTTGTGCATAGCCATAAAGTCAAAGCAATAAAAGAATTTAATCACAAATGAGATGCTACAGCTAACTGAATTAAGGAGGAAGTTAAGGTTTTCATTTCTAATTGTCCTCTTCCCTGCAATGAACATCAGACACTTAAAGATTATATACACTTTTACATTTTGCAGTAAACATAGAGTAATGTATATATGTTTATCTCTGTGGGGGGTATTATCTACTTCCCTGCAACTAATATTGGGTATATATAATTAGCAATATTGGAAACTTCCCTTGTTACTTAGAAGGAATTTCCTAGTTTGCATAATATTTTGTACTTTATTTTCCACATCTGGGGCAACATGATCTTTTTGTAGAACCCACAACATGAACCAAAATTCTGAAACAATTTCATCAGAGCAGCTTATCAATTTTACTTTTTCCAGGTGCTTATGGGGTGTTCCTGCTAGTATCACTTGCATCCAGTTTAAAATTAATGTAAATCCAAATAGGATAGGGAGATGGGGAAAAGATCGATCCAAATCATAGCAGATCCTCACTGTGCTGGAGGGAAGAGAGGGCTGTGAAGCACCTCTGATAACAACAGTGGAAGAAATGAAGCACTGATTACAAACCAGGTTTGAGCTGAGCATTAATACAAAGAAAATCAACATTATCCTGATTACTGCATGGAAAAAATAGATGTAACACCTCTATTCTGCAGATGTAACACCAGGCATTGTGCTTGCTTAGGATAACTGGATGGGAATAGCACATAATACATATACTTATAATTAAAGGAAGGGGAGTTCCTGACTTAATATAAAAACTTCAAAAACATACAAATTTTGGCATAAACATTAGGTTTTGTTGTTGTTGCTTTAGGGAAAAAATCCCTTACTAATCAGCAATAGCTTAGTGCAATTGTTAAAAATATGGTGTGTTATTATAGCCTAAACACTTGATTCCTGGACATGCCTCCCCATACCCCCCCCCCCACAAACTCATACAAGTATGTTCATTCCTAATTATACTCGAAAATTTATTTAGCTTATGGCTACTTGAATAGCCCCCACATCGCTCTTCTTTCTTTTTTGTTCTGGAAGCCCCCTCTTCTGTGTTCCTTTAGCACATTTGTCCACATCAGTCCATGAATAGGCTATGAGCAACTGAGAAAAGTGGCCTTATTAGTCTTTGCATTCCTGCACCTTATCTAATCACTGGCAAAAAGTCTTATTTTTCCTGCCTGCCCTTCATTCTACATATGATGGCATATGTTATGCTTTCTAAATTATTGTATTTCAAAGAAGACAACTCTAAATAGGAGACAATTATATTAATCAAATATTTCTGTTACACTGAATTTAACTATATATCCATAGGTTTGGTCATAAATCATTTCCTGATATTATAATACAGAAAGTCAGTGAGGTCCTTTCAAAGACTTGCCACTAGAACCTTTTTTTTTACTGTTACTAGGGAAGACCCAACGTAATGTAATAAATGGGTAAAATAATACAAAGACAAAATGGCAGACAATGAATGTATGTACATATATAATATTTATATATATCTATGTAAATTTTATAAATCAGAGGGGACAGTATACATTTTAAATCTGACAGAATGAAAGAAAATTTGAGACATTTCATCCAACCCTGCCTCTAGTACAGTGAGTATAGTTAGTACATAACTGAAATGTCTGCTGAAAACCTTAGGGCAATTGAAATGAGCCTTAAATTTCCTTCCCACAACCACCTAATCTTTCTCCCCATCTCCCCCACTCCAAATCACAAAAATGACATCTCTAACCTCCACAGTGTGTCAGATTTAGGAGTAATCAGATAGAATATGGGCAGAGTAAAAGTTTGTAATAAAAAGCCAGCTTCATGTTCACAGATTGACTGAGTTGCTGCTGGAGAAGGTGCCTTGATTAAACCTCACAGAGCCTCATTTTTGGCACATCTTTGACCAGTTAGGCGGGCCTAGATTCTACCCATGCTCAGCAATTCCTCATTCCTCTTAGGGAATTGTTCTGCTTCTTCCACAGCTCCTCCTCCTCCAATTAAGGGTCTGACACTGCCCATTGACCACGTTTATTTTTCTGCCTTTTGGCACCAGGAGCTTGTCTGTTGTAGGATAAAAGTGGAATTCTCTGCTGTCTGCAGGGCTTTCCCCAGGGAACAGAGCATGAAACCCAAACTTATATATAAAATCATATCCTGTTTGCAAACATCATATTCCCTTTGCTTCTCACTAATCTGGTCCTGTAAACCCCAGCACAGCTTGAGAGCCCATTCCTCATCTAAACAAATGCCATAAGCTCCTTTATACTTTTACAACCATGTCAAAAAATAATATTGCCTGCCAATAGTGATGTGATTGGAGTTGCCTCCTCCAAGCCATAAAAGAAGTGCAGAGTCTGTTATCAATTTCTCTAAGTGTATCAGGGGAATTATGGGTCGATTCAGTTCCAAGTTATAAATGACAACTCAAAAGCCGCAGAAGTGTTTGAAGCTGGGAGCTGATGACGACATTATCATAAAAGCCTGCTCGTCCTTGCTTTTGTGGGTTTTTTTTGTGGCCTATCAAGTGAAGAGGGAAAAATAAAGCTGAGAAATGATTTCAAGATTTCTTCACACAGCAGCAGGTCAGATGGCCAGAAAAAATGATCACTATTTTTAGTGATATACCCTTAGGAGTGAGAACTAAAGTGGTCCTACACTGGCTTTTATTTCCAGAATCCTTTAATTATCTATTTCATTAGATGATAACCAAGTCCTGGTATTTGGTAAAATACTCTCTGCAATTGATGCATTTTCTTGTAGTGCAATCACACACTAATGAAAAGTGAGTCATGCCATAGTAACTAAGAAAATGAGAACCAAACAGAAAGGACTTAAAAACCCTTGAGATTGTTGCTCAAAATGCTATTCTGGAAAACATACTTTAAAATACCTGAAGTACCAATTGCCCGTTGAGCAATTTAACCAACTACTCTCAAATAGTCATAGGCAAAGAGTATATACCTATCATGATGAGCAATGGGTAATATTTATAATTGTTGAATTGCTATATTGTACACCTAAGACTATAATACTATATGTTATCTATACTGTAATTAAAAAACTATCATATGCAATTTTAGGTAAAAATTTAATAAGAAGTAGGGATTTTCAGATTTCATAATGTCCCAGATAGTCTCCTCAAAAAACCAATCTAAAAAAACAAAACAAAACACAAAAACCAGTCAATCTATCAGCCTTTAGTAGGTATATATTAAAGCCCCCTAGTAGCAAGGTATATATTCTAGGACTAGAGTTTACTTTAATAATTGGGGAGCATTAAGTATTTTGGAATTTAAATCAGTGTGTCCATCTTAGATAATGTGAACTGGAAGAGTGCCTTAACAACAAGAGCAATTTTAGTGTTTTCTAAGCTCTCTGGAGTATCCCTGCTGTGAAGTTGGACCATTCTCAGTTCATATTGGATATCTTTGTATAGTTAATATGTCTAGAACTGTCCCAAAGGTAAAAATTTAGATTGGTACAAATCCAGAGGATTCAGAGTTTCTCTTAGGACTTGTATCAAAACCCAGGATATGATGGGCAAGAGGTTTCTGAATGCCTTAGAACACAACTTGGTTTCTGGAGGAAAAAAAAAAGGCCAAATCAAACTAGTTCTCTAGACTAGCAACAAGGACAAGCTTGTATGTGCACACACATGCATGACACACATGTTCACACTCATTTGGACCTATATTAACACCACCAGAAGACCATTAAAAGACCCAGAGGCCAATCTAATAAACACAAGTACCTCTCTCCAGCCTTCTCCAGCACTAAAGTCAGATTAATCCAATCTTCTACCTCCTGCTGCTGCTTGCTACTACTAGAGTAGTTCTAGCTAAAGAATAATAAGTTACCGTGGTGGTATGAGTTTAGAGCTGTTGAATAGAGGTACTTTGTGTTCAAGGGAAAGTGTTGCATAGGCACAACCCAAGTCAGACTTGGGAGGTGGATCCTAGAGAGTTGTCCTCATTTCAGCTCTGGGTCATGAATTAAGTGTAAAGGAGTGGAAATTTGATGATCATCACTCTTTTCACAGTTTTGATTTCCTCCCCATCATTTTATCCTCTAAGTAGCCATTAGCTTTGTTTCATTCTTTGCTTCATTTGCATATAATCAGTCATTCTCTTAAAAGGAGCACTTGAGATGTTAGAAAATAAGTACAAAAGCCAATGAAACCTATTTTATTTTTTTAAAGATTTTATTTATTTATTCATGAGACAAGGGCAGGGGTGGGGGGTGGGGGTAGAAACATAGGCACTATACCAGCCACACTGCTGTACTGTGAGGCTCTAGGGACTGTGAAGATAAAAACCACGGAAGAACCTAATGAGCTCTTTTAGAACTCCTATACATAGACATGAACATCAACCTCATACTTTTAGCCTTTTACCCTTTACTATGCGACTTCAGGAAAATATAATTTCTCTGAGCCTTCCAGTTTCTCATCTGCAAAAGGGTATTAATAATAATAACTATTTCACAGGGGCACCTGGGTGGCTCAGCGGTTGAGTGTCTGCCTTTGGCTCAATTTGTGATCCTGGAGACCAGGGATTGAGTCTCTCATCAGGCTCCCTGCATGGAGTCTGCTTCTCTTTCTTGCCTGTGTCTCTGCCTCTCTCTCTCTCTCTGTGTGTCTCTCATGATTAAATAAAATTTTAAAAAATATATACAATAACTATTTCACAAAGCTGTTATAAACCTCGGTTATGTGTTAGCAAACTGTAAAATCCAAGCAGGTATTGATTGTTGTAGTTGTCATCCTTATTTCTAGAGAGGGCAAAATCATAGGTGAAGGGATAGAAAGATTATCCTTGTGAAATCTAGAATCACTAAAATGGTAGAATTAACTTGAAATATATGGATTTCCCTGTATAGAATTCAGTTATAGCAAAATACTGCCTAAAATATGATACCCACAGTTCTTTCCCTTCAATATCCAAGAGGCCTAATTGACTTAAATTCCTCGGTCCTTGAAACCTGACCTAGAATTATGCTCTCCCAACATGACTTAGCACTTAGTTCTATAGGATGACAATTTGTTACTGGTAACAGTTAACTTTAAATAAATTGCAGGCTAAAGGATGTGTTCTAATCATCCACAAAAATGTAGACATTTTTCTTCATATGTCAGTGGATTCAAACAAATTTGTCTTTGAAATGTGGTATAAATATCCTGGGTCAAAAAAGGCTTTGTTAATTACTGAAGACAAAAATGGCCCCAGGGGTTCACAAACAAAACGTGCCGCAATGCAAAGCACTTTGTGAAGTTTATGCTATTTTCATCAGGAATACAATGTACTTGCATACTCAGTGTGACTCTACTGAGTACTGAATTCTGCTGCAAAACTGTTAAACTTCTTGCGTTACCTTTTCTTCAGCTACATAAGTCTAGCAAAACTAGCTTATGGACATGTTATCTATGCAATCACACAGAACCCTAGAGTAAGAAGAGTCCCACACTTGGATTAATTCATTGTGTCACCATCTTGAATTTCTTAATAAATTTTGAGCATGGGGATCTGCATTTTCATTGGAAATTGAGTCCTATAAATTATGTAGCTAATCCTGAAGTCTAGGATAAGTTTTACTGAGAAACAGCCTGAACAGATAAATTAAAGGAGATATTTTTGACAATTTATGTTATTTAAAAGCAGTAAAAAAAAACCTCATACTTACCCCAAGTCCACCACAAGGTAGTGAAGAAAAAATCTTTTGAGAGGTGTCACCTACACATTAAGAAGATATAAAAAAATATATCAATTGGGAATACGATCATGATTTTTAAAATTTGAGTGTTTATTAACATGCAATATGTCACATAGTATTTATCATTTGATTTAGAAGAAAATTAATCAAATTTTATACAGGTAGGAGCTCAAAGCAAATGATATTATGGGTAGATTCTATTGCCTTACATGAACAATCACATACCAATGAAATTTGAGTCTCAAAAGTTTTTTTAGCTTCCCTACAATCATTTACTATATGACATCTTTTTTTATATATACTTTACTTAAGATAACTCAGCTATTCTGAGTTATCACTCTAAAGTGATGTGTTAAGCCACAAGTTTTTGAAAAGCAGTTATTTTTTAAATGTTTTAAATATTTAAACATCTATTTAAATACACAGACTTATTCTTAATTTCTCCTTCAGATATAACTAAGACAAAGTTTACTCTAAGCTTCTTCAAAATCTACATTTTTAAACAAACAAATCAGAAAACACTATAGAAAGGATAACCCTTTTGGGAAATCTATATAATACAAATAGAAATATATCTTCTTTAAAATATGTACCAAATTCTTGCTTGCATCTGTCTCTTAGAATTGATATTTCATGGAATTTTTAATCATTATTTACCTGCATTTTAATTTTCTACATTATCTACCACATTTAATAGAGAAAACAAAAATATTCACTCCTAAACCTCCCTGCAAAGTAATTAAAGGAAAAGGCAATAGTCATTTCTATCCCAATTTATTTGTTATATTGATGATCAGTGAAACAAATAATGATGAAAATTGAAAATAGGTTTGTGGCAAACTTCACATGTCATGTCAGTAAAGTCTATCTAGATTTTGTTGTCAAAAAACATTTATTTTGTGAATAATAAATTGTTTGGGTTGAGTTTTCAAATGCAATTGCTAATGGATGGGAAATGATAAAACAAATGTAATCGCAAATGAAAAAATAAGACATCTTGGGGTGCCTGGGTGGCTCAGTAGTTGAGAGGCTGCCTTCAGCTCAGGGCATGATCCTGGTGTCCTGGGATTGAGTCCTGCATCAGGCTCCCTACAGGGAGCCTGCTTCTCCCTCTCCCTATGTCTCTGCCTCTCTCTCTCCGTGTCTCTCATGAATAAATAAATAAAACCTTAAAAAAAAAGACATCTCATTACATATAAGGATGAGGGGAAAAAAGATGAGAAATCAACAGAAAAAATATGGAAATCTTGGAAAAATGTTGAAACTGGAATAATGACATCAGTAAGAAATACATGAGAAAATTTATGGACAGCTTTGAGAAAAGCAAAGTTTTCTTAAGTTGTTGCTCATAAGAAAGATATTTCTGGGGATCCGTGGGTGGCGCATTGGTTTGGCGCCTGCCTTTGGCCCAGGGCGCGATCCTGGAGACCCGGGATCGAATCCCACGTCGGGCTTCCGGTGCATGGGAGCCTGCTTCTCCCTCTGCCTATGTTTCTGCGCCTCTCTCTCTCTCTCTCTCTCTCTCTCTCTCTCTGTGTGACTATCATAAATAAATAAAAATTAAAAAAAAAAAAAAGGAAATGTGTGTCTCCCACTTTAAAAAAAAAAAAGAAAAAAAAAGAAAGATATTTCTGTATTCTTAAATATTTTGCAAGGATGTATTGGTCACATATGAAATTAAAATACATAATAATATTTTAATGTCTGAATTCTTCATTCCACAACCAGTAAAAAGGGATTAAAGGTAATATTGCAATGTAATAAAGCAAATTTAAAGTACTTTAAAAAAATTATTAAACTCTAAGAGAATAAGTAAAATAAATAAGCTGCTTAAGAATTTTAATAATGTTTATAATAATACAAAACAGCCTAATAATCAATAATTGAAATTTAGTAATGTGTAAAAAATTTTTAATTCACTGAATTGATTGGGTTTATTTTTTTAATAATGCTATATTACCTTATCCATGGATTCAAATCTGACTAGCCACAAGATAATGGTAACTGGTAGTAAGAATGACAGGAATATTAACGTAAAGAAAAACTGTGCACCAGAAATGACTGGAGAAAATGTATTTAAAGTGTCACCTTACAGAGTCTAGAGTATTTAAGGAGATAAATGGCACCTATTTTCAAAACTAATCATTTTATAAGTTATCAATGTCTTTTAAAATACAAAGACTGATAGGCCTGGTCATAATGAACCTTTATTTAAATCCTTCCCTCTAACTCCAGGACTTAATTATCAAAAACTGTAATATCATTTTAACTCAGAAAATCATACAGTTGAATGAATTTCAATTAAATGTGTGTGCACAATGACGGGTACCAATCACTGCCCACCTCTGTACTGTGAGGGACTGAGGTAAAAAAGGAAGTATGGAAGTGAAAGAAAGGGATAAAGAAAGGGAAAATATCTTGATGATTATAAATTTCTATATATTTGCACATGTGAGCTTCAATCTGGTCTTTTAGACATAAGTACAAAGCCACAAAAATTCAAATTTTCTTCAAAGAAGAAAAATTTTGAAATTAAAATTAAAAAATAAAATTAAAATTTGAATTAAGGAAAACCAGCTAAGTTTCTGGATTCACAAGAGAAACTGATGTAGTTCAGAGGTGTTATGAAAGTTGAATTTAGGTGCACCTGGGTAGTTCAGTCATTCAAGTGTCTGCTTTCAGCTTAGGTCATGATCCCAAGGTCCTGGGATGCAGCCTCACTTAGGTTCCCTGCTCAGTGAGGAGGCCTGCTTCTTCCTCTCCCTCTGCCCCCCTCCTCTCACCACTCATGTGCATGCTCTCTCTGATAAATAAATAAAATTTCCCCCAAAAGAGTTGAATTTAGTGCTTAAAATCAGTATCTAACAATGCAACATCCATGTTTATCTTTAATCACATAGCCTGTGCACAATACTAAAGTTGCTGCACTGATCCCTAAGAGGTGCCTATGGAACTCCTATGTGTATCTAAAGCTAACTCTAAAATTATCAACTGTGCTTTTGTGGGTTTTTTTTTAAAGATTACTTATTTATTTATTTGAGAGAGTGAGTGGGCACACAAGGTCGGGGAGGGGTAGAAGGAGAAGGAAAGAATCTCACAGGCTTCATTCATGTTGAACAAATAGCCCAACAGGGGGCTTAATCTCACCAGCCTCAGATCATGACCCGAGCCAAAACCAAGATTTGGATGCTTAACCCACTGAGCCACCCAGGAACTCCCATATATTTCTTTTTGAACCGTTTAGGACCAGTTAATCCATTTAGAAATAGTATTGAATTAGGTGAAAGAGTTCAATTCTTTGGATCTGACACAATAGGTTTATTTGAAAGCGACAAGAAAAAGCCCTAAAATGCCCTTTGAGTTAAAATACTTAAAACATGATCCTTATGGCATGCATTGCCATGTTGCGTATTGTTATTCCATTATAAAATATTAATGAATTTAATATAATGAATTGCTTCAGCTAAAATATGGTTTTGTTACAAACTGTTTTCTTAAATCTGTTATTTCTATCACTGATATAAAGTTATGTAAAGCTCTGCAATGTAAATTTTACTTTAAAATCTGATGGCAAATGTTTGAAAAATGATATATTAATTAAAAATTATATTTATTAGTTTTCTACTTCTGCCATCTACTTTACTATTTAATTCCATAGTTAAGGCATGCATCAGACACATTATACCAAGATTTAAAATGCAGGGTGCCTGGCTGGCTCAGTTGGAAGAGCATGCAACTCTTGATCTTGGGGTTCTGAGTGTGAGCCCCACACTGGGTATAGAGATCACTCAAAAAATATAAACTTTTTAAAAAATGTAATCTTACTGTAAAATGCAGTGTTCTAGGCATAGTAATAAGGAGTTTTAACTTAAAGTAAGTTGGTACCATGCCCTTCGTTTGTTAAGGTCATAGAAAAAAAAACAACTAAAAACACAAAAGAATTGGAAAGGTGAAGATAAACTTGCATAAAGAATGTGAAAACCTTTTTTTCTTTTAGTTTAAAAATGTAAGCAAACAAACTCAACAATGCATCCATCCCTGTAGGCTAAAACATAGTGAACAAAATTCTATTCAAATAAGAAAGTTAATTTAAAAGTAAACATCATGGAACTTGCATTGTCATTTTTTCTAATGCAAGATTTTCTTACTCTACATTGACTTTTATTGTAAACGACCCATTCCACAGAGCAATGCTGTTGGAAAAGCTGATTTTTCATATCACTGCTTGCCAAGTATTTTGAACTGACAACAGCACTGACTAATGATAGTGCTGGAATGTGCAGTTCTCAGTAGAATGGAGACCTGTACAGACCTAGGAGTGTCCTGGGGTCCAGCTTCTGTCCATCCAGGGGGTTGGTGCCATACAACAGTGAGTGATGTTCAGAATGAACAAGCTGTATTTCCTCCAGGCTGGCTTTTCGACCTTGAATTCGCTGAAAGAAAACAGCAGAAGCCTACAGTATTCCACTGACAACATTTAAAAGAAAGTAAGACCCAAGTCACATTTTTAAGATGACTAACAATGAACCAAGTTTAATCATGCAGGAATGTGACACCAATTTGCTTAGTAAAGTACCATAAGAACATTTGGAAAATGAGTGTGTATGTAAAGTTCAGATTCTAGGGATTGCTTATGCCTAACTGGGCAACTGACATAAAACATATTTTTTGGCATAAAAAAATAAAGCTGTAACAAAAAATGTAATAGTTGACTCCTTTGTAAAAGTATCAGCTTAACAGTAAATAGGGGCTAAAAAAATAAAAGAAAACAGAAGAAACAGGGGCTACTGTTTAGCTGAGAATTAAATTCATTAAAATCTTATTTTACACTCACCTTTAGAAGTTGTTAGAACAAATTCTTTATGATTTCTTAAAGAACATAAGTAAGTACCGATACATTTTAATGTATTTGATTATTACAAAAATGCTGATCACTTCATGTGTTTGCACTTCACAGAACCATTAACCTAGATCAATGTTACTCAAAGAGTATCCTATGGTGTCAGTAACATTTCAGCAACTGTTCACGAACTGTCTGTGATGAGGTCTATACAGAAATTCAGAGTAAATATTTAAAATCTTCATAGTGATTGGACAGACTATTTTTATGTCTATTGAATCTAATATAATCTTGGGTGTCTTCAATTTTTATTTTATTTTTATAGTAATTTAATGTATTTTATAAAATCATTAGTCTGGGACAGAATAGAAATTAAACAAAACCAAAAACTGCTGTTTAGCCAGAAATAGTCCGACACACTCTAGACTCAGTCAATATGTTTATGCACATGCTAGGCAGAAAGTTGTACTTCAACTAACAAAGAATGGTACTTCAACAAAGACAAAAGTACACATTAAGTGAAACCTCAGTTAGTCAATATGCAAATTATTCTTCCTGGCCATATTTCTTGGTTGGCATATCTACAAGCCTAATAACATCATGCTGGTATAGGAAGTTAATTAGCCTTACTTTTGAAAATCATTGTGCTTCCTAAAATTAGTCAATATTAACATTTCACTTAAAATATGTAGCACAACCATAGTAAAATTCAAAGAGAATGTGTTCAGGGAATGCTGTCTTTTCATGTTCCTGACCATGGAATCAGCAGTTGACATGGAAACATCAAGAGACAACAACACCTTTACGAGGACCAGGACAATTCCATACTTAAGCTCCCTAGTTTAAGCAGATGTGGTTGTTGTTGATGTTTAAGGGAATAAAAGGCTAGGAAAATCTCAATATGCTGATGCTCCCTAGTTTACTGGGTAGAGGGCAGAGCTGTGTTTGTCACAGAAAATAAATCATCATGTCACAGTGAGAGAAGAATGGTCAGAGACCTGAAGGGTAAGAACAAGGTAGCAGGAATGATATAAAACAGAAACTTCTTGACACTGTGCTATTATGTGCCAAATAAATAAACAAATGCTTATGGGATTTTCTTTGTCGCAGCATTGAAGTTCCCTGGTTTTAACATCCAATTTATATTTGTAGAAAACATTTTTTAAAATTTTAGAGGAATTTATATTTATAGAAAACATTTTTAAATCATTCAGCTAAGTGCAGAATGGTGAAATTAAACCAGGTAGATGATGTTGGAAATGAAAGCAAATTTAATGATGGCCATCTTGTCAACCATTGCTCTGATCAATAAACAATCATGTTATTGATATAGATGACTTGCTAGTAAACATTAAATTTGGGAGTATTTATGAAAGATTAGAATAACCGAAGAAAGAGAACAGCAAATAATGAGATAAAATAAGCACAAGAAAGTTCAAAGAAGTATTAAAGGTTAACATTTTAACTGTGAGATTTCAGCTGGTGGAAAATCCCCCAAGATAAACAGTGGTAACTCCATGGTCTGAGTCATCTAAAATTGGAATGAGCACAGTACTGGAAACCAGACTGTGGTAACCAGTCTTAGCCCGGCAGAATAATGAACAACATGAAATAATAGGGCTTCCAGCTCTTGTTTCTGTGAGTCTATGAAATCCACAGCCACTAACATTTCACATGCTGATACAGTGAAACATCTATATCTCAAGCAATGTCAGTTCTATAGCTAACAATCAAACCCACGTTTTGACTACTATTATAAAGTTTCATTGATTTTTTCCCCTTTCTCTTTTTCTGTAAAGATATTTTTGCAACTCTAAATTGAATTTTTGCCTCTGGCCTAACATTAAATACCATTAATAATAAACATATCTTTATGTTTTCATAAACTAGCCCCATATATTTACATACCATACACTTCACACTTGTCCCAACTCCTTTCTCATTCTCCCACAATCTCACTAGCATTTGTGCTCAATGCTCAATCACACATTTAAAAAATAATCTGCTATTAAGATTTAATTATCGATGGTAGCCCAAATGCTGATAAATCATAAGAGGACACCTGCTGGATCTCGGTCATCACCTTGTGTAGTATCAGTTAAATAAGAATAAGGGTAGGACATCTGGCAAAGCCTATTTAGCACTGACTTACTCTGAAAGTATTCTGCTCTAGTTTACACTCTTGTCCTACCTCTCACTATTAAAATGTAATAATTCCTAAGTTTTACTTTGATTTCTTTCTGCCCCTCCCCTCTCTGCTCCCTTATGGCTCCAAGGAAGTATTTTATCCTGGTTCTTTTTATTATTATAGAGTATATTTCTTAAGAAATAATTACCTAAGTAATGTGAGTACCTATTCTCGATAACCACCTCTGCTTCTATGGATGCTAGACAACAAGACCTACAAAAGAGGATGTACATGTTTCTATAGAAAGGGAGTAGTAAAAACCAACCCAGTAAGAAAAATGTTTCTACCTGGAAAAATTATCTGTCTGGAGAAAGCATGTTTTGAGATTTGTATCTCACAGGGGCACTGCTGTGGGAACTTGGTAGATGACTAAGCTGAAAATTCTGAAATAGCAATAGCTTTCCTTCTTTATTAACACATAGGATTTTCTGGAATAATTCCATTATCTGTCACTTGTATCAGATATCTTAAATTTGTCACATGTAACTTTTCCTCTCAATTTGAGGTTTCCAACAGTTCTCATTTCTGGTATTATCATCAGCAATTTATCATGTTATATGTTTATGCTTAAATATAGATATTTTCATTTAAGCTCTTCCCACATTTTTCTATTTCCTGTGTAGCCTTTGTTCCTTCATTTCTCTCTCATGATGCTCTCCTGAGTCAAAGGTCAACAGCATAATGAGTCACGAAATAGGATAAAGTGCTCTGATAATCATAAATTAGGAAGATACTGATTTCCGTTCTCAGAGATACTTAGCATGCAGGATGTCTATCTAAAGTTATCTACGATTCTGACCAAAAAGGGTTTCTGAGAATTCTGAGTATGTCTGGACACTCAATGCATATAAGGTGTGGCGTTCTTCTGGGTCTTTCTTACTTCAAATCCAAATATGGGTCTTAAATACCTTAAGGCTTAGGAAACAAAGTTTATTGCTCTTCTTTCATCTTCTTAGTAAAGAAACCCAGTGATATAGGATGTATTCATTATTATATTTACATTCTCTATGACTTGCATTCAAGCAGTTCTTCTCTGAGAGTAGAAAAGGAATTAATGTGCAGAGTGCCAATTCTCAGTGCTAAGTACCTAGGGTATATGATCTTATTTAGTTCAGAGCCCCAGATAGTCCACATTCAGGTTTGAAGTTTGACCAAAGTTATTTAAAATGACCATATCATTGAGTCTCCCAATATACCATGGTTCTTTCCTAAAGAAATAGTCTTTCTGAAATAAAGCCCGTTAATGCAACCTGATTATAGAAGGAATGTTCTGAACATGATCTACAAAGTCATACTGTGACAGGATAAAATTCACTCTACCCACACCCACCCACACACAGAGCACACACACGGTATACATTCATTTTTTTTTTCTGCCAAGGAGCAGGGGAAAAAGGAAACAGTTCTATTCCTTCCCCTCCTGTGTTCAAAGCCTGGATTGAGGCCAGTGTCCTAATCAGTTCTCATTGGCCCTGGAGGAATCAGAACCTTTTGTAAAATATAATAAAGGGCATAAAATCATGATAAAATGCATGAAAAAGCAGTGCCTTTGGTTAGGGAACTAGAAATAATTTAGCAGAACAGATGGATTGCATTGGTTTGGTATTATTGAGGACATGAAAGGGCTCATTTTGTGGCAGTTCCAAACTAAGAGAAAATGTCCAACTTAAATTTGACAAGTCAAAGTACCTGCCTCTGCTGGGGGAGACCCCATTTTCTTTAATCATTTTCAAAGTGGTGACATATTAGGGAACAATTTCCCCTGAAATATTTCATTTTCTGAAGATATTTCATCCAGTGTCCCTAAATATAAGGATGCTTTTTTATTTTTTTCTACAAAAAATCATAGGGTTGTAGACTTCAAAAGTTGAAGAATCATAAATGACTTAGGAGTGTCAAAGTTACCTTCTGTTACAAATTCCATACTTAATATTTAATGGATCAGTTCACAGCCTGTTCATTTTTCTTGATATACTTCTCTCTTTTAAATTCAAAAATCTGGTCTCATTGCTCATGCCCACATGTACCCACTGGAGTTTCCAAATGCTACAATCAATTGTTTCTTTAAATTTTACATAAAGGATAGTTTCAATCCCCTACCTACAACTGCATTCTTTCCTTCTATATATTCCTTGTGGTCTAATAGTCTTTTCCTTATAAAGAAAGGGGAGTAAAAGAAGGAAGGAGGCAATTAAGCAGACAGGCAGCCCAACAGGCTTGTGGTCCTTTCTGTCAGTCACACAAAAAGAAAATAAGCTACAAGTCAGGAGCCCTGAGTTCTAGGTTCTAACTCTCATCTATCTTTAACATGCACATAGGCAAGCTATGAGGCATGTTTCTGGACCTTTGTTTCTCTATTTACAAACATTAGGAGGTTTGACAAATTACTTTGAAGACTCCCTTTAGCTTTAAAACAAATAAGATTTTATGTGAAATAATCTTTTTTTTTCTTTACCTGCCCAGAACAACAAGGTTTTTTTTTTTTTTTTTTTTGTATATTTTGTATATTTTTATTGGAGTTCAAGTTGCCAACATATAGTATAACACCCAATGCTCATCCTGTCAATTGCCCCCCTCAGTGCCCATCACCCAGTCACCCCAACCCCCTGCCCACCTCCCCTTCCACTACCCCTTGTTCATTTCCCAGAGTTAGGAGTCTCTTATAGTTTGTCTCCCTCTCTGTTATTTCCCACTCATTTTCTCTCCTTTCCCCTATAATCCCTTTCACTACTTTTTATATTCCCTGTATGACTGAAACCCTATAATGATTGTCCTTCTCCAATTGACTTACTTCACTCAGCTTAATACCCTCCAGTTCCATCCACGTTGAAGCAAATGGTGGGTATTTGTCATTTCTAATGGCTGAGTAATATTCCACTGTATACACATACCACATCTTCTTTATCCATTCATCTTTCAATGGACACTGAGGCTCCTTCCACAGTTCGGAAGGACATTGGTACTACTGTGGACATTGCTGCTATAAACATTGGGGTGCAAGTGTCTCAGCTTTTCACCGTATCTGTATCTTTGGGGTAAATCTCCAGGAGTGCAATAGTTGGGTCGTAGGGTAGCTCTATTTTTAACTCTTTGAGGAACCTTCACACAGTTTTCCAGAGTGGCTGCACCATTTCACATTCCCACCAACACTGCAAGAGGGTTCCCCTTTCTCCACATCCTCTCCAACATTTGCTGTTTCTTCTCTTGTTAATTTTCCCCATTCTCACTGGTGTGAGGTGGTATCTCATTGTGGTTTTGATTTGTATTTCCCTGATGGCAAGTGATGCGGAGCATTTCCTCATGTGCCTGTTGGCCATGTGTAGGTCTTCTTCCCCTCCTCCTCCTCCTCCTCCTCCTCCTCCTTCTTCTTCTTCCTTCTTCTTCTTCTTCTTCTTTTTTAGATTTATTTATTTATTCATGAGAGACACAGATAGAGAGAGAGGCAGAGACACAGGCAGAGGAGAAAAGGCCCCATGCAGGGAGGCCAATGTGGGACTCAATCCCAGGACTCCAGGATCACGCCCTGGGCCAAAGGCAGGTGCTAAACCACCGAGCCACCCAGGGATCCCCCATGTGTAGGTCTTCTTTGGTGAAATTTTTGTTCATGTCTTTTGCCCATTTCCTGATTGGATTGTTTGTTTCTCACTGTTGAGTTTGAGAAGTTCTTTATAGATCTTGGATACTGGCCCTTTATCTGATAATGTCATTTGCAAATATCTTCTCCCATTCTGTAGGTTATTTTTTAGTTTTGTTGACTGTTTCTCTTGCTGTCAGAAGCTTTTTATCTTGATGAAGTCCCAATAGTTCATTTAGCTTTTGTTTCCCTTGCCTTCATAGATGTATCTTGCAAGAAGTTGCTGTGGCCAAGTTCAAAAAGGATGTTGCCTGTGTTCTCCTCTAGAATTTTGATGGATTCTTGCCTCACATTTCTCATTTCTCTAGAATTTTGATGGATTCTTGCCTCACATTTCACATTTCTCCTCTAGAATTTTGATGGATTCTTGCCTATGATCATAAATCATAGATCATAGATCTTTCATCTATTTTGAGTTTATCTTTGTGTATTGTGTAAGATAATGGTCTAGTTTCATTCTTCTGCACTTGGCTATCCAATTTTCCCAGCACCATTTATTGAAGAGACTGTCCTTTTTCCAATGGATGATCTTTCCTGCTTTGTCAAATATTAGTTGACCATAGAGTTGAGGGCCCATTTCTGGGTTCTCCATTCTGTTCCATTGATCTATGTGTCTGTTTTTGTGCCAGTATCACACTGTCTTGATGATCACAGCTTTGTAATACAACCTGAAATCCAGCATTCTGATGCCCCCGGCTCTGGTTTTCTTTTTCAATATTCTCCAGGCTATTAGGGGTCTTTGCTACTTCCACATAAATTTTAAGATTATTTGTTCCAATTATGTGAAAAAGTCCATGGTATTTTGATAGGGATTGCATTGAATGTGTAAATTGCCCTCAGTAGCATAGACATTTTCACAATATTAATTCTTCTAATCCATGGGCATGGAATATTTTTCCATTTCTTTGTGTCTTCCTCAATTTCTTTCACAAGTGTTCTGTAGTTTTTAGGGTACAGATCCTTTACCTCTTTGGTTAGGTTTATTCCTAGGTATCTTATGCTTTTGGGTGCAATTATAAATGGGATTGGCTCCTTAATTTCTCTTTCTTCAGTCTCATTGTTAGTGTATAGAAATGCCACTGATTTCTGTGCATTGATTTTGTATCCTGCCACACTGCTGAATTGCTGTATGAGTTCTAGCAATTTTGGGGTGGAGCTTTTTGGGTTTTCTATGTGCAGTATCATGTCATCTGCGAAGAGGGAGAGTTTTACTTCTTTGCCAATTTGAATGCCTTTTATTTCTTTTTGTTGCCTGATTGCTGAGGTTAGGACTTCTAGTACTATGTCAAATAGCAGTGGTGAGAGTGGACACCCCTGCCGTGTTTCCAATCTTAGGGGCAAGGCTCTCAGTTTTTTCCCACTGAGAATGATATTTGCTGTGGGCTTTTCATAGACAGCTTTTAAGATGCTGAGGAATGTTCCCTCTATCCTACACTCTGAAGAGTTTTGATCAGGAATGGATGCTGTATTTTGTCAAATGCTTTCCCTGCATCTATTGAGAGGATCATATGGTTCTTGTTTGTTCTCTTGTTGATGTGATCTATCACATTGATTGTTTTACAAGTGTTGAACCAGCCTTGCATCCCGGGGATAAATCCTACTTGGTCATGGTGAATAAGCTTCTTAATGTACTGTTGGATCCTATTGGCTAGTATCTTGCTTAGAATTTTTGCATCTGTGTTCATCAGGGATATTGGTCTGTAATTCTCCTTTTTGGTGGGGTCTTTGTCTGGTTTTGGAATTAAGGTGATGCTGGCCTCATAAAACAAGTTTGGAAGTATTCCATCCCTTTCTATCCTTTGGAAGAGCTTTAGTAGAATAGGTATTGTTTCTTCTTTAAATGTTTGATAGAATTCCCCTGGGAAGCCATCTGGGCCCTGGACTTTTGTGTCTTGGGAAGTTTTTAATGACTGATTCAATTTCTTCCATGGTTATTGGCCTGTTCAGGTTTTCTATTTCCTCCTGTTCAAGTTTTGGAAGTTTGTGGTTTTCCAGAAATGTGTCCATTTCTTCTAAATTGCCTAATTTATTGGTGTATAGCTGCTCATGCTGTTTTTTTTTAAATCATTTGTATTTCCTTAGTATTGGTTGTGGTCTCTCCTCTTTCATTCATGATTTTATTAATTTGAGTCTTTTTTCTTTTTAATAAGGCTGGCTAATGGTTTATCTAGCTTACTAATTCTTTCAAAGAACCAACTCCTGGTTTTGTTGATCTGTTCTACAGTTCTTCTCATCTCTATTTCATCGAGTTCTGCTCGAATCTCTATTATCTCTCTTCTGGTTGGTATAGGTTTTATTTGCTGTTCTTTCTCCAGTTCCTTTATGTGCAAGTTTAGCTTGTGTATTTGAGTTTTATCCAATTTTTTGAGAGAGGCTTGTATTGCGATGTATTTCCCTCTTGGACTGCTTTTGCTGTATCCCAAAGACTTTGAACAGTTGTATCTTCATTTTCATTAGTTTCCATGAATCTTTTTAATTCTTCTCTAATTTCCTGGTTGACCCTTTCGTCTTTTAGTAGGATGCTCTTTAATCTCCACGTGTTTGAGTTTCTTCCAAATTTCTCTTTGTGATTGAGTTCTAGTCTCAAAGCATTGAGGTCTGAAAATATGCAGGGGACAATCCCAACATTCTAGTATCAGTTGAGACCTGATTTGTGACCCAGTATGTGGTCTATTCTGGAGAAAGTTCCATGTACACTTGAGAAGAATGTGTATTCAGTTGCATTCTGATGGAAAGTTCTGTATATATCTGTGAAATCCACCTGGTCCAGTGTATCATTTAAAGCCCTTGTTTCTTTAGTGATGTTGTGCTTAGAATATCTGTCATTTGCAGAAAGTGCCATGTTGAAGTCTCCTACTATTAGTGTATATTATCTAAATATGTCTTTGGCTATTAATTGATTGATAAACTTGGCAGCTCCCACATTAGGGGCATAAAGATTCAGGATTGTTAGGTCTTCTTGTTGGATAGACCCTTGAAGTATGATATAGTGTCCCTCTTCATCTCTTACTACAGTCTTTGGGATAAACTTTAATTGATCTGATATGAGGATTGCTACCCCTGCTTTCTTTTGAGGACCATTTGAAGGGTAAATGGTTCTCCAACCTTTCATTTTCAGGCTGGAGGTGTCCTTATGTCTAAAACGTGTCTCTTACAGACAGAAAATAGATGGGTCTTGCTTTTTTATACAGTCCAAAACCCTGCATCCTTTAATGGGATCATTTAGCCCATTCATGTTCAGAGTAACTATTGAAAGATACGAATTTAGTGTCATCATAATACCTATTCAGTCCCTGTTTTTGTGGATTATTTCTTTGGGTGTCCTCTTTCTTTTACAGGGTCCCCCTTAATATTTCTTGCAGAGCTCGTTTGGTGGTCACATATTCTTTCAGTTTCTGCCTGTCTTGGAAGCTCTTTATCTCTCCTATTCTGAATGAGAGCCTTGCTGGATAGAGTATTCTTGGCTGCAAGTTCTTCTCATTTAGGACCCTGAATATATCCTGCCAGCCCTTTCTGGCCTGCCAGATCTTGGTGGAGAGGTCTACTGTTAATCTAATATTTCTCGCCATATAAGTTAAGAAACTCTTGTCTCTCGCTGCTAAGGATTTTCTCTTTGTCTTTGGAATTTACAAGTTTCACTATTAAATGTTAAGGTGTTGAACGGTTTTTATTGATTTTGGGGGGGACCTCTCTATCTCCTGGATCTGAATGCCTGTTTCCCTCCCCAAATTAGGGAAGTTCTCTGCTATGATTTGTTCAAATATGCTTTCTGACCCTCTGTCCCTCTCGGCGTTTTCTAGAACCCCACTTATACATAGATTCTTCCTTTTGAGGCTATCATTTATTTCCCTTAACCTTTCCTCGTGGTCTTTTGTTTTTCTTTTTTCCTTATATTCCTTCCTTGCCATCAACTTGTCTTCTATGTCACTCACTCTTTCTTCCACCTCATTAACCCTCACCATTAGGACCTCCAGTTTGGATTGCATCTCATTTAATTGATTTTTAATTTTTGCCTGATTAGATCTAAATTCTGCAGTCATGAAGTCTCTTGAATCCTTTATGCTTTTTTCCAGAGTCACAGTAGCTTTATAATTGTGCTTCTGAATTGGCTTTCTGACATGGAATTGTAATCCATACTCTGTAACTCTGTGGCAGAGAGTACTGTTTATGATTCTTTCTTTTTGTGGTGAATTCTTCCTTCTAGTCATTTTGCTCAGTACAGAGTGGCTGTATGAGTGGAATGCATCAAGAATATCAACCACGACCTAACTAAATTTCCCCCTATATGATTCTGATGACGTCAGAGACCAAAAATGAAAACAAAGATCAGAACAAAATAAAACAAAAGGACCACTAAAGTGTAAAACAAATTTTAAACGAAAGTAGTAAAAATAAAAGGCCACGAATCCCAAAGAAGAAGAGAAAAAAGTAAAAGTAAAGGGAAAAAAAAGAAAAGAAAGAAAAAAGGGGGGTGCTGGGAGATGATGGTGGTGAAGAAGTTGTAGTGGAGAGAGAATGTAGTCTACCTGAGGGGTCCTAGAAGGTGATCCTTTTGGTTCTGAATGTATTAAGTTCTGTATGTAGAAGATGCTCAGTCCCAAATTTATATAAACCAGCAATACTTGTAGAAAGCCCCAGCACTGACCACCAAAACACAAATGAATAAAAGGGGGGGGCGAAGAATGGGAATGAGGAATCTCACAGAATGAACCAGCATGGTATACCACTTGGTTCTGGGGGCATGCTGGTCATGTTTTAGAAGGTATTAACTTCCACCATTGTAGAACAAAATGGGGCAAAGAAAACAAACAAACAAACAAAAACATATCTCTAATATCTCCCAGAATTGAACTGAGTATGTTGAAGGGAATTGAGAAGTGGAAAATACAACTAAGACATGTAATTGTAGAAATATGAAAGTCAAAAAGGAAGAAACTTAAGAATGAATAGGTGCTAAAATATTTTAGTTAAGGTGGGGAAAGAGAAAAAATAATGGAAATTTACAGTCTGATGTAAAAACGAGTTGTACTGGACAAAGGGGGAGAAAAAGGAGGGGTTTCCTCTAGCTCTTAAATCCCTCGACTTCCCCTGGAGATTTCCAGCAGGGAGCAGCCCCCTCCCCCGGAGCTGCAGCCTGAGCTGCTCCCCAGGCCCCACCGGTGGCACTCCAGCCCTTTACTGAACTCGGCCCATGGTGTGTGGGGCACTTTCCCCCGGGGCACACCTCCTCTGTTAGTGACCCCGGGAGCCTGGGGGCTCCACTGCCCCTCCTGGGATCCTTCCTGGTTTCCCTGCTAAGCACCTTTCAGTTCCGGAAGAATCCAGTGCAGATTTTTAATAAAATTCCTGCTTCTCTGGCACTGGGCTTTCCTGTCCCAGAGACTCTCATGGCCCTCCTTAGCCTGGCTCCTCCACTTGATTTTTTTTTTATTTTATTTTTTCCCCCACCTTCCTTCCTTGCTAGAAGCAAAAACCCTTCTCTCTGTAGTGTTCCAGCTGTTCTCTTTAAACCTCAGGTCGAATTCGTAGGTGTTCAGGATGATTTGAAAGTTATCTAGGTAAGTAGGTGGTGCCGGGGAGGTGAGGACCCTGCTCCTCTACCATCATGCCCCACTGGCCTCACTATGTGAAGTCATCTTATACACAAAAAATCAACAAAATATCCATTAAAGATTTGCCTCAAGAAAGCAAATATAATAATTGGGGAGATAAATCAGTATGGCTGAGGAAAGAGAAGAGATCTCACTATGAAGATCATCAAAAGAATACTAGCTATTCTTCAAAGGCAATTTCTTATATGTTTAATCATAATTGAAAATATGAGTATTTTTTGAAAAATATGAATATTCTTACACTATGATAATTTCAAAACAATGAGCACTTTCCCCAATTTTTATGTTTGTGCATCAAACTTATGAATTAATATTATCTTTGTTTCTTAAGTAAATGCCTGCTTCTGTTATTCTCCCATCTCCAACTACTTGACTCCATTCACCTTTTTGTCTCTAGCTCGTTAAGCTTATGTTAAGAAGCTGAGTTTCTGTTGCAGTGATTTTTAACATTATCTGCACCTCAGAATCAGCTGTGAAAGTTTAAAAGGTATTGTTGCTGGGTGCTACCTCCAGAGCTTCTGGTTAACTTTGTCTGGGGACAGCCTAGGCATCTTGATAGTTAGAACCATCCCATGGATTTTAATGGGCATCCTAGGCATAGAACTATAGGTTAGAGGGAGCTGTCCATTCTTTCTGCTCTTTAATGAATTCAGGATACTAACACTGTACTGACCCACATTTCAGACTAAAGAGTAGTTTCAATAAATGGTTATCACAGCAAAGGTTGGGAAGTAAAAAGGATCTGTTCTTCAAAACAAGTGCTTCTACTCGCTTGTAAAACTACTTGATTCCTTCATTACAATTTATTTAAAAATATTTCAGGTGCATAGAGCAATTGTAAAAGCACTTCAGAGAAACAGCAAATCCCATTCATTAATAAAGGTCTAAGTGGCAAAAAGTACACTTAGATATCATTTGATTTTCACCCATTTCAAAACCAAAAGCAACTGCAAGTGCATTACACTCATCAAAAAGTAAGGGAAAATGTTACCGTTTAGTGTAATTGCTCAATATTGATGATTTTATGTGACTGAATCTTCTACATTATAATTATTTTATAAACAACTGTAAATGAACATTTTAATGGTTTGGGTTAAAGCAATGATTTTTTTTTAAGATTTTTTACTTATTAGACACAGAGAGAGAAAGAGGCAGAGAGGCAGAGACACAGGCAGAGAGAGAAGCAGGCTCTAAGCAAGGATCCCAATGTGGGACTTGATCCCAGGTCTCCAGGATCAGACCCCTGGGTTGAGGGCAGCACTAAACTGCTGAGCCACCTGGGCTGCCCTAAAGCACTGATTTTTAAAACAGTAATTAGATATAAAACAAATTTTGTCAAAATAAATATTTTGTATTACTTTAGCACTGCAATTTTCAGATGGTCAAAAAACATGTGACTATTCATTTTTGTTAATAAGCTTAATGCTGCTGTTTAAAAAACTGTACCACTTTCCAAATGGACTCGGAAGAGCAAACTATTTTATTTCCTTTTGTTGGTTGTTTTCCACATTAATCCTTCCTTTTTTGCAGAAATAAAAATTAAAACAAAAAAATTCTAAATCACCTTAATTCTAATTACATGCTACACAAGTAATTGTAATGTATTTATCTGCCTAAGTCCACTCTACTATGATATAAAAATTTCTGTCAGAATAATGACATAATGTATCCTGGTTTACTCATCACATCTAGGTCATATGTACGGCTTCTCAAGACTGCCATTCCTTTAGAGACAATTCACAAGACTCCTTGTTTGAATCTCTTACTGCTTTGTGGTTAGATTCTTAGACACAAAGACACACACAAAATGTTCTACAAACTAAACAAAACAGTAAGCTGTTATGTGCTGCCATCTAGTTAGATTACTCTATAAAACAAATGTTTAATTGAATTAACTTGCAATAGTTAGCTCTACTTTGTAGCGCTGATGTCAGAAAACCTGCACATTCCAAAAGTATTTCTCCAAAGAGTATTATATTTTCCTTATTTAGATTTTCAAAAGGTCTTTTAAAATCACCCGTCATGTGCAGGAAAAGTATGGGACCCTAGCCTTAAGTTCCCTGGCATCTTAAGATTTTATATTAAATCTGCTCTCTACTTTTCTCATTGGAACTGCTGAGGAAGTCCCAGAAGGGGCAACAGTAGCTTCGGTTCAGGTCCCAGAATTGTTTTGTAATTACTTTGTGTTGGCACTTGAATAAAAGAGTTAAACATTTCAGCACAGTATGTTGCTTATGGTTTTTACTTATGAATTAAGCGAAACAAAGTTATTCAATATTAGTCACAAAGAGCCAATGCAAATTCCACATAATATGTAATCCAACAAAAGCATTATAAAATGTTATTATTCTCAAAACAAATGTGAGAGCAAGCAAATGTCTGTGGGTGGCTTGGTGGGGCTGAGAGTCATGAACACTTCTGGAAAAACAACTGCAAGTGCATTTCTAACAGATGATGGGTCATTCTCTGTGATTTTTCAAGCACAGAAAAGCACATTCTTTTCTTCAGGGCATACACATTTTAGAGACCTGGCTACCTAATCAAAGGGCTTGTTCCTGAAGAGGACACCGAATGATCCCTCCAGATCGATTTTTTATGGTGACAAGAAAGCTGCTGATTTTGCTTTTTGCTCCCAACAGAATCACTAAATATGAATGATTCAATAGGGGAAAAAATTAAATAGTACTGGCACGAAGGACTACTAACCACCTCAACTTTTAAAAAACAGTGCCACGTCATGCCAAAAGAAGTTAACCCACGTAACCACTGTAATCTAATATAATGAAGACTAATGTTTTCTCTGGCTGCTAATCAAGACTACTAAGCACAAGCAATTTACACTATAGCTCACAAAATAAAAAGCAGTATGTTTACTAAACATCCTAAAAATTTCATCTACTCTTAACCGAAGAAAGTGTTACATTCCAAATGAACTCCTTAGCCATCTAATTTCATATGATATCAGAGCTGGAAAAGATCCTAGCAAATATCCGCCTAAGAGCCTCATCTTACACATGGGAAACCAAAGATCAGTAGGGTTAAATGATTTGACAACAGTATACAGATAATTAATGGCAGGACTAAGGTCAAATCTAATGTTGAGCAATAACCCATGAAAGAATCCATTTTGAGTAATTTTTCTACACTGTTAAATGAACTGACACAATTTGTAAGTTTGATTTGTGGATCAGTCTATTATTCTGAGACAAAAGAGGCCTTTAAATGTTTTCAAATTGCCATCTTTTCTATCATATCAGTGTTTAATTGCAAAATTGACTATTCTTTTGGGAAGGGAGGGAAGCTGACTTTTCTCTGAATGCTAGAAAGATTGAGACTCCTTCCCTTTTTTGCCACTAAAACAGTAATCTGAAAATGAATGTGAATAAAGACAGAAGGAGGGCAAGCTCTTCAACATCAGGTCAGGGATACTTCCTTCTTTTTTTTTTTTTTTTTCCTTCTTGAACTCAGGTAAGTATTTTTACTTCTATCTCTTGTTCAGATGGCCCTTCTGATGCTGTCAAGACTATGGAGGCAGCAGACCACAGTCATTCTCATTTATTTCTTCCCCACACTAAATCAGTAAGTCTTTAAAAATCACTGCAACATAAACTAGAGACTCAAAATCTCTCGGGATTTTGTAATTACATATTTCTTTATGTGATCATTTGATTAATATCTGCTGATCTCACCAGGTGTAGAAACCTCCTTGTAGGCAGGGTATGTATCTTCTTAAGTATTTTATTTCCACCTCCTAACTTGGAGTATATCAAAACTCAAAATTTTGAGTTACTGTTGAATGGATGTATCCCTGTTCTTAAAGTGTGGTGGCGAGATCAGCAACAACAGGATTACTCAGATACATGTTAGCAACACAAATTCTTAGACCTCACTCCAAAAGGACTCTACCACTGTTGAATCTAAAATTCTGAGGTTGGGGCCCAGCAATGTGTCTTAGTATTCCTAATGATTCTGATATATGCTAACATTTGAACACCACTGTAGCTGATAAATGAATACCACTTACCCAACCACAGGTTTCTGCTTGCTGGCCAGCGTTATGTCCCCAGAACTCTGTTGATTCCTTCTCTGAAAGCACAGGCTATCACTAACTATGGGTGATTACACAAACCTGGCAGGAAGATAGTGTTCAAACATGGCAAATCAACTTCCTGGATGTTTGGGGGGAAAAAAACTGACCCAGCTTCTAGGTCTTATATTCTTATTAGATTATATTCTTTTCTATGAAATCTAATAAATCCTCTCTCCTTTGAGACAATTGAGCTAAGTTCTTACTGCTCACAACCAGCACAGGAATTTGTCTATACTGCTTAGGAAAGAGTGATAACCTAGATATGAGGGCTGGTACTCATATCCCCGGAGTCCTGGACACAGATTTTATCCTCTCAGGAATACATGCTCTAGACATAATCAGAACAAACAGAGCTAAACTTTGATTTCCCAATAGTCTTACCTACACAAATTAGAAAGAAATGTCTCATTCTCCTTAAGTCCTTCAGCCATGCTGGAAAATATTCATTCATACCCAAGTTGAAACAGAATTTTTATCACCTGGAGTGAATAAGTTAAGTTCAATTGGAAGATACTGTCACTGGCCCTGATTTCTTTAGAAGGTTCATAAACACTAACCAGGAAACCTGTTAGCCTATATAGGAAACTTCTTGCCTCTTTAACCAGTAATGTACCCACCATGTACCTGACCACTTGCCACATATAGTATACTTTTTAAAATAATATTTTATTTATTTATTCATGACAGACATAGAGAGAGAGAGAGAGAGAGGCAGAGACAGAGGCAGAGGGAGAAGCAGGTTCCATGCAGGGAGCCTGACATGGGACTTGATCTCGGGTCTCCAGGATCACACCCTGGGCTGAGGGGGCTCTAAACCACTGGGCCACCGGGGCTGCCCACATATAGTATACTTTTCTCCTGATTTTTTGACAACTGATTGTAATAGCTTTGGTGAATTGCTAAAAGGTTTGATTTATATGTTTCTGTGGTTTTTCTCTTCCATATCATCAAAACTTTAAAAAAAATTGGCTTGAGCAGGTTAGTATCAAGATGGTTTAATAATATATTAATAAATGTGTACATTAGATTTAACTTGTCAAATCAAAAACTTTAAAAGAAAATCCACAATGAACATGTATCTTTTGTTTTAGCTGTATTTATTAGGGAGAGTACTGGCTAAGGAAGTAGATTCTACTATTTCTGAGTGGGCTAACTGGTTTGAAATAATCTCTGTATATTCCCTTTTTATTTTCTCCCCAAATCTTCCAAGAGAAATAATCAGGGAGAAAAAGTAAGTTATGTTTCTTGTGGTTCTGTTTTATCTCTTTGTTACTATGTTTTATTTTATAAAAAACCTCAAAGTCTCTGGGAAAGGGTAATATTTGTTTGGTTAAGGATCATTTTTAAAATTCTATTTTGAATATACTTAAAATCATTTACATACAAAGAAACGTCAAATTCCTAGGTAGCTTAAATTGTTTAATAGTTTTAGAAATTCCATTTTATGATTATGTCAGCATAAAGTCATAGATAACCTGATAATATAGGAGCAAATAAATATATATGGGAAACAATTTCATCACTTAAGAAGTCAAACAATTGGTGAGCTGTCTTCAAATTATGTTAGCAAAAAGACCTAAACATGGTCTGTTTATATTATTGTGAAGTTATGGATCATATTTTTGTGCTTGGCCGTCATTAAGAGCAAATCTGCTGATCTGGGCTTTTGAGTGAATTATTTGTAATTGTGTGACTGTTTATCAAAGAGACACTTATTTAGCTGACTGGCTTGGTGCTAGACTCAGTCATTCTATCAGCCTCACTGTACTTGACATTTCACCCTTGGTCTTGTATCACATCAGTCAGAGCTGTTGCATAAATTGAATTTTAGGCTTTCAAACAATATAGGACTAAAATAATGTGATGTATGAGGAACTGAAAAAGAAAACTGATCAGAAAGGGCTAACAGCTTTTTAAATGTTACGACTAGTATGAGCTATATTACAGTCCATCTATTTCTGCACTTTGCTCCTTTCCTAACCAGGGTTCCTTCCAGTAATGGATTTAAGGAATATCATAATCTAACAATGCATTTGAAGACTGTGGTCAGCAACTGCTAATTTGGAGTGGCTGAAGTAAGACTTCAGGATATAATAAAGACCTGAAAGTGAGAAAAATGTAAATGGCAATGCCTTAGACAGAGAAGCACAGAAAGAATGCCACGGTGGAAAACATCTATAGTTGATGCAAAAGTGAAAGAGGAATATTCACACAAATCAATGTCTATTAAGACCAGTTCACCACAGAAAAGTCCCCTGGTTTACTTTCATTACTCCATATGGGATTGTGTAGACGACAGAGGCAGCCTCCAAACTTCATTATCAAAAACATAAAAACCTTAAAGATAATGCTATAATTTATCAGAAAGTATGAAAAAGCCTCTGCTATATAATATGGATGCTATTGGAAAAAGAGGAATAATATTTCACTCAAGAAAGAATCAGAGAAATAAATCTAGCTCAAATTCCTTCATTTAGGGCTTCTAGGTAAAGAATACATTTAATCAAAAGTATATCCTTAAATACAAAAAACATTTGATAATTCTATTGCAAACATATAATAAAACTTGTGAAACTAAATTTGTACACACTACTTTGGTGTATTCATTCACAATCTCAACCTGCTGAATGACCATAAACATCTATGTCTTGATGTAAAGAAAATAATCCTGTAAGATGAGATATTTTATTCATCTTCAAGAGAGAAAATCCATAAAGAAAATAATAATCCTTATAAATGAATGCAGTGAACGAATAACTTGTATATTCAAAAGTCAGTTATTTTTACTGCTTTGCAAAGAAGCAGCATCAGACTGATGTAACTCAGGCCATCAAATACAGGCAAGTGCACATGACTCTAAGAAATATTGTCTGCTTTGACATTCCTATATCAATTAAATTATTTTGCAGGTGTGTTTTAAGCTAAATTGGCTTTCAAAAGGAATATTCTGGACTACATTTTGGGTTGCCAAAAATTAATTAAAAGTCATAGCAAAAGATAACTTTTTAATTTTTATCAAAGTAGAGTGAATTCAATGTAGTCTCAATGTCTGTTTCCTCAGGATATAACTATAGTCAAAATATTATCCACTTTTTTCTTCCCAAACTACTGAGAACTAGATTGGATTTCCTTCACTGATCTGCAAAGAGTGACAAAACCAAAGAGCAACATGTTAAATTGTCAGTCTGTAATAACAAGGACTTTGTCTTGTCAAATTCTATAATTCTAGTTCCTAGAATATGTGTGGAACATAATAAAGATAGATTCAGGTATGTTCAATGATCAATAAATGTTAAAGTAATGTGGAAAAAAAATGGGGGCTGTTTTTTAAAATGTCTTAGACTCAAATATAGGGTGTTATTGCATCTTAGGCAACAATGGACATTTATAGCAACTAAGTCAAATAGCTGCTGATTGTTACATAATTTGCAAATATGACAATAGGAGTCTTTTTGAATTGATATCATTTTTACTTTGAAAGCTAAAGAAATAGATTTTTCTAAATGAAAAATGGGACTCCAGAGGAATCTGCAGAAATGAGTCTAAAGAAGTACCAATAAAATAAAATTACTCAAACCTCTACCATAAAGATGTAAGAACATGAGCCACTTCAATAAAAAGAAGTGACTTTTCTTGGTAAGAGTATAATCGTTAAATCTCGTCATTTCCATAGGCAAATTTGGCATACATCTGAGCTCACTATATAGCTTATAATAACAACTACTTCGCACATAGTGGTTTGTAGAGTTTCCCAGAATATTAACTTAATAAATGATACCTATTTGGAAACAGTAATGTTACCATGTATACTTAAAAGTGTTGCAATAATAACACACATACATCATGCAGCTGCCCAGTCAATCAACATGGACTGACTCCCTACTATGTGCACAGCCGAGAGTCAGGACATAAATGCTATGCTACTAGTATCAATGATAGTTCATGAATCATGATGTTTGTGTTCCACCATAAATATTTTTCCACTACTACCCAAATGAATACTAGCCTCTTTATATGATTTATTTAAATAAATAAAAGAGTGTAGCCAATTTAGGATTACCTCACATTTATTTAGCAGCCCAGTTTCTTGCAGCCGTGACCAGATGCTCTGTATTCGTCCAGCATGCTCAGGGTGGGTGGTGGAATTGCCACAAATGCACTGGTGTTTCAGCATCAGAGGGTCATAGGCAATTCCTTCGGGACAAAGAAAACACAGCACAAGACTGAGTAATGATACAAAGTAATGATACAAGTTACATGACAATATAATTACTCCAAAAAAAAAAAAGATATTCTTTTAAAAATAAATTTACAAATAGAGAAATAATACAATTTCTTATGTGCAAATTCCTAGCACATAAGAGCTGTTTAGTCCTGCATGTCTGGATATAAATGCAAAAAAAAAAGGTTAACCTATGGATTAATCAGAACTCAGATCCTAGCTTGGTAAATTTGTAGTGATGAAGATGGTAATATATATTTTTTTAATTTTATATATTTATTCATGAGAAACAGAGAGAGAGGCAGAGACAAAGGCAGAGGGAGAAGCAGGCTCCAAGCAAGGAGACCATGGGACTTGATCCCGGTCTCCAGGATCATGCCCTGGGCTGAAGGCAAATGCTTAACCACAGAGCCACCCAGGCATCCCGAAGATGGTAATATTGTAAGAAACTTCAAATTTTTAAAAATACTATAATTTTAGCAGTATCTTAAGTCATTATGAAGTATGTTTAGACAAATAATCCAAATCAGTAAAGGTCCAAATTTTATCACTAAAACCACAAAATGAGCTGAGTCTCTAAATCATGAATTAATTTCGCAAGTAATTCCAGCTTCACTTTAGAGCAGGCTTTGCATTAAACTACAGAACTTTCCAACTGCTTGCCTATTCTGCTTAGCAATTCCTTCAGAGTTGTGCAGAAAGAGCTTCTTCCCTGCTTACTGTGCTTTTCTCAAAATTTATGCCAATCTGTAATCAATATGGACACTGTAGATCTTATAATTCTGTGGGACATTTGAGGTGTTTCTCTAAAAAAATATGAAAAAGAAAAAATAAATCAATTGTACTACCTTCAGTAGAGATTCCAAAGATACCTAATGAATAAAATCTGCTTTTAAATTATCAAGAGTTCATGTATTTCATATTTTAGTTAGACCCTATAATGAGAAAGATTTTTAAAAATATGATGAAATAAACTATTATGGGGATGCCTGGGTGGCTCAGTGGTTGAGCATCTGTCTTTGGCTCAGGGTGTGATCCCAGTCCTGGGATCGAGTTCAACATCGGGCTCACTACGAGGAGCCCGCTTCTCCCTCTGACTGTGTCTTTGCCTCTCTCTGTGTGTCTCTCATGAATAAATAAAAAAACCTTTAAAAGAAAAAAGAAATAAACTATTCTGGGTACATAAAATCGGGCTTTTTAAAGCAACAAATTAGATGATAATTATAACTCTGGTTAATTCTGAAAAGATTTCCACCCTTAATCCAATTCCTTGGGGGAAAACACGTTACTTACAAAACTGCCTAAGCATGGAGTGAGGAAAGAAGAATCCAAGACCAAAATTGAAGAACAAAAGTAACTATGTATTCAGATACAGGCCAGTAATTTGTGTTGTAAAGTAAGTTTAATTAATGCATTTTATTCTCTATTTCACTCACAATCTCATGTTAGAGAAATGCTACTCAAAAGGGGAAAATATTTTTCTCTGAGTGTACTAAATCAAGCAGAATAGTAACATATGTATTTTGAAACCATGTGGTAAAAATTATATCTAAGAAAAAAACATCACTTTGCTGGCCCAAATAATATCCAATCTTAATACTAAAATGGCTTCAAAATCCATCCTATGCCCCTGACTTACATTTTCATTTTTAGTGCTCACTCCTCTAAGTAGTATACTTGCACACTTATCTATTCAATTGCCCATCCAAAATCTCCATTTGGATGTCTCATGGTTTTTATAAAGTGAGAATGTCTCAGATTTGAGTTCATGATCTTAAACCATACACTTTGTCCCTCGTTTTAGTAAAGGACATCATGATCCATCATTGCTCAAGCAAGAAACCTTAGTATCCTCTGGAAACTCCCTCTTCAAAGAACCAAAAAGTAACTAGTGTTTTCCCTTCAAAAAACAACATGAATCACTTGATCTCTAGCCAAAACCATACATAATCAAAGGTACTATTATCTCTAACCTGAACACATAAAATAAAGCCTTGTAACTGGCTACCTGACTTTTACTCTGTTCTTTTTGCCACATAACAGTTACTTTTGCTTAAATCTTTTGGTGACATGACAATATAATTACTTCAAAAAAAGACATTGATTAATCTAATCACTGATTAGATTAAAATTCCTCAAGGCATAGGTAGGCCCCTTCCCAGTTCTTCAGCTTTCTCTCCATGTACCTCTTCCCACAAAGGCCCACCTTCCATTCTTCAAAACAATCAAAATCACACCAGCCTTGGGATCTCTATATATCATGTTCCATCTATGGCCATAATTCTTCCTTCCTGCCCCCCATAACTCCAGCCCTGATTTGGGTTATTCCTATAGACTTTTCAAGGCTAAATGATGTTTCTAAATTAGGTTTGCTACTATATGTCCTCATAGTATCTTCTAGGTCTTCAGAGCATTTATCACAATTATGTAATTGTCATATAATCTTGTTAATTGTACATTTTCTTCACTATCTGTTGAGATCTATGAAAGCAAAGATCAGAGTTATAGTGTTTATCTCTGAACTCATAGTGTTTATACACATGCTTGGATATAGTAGGTCCTCAAAAGTATTTTTAATGAATGACTGAAAAACATAAATGAACAGATGTAAGAACTAGGTCAGTTATCCCCATTATAAAGTCTTGCTTGATGAACCTAAGTGGTGGATCTCCTTGGAATCCTTAATTTTTTTTTAGCCTTATTTCTTTAGTATTCTTTTCTTTTATATGCCTTACCTTCCTACTGGCAAGTGCCTCTACTACACATATTTAACTTAATCAGCTTTATATTTCTGCACAGCATTTTGCACAAAAAAAAAAAGATGAATAAGTATTTTTAAATAAAGTCCAAAGGAATACATGTAGAAAGGCAGAAGGGAAAGCAGGCAGACATAAAAAGTAACATTCAATTTATATAAAGATATACAAGATGTCTTTGAAATTCAATATATAAAGATATACAAGATGTCTTTGAAATTCAGATGTATCAAGTATATAAGTTCCTATTACATAGCAGGAACTGTTTAGTATATATCCTTCCTTCTTTTCATTCTCCTTCCCTCCCTTCCTTTTCTTTCTTCTTTTTCATCACAAGTATACTCTTTAATCCTTACCACCTATTTCATCCATTCCCCTGTAGACCTCCCCTCTGGTAACCATCAGTTTATTCTCTACGGTTAAGTCTATTTCTTTGTTTGTCCCTCTTTTTTTTTGTTTTTACCTTTGCTCATTTATTTTGTTTCTTAAATTCCACATATGAGTGAGATCATAGTATTTTTCTTTTTTCTTGTTCTGACTTATTTTGCTTAGCATTATATCCTCTACGTCTATCCATGTTGTTGCAAATAGCAAGATTTCATTCTTTTTATGGCTGAATAATATTCCACTGTATATATATACCACATCTTCATCCATTCATCTATCAATGGACACTTGGGCTGTGTCCATAGTTTGGCTATTGTCAATAATGCTGTAATAAACGGGGGTGCACGTATCCCTTTGAATTACCGTTTTTGGGATTTGGGGGGATAAATATCCAGTTGTGTGATTCCTAGATCATAGGATAGTTCTATTTTTAATTTTTTAAGGAAACTCCATACTATTTGCCACAGTGACTACACCAGTTTGCATTCCTACTAATAGTGCAAGAGGGTCCCTTTTTTTTTCCACATCCTCACCAACACTTATTTCATATTTCATTGTACTTTTGATAGGTATTTTCCTGATAATGAGTGATGTTGAGCATCTTTTCATATGTCTGTTGACCATCTGTGTGTTTCCTTTGGAAACATGTCTGTTCATGTCTTCTGCCATTTTTAAAAGGAAATGTTCATTTTGAGGTGTTGAGCTGTATCAGTTCTTCTTATTATATATTTTGGATACTAATCCTTTATTGGATATGCTATTCGTGAGTATCTTCTTCCATTTAGGAGGTTGCCTTTTAGTTTTCTTGATTGTTTCCTTTGCTGTGCAGAAGTCTTTTATTTTGATGTAGTACCAATAGTTTATTTGTACTTTTATATCCTCTTGCTTCCGGAGACATATCCAGGAAAAAAGTTGCTATGGCTGACATCAGAGAAATTACTGTCTGTGCTCTCTTAAGGGATTCTTATTGATTCAGGTCTCACATATAGGTCTTTAATCCATTTTGAGTTTATTTTTGTGTATAGTGAAAGAAAATGGTCTGGTTTCTTTTGCACATAGCTGTCCAGTGTTCCCAATACCATTTGTTGAAGATACTTTTTCCCATCGTATATTCAGTCCTCCTTTGTCAAAGATTAATTGACCATATAATTGTGAGTTTATTTCTAGGTCCATTTTTATGCCAGTACCATATTGTTTCAATTACAACCACTTTGTATTATAACTTGAAATCTAGTCTTTGTGATACCTACAGTTTTATTTTTTCTTTTTCAAGACTACTTTGGATATTTGAGGTCTTTTGTGGTTCCATACAAATCTTATGTCTGTTTCTTCTAGTTCTAGTGAAAAATGCTGTTGGTGTTTTCATAGGGATTGCATTAAATCTGTAGATTGATTTGAGATATATAGACATTTTAACAGTATTTGTTCTTCCAACTCATAAGCATGGAATGTTTTTCCATTTCTTTGCATTGTCTTGAATATCTTTCATCAGTGTTAGTTTTCAGAGTACAAGTCTTTGACCTCGTTAGTTAAGTTTATTTTGAGATATTTTATTGATTTGGGTGCAATTATAAATGAGACTGTTTTCTTAACCTCTGGCTGCTTCATTATTAGTGCATAGGAATGCAACAGATTTTACATTGATTTAGTATCCTGCAACTTTACTGAATTCATTTGTCAGTTTCTAGACAAATTATTTCCTCCTTACAAATTTAAATTCCTTTTATTTCTTTATGTTATCTAACTGCTTTGGCTAGGATTTCCAGTACTATGCTGAATAAGAGTGGTGAGAGTGAACATCCTTACCTTGTTCCTGACTTAGCGGGAAACCTCTCAGTTTTTTACCACTGAGTATGATGTTGGCTATAGGGTTTTTTATTTCTATTTTTTACTATTTTATTTATTTGAGAGAAAAAGAGACAGAAAGCGAGCATGAGGGAGGGGTAAGGGGAAAGGGAGAAGCAGCTTCCCCACTGAGTAGGAAGCCTGATGTAGGGCTGGATCCCAGAACCCCTGGGATCATGACCTGAGCCAAAGGCTGACGCTTAATCGAATAAGCCACCCAGGCGCCTGGGCTGTGAGTTTTTCATATAAAGCCTTTATTATGTTGATAAATGTCCCCTCTAGACCTACTTGGCAGAGGGTTAACTCTTCTATAAATGTTTGGTAGAATTTGCCTGTGAAGCAGTCTGGTGCTGGACATTTATTTGTTGGGAGTTTTGTTTTTTTTTTTTTTGGGGGGGGGGGAGTTTTTTGATTACTGATTCAATCTCCTTGCTGATAAGTAGTCTGTTCAAATTTTCTATTTCTCCCTTCTTCAGTTTTAGTAGGTTATAAGTTTCTAGGAAATTTATCGATTTGCTCTAGGTTGTCTAATTTGTTCACATGTAACATTCCAAATATTCCCTTACAACTGTTTGTATTTCTTTGTTAGTTGTTATTTCTCCTTTTTTATTTGTGATTTGAGTCCTTTCTCTCTCTCCCAATTTTTTTTAATGAATCTGATTAGGTTTATCGATTTTGTTGATCTTTTCAAAGAACCAGCTCTTGGTTTCATTGATCTGTTTTACGGTGGTTTTTAGTTTCTATTATCGCTTATTTCTGCTCTATTATTTCCTTCCCACTGCTGGTTTTGGGTTTTGTTTGCTGTTCTTTGTCTAACTACTCTAGATTTAAGGTTAAGTTGTTTGAGATTTTTCTTCTCAAGATAGGCTGTATTGCTATAAACTTCCCTCTTAAAACTGCTTTTGCTGCATCCCAAAGGTTTTGGAATGTTTTGTTTTCATTTTTGTTTGTTTCCATGTAATTTTTTTATTTCTTCTTTGATTTCTTGGTTGACCCATTCATTGTTTAATAGTATGTTATGTAATCTCTATGTATATGTGGGCTTTCCAGAGTTTTTCTTGTGGTTGATTTCTAACTTAATAGCATTATGGCCAGAGAAGATACATGGCATGACTTTGATCTTTTTGAATTTCTTGAGGCTTCTTTTGTGGCCTAATATGTGATCTATTCTGGAGAATGTTCCATGTGCACTCGAAAAGAATGCATATTCCGCTGTTTTAGGATGGAATGTTCTGAATATGTCTGTTAAATCCATCTGGTCCAATGTGTCATTCAAAGCTACTGTTTCCTTGTTGATTTTCAGTTTGGATGACCTGCTCATCCATGTAAATGGGGTGTTAAAGTCCCCTACTATTATTTTATTACTATTGATTATTTCCTCTGTGTTTGTTTTATGTATTTGGGTACTCCCATGTTGGGTGCATAAATATTTACAATTGTTATATCCTTTTGTTGAATGTTTTAATATATTTCCAACTACAATCTCATACTACATAAAAGATATATTGATGATATCAGACACAAAAATACATCTCACTGTGAAAACATATTTTTCAAGACTAGAGATTTTATTTAGTTGCTAAATATTTTTCACTACTTCATCTCTTAATATATCTAACTTTAGTTCCACAGTACTGTTCTTCTTTTAACAGTATTTTCTCCACAAACCACTGCAAAAAATATTATAAAACAGGTTATGGTAGCTGGAAGTTATTGCCAAGTATCTGGAGATTATAATACAAAGTCCAGAAGCTCTTGGAAAGACATTTGAATTTAAGGGGAAATAAATAAAGTCTGGAACTCTAAACCTCCACTTACTCATCTTAATGATGTAGCAATGAGGTGTTAACAGGTAGAGTGCAAGGTGAGACTTTAACCTCATCCTTCATCTCCATTCCTTTCCTCTTTTTCTTTTTCTTTTTTTTTCTTCTTTTTAGAAACAAAGACTTATAGGGTGAGAAATAAACCTGCCCTTCTCTTTGGGATTCATATGGAATTTTACTTTTCTTTGACCCTTTCTGCCCTACTGGTTAACATTTGCAACATAAACCAATGGATCAATCTCTCTCTTGATCAATGGGACAAGAGTTAAAATTAGGATTTGGGAAAATACACCAAAGAGTCTTAACATAAAGTCTTTACTATTTTAAACCCTAGAAGTTTATTTCCCAGAAAAAATATTTTTTGCTACATTTTCTAGATATGCTTGGACTCTATTTTCTCTGGCTTTCAGTTTAATTAAATAGATAAGTATTTGAAGCACCTGCTGTGTCTCTTTCCCCCTTTTATTCATTTCATATAGTTAAATCATTATTTAGCCACAAGATCTATTCTTGTCTTCAGGTTTATACCCAGTCTCATATCAACTATTAGGTTGAGTCTACTCTGGTCTATGAGGAGAGCTGAGTGTAGAATCTTTAACCCTAAAATTTCTAATCCTGATTCTTGGTTCTTAACATTCATATAGCTTTTCTGGCAACTGCTTGAGGTTTTACACCTTCTCAAGGAATCTGCTCTACAAGGTTTATTAAACATCTTGCAGAGCCAAAGGACAGAAAGTTAGCATGATACAAATGTATATAGTATGATATCTTTCCTGAAAGATGTAAATGCAATAATCATTCATTGAATGTTCATTATTGTCTGGGCGCCAGCAATTTTTTTTTTTTGAGAAGGAGCATGTGTTTTACTGGAGAGAGAGCATTTCACATGACCAACAGATGAAGACAGCTCAGTGGGCATCCTGCACATCGTACTCAAAAAGGTACACAGGAGGATCTGCTAAGAAAGATGAGCCGGAACATGGGTTCCTCTTGGCAACTTCCCCACGCTTGTCCCTCCAAGGGTCAGGACACTCACAAGCATTTTCTTGAGGCAATTGTGGTCCACTAGAGATAGAGCCCCTCAGGGGTGCCTTCTTGTTTTTCATAAAGAGGTTCTTTTTTTCATAAAGAGTTTCTTGTTTTTAAAATTTTATTAATTTATTCATGAGAGACATAAAGAGAGGCAGAGACATAGGCAGAGGGAGAAGCAGACTCCCTTTGGGGAGCCTGATGCAGGACTTGATCCCAATGCCCCAGGATCACGACCAGAGACAAAGGCAGATGTTCAACCACTGAGCCACCCAGGAATCCCAAGAGCATTTTCTTTAGATTTTTTTCAGTCTTCATTTATTACTTTCATTCTACATTCTCTCAAGGCCATCAGACCAGCTTCTGTACAGATGGCCTTGATGTTACATCAGACAAGACATCTTTAGCCATGATCAAGTCGTTCAGGGTTACATCATCAGCCAGCAGCATTTTACTTGTGTGGATCTGAAAGATGTGTTTCTTAGTCTTTTAATTGGTCAGGGGGAACTCAGTCTCTCTGTCATTGCACCCTGGTCTGACAAGTGCTGTATCCAAAGTTTCTATTCGGTTTGTGGCCATGATAACTTTCATGTCATCCCTTGAATCAAATCCATCCACTGGTTCAACAGTTCCAATATTGTTTGTTGAATTCCTTACCATCAAATGTGAGTTATACCTTTTGTTCCAATGGCATCAATTTTATCAATAAACATAGTCTATAGCATATGTTCTTCACCAACTCAAAACAATTCTCAAATGAGTCTGGGCCCAACACCTAGGTACTTCTGAGTAAGTTCGGAGCCAACCATTTTCAAGAAAGTGGCTGAGGTTTGGTTTGCTACTCCTTTGGCTAATAAGGCTTTACCAATGCCAGATGAATAATAAAGAATGATACCCCTTTGGGGGAATTATTACCCATCTCTTCATAATATTCAGGATGAGTGAGAGGAAGTTCTAGTTTCCTGAATTTCCTGGATTTGATTGCCCAACTCCCCAACATTAGCACAGGTTTCCTGAGGGGTCTTTTCTACAGTCATCATTGTGACCAAGGGATCTGTGTCATCCATGAACACCCCAATGATGGCATGCACCTAGTGGCTGAGTACAACCAAGCAGCCTGGTTCTAACAGATCCTTGTCTTTTACATAGGAAAGAATGCTAATGTAGTGTTCTGAGCCCACAGATGTAGACATGATAACATGACTGTCACCAATGATCTCTTCCAAAGTTCCTACCGACATAAGGGTCCCCCTCAGATCATCTGTCTTTGATCATTCCCTCTCTTGATTTTCTTCAAAGGCTTCATTTGTTCTTGATTTCTAATGAATTCTTATTCCATGAAAAGATAGTCTTTAATTCTAACTTCAAAATATTGACTGGCACTAAGTATGAGGTGTCACCAGTGGCAGCTTGCTCACAGCATCTGGTCCCTTTGCTTTCTTCTTTTTCCCCACTCTAGTTGGTATAGGAGGTTCAGATTTCATTTTCTTATCCTTGTCATCTGTTTTTGCCATTACCAAGGCCATGACTACCACTTTGACCTATTTTGCTTTGACCACTCGAATCCTAGGTGCTAACAATTTCATTTTATTACATTTAATTCATGATCTAGTAGTAAAGATGAGGCTTGTATAAAAATAGTTATATGACATGGTTTTTTAAAAAAAACTCTTTACAAGGCATGCCTGGGTGGCTCAGTGGTTGAGTATCTGCCTCAGGCTCAGGGCATGATCCTGGGGTCCTGGGATCGAGTCCCACATTGGGCTCCTTGTGGGGAGCCTGCTTTTCCATCTGCCTATGCCTCTGCCTCTGCCTCTCTCTGTGTGTCTCTCATAAATAAATAAAATCTTAAAAAAAAAAAACTCTGTACAGGAAGGAAGAAAAAAATTATGGGGATAATCTCTTAAAATATTTTTTAAATGTTTTAAAAAACCTGAAATGGGTATAATTATTAAAACAGATAATAAGAACTATCTTGAAGCAATGGTCATTTCTAATAACCTCCACTTCATACTTATTAACAGCTATTATACTTTCTGTTCATGATTCTCTATCCAGAAGGCTTATCTTGCTTTTCTCTTCTGTATCTACTATACTCTTTACATTCTAACATCTGTAACACTTGTTATAATATCTTTTAATAAGTACTCTTTAATCAAAGTACCAGATAGTGTAATTATTAATTGTGAAATTTAATTTGTCCAGCACGCAAATGAAATATCCAAAAGTGAATACTTAAAATTTGCTAAATTGTGTCTCTGAGTATATAAAAAAAAATTTAAGATATAATCTTTTATGTAAATCATCTTTATCAGAGTATCGGACAGTTAAAAAGGAAATGGATAGAAGAAATTCCACTTTAATCCTTCCAGCTAACACTGTATGAGATAGTCTGTTGAAACCTAGGAATTGGACTAGTATTGCCATTCAACAACATAGCCAAAGAGGAGATTCAACCAGCATATAAGCTGGAAAAAGTGAAATCAAATAGAAGTCACTAGACTTGCTGACAAATGGAAAGATTTCTCTACTTTCAAGAATGAGTGAGCAAAAACAAACGCAAACAAACTGAGGGCCTATGAGAATATGCTACAGAAACTAAAAAGGGAACTATCATTCCTACTAGTTAGATCATTGAATATGATTTACTATAGGAACCAAAATAAAATTCTAGAAAACTTCTTGACATCCTCAAACGTCCAAAAGAGATTGACCCTATAAAATCTACACTGGAGGCAACAAAAGAGGAATTTACTTTTCAGGAAACCAAATCAGTGCTACTGATTATAAACCTAGAGATGGACACAAGGAGAGGAAAATACAGAAGTCAGAGAAGTGGTAGCTGAACAAAAAAATTGTAATTTCCTTCAAGGAGGAATTCAGAGTCATTGTATAATAGGAATAATTGAAGAATTTCTCCATAACTAGAAAGAGACATTTACATGAGCATGTAACTGCAAATGTTCATGATAAAGATGATTTGTTTTTGCTTGATTAACAAGATAAAGAAAACATACCATGAGACTACAGGGAAGAATAAACAGGCTGCTCACAAAGGAATATATACCAGTATAAATTCAGACCTCTTGTCAATGCTAAACTGAGATTGTCCAAATGCTTTAGCATTTGACCATATTTCCAGACTTTTCAGACAAAAAACATGTGCCCCAATAAGTCTGTGTCCAAGTATGTACAAAGGTAATAGAATGACACTGTCAGGCACAAAAAAGCCAAAAAATATAAATATACATAAATATGTATAAGTTATATATACTTACAAATATGTATGCTATATGTTATATAATACAAGTGATCAAATTCAGTTAATAATCTAAGTAATAAAATAGCTGTTTTTACCATCTTCAGTGAAAGTTAGATAAGCAATTTTTCAAAGAGTTTTTCAAGAGAAAATTTAAGCATATATATTGAAAATGGTAATTTCAAAATTGATTATCTTCCCAAAAGAAATTAATGTTTTCATTCTGATACAGGTAGTAACAGATGTTTCTCTGAGAGATATTAAAATACACACACAGAGAAACATATACAGAATTACACACATACACATATACTTACAAATACACACAAGCACACAATTAAGAACACAAACATACGTATAACTTTTCTTCATTCTGTTAAAGGGACCCACATAGGAAGAGGAAAACATACTGAAAATAAATCCATATTTGACTTATGATTACCTATGAGTGATGGAATAATGGGTGGTTTTCCATTATATTTTGCTAGATTTACCAAATTGCCTTTAATAAACATGTATCCTTTTTCTCTAGCTAATAAAAATATATTACCCCAAAACTTTGCCTAACATACCAATGATTTTTTTTTGTATAATTTTAGGTAATTCTTGTCTATTTACTCTTTCATTCAGTTGTTCATTTGTTTGTTGAGTTGTTTATTATAGAGTAATAAGCACCTTCCATGTGCTAGCCATGTACTTAAGTACTCGGGTTACAGAAAACAGAAAAATACAGTTTCTTTCCTCATGGAGAGCCCATTGGAACACAATGCCCCAAATAATATAATTACAACATTTGAGGAAAGATCCAGTTTTTTATGAAGGATCAGAATAGATTTAATTTGGATTTAGCTGACCAAGCAAGGCTTCCTAAAGGAAATATATAAACAAAAACCTGAAGGATCGGTTGGAGTTAGCCTGACTTGGGAAAACATCTTTACTTAAAAGGAAGAAGAAAGGATGAAAGAGAAAGAAAGAAAAAAAGACAGACAGACCAGCGTTGCTATTGTTATACTGAAATGTTCACATGTACTTCACTTTCCATCATGCCATTTTACCCACTATTTAAAAATTCTTTTAACTAAATTACTTTTAATGGCTTTCACAATGTTGGTTTAGTTTGAGTACTATGATCCTATTCACCCTAGATACTGACTAAAAAGTTAGTATTATAAAGAAAGAATTTCTTCACAGATTATATAAAGCCCCCTAGTACTGGGAGATAGAAGATCTTAAATTGTACTGGTTAACAGGGAAGATAAAGCCAATCAAATTCATTTGCCATTAAATTTTTATTTCAGTGAATCCCATTTGGTACAACTATGTCGTATACTGTCAATGCCCTTTTGTGAATCATGGCTAAGCCTTATCCCTGATAGAAATAGTTGAGCAGAAGAGATGGCTATGGTAAAGAAAACAAAATATACTGCCCTTTCCTTAATTATCAGAAGTTATATAAACAATATGCTTTGCCTTTAAATGGAAGAAAAAAAACCCACCTCTTAAATTGAATACTATAAAAAATGAGTATTATTACTCATTACAATATAACATAAAACCCCTTTAAATGAATATGTGGCAACCTGGCTGTACAACATACTTTCTTCTCTGTCACTAGCAGCATCATGATCACATGCTCTTCTTGTCCATCCTATAAATTTGTAGGGCCACCGAATTCTGTAGGGCCACCAGGTAGTGGCTACATATTAGTCCATTTTTTGGTCCATTCAAGTCCTCACAGGAAACAGACTGAAGACTTTATCTTTCAACAACTGACTGAGTTCAGACAACATTTTTCCCTGGGAACACGGATTTGTTCTTTTCAAAAAGGGTTGGCGTGGTTGCTCTATCTGGCTGCTAAGAATCCATGTGGAAGATAAAGTTTGAAAAGGTGTGCCTTGAAAATTAGGTGAGTTAAGCATTGAATAAACTTTTTAAGTTATAGCAAAAAGTATAGCTCTTACAGAATGGATGTAAGCAAAGAATCTACCTTTACAATGTATTTGTTTTCTCCTCCTTTTTATTTTTTAATTTTTTTTAAGAGTTTATTTATTTATTCATGAGAGACACACAGAGAGAAGCAGAGACACAGGCAGAGAGAGAAGCAGGTTCCATGCAGGGAGCCTAATGTGGGACTTGATCCCAGGACCCCAGGATCATGACCTGAGCCAAAGGCATATGTTCAACCACTGAGCCACCCAGGCACTCCTCCCCTCTTTACTTCTTAGTGGAACAACTACTGAGTGTGTAAGATTATATAACTTCCTAAAAAAAAAACCCTAAAAACTAAATGTTCCCAAAGAATGTACTTGAATGTTACTTTTGTTTTTTTTAAATGTATCTATAACAAATAGACATTAAAAAAATCAAAAGAAAAGAATTTAATGCTTAAATGTTCTTTTCAAACATACTACAAATGAAGTCTTAATAGTTCACCTCTGAAACTGAAGTCATTAGAAACACTAAAATCCTATATATATATATATATATATATATATATATATATTTTTTTTTTTTTTTTTTTTTTTTTTAAGAGAGAGGGGTCTTGTGCATGCACATGAGCAGGGGTAGGGGGAGACAGAGAGAATCTTAAGCATACTCCATGCCCAGTGCAGAGCCCAAGGTGTGTGTGTGGGAGACTCAATCTCATGACACTGAGATCATGACCTGAACAGAAATCAAGAGGCAGACACTTAACCACTTAACCAACTGAGTCATCAAGGCACCCCTAAAATCTTATTTTTTAAAAATATAAATTTATATAATCATTTAGGTAAGAAATGTGCCCTATCAAGTCCATTAAATATGAAAATAAGTTCATTTCTTTTCTTGTCTTTGGGATACAAACTCTGATAAATACTAGGATGCTGACATTATGAGAAAGGAACTAATGATCTGAAATGATTCAGTTTTTGGTTTGAATGATTAGGTTGTTTGTCATCCTTATGTTAGTGTGGTTAAAGTCTACTCTTCTACCTGGATTCTTCTAAGCCCGACCAACCCTGTCTATCTGGCAACACTGTTTTCTTAAACATGTAGTGTCATTCTAATTATATAAGGAGGACTTCCTTATTCATATAGAAGGAACATCTAAAAGCAGAGGAAAAAAAGCATGTCAGGAAAGGGTTATCCCTTTTAACCAAGAAAAGAAACTCAATTGATAGGATTTCAATAGTAGACATCAACATATATGAGAACAACACCATTAAACTTTATAAATTAAGTTCACTTTAAAATTAAAGAAATAATTTTGAGTGAATAGAACTGTCATTGTGACAGGATGATTACTGCTCTGTGTTCTCTGAAAGTTTATGGCTAAATAAAAAATACTTTCAGGAAAAATACTTTCAAAGAATATAATTCTTGAGGACTACTGATTTGAATAGCTACAAAAAGTATTCCTCTATATCATATATCTGGTTTTGAGCAAAAACTCTCTAAAGACCAAGGAGAGAACAAGCCAGGACTGATCCAAGCAACTTCTGCTGACAATGGGCTACAGTCCTGGGTTGTCTGGGATACCAGGGCAGGTCTCCTATCCTCTAGAAATACAGGGATCCAAGACAGTGGCTAATGTGGTGTAAGAAATATATGCAAATATATTGCCTGTAACTCCTAGGATGGAATGTTGGCTTCTGGTGTAACACCTTTTAAAAAGTAGTTCCTCTGCATACTTATTAAAGATGTCTGTCAAAGCTAAATAACTTGGCCATTCCATTCATTGATTTTTAAATAAGATGATATCAAGGCTTGGGAATGTGATTTTAGAAAAAGTGTTTTAACTTTTCCAAGCACAAAGGGTTGCATGAGGTCACCAAAGCCACAAAAACAAACTCTGAATCCTGAAAATTGATTCAAAAATAAATCAGATAACCTGTAAGAGCCTTTGAGAGAAGGTGCATATGAATACTCCCCTTGCTGCATCCAAGTTATGAGCCCCTTAAGGCTATAATATCTTTCATTTGATCAACCACAAGTTTGAAAGCTTGGATATCTTCTTGATCCCATTCTTGTGAAGACAGAAAGGAGTATTTATCCATTTGGATATTTACAGCACAGTTCCTTTGGAGAGTGAATAGCACCCCTTTTTTGTGTATGTTCCAGACTTGACCTCCCTTTGGCCTTGGAATTATCTAGTTTGTTTTCCTCTGTAGCCAGGTTCTAAAATATCATATACAGCTGTAGGCAAAGGAAAAGGTTGGTCAAATAGCCCACCCAGAGGTGCCATAATAAATAGAAATGGAACTAATGTATGTAGCATTAAGCAAGGTTTGACTTCATACCACTGTCTCCCAGGAGTCATTCGTATGGCAAGTTGGAAGAAAACAATGAAACAAAACAACATGAAAAACAAACGGGGGGAGAAGCACTCTTTAGGGTCAAATGAAGCTGAGCATCATAAATTTCCTAGTGGCTAGAACTACTAGAAGGAAGAGATTGAGGAACATTGCTGAAGAATGTTGTAGGGATTTTGTTTCCAAAAGGGACCTATGCACCTGTTGATGTGTTTTCCAGGCCCTTGAATGATAACAATTTATGAGGCTATTAATACTAAGCCCAAGATTTATCAGATGTGCTGTTTGTCTTGTGGCCAATATAACCTCATAAAATTTGGGTTGCATTGGGTTAAAATAGAGCGTTCTGCTATTGGAGTTATTCAGAGCATTTAAATCGCTTAATCCTACAAGAACGGTGCATTTAGCCTGCCTATTAGGAGAGTCTTTAGGGATTCCTACCAGTTGCAGAGCCAGGCTGGAGGGGGCAGTCCATTGCTGGATGAGGTAAAATGGAGGCAGCAGGGGAGGAATGTGTCCTGGAGACAAGACGATGTTTCTCTAATCCATCCATGCCAACCACAGCCAGCTGAGCTTGGCGCACTGAGAGCGCACGTGTGTGCTGGGGCTCCAGGAAGGGCTGTTGCCAAGAAAAGAGCACAGTAGAAAGAAACATGAGACAAGCATTGAGGGAGACACTGAGAACGATGTGTAAACAAATTAAGTTCATCAGGTCAGAGACATAATAAACGGTGTGAAGGAAAAAGAAAAAAAAAGAGAGAGAGAAAGAAAAAACAAGATCCAGTCAATAAATCCATTCAACAGATGTTTTCACACTGACTGCCAGGGCCTGTCTGCCTGGCTGAGGAGGAGGTGATGGCAGGAGGCCTGTCAATTTGAACTGATTGAAAGAAACAGACCTTTAACCTCAAGAGGAACATCGACTTAGATTCATTTCCTATCTTGATAACAACGTTTTGAATATAGCTCCGGAATTGTTGCAACACAAAGTAGGAGAACAATTCAGCTGCTTTCAAATTGCCAATAAAGCTCAATACTGAAAATTCTATCTTGAATTTATTTAGTAATATTGATAATAAAATTTATGGAAGCCCCCAAATCACCAATTAAATAGCTATGTTTAATACCTTTCAGTTTTCATATTATGGTACAGAACAATGAATTTTTCATAGATTGAATGGTATAATCTCAATACTGTAAAAATTTTAGTTTTAGTTTATTTAAAGAGCAGTAAATATAATCTCAATGATTTAGCAATGTTGATATTCTTCATACTTAAGTTATCAAATCAAAAAGCCGGACTTTGGAAGCTCCTGGCACTTAGTCTGTTCCTCTGTCTCCAAAAAAGACAATCTCTGTGACACAGACAGGCAGCTAGTTTAACTATCAATATTACTCAATGAATATATTTCCTCTCCTTCAAAATAAGGGAATTCATAACCTTTGTGTTACTTTTTTATGCTTCTTTCCTTGTCCATATTCTGAACAAACATGGAAAACAGCTGAACAGTGATACAGACGATGACCATCTTATGCCAAATAAGGAAACTGATATTCCAAAAGGTTAATAAATTCCTTTTAGGTATAAGACTAATTTTCTATAATTTTAAAATTTTATATTCCTTTCTGCTTTGATCTATCTGGCTAGCATTTACTCGTTCAAGGTGATACAAATATCACCTTTCCTTAGAGAGGATTTGCCTTATCCTTCCTGTTACTAAACTAACCCAACTGCTAGCACCCAACATATGTCATTATATGGGATACTTGCATTTCTAACTAGCACAAGGCTTGTTATACCCTAAGTATACAAATGATTCAGTTAGGATTTTAATAAATCTACATACAACATATCTATACTTAATGCATATTACATGGTTTTATGTCATTACAACTTCCCCTATATATGAGTTAATGCTTCATATAAATGTGTTAGTTAGGATTATGAATATGTATTTAGTTATAGACCATAGACAAAGACTACTCAAGTTTTTAAAAATTAATAATAATCTAAAATTAACTTTAAGTTATAGTTAATATATATGTATATGTTGTTACTGTTGTTTTGCTCTAACTGAACCATCAATCAATTGGAAGGCATTTGTCATATTTGGCTTTTAGCACTGACTTTGATGATAATGATGTCAAGATCTAGTTCTAGTTATAATAGTTTTAACATTTTGTCAGGAGTCTAACTCTCTTGTTTTCTTGAGTTTCTCCATCTTCAAAGCTCTGAGTATACAACAGTAAGGTTGACATAGTCCGTTCTTTCATGGAATTTATATTCAGAGGGAATGCAAATGTATAATTATGGCTTGAGGAACTTTCTGTGGGGAAAAGGGGCTTTTCTGCACACTAAAAGTGCATGGGTAAATATATACCTGAATGTCTGAAATTCCCATCCCTTGTCTTTTCTGACTGTAATCTCTTTAACCCTCATCTAACCTAATGCAAAAGACCCTTGACTGATCACCCTATTTCTGAGACGACCCATCCTATTCCTTCTGGCAGGAATTCTCTTCCTAAAGCCCTCTGTAAGAAAGAAGTTGATACAAAAGTCTCTGAAAGAAACCAAAGTTCAAAGAACTTCTCCAGCCTAGCATTTTGACTCTCTTTGACCTGAGGCCAACTTGCATTCTCAACATTAGGTCTTTTATTCCTTTTCTAGGTTCTACCCAAATCCTATCTACTATATAACAAATATTGTCCCCAGTGCTACATTCTGATTATCATGAGCCCTGGGCACTACTGCCTTTTTTGGGTCCCTTCCTCCATAAAAAAAAATATTAAAAATTACATTCTACGCTTACATTGGCATACATTGGATTATTATCTATTACTGTGATATTCATTTTCTCTTTTGATTAAAAAATTAAAATTTAAAACATTCTGTGGGCCCCTTAAAGTATCATGGGTTCTGAGCACAGTATCTACTGTGTCTATGGACACTGTAGCCCTGACCATTTGTGTTCCATCCATCTATCTTTTCTGTATCATCTCTCTAGGTCTATGAAGCTGCACATTCAGCAGTCATGTACATCCTCTAAGGAAAATTTTAAATTTTCTGTAGAACTTCTGAAAACTCCTGCATATTAAATGCATATTAAAGCATATTAAATGTGCTTCCCCTTTCCATTATATTCCCATCACATTGTTTTTCTCTCTCCTTTTCCCTGACATCATCTTTTACATTATTAGAGTTACTGCATGCCATAACCACTTATTGGGCTCATACTCTGTGCCAGGCACTTTGCTAGTATGTTGAAACTTTTTTTACGTTTATTGCCTAGTAAGGATAAAGATACTAAATATTTCTAAGTATAATGCAATTAAAAATACAATGAGTGCTGTATAGGATAAATGAAAAGTGCCATGAAATAATATAAAGAAAAATCTGATCTAGAAGGTGAGGGAACTTCCATCTAAGAACGTGATGCTTAATTTGAGATGTGAAGGATAAGTTGAATCAGCCAGGTAAAGAGTGGGGAAAAGCTCTAGATTTGTTGTATGTGTGTGAGAGAAATTATCTTCTAATGTGTAACATTGAAAGCTTTTTGAACTGGGGACCCATTGATTCATATATTCCCATGCAGTGTTTGACATAGAACAGATGTTAATAAATATAGGTTGAGTAAAAATATAGCAAAGAGATACATAGTTATCCTTAAGATCTCACTATAAGGGTAAGATAAAACAAGAAAGCATATTATAAGCAATCGTAACATAGAAAAACCAAGAAATGATGAGTGAAAAATATAAGAAAATAGAGACCAGACAAAACAGTTACCAAAGGACAATACTCTGAAATTATTTAGTTTTGGAGCCAAGAGATCATGAAGGAAATGAGTAATTTCAGGATTATTTTTCCTTTATGCTTTTATGAGGTTTCCAAACTTTCTACATACCACCCATATTAAAACTTTAATTAAAAAAAACAGTAAGTGTTTTTATAAACAGTCAAAACTTGGACCTAAGAGCAGACATAGGTCGAATATTTTTGAATCTCTACCAAAAAAAGGAGTAAAGAGGAGAGAAATGTTTATTCACTTTCAAAAGAGTTGGCTACAATTATACACTTTACAAATGAAGTATGGTTTTTAATGTATAGGGGGAATCTTGATAATCCAATAAGGTACCTATTATTATGTTACATATTTGAGACCAAAGTATTACAAAATGGTAAGTCACTTTTATTTCAGATGGATACTACTCCTCAACAATAAAAAGCTTCCTGTTTAATGTTGAAAACTGTGATAGTATTTTTCTATTGTAGCTGGAATTGACTGAAGTGCTTCACCAACACTTTTATTTCTATTAGCAATTTTAAGGAGAGATAGTTTTGTCTGTAGTTATTTTCTATAGTTCTAAGTAAGTGTAAAATACATGTTTCTGTTGCTTTGTCAGAAAAATAAAACTTTGAAGAGTACAAACCTATTGTTAATAAAAATTAGATGGATATCCAGTTAAACTTTCATCTGTTGATCTCCATTGAAAGAAAATGTGTCATGCCCATTTAGTGAATAATATACTCTCACCCCAAAAAAGCATTTTTTAAAAGATTTTATTTATTTATTCATGAGAGACACAGAGAGAGAGAGAGAGGCAGAGACACAGGCAGAGGGAAGAGCAGGCTCCATGCAGGGAGCCTGATGTGGGACTCAATCCCAGGATTCCAAGATCACGCCCTAGGTCTAAGGCAGGTGCTAAATCCCAGCCACCCAGGGATTCCAAAAAAAGCATTTTTGATTAAAATATCTTCTAAATACATTATATTGAGTCTGTTTCTTAACATACATTAGTCTTTCTTTTTTTCAGGTGATTTAATTGGGGATTTGGTTTTGATTGGTTACTTTGTCAGACTGTCATTCCGGAAAATTCTCTCCGGTAACTGAAATGTGTAAGACAACCTTTTCTTTTATGAAGTGAGTGGTCTAAGGCCACTATACCCAAACATCATCGGTCTCCTCTGACTGATAAAAATTGTAAATTACTTTCACAAAGGAGTTATTATGCACCTATTTTATAAATTTTTCAGTGATGCCTAATAAGACATCAATGTTATTAAGGCCCAGGCCTTTCTAATCATGGGGGGAAAGGCATTGCCATCTATTTGAAAGTGGGTAGGAAAAGCCTTGAAGTTCTCTATAGGACAAGTACAATGTTCTTCCTTAGAGTAAAATATTTATTTCGGGGTAGCTTGCTAATGGAGATTATGAGGTAATAAAGCCCCTAGGCAGAGACAACTTCAAGGCTCTATTTTTTTTTGTAACAGCAGTGATTTTTGGTTATGTTTCTGTCTGGTTTTGTTTTGCTTTCTTATTGCCATTGCTTAGGGACCTATTTTATGGCTTCTGTGTTTTCACTTTGTTCTGGATGGTTACATTTGCTTCCAGACATGTGGGTGGCTGCTAATTATGTGTTCTAATCAATATCATTATGCAATTTCAGCAAGAGCAAATACAGAAATAAAAATTTATAGTGTTTAATCTTTGAAATAATCATTGAAATAAATTGGAATTATTTGAACTAGTTTAATAAAAAATATGACCTAAAAGAAAAAAAGATCATGGGAAAATAATATTATTTTTAAAAGTTAAAATTCCATTTCCAAGTCCATTTCTTTAAAAAATATATGATCCTTCTTTTTTGGCATTATGTGAAAATTGAATTTTCTTCTTTGGTTCACAGTGTTTTGAACTTCAGAAGTCTTTTCTTTTTTTAGAAAATTAGAATCATAGATATTCCAGGAGCTTATCTTATAAAATGCTAAGCAAGGGCTGGTGGAAGTTTACAAGTTCTAAAGTCTTTGTATTATTCAGGATCGGTGTATAAATACTGGTTAACTTTAGACTTTTTAAAACTAAATATGCATGTTAATAATTTAAAATTAATTATTAAAAGTGATGTGCATAACTTTAAACTGAACGAAAAGTTTTGAAAAAGAGAAAGCAAAACCCTCTGCACTGCTGGTAGGAATACAAACTGGTACAGCCACTCTGGAAAACAGTATGAAGGTATCTCAAAAAGTGAAAAATAGAGCTACCCTATAACCCAGCAACCCCACTACTAGGTATTTACCCAAAGAATACAAAAATATGAATTCAAAGGGATACATGTACTCGAATGTTTGTAGTAGCATTATCTACAACAGCCAAATCATGAAAACAGCCCAAGTGTCCATCAACTAATAAATTGATAAAGAAGTTGTGGTATACATATATATATATATACTATTCAGTCATAACAAAATAAAAGCTTGCCCTTTGTAACAACATGGATGGAGCTAGAGAGTATTATGCTAAACGAAATAAGTCTCAGAGGAAAAAAATACCATAAAATTTCATACATATGTGCAATTTAAGAAAAAAAATAAATGACCAAAGGGAGGGGGGAGAGAAGGAAGCAAACCAAGAAACAGACTCTTAACTATAGAGAATAAACTAGAGGGGAGGTAGGTCGGGGAATGCGTAAAACAGACAATGAATTTAAAGAGTACCTTTGTTGTGATGAACACTGGGTGTTGTGTGGAAGTGTTGAATCACTATATTGTATACCTGAAACTGATATTACACCATATGTTAACTAACTGGAATTTAAATGATATTTTTTAAAAAGAAAAAAATGACAATTTAAATTTATGAAAGTAAGTCATATTGATAAAAAAAAAAAAAAAGCAAAACCAGGAAGCAATCAACCTAAAATAAAAGGAGAAAAATGATGGAGAAAAAATGGAATACTGAAAAAGCTAACCAACTATAATTCACAAAATGAGATGCTAGAAACAAATCCCTACATATTACTAAACACAGCTAATGGGAGGTACTCAATTAACCAGTTAAAAAATGGAGACAGTCAAAGTGAACTTAAAGGATAGAAAGGCTATATTCTTTGGCAGAGTCAGGTTAGAGTAAAAGGTTATTTGAAGACATACAAAAAATACTAACTAACAAAAAAAGAAAAAAAGAAGAAGGAAGAAGAGGAAAAACCTTCTGCAGCAACGTTGAAAAAACAGACAAACTTTAGGGGAAAAATACTAGAGACAAAAAAGGGTACATACAAAATAGTATGAACGTTTGATTAACAACAACAAATTTAAACCTAGCAACATAAGTTCAAAACGTCAAGAGCATAAATTGGAAGGACTATAAAGAAAAAATGGAAAATTCACATAATGGAAGGAAGTCATAACAAACTTTCCACAAAACGACCCAGGTTACAGAAGACTTGAATAACACAATTCTGTAGCTTGGAGATATATTGAATTTACAACCAATAAAATATATTCTTTCAAGGACATATGTAACAATTACAAACTAAACATACAATAAAGCAAATGTCAACAAGGTTTTTAAAATTAGGGTTTATAACAGAATATTATTCGGTCTTAAAAAGAAACTCTGACATGTGCAACAACATGGATGAACCTTAAAGGCATTATGTTAAGTGAAATAAACCACTCACAAAGGACAAATACTATGTGATTCCACTTATATGACATATCTGGAGTAACTAAATTCATCAAGACAGGATGGTGGCTGCCAGGGGCTGGGAACAGGGGGAAACAGCCATTATGCAAAGGGTAAAGGCCTAATTTGAAAAGATGAAAAAATTCTGGAGACAGATGGTGGTGATGAGTGCACAACAATGTAAATATACTTAATGTCACTGAACTATACACTCAAAAAATGATTAAATGGTAATTTTTTTGTTATATTTTAATGGAAAAAAGGAAGAATGTCACAGATCATATACACTAACCACATTATACTTAGAAATGCAAAGTGAGTAGATGAAAAGATACACTACACTCTATGAGAATAATAGCATAAAGACAGTTCTTCAGAAATTATTTCTGGAATGTTTCAGCTGATTCTAAATTTTGTATAGAAGATAAAAGGCAGAGAATAGCCATGTGAATTTTGAACATAAAGAATAATTTGGAGAGATAGGCCCAACCAAATAGCTATACATACTAAAAGTTGAATCATTTAATACAATAGAGTATCAATAGATTATTGAATAGAGTAGAATACATTAGTAGAATAGAGAGCCCAGAAGGAGACCCATGGCTACATGGAAACTCCATATAGAACAAAGATGACCTACAGAGTAGCAGTTAAACAAGGAATTTCAATATGCGATGCTGGGAAAACTGGTAATATGTAATGGGAACAATGAATTTTGATACTTATCTAATACTATATCCAAATAACAATTGAAAGATGTGGAGAATATCATTCTAAATTGGGGAAGGAAAGGAATTCAAATATTTTTATATACCATGGGCCAATAAAATACAAGCCTCTGTGGAAAATAGAAGAGACTGATTAGGTTAGAATGTACCCTGAGCATCCACTAGGCCCTGAAACTGGGCCCTGCTCTCCCTTCGCTGGGGCCTAAAAACTGGGCTGTGGGAGGGCCCAGGGTCCCTCCTCATCCCAAGCACTGACTTTTACAGACCCAAGCACAGAAAGTAGGTATCGTTTTAGTTTTTAGCACAAGTTCATAACAACTCAAAGCTATGTGCTACTCAAACCTTGGCCTGGGTCAAGATCACTCAGCCCAGAAGACAAGGTAAACTAGGGGTAAAATATGAGCAAATATTTATTGTATAAAGTAATTGTAATGTCTATATTACATATATAACTCCTAAAAATAAATGGGGACAGAAAAATGGACAAGAAGTACGAACAGGGAATTCCCAGATAATGAAACATTTCATTAAGACAACAAATACATGAACAGAAACCTTAGTGATAATAAAAAAAAATGCAAACTAAAACCAAGAATCGATGACATTTTATACTTATCAGATTGACCAAAATTTGAAGTCTGATAATACCAAGCATTAGTGAAAATACAGAGTAAGAGAAACTCACAGACTTGTAGGAGGACAAAATGTTAAAACCACTTCAAAGAACAATCCATTAGCATTTGGTAAACGTGAAAATGAACAATAAACCTATAGTAAAAATGGTAAGTGAAAAAGCAAGCAAAGAATGTATATGGAGTCAATTATTTAAGTTTAAAAATATGCGAGTATCATATATTGTTTAAATATGTATATGAATGTAGTAAAAATATAAAGAAAGGCATGTAAAAATTAGCAAATTCATAGGAATAGAAGAGATGAAATAGGAGAGAGATATACGGGTACCTTCAATTGTATATTGTATTTCTTACATTGTATAACAATATTGTAATATTATATAATAATGTGACATATACCATATAATATAAATAATAATAATAATATAAATTTTATATAATTATTATTATAATTATTTTCTATATAAAATATATATTATTTATATATTATATATTTATATATTAAAAATAATATATTGTTTTTATATATTATATTGCATATAATATATATTTATTTAAGATGGATGTTATGGATGTTCATTTTTAGAATCTTTATTATTTTCTCTGTATATAAAAATATGTAAAATAAAATTTTAAAGTTTAATAAGTTGGCATATATAAAGCACCAATATTACTGCAACATACAATGGTTTTATTGAAAGGACTAAGTTTTTACATGGAGGAAATAAAGATTCATTGGAAAATACAAATAGAATGAGTGAAAGAAAAACAAAAAGTAAAAGTAGATGAGAAAAATAATAAAAATAAATATGAAAAATATTTTTATTAAGTTTAAATATGCTAATTTAGGGGTACTTGGGTGGCTAAGTTAATTGGACAGCCAACTTGATTTCAGCTCAGGTCATGATCTCAGGATCCTGAGATAGAGCCCCATGTCAGGCTCTGGGCTCAATGGGGAGTCTGCTTGTGATTTTCTCCTTTCACTCCATCTGTCCCTCCCCCCACTCATGCTTGCTCTCTCTCTAAAATAAATAAGTAAATCTTCAAAAAATATGCTACTTTACTTTGAGATCAATATATACTCATAAAATATACATTAATTTGTATCAACTTGCACTGATAATACAATAACATGTACAATTAAGTATATTTTGTCTTTGAATTTTCAATATATTAAATTAATTTCAATGAAAAAAACAATGATAATCAAGGGACAAAAGTGAGAGCAGAAGGATGTAAATTGGGAACTTAAAATGAGGATTTGGGACAGAGAGAGAACAAATTTAAGAGTGCAAAGTTTAGGAAAAATCTAAAGAGACAAAGACAATTAACAGTAATTAATTCTAAATACTGAACTATGATTGCTTTGTTGATTGCTATGTTCTTATTTTGACTGACTTTATTTTCCAAATTGCCCAATAAGCATATACTTTAACTTTATTTTACGAGTTATTTTGAAATGTTTTATTGTAATATCAATATTTTAAATAAATAGGCTAAGTTGGTGTGCATGTGTGTATGTAAAGTAAACAATAACTGGCATTAACTCAGACTTGGACAATGAGAGACTATTAGTTCCAAGCTAATTATGAATAGAAATGTCCATTGCACTGTTATCATCCCAGACCCAAACTCAGAGCCTGGAACAAACAGGAGTTCACTCACTTAATTTTGAGTTTGAAGAATGTATATATTATATCATAGAAATATGACTGCTTCTAAAAAGAGAGAGACAAACCAAAAAACAACACTCAACTAAAGAGAACAAACTGATGGTTACCAGATGGGAGGTGGGTGGGGGGATGGGCAAAATAGGTGAATGACATTAGGAGTACTCTCATGGCAATGAGCACTGAGTAATGTATAGAATTACTGAATCACTATATTGTACTTCTGAAACTAATATAACACTATGTTAACTATACTGTAATTAAAATTAAAAACTTATTTTTGAAAAAGTAATTAAATATAAAGTAGGAGAAAAAAATGTATAACTGACTCTAGATTTGAGACAAAAATCTGACTCTAATTTATTTGATTGAGCTGGTAAGTCAACACAATTTTTAAATGTAATTGAAATTTCTTGTTTCTCTTCACAGTGTGTCACAAGACTCTCCAGTAAATTCTTCAACAACTTTAGGTGATTAAGATATCCTCTTATTTTGTTTTAACTGACCAATGTATTGTAATAATTATTTTATCCTATTAAAGTCAAAGTTAGAATAGGGTGATTGAAATGAAGTTTCAGAGAAAGTCTACTCTTCTGGAGATGTTACTGAGTATGTACAAGTAATTCAGTATTATCTTAGGACCTTAAAGTAAGGGTGAGACATTAGTTGATAGCACTTGGCTAAACAGAGGGACAGTGAGGAATAGAGCACAAATATGGTGCCTGCAAGCAGTGGTCTCCAAAGTAAGGCGTACACGCCAATCTGGTGGGGCACAAGAGAAAATAGTAGAGCTTCTACTGATATATAGTTTTTAAATAAAAATACAAAAGTTAAATAAACTATACTAATACTTGATACATGGCGATGACACTAGCATTTATACCAGTCCCTGCATCAAAGGTCACACAGCATAAACTCTGTAAAATATCCTAACATAGAAGGGGAGTCTAATTTCATATCTTAATATACAGCTACAATAATCAAGACAGTATGGTCCTGGCATAAAGGATAGACATGTAAATCAATGGAATTGAATTGAAGATCCAGAAATAAATCCTTATACTTATGGTCAATTGATTTTCACCAAAGGTACCAAGAGAATCCAATGGAGATAGAATAGTCCTTCACCAAATAGATTCAACCACATATCCACATGTAAAAGAATGAAATCGAACTTCTTTTCTCATACCATAGACAAAAATTAACTCCAAAGGGATCATAGAACCAAATATAAAAGCGAAAATTGTAACATTATTTTAAGAAATACAGGAGTAAATCTTCTTAGATGTAAGACCAAAAGAAAAAGTGATCCTCAAAGTAAATAAATTAAGATATAATTAGAGGTAAAAAACTTTGCTTCAAAAGGACTCCATCAAGTAAACAGATAATCCAAAAATCAGAGAAAATATTTGCAAATCATATACCTGATAAGAGATTTGTACCCAGCATATATAAAGATATGCCTCAACAACAACAACAAAACAACCCAATTCAAAAATTAAGTAAATTTTCTTTTTTTTTTTCTAAATTTTATTTATTTGAGAAAGACACAGAGCAAGCACAAGGTGAGAAGAGCAGAGGAAGAGGGAGAAGAAGTATTTCTGCTGAGCAGGGAGGCCAACGCTATTCTATCCCAGGACCCCCCGGATCAAGACCTGAGTCAAAAGCAGACGCTTAGCCAACTGAGTCACTCAGGCACCCCAGTAAATTTTCTAAATAAACATTTCTCTAAAAGAGATATACAAATGGCCAATAAGCACATGAAAAGATATTCAACATCATTAGCTATCAGGGATTTGCAAATCAAAAGCATAATGAGTAATAACTTCACACCAACTACATTGGGTTTATAATAAAAAAGATACATAATAGCAACTGTTGGTGAGAATGTAGAGAAATTGGAACTTTCACACACTTGGTGAAAAGGTACTATGACGTAGGCACTTTGGCCAAGAGTTTGGTGGTTTCTCCAAAAGTTAAACAATGAGCTAACACATGACCTAGCAATTTCAATAATATGTATATACCTAAGAAAAATAAAATGTATGTCTCACAAAAATTTAAAACATGAATGTCACAATAGCACTATTCATAATAATATAGAAATCAGATTATTGGCAAAGGAAAAAAAGAGCACAGACAGAGGTCTCAGAAGCATTTGAAACTAGATGTGTCAGCGCCTCTGCTAACAAACCTGCTAACAAACAGGTGGGTTTGTTAGCAGTCGTGGTGGTCAAAGGAGCACAACTACCCTGGGAAGCTGCAGGTCAAGAAGCAAAAAGCTGTTCCTGCTGAGCCAGGTCCCCTTGACTCAGAGTCCCTACCACCAGCTGAGAAGGGTCTGTTCTCAAAGTATGCAAATAGTAGTTTTTTGAAGGAATCCTAGTAGCTCCAATGCCATGTCCCATGGGCAGGGCCCGTGCAAGTTGTGTATGAAGTCTCACATATCTCAGAAATATCAGGGAGAACTGCATAGTTACACAAAGAAAAGTAAAGTGCCAGAAAGAGACAACTGTGCTGCATTGTAAACATCCAATTTCAGTGTGACCTGTCATTTCAGCTCCTGACCAAGTGGTCAGGCCTCCCATGTGGAACTCGATGCCAGACAAGACAAAGACACCAGCTCCTCCATAAGTCCCTAAGACAGTGGAGGCAAAACTTCTACTTCCCTTTAAATGATTAAACAGACCAATGCAAAATGAGGCAGTACTTGTAGGCATTTCTAAAAGATAAAAACAATGGATAAGTAATCCACATTGGAAAAGTAGAGATATAAAAATCTTTAGCCTGGGAAATACAAATCAAAAGCCTCGACCGCCAGGGCGCGATCCTGGAGACCCGGGATCGAGTCCCACGTCGGGATCCCGGTGCATGGAGCCTGCTTCTCCCTCTGCCTGTGTCTCTGCCTCTCTCTCTCTCTCTCTCTCTCTCTGTGATTATCATAAATAAATAAAAATTTAAAAAAAAAACAAAAGCCTCGACCATTGTTCCAGGCCAGAGTCAAGCATGAGGATCCTGGCTCACCAGAAGGCCTAGGCTCCAACGCAGAGACCCAGGAAGAAGGTGCCTCTTCTGTAGGAGTCTACTGACCCTTCTCATCAGAGTCATATTTGTCACATTTGAGGGATTTCTGAGGCTGAAAATAAACATAAAAGGATATTTTTGCTAGACCTTGGGCCAACAGTGGTCCCGATGGTGGATTTGGAATTATCTCTCACAATTAGACCATTTTCAGAGACCCTGGAAGTAATGAAAAAGCATAAGCTGCTTATGTCTTCAGCTTCACAGATGCTGAAAAATGGTTGAGTGCACCTGGCAGGCAGAGCAGATTCCCTGGTGAGGGAACCGGTAACAAGCAACCACCTAGACCTGGGCCGTGGTGCTGCGGTCAACTCCTAGCAGTGAGGCCCGGGAATCATTACACAGTATTTATGTAGCCCAAAGCGCTGCTCTTTAATGATCTTTGAGGTTGGTCTGAGGTGCCCTGGCACAGGCCTGAGCGGCCCTTGGAAAACTCCAGCAGAGGCCCCCACCCAGATGCCCACCAGGCTTGCATGCCTCCTGTGGGTGGACGAGCTGGCTCCAGCTTCCCACAGCTGGTTCCGTCTCTCACCACCCACCTCTGATGCAAAAAGAATTCACAACCACATTTCTAGAGAAATTATAAAACAGGTTTCCTTTCACAGCCAAGCTTCTTCGACATGGCAGTTGCATCTTGGGAAAAGGTAAAATGTTTTTCCAGCTGTCAACACTGTGTTCATCCTATCCTTCAGCACCATTCTTGGAAAATCCTGGCTTTCTCGCTGGGCTCACTAGTTATGCCCTATGGGGTTCTATTGCTCCTTGGAAACCACAGAGAGGCACTCAGCCTGGACCTCACTCCTGTAACTGTAGGAAGAGCTGCTGCTGAGCAGCTGCCCCAACCAACTTCCAGCCCTCCAACACCAACAATGCCATCTGCGCAAGCTCCCCTTCCCAACACTGAAGCACAGGGTACACCGCACCTGTAATGTTTTGTTGTCTTGTACTCTAATTTTATCCTTCACAAGTTTTATTACTGAAGAAATACAATCTTCTGCCTCCTCCAACACTCCTTACTCTGTCTAGCCCAGCAGAGGTACCAAGTAGGTGAAGTCTTGGTTGCATCCTCATCCAAGTCCAGGCTGAGCCTGGAACAATGATACACTTAAGATTTCCAGTCCGCATAGCATCTACCAGGTGGTGAAGAAGTAGGTTCCGCCTTCCTTGTGCTGGATGTACTAGTACCTCTGGCCAAGACACCAAGCCCTGCCTGGTCACAACAGCTCAGGTCGCCCCCCAGTACTACCCCACGGTGACTTCCCCAGGGAGGGCAACGGCATGTGACTTGCAACACTAGCACATAGTCCTTCTCCACCAAGATCTCAGCAAACCACACCACAGGGCTACAGAGAACACTTTCTGGTTCATTGGGGGAAACACCTCCAGGTGGTCAAAAGGTACAAACTTTCAGGGCACCTGCCTGGGTGGCTCAGGTGTTAAAGGTCAGACTTGATTTCTGCTCAGGTCATGATCTCAGGGTCAAGATACACCCCCACCCCCATCTTCCCTCACTCAGCAGAGTCTTCTTGAGATTCTCTCTCTGCCTCTCCCTCTGCCCCAACCCCCTTTCTAAAAAATAAATACATAAATCTTTAAAAAAAAAAGTACAAGCTTTCAGTTATAAAATAGTAAGTCCTAGAGATGCAATGTACAGCATGCTGACTATAGTTAATAATACTGTATTACATATTCTAAAGAAAAGAGTAATGAAATGCTTATGCTACAGTATGGATGAATCCTTGAAAAAATTATACTAAGTGAAAGAGGACAGTCACAAAAGACCATGTATCATACAATTCCATTTACGTAAAATGTCGAAGATAGACAAATTTTCTTTTATGGAGACAGAAAGTAGATTCACAGTTCCCTCGATTAGGGGTAGGGCAGTGGGGAGTTACTGCAGATGGGTATAGAGTTTCTTTTGAGGGTGATGAAAATATTCAAAAATTGTGTTGATGGTTGTATAGCTGTGTGAATATATTAAAAACCATAGGATTGTACACTTGAAGTGACTCATCCATATGATATGTGAATTATATCTCAGTAAAGTTGTTAAAAAATAACACTATTTTTATCATAGTGCAAAAGGTTTCTATCCTGTTAACTCACAAGATAAAATTTATTTACAAATAATCTTTACTACACTTTTATCTCACTGCTCTTTATTTCTCCTTTTGTGCATATTCTCTTGACACATATAATACACTGATGTGGTGGTACATTTATATAATTTGGAAAGATATATTTTTATATCTGTTTATATATATAATGTTTCTATACATAAGAACCTGCTAAAATATTTGTATTTCTTGTGACTAAAAAAAGGGAGATCATAAGAGTTGAAGAGTACAGCACTCCTTTTTAAAGTAAAAATTGGATAAGAATGAGGGTACCTTTAACAGAAATGTTAAGACTGTTTATTATTCCCCTTCTCCCATAGCAATGGGCAGGATTTCTGAATTCTAGTGTGTGAGAGTGGCATCCAGTCCAGGAGAAGCTGGAATAACAAATCTATGCTCAACAACAACAAGAAAGCACTCACTATTTCTATACTAACCTTCCAGGTCCTAGTGGTGGCCCCTTGTAGCAGAGGTCAGGCTCCAGGTAGATAAATTATTGCTCCCACGTACTCACTGGTTGCTTCCAGTGAGGCCAGGTCAGTCTCACTCCCTTCTTCTCAGGTTCTTCTCATTCCAAACAAGAGTCTTTGCTTAGCATATTTTTCATGCCATCAAACAATATACAAAAAGGTACAAAGGAAAGGTAAAATTTTATATGTCAAATATTATCCTCATTTTCAAGTCATGAGGAATCTATAAACAACAATATGACTCACAAAGGCAGAGCTGTTGGTTGCTGAGCACTACAAAGTTTTCAGGTAAAGCATCACCAGCAGAATCAGAGGGAATTGTTAACAAGTGCAACCAGCACTTATATACGTGTGCAGTGTGTGGTTAAACCGTCAATCTGGATTGAGGTTTAGAGATGTCTTTTAATACTATAAAACTGAACCTATTTAACAATATTGACCCTCAATTATATAGAATATTGGTAAAAGTTACTACACATATTCAGGTATATAAAATTGCTTCTGATGCATTTATGGATACAAGAGTTTTGGGGGAAAATAAATTACTATTTTGGTTGCACTTTGCATTTATATCTGTGGTTCCTTTAGAAATGTTTAAGATCCAACTACTTTGGAGTGCCCTTAGAAAATGACTGGTTTAAATCAGTGAAGGATTTTACTCTACTACAGAATACAAAAGAAACCACATTTGAATTTTGAAATTAAATAAATAGCTAGTCCATAATGAGTAATTTCTTTCACAATTAAAAAGTAAAGAAAACAAGTTATATTTTTGTTCGTTTGCTTTTTAGCTTCTACATTTTCACAATTGCCTGTAGAAAAAAAAATTTTCAAGAGAATAGATTGAAATTATTTTAATTACATAACAGCCCAGAGGAAAATCAAATTGTGCAATGGCCTAGACTAGCACCCTCTGTCTGGTTGATAGCCAATGAACAGTGCAGCATGAACAATAGAGTGCTGGTCTAGAAATAATAGCCTGAAGATAAAGGGAGAAAAATAGGAGTTTCTTTTGACTATGATGAATCTCTTGAGCATTTCCTTTATTCCTCCCCTTTGATAATTAGAGTCCAGATATAAAGCAAATCATAATGAGAGGGATGACAAGCAATATAAATCATTGCTATTTAAGACACATAAATTAGATGGTTTATCTTGAATAAGTGTTCTTAGCCTGGGTTCTCTGGAAGAATTCTAGTGGATATAAAGCCTCTGCTCTGAAATTGTGTGCAAAGTTGTATAAGGACAGGCATCTGTGAATTTTCTGGAGATAGGGTCTGTAGCTTTCATTAAAGAAGTCCTTAATTTTAAAAGTTGTTATGAAACACGGCTCTAAAAAAAATGCAGTAAGTGGCCTTAATAATATCCCACTAGAATAATAATAATAATAATATCCCACTAATTACAACTTTTAGGTTTTCTAATTAATAAACCAGTTTTATGTCCTGAATGGATTTTTTAAAAACCCATGTGTTTAAACATGTAACAAGGTGAATCAAGTAAGTAGGGTGAGGACTCCTATAGGTTCAAGCATTTAAGTTTTATACCTTTATGTCTCAACCCAAGAAAATATCTTACCAAACTCAACTTTAGGAGATCACCATATTTCACTACCAGTCTCCAAATCCAATTGCTTGTATGCAAATTACCAATTGTCATGTTCTAGAAAATGTGTGATTTTATGTCCATTTCACCCTGTCTCCCAAAGCATGCATGTGTCAAAGGCAAGATATTCCAGTTTTGTTGTTGTTGTTGTTGTTTTGTTTTGGTTTGGTTTTTTGTCATCAAACTAGAAGCCAGTTACTGATAGCTCCCTGCTAAAATGTTTGGCTAACAAAAAAAAAAAAAAAAAAAAAAGAAGAAGAAGAGAAAGAATATTGTTTAACCTGTATTCCTTCTGGCATTTAACCACAAGCATCCTCTCAATAGAGAAAACTTTCCTCTTAAAATAGACAAGTGTTTGAGGAAGCACACAGCTCAACTTGTAGCATATAAGAAAACATCTTAAATAAACACTTGTCTCTATAAGTTGGAATTGAATAAATATTGCTGTTTCCTCTACATCCAGACCTTTAACAATAATCCTAGGATACATTTGCTAATAAACGTAGTAAAATACACCTCAAAACACTTTAATTTTTGGAAGGAAGCCTTTGTAAATATTTCCTCAATCCTAAAAAAATAAATATCACAAAAAGGCATTGTAATTTAAACAATTCGGTAATTATTTCTTGACTTTGGTGGAATTTAATGAATTAATTAATCTGCTCACTCAATCACTATATTAAGAATCTATTAGATGTTGAGCATCACGTTAGAAACCAGAAGATACAATGATAAACAAAATGGATACAGTTATTCCCCTGTGGAGTTTATTGTCTAGTGAGGGGGACAAATAGTCATCAGTTCTGCACAAATAAATATAGAGGAGTAAGCTTTACTTGACTCTCTTATAGAGGGTAAGTAAAGCTTCTCCAAGGAAGGGATATTCAAACCAAAAGATAAAGAATGAGAAGGATTTAAGTTGACAGAGGAAGAATAATGTTCCATGTGGAGGGAACAGCATGTTTATAGTACATCTGGTGGTAGGGCACCTGGAAGGTACCATGGAACAGGTGTAGGTCAGCATGGATATTTATAATAAGAGGAGTCTACAGGAGCATGTAGAGTGAGATTACACAGAATTTGCATCCTATCTAAAGAGGCTGATTCTTAATCCTAAAAACAATGGCAAGCCAATGAATAGTTTTAAACTCCCAAGAGTTTAGGCCTGGAGATTGGACATTTAGTGGGGCTGATAAAAACAGATTCATATTTCAAAATGATCATTCCAGGATAACTACATTTTATTTAGGATGGAGAACTTAATATTCATGCACCTTCCTAAGCAAACTAAAGTTATTAGAGAGAGCATGAGACTCAAAGTGAAAACTGCTAGGTTTGTAGTCCAACCCTATCATTTTATAAATGTGAATATTAGGGGAAATTTATATTACCTCTCAGAGCACCTTTATAAAATGAAATAATAATGTGTGTCAGATGACTAATTTTTTTTAAATTATAATTGACTCTCTATTAGCAAGATAACAGACTTATCTCTGGTCTCATGACTGCTGCCACAGTCTCAAAGTTGTTCAACAATGTTTGTCTACTTCAGCAACCATCAAATACAGTGCTTCTCAGATTCCATGCTTGTTTAGCTCCTTTGCCAGAGTTATACACGTTATTTTTCTTACGTATATTTTTAGTGTTTTACTAAGATTTTATATTAATAAAACTTCTTGTATTAAGGCCCTGCATAGTTATCAGTATAACAAGATAAAGTTTGTAAATCTATCGTGGTGTCTCTTGTATCTTTTAACCACTGGTTTCTAAGATATTCCTGGTCTTAACCCTCAGGGGTCAGTATCTGCTATCAGCTCACATATCATGCTTATCACAATACTGTTAACCTTACAACACTGTTTTAATTAATAACTTAGCCCACAGTAACAAAAGGTGTGCAGATTTTGCTGAGTGGCCTCACTTGCTGCCATAAATTGTTGACCTCTACCAAGAGACAAATTTTCCTTTATTATACTCACTTCTCACAATTATTTCTAAAGGCTATTCTCCACTGACTGGGCATATCAAACTCTTCAGTTTTGCTATACAACTTGCATTGTTTTAGCCTCAACTTAGATTAACTTCAGCTACCTGATTTTAGTTGTGCTCATCAAATGGAAAAATGTGTTTCTTATTACAATGGGATATCCTTTAGGTCTCTGATTTTCTTCAAAATATTTTATAGTTTCTGAAAGAGCATAGTGGTTAAGGAGTATGGAATCTAGAACTAGATGGCTTGGATTTGAACTCTAGCTCTGTCACTTGTTTGTTGTGTCATTTTGGAAAAATTAATTAAATTCTCTAGAATGAAGATGATAGTATCACCCATGTCATAAGATTCTCGTAAGTGTTGAATTGGTATATTAATATACCCATTTTATAATGTTGCTTGGCATACATTGAGCATTATGTAATGTTAATTATAGTTACAGTGGTTGCCATCAATATACCAGAGTTTATTAGCAATAATAGATGTTGTTTGCAATTAATTATTTAAACAAATAATGTGGGGTAATAATAGGGCAATATTAATTGCACTTTTGTTAAAACTCTCAATTAAAAATACTGAATCAAGATAGCATTTTGTTAATATTCTGATGGTTTATAAAAAGCCTTTCCAGGTGTAGCTTGAAATAACAAACTAGTATTTAAATTGGTATGATGATCATATTGCCTGTGGTAAGAATTTTTTCAGTGTTTGCATCATAAATGACTATCTTCACAAATTTTAAAAGCTAAATACTAACAATTCTCAATTTCAAAAAGTTTTCCCAGGTTTCTTCTTACAACCCATCTTCAGTAATTCTGTCTTCTCTGAGATTGTCTATTTGTTATACTTCACTGCATTTAAAATGTTTATTGATCTGTATTTATCCATTTCTACTTCCATGGATACAGATCAATAGATTTCTTCTTACAATCCAAAAGGGGCAGGATGCCTGGGTAGCTCAGTGGTTGAGCATCTGCCTTTCGCTCAGGGCCTGATCCCAGGGTCCAGGGATCGAGTCCCACATCCAGCTCCCTGCATGGAGGCTGCTTCTCCCTCTGCTTATCTCTCTGCCTCGCTCTCTGTGTCTCTCATGAATAAATAAATAAAATCTTTATAAAATATATAAAAGATGTAAAATAAAATCCAAAAGGGGATAGAGCTATACCTTAATATTAGCAAAAAGAATCTTGCAATATATAAAAAGAAAAAATGAAAAAAAGAAGATATAAAAAGAAAAAATATATAATATAGACATTAGACAATGCTTAAAATTTCAGTTTATGATCCTATCTGGTATTATTTGGTTTTAGTACAACAGATTTAATTTTGAATAGAGTGAGCAGGGACCATGTAAATTTCACTAAAATAACTTCCTGGCTTACATGAATGAATATGTTAAATATGTTATTTTATCTCTCTGAAAAATATAAAATAATATTATCATGTATATTTATGTACATATTATTCACAAAGTATCAAAATTGCTAATGAAAATAATAATAAAGTAAATCAGAAATTGTGCAATAAATATGAATAAGATTTAAAATGGTTATATTCAATGATCACTGAACTTACTATATTTGATTGACTACATGTCAATAAACATGCAATACCTATCATTAACGGTGTGACTTTTTATCTGCTGCATTCTTCAACAAAAAAAATAAATAATAATTATTTGTTCACAACTTGCTCATAATTTATTCACAACTTAGTAAAAGCTAAAATAGTTCTCATTATTATTAGGTGGCAAGTCTGTCATTAGTTATACCTGGAGATTTTGAACCATGCTTCCTAGCATATAGGGTATGAAGTAAGGTCAATTGGAGGAGGTAGCAATAGATGAGAGAGGAGAAGAAAACTTTTGAAAGTGTATGTTAACCATATTTAAGGAGTTTTAATTTCACTTTGAAGGCAGTAAGTACTCATTGACATGTTTTAGAAGGTGAAAGAGTATGCTTATATTTGCATTCATGGAGGACCTCATACTTCATTTTAGTTGAATGGAAATGGGAAGACTGATGGCAGAGCTGATGAGTCATGACCAGTAGGCCATTGGGTGAGACACAGATCCTTCATCCTGCCTACCTAATTGTCCCTAAATCTGTTGGACATTTGCTTTGGTTGGTATGAGTTTGCTTTGTGATTGGTGAAGGAAAAAAGAGGAATTCTTGTGGGTTATGAGAGAAAATATGGGACAAGATGAGGAATGGAGAGGAACAAACAAGTCTGCCCTCATTTAGCCCCACTGAATGGTTATTTCAGGCTTTCAGGCCAGGCTTTCAGTTAAAAAGGCCAGGCTTTCAGTTAAAAGGTGAAAGACCTGTTTTTGTACGAGATTTAAGGTATAAGCACTGTTCGTTTATGCCTCCTGTGACGAAATGGGTCATAAAGTTTGAAAGAGGGCATTTTCTCATTTCTGGCAGAAGAAATCATTGTAGACTAAAGGAAATGAAGGGACATTTGACACTTTAATGATTAGAGAGCTTTGAGAACCTGGGATGCGGCAACCCAAATCTGGGCAGTGGTGGTGGTCATGACAGATCATGGCAGGAGCTGATGGTTCTCAAGTGAGCACAGACTCATTCCTGAACCCTTAAATACTAGAGGGCATTGAATCAGGCTCTTGCTCCAGAGTTATGGAGTTGGGGGCTATCATGACAACAGAAAGTGGGTAATTGTTGCAAATGTGACCTAATTTACTAACTGGCCAACCATAGCAATTACAAATGAACCCAGTGAGTCAGACTACCAGAGACAAGTAAGAGACTCTATAGTAATCCAGTTGACTGACAGTGCTGGGTGGTCAGACACAGTATTGAAGAGATGGAAGATGGGGTCTAAGAGATATTTAGAAATAAGAATCAATATAATCTGATGAATTGGGAAAATGTTCCCCTACTTGAGGGAAATGGGAAGCAATCATGAAGTGCATGGATTCTGAAATCAAATGGTTTTGGGTTTATCACTTAGTTGTATAATGATAGGCAAGTTACTTTATTGAAACCTCGGTTGTCCCATATTTTGAATTTAAAAATTTTTAATTACAGTAGTATCTATTGCTAGTATCTAAAAGAGACTTTTGTCAAATTTAAATGGGTTGATCCACCTAAAATATTTAGCACAGTGCTAAGCACAATGCTAGTCTAATGCATTCAGAACATATTAAAAATTATTACTAAACTTGCAGAGTATTCAAACAATGAATAAAGGAAATTGTTAATTTCGGAAAGTCCTACTTATATACAAATTTCAAATTTTGAAATAACATTTCAAATGTTATTTATAATTATTAGTCTAAAAATCTTACTTGGTTATATGTATGTACATATGTACAATTGGCTAATGTTCACCATTGAATAGCGATAAAAATGTGCTACAGACACTTTTTTTCTATTCCATGTATTCTTTATTGTTATATAAACTCAAGTCACTTTCTTTATTAGGGGCATAGCCCATAATTTTTCACTTAGCTCATCAAAGAGCAATTGATGTACCTTCAACTTCAGGGCATGAATGCTAGTCATTCTGTTAGATGAACAGATGTATCATCATTGATACTATCCACCAGTATGCTAATTGTTAATAGACTAATGTTTTGAATACTTAATCACCTTTAGGCTTTGATTATGCACACATTTTTCCTACCAGAATATGTGTATATTTGTGTATATACATGTGTATATGTGTGTGCATTTGTGTACATCTGTGCATGTATGTGTGTATATATAAGTATGGGAAAATAATCACTTGGAAATGACATCATAAACTTACATTCAAGATTTCAAATAAGTAGATACAAAAGAAACATAAGATGAAGCATTAACAAATAGTGCTCACAAATAATCAAAATCCTTCTCCCTTGATACTTCTCAGGAGACAGCACTATGTGTAGGAGGGCCGTGACAAAACTGAAGTCTTGGGATGGAGTAAGAAATAGAATCACAGAGGAAGGTGCCCTATTATTTGCGTGATAATCCCTAAAATTCCCCTATTTGCTTCTAAATTTATGAGAAGAGTGAGTCTCTTTTGTCCATCATTAAGTACCCTAGTCACAAACACAAATATAACACAGTGCTCAATAAATATTTGTGAATTAAGCTATAGTATATGGGGTTCTCAAAACTCAAAGGATAGTTTAAATTTTTAGTCTAGTTCTTACAAGATATCGTGTAAGACAGATATAACTTAACCCATTTTATGAATGAGAAAGTTGTTCTCTAATATTAAAGGGGTTTGTTCATGATATATAGCAAGTAAGTATCTGGAATTGAAAACAAGGTCCAGTATCATTCTTTTTGCTTGGTTGGGAGTCTATTTTAACAACTCTGTTATTTAACAACTGTGTTGTTTTCTTAATAATATTTACAAGTATACACATGTACCTGTGTGTGTGTGTGTGTGTGTGTGTGTATACAACTAGGGGGTGAGGAAAAAGAGGAAGGAGCATACTTAATATACATTTATTTTTTAAATTAACTTTGTGAGAGTTTCTGTGTTCCACATATATCAGGAAGTTGAATTTTCACTGTCAAGTGAGTGACCATACTAGCTGGGATTGTCCATGAAGACAGCAGCTGACCTACACCTCTCACTTCCATCTGGCACTCCTTCATGCCTATAGTCTATAGTCTTCCCTCTCAGTACCCCATTCTTAGCCCAAAGTTCTCCTTGTTCAAGATCTCTCACTCCCTGTCTCCCATTACTACAGCTTGTAGACCTCATTGTGACTTCCACTCCCTTCAGCCTTCTTCTGGCTTTTTCCAGCATAAACTTCATTATCACCTCAAGCACCCAGAATACTGGTGTTTTTTCAGTGTCTTCCTCGGGATCTGCAACCCTCTCATCAGTCTCACTATGTGCTTCCTTTATTTTTAAATTAATGCTACAGAGCGCTGCTAGGGAAAGCCAGTTACCACAGTAGGTGCCCTTCGTTAAAAATTCAGTCTCCAGCCTCAGCTGGCCTCTCAAGTCAGCTGGATAATCTGTCTCTATGTCCCAAGTCCCCTTCCTCCCTCTTTCCCCTTAGCAGCCCTTCCAAATTCCCATCATTCTCCGTAAACCCTTGACCCCACTCAGCAAATGACCTCACCTTCTATTTCACAAAGGAAATAGAGGCCAACAGACAGCAACTCCCTCAACTTCCTGCCCCCTCCTCTACATTCTTATCAGCACCCACATCCATCCTTACCTCTTTTCCTCATTTTTCAGTTGAAGCAATGTCTCTCCACTTAGCCAAGGCTAATCCCACCACCTGTGATCTGGATTCCATCCCCTCCCGCTCCCTCAGGGACATGCTCCATCAATCATCCCTGCTCCTGTATCTTCAGCCTCTTTTGGTGTACTGGCTCTTTCCCTTCTGCATACAAAAATGCTCCTTTTGCTTCCAACTCAAATACACACACACACACACACACACACACGTGCGCGCACTCCTTTGTGCCCCCCCAACCTCTTCAAGTTACTGCCAGAACTTTCTCTTTTCTTTCTCAGCCAAGCTTCTTAAAAAAGAAAATTTCCTCTGACTTTAAAAGGAATACATGCTCATTTTAGAACATTTGGAGAATAAAAATCTTCAAAGAAGAAAGTAATAATTGCCCATAATATACACTACCCAGAGATGACAACTATTAATATTTTGGTTTTAGATTTTTTTTTTTAGTTTTGTTTTTCTCTCCCTGTAAAAAAAATTGAGTATCACACTGCATAACGGTTTGCATCTTGTTTTTTTTTTCACATACTGTGACCATTTTTCCATAGTCTTAGTTACTAAATATGTTAGTGGTTATTATTGCATTAGATAGATAGATAGATAGATAGATAGATAGATAGATGATAGATATAGATATAGATATAGATATAGATATAGATATAACAATTTAAATACCTTTTTTATTAGGCTGTTAGACTGTTTTCAATTCTTCTCTTCTATAAATAATCATAAACATGCTTCCTGAAGACAAACCCATACTTTTTCTCTCCTCCTACTCACTTCTCTGCCTAAGACAATCTGTCTCCTACCCCCTTCACTTGAGATTTCTCTCATTAAAGTTACCCATGATTCTTTACCGATGTTAAAGAGATTTTTCTGGTTTATCTCACTGAGCTTCTTTGAGGTACTTGACATTGTTAATGATTATTTCCTTGAAGTTATCTTCTGCTCTGGCTTCCAAGAAACAATGTCCCTCTTTTCCACTCTTCTAGGTCCTCCCTATCATCCCCTTTGCACATCCTTCCTCCCAGTCTTCCCTTAGAAAATTGGCTTCTCTAGAGCTCCATCCCAGTTCTTGGCTCTATTTCTACACTTTGTTCTTGGAGGTAACCAGTGACTCATCTTTCACTCAATATGCTGCTGGTTTCCAACCTGCACACCCAGTTAAGCTTATCTCCTCTGGGGAGCCTTTTCTACTTCTCAGGTAAGCACTGAATTCTTTTTCCCTTTCTAAGCTTTTGTGGAATCCTATACCTAACTCTATGATAGCATGCATTGCTTTTAATTTAACTCTTGATGGCTTGCCCTTCTCTTCCTGGGGATTCTCAACCTCAGTATTATTGACATTAGGGCCAAATAATTCCTTGTTGTGGGGATGTCTTATGTGTTGCAGGATGTTTAGCAGCATCTTTCACATCTATCAACAAGATGTCAGTAGCAACTGATTGTGATCATCAAAAATTTCTGAAGACATTGTCAAATTCCCGTGAATACAAAATCCACCCCCTAGGTTGCAAACCCCTGGGAGATTTGCAAGGGTAGGACTTGTGTATTCATCACTTTTCCCATCCCGCTGTCCAGTATATAAATGATATCAAAGAAATGGGCCAAAGTACAAGGTAAAACTGAAAAAAATAAAAATTAATAGGAACAGGTTATCGTTTTTACAAAAATGTTCAATTTTTATTGTCAACCATCAAGCAAATATTATATTACTGACAAGTTTCCTTAATCACGACAGATTTTGAAAATCAGCAAAGTCCTTAACCTCAAGGAGCTTACAATTTTAGAGGAAATAAATGAGTCAGACATGCATGGATATTTAATCATACAAACAAAATGTTTAGGTTTGCTGTGGCAGTTTGGGAATTTTATTACTACTCAGGGAAAACAGAAAGTAGAAAAGGAAAACTTCCAGAGGAGCTAGACCTTTTACCACATGTGAACAAAAGACCTGGTTGGTACAAAAACAAGAGACACGGCATGTTTCCCAGTTGTGTGGGAAAGACTGGGGAAAGGTTTCAGAAAAAATGGGTCAGGATCTAGGTTTTCAAGGACACAAGTTTGCCCAGACATAAAGCAGATCATTCCTTTGAACCATAGGATTAATTTAGCTACTGAGTCATAGGTTCATGTTTCAGTCCAGTGAAATATGTTATATTGCCTAAAATGCTTTAAATTAATTCAATTTAATTAGTAAGGATGGATATATGTGTTCAGTTAATCACTGGAATACAAAATGGAAGACCTATTTAGATAAGTATCTATGAGCAAAAAAAAGGAATCGTGCTGCACATGCAATATCCCACCTGTTCTCAGTAGGAGCAAATTTTACTCCCCAAAAGACATTTGACAATGTCTAGAGATATTTTTGGTTGTCCCAACTGGTGAGGAGGTAGGAAAGTGTGCTACTGGCATCTAGTAGGTAGAAGTAAGAGAGGCTGCTAAAATACTAAAATGCAGAGGAGAGCCCCACACAACAAAAGAATTATTGGGTTGGCATTCTGGAATGTCAGTAATACTGAGGTCGGAAAAGCCTCATGTTTATAGGTTCAAAGATCTACAACACCAATTAGCATGTTAAAGGATCCAGACTCCTGTAGTTAGATAGATAAATAGATAAATTTAAATTACAAATTTATTCATTCATTTAATAGCTTTATTTTTTCCTTTTTTGAATTTAAATTCAATTAGCCGACATAGAGTACATCATTAACTTCAGACATAGTTTTCAACAATTTATCAGTTGTGTATATCTTTAAGCACAAGTTTTCACTAGATTATTTTATCATGAACCCTGACAGTATAAGCTATATTGGGTAAAGCATAGTGAGTAAAATTTAAATATATTAATAAAAATAATCTTACCTGTTTCTTTTTATTTTTTAATATGACTACTATAAAATATAAAATCACATATGTGGCTTGCATTATATTTCTGTTGGACAACACTTATCTATTCATTTCTTCATACCAATAAAAAATATTCCAGTTCCTATAAAATGTTGAAAATCTTTTTCAACAAGTGGTAATTGATATTTTACTCCTTTTCCCACCTTTATCTTAATTTATTATACTGTAGCTTAGTAGTTAGTTGCTGATCATATAGGTAAGCTATATGGACTTCTAAAAAATTTTATTATCCAATCTGTGTATATGCAAGAGAATAGCTCTCCCACTGCTCAGATGTTTAATGTCAGATTTGGTGTTTCTTGTAGCTACTGAAATCACTAATGTGTTTAGACTTTGAGCAAATTCTTGACTCTATACTTGCTCCAAATCTTATTTTTGTCCTATTTTTTAAATAACTAAAAGGAATAGAGTATTAAGGTCAAGGCAGATGAGAAGTTCATTTGATAATGTCCAGTTGTCATCCACAGATGTGGCTGTCAATGAGAGTGTATCAGTTACTCAAGGAGCATCTCCACCTATAAATACAGTTAAGTAGTTGGAATCACATTTTTAAGGAAAAATAGAGCTTTATGTAGTACATGGGAGAATGCTGAATCTTAGAGTCACGAAAGGTTAAGGAAGAGCCCACAGTACTTCTAGTATTCCTAAACAAGGAAAGTCCAAAATCTTCCAAAATCAACAGTTATGGAGGAAGAAAAATGTGAACAAAAGTAAGAGCTGCATAGGCATTGTGACTTTGTGCTTCTGACTCCTTTTCTGTGTGTGGCCAGTTCATGTTTTGCTAGGGCTGTGCTTGCAGGCAGGCCAGGCCGAGCACACAGGTGTCACTGAGTCCTAATTATAGCAAGGACTCCTAGGCTCTCAAGAGGATTTAACAGATGACACTTGCATGGTAGCAGGGTTGTGAAGGGCTGTTTTTGATACTGTTTCTCTCTCAGCCATCCTCCTCCCCCAGCCCAGGAGTGGCAGAGATGCCACATTAGTCAAGGCACGACAAGGTCAGGGCTTGGCCTAGGATCTGGTTGTGGGAATATGTAAAAGGAAGTGGCTAAAATTAGTAATGGACTGAATGTGTGCCAGTGTTGTGGAGGGAGGAGCAGCTCCAGATCGTATTTGTATGGTTCTATCTGGAGGAAAAAGTAGGAATACAACACTGCCCAGGAGGGAAAAGGGAGGGGGGGTATCTAGGGGTGGACAGTACAGTTTTCTGCACCCCCCCTACTTTTCTCAGACCTGTCTAATTTCATCACATTGTTTTCTCCCCAGCTCTTCCAATTTGGAATCCTTTGTAAATATGTTATATTTCATGTATTTGCTCACTACGTCTTAAAAAACTGAGTAATATTGAAAAGATGGGATTGGGAACATAGCAGTTTGTGCCTCTACATAGAAAAGTGAGCAAGAATTCAGACAGAAATTCAACATAGATTTGCTCTAATATATTTTTATCTTCTTAAAGATCACTTATTAATTTGCACAATTGGACATCTGACAATGGATTTTTACCTTTATTGTGACTTTTTGATGTATTTGATTTAACTTCAAAAATTAATGATTTGGGAAACCTGCATATCCTGATATATGATTATGCATAACAATGTGATAGAAAGAGGAAGTCAGGGATATAATTAAATTACAGTTTACAAAAAGTCATGACACCTTTAATTTTATGGTTTCCTCTGAGCTTCTGTTCAGAAATAAAACATTTTAAGGATTATTTTATATTGAATGAACATTAGAAGATCAGAATGGTGTTTCTTTTATTATGGAAAAATAGGATATACTCAGAGTGTCTGGTTTTCTTTGATCCAGTTTAAAGAGTTTTAGGAAAGAATAAAATGAAACAAGTTTTGAAGAAAAGGTCACTGAAACAGATGCTATCATAAAATGTTTAATACTTTCTTGAATTCTTAAAGCATTTGTCATTCAAACAAAGTATAGGATTCAAATAGTATGTGTGGATTTCAAAATATGTAATTGTCATTTAAATGGAATATATTTGGGATTCATATAGGAGGTAAGGATTTCAAAAGATGCAACTTTTCTTTATCCTTCTAGCAGGAAGCACATACCTGCCACACGGATGTTTAAAGTTAGGCAACAAACAGCACGCTGTTAGGACAAAACCACAGTTTTTGTTGCAAAGAGCAAAATGCAGACAGATATTTTTGATAAATGTCAGGGTGAAATGTTAATTCTAATTGTTCTGTAGAGTTGTCCTTGATTTGTGACAAGTTTGTTACTATGCAGATTTCCGTGCTGCCAGGGCCCATGCGGGGTTTTTACCTTGTGAAGTTACCCAGATACACCCTCTTCTCCATCTCACCTCTTTATTCCTAATTAGCTTGTCCCTGGGTTCTCTCAGGGTAGCATTATGGTTGTCCTGAAGTGTTTTTGATTCGGATCCACTGACAAATTAAGCCATCCAACGTCTAGCAAAAACACAAATTTAAGTCACAGAATTGGGAAAGCCTTACAGGTGGCACCCCAGACAGTCGCCGACTTTAATCCTGCTCACCACGTCCACTCTCCAGAGGTGCTACAAGCACTAGTGTATCTGTAAACTTGCTTACTACGGTTTTGGCTTTTGTGTTTTAAGTTCTCATTATGGCCCCAAAGTGCCTTTTTCTTGAAGTAATAATAGCACAAGGGCCAGGCAGAGCAATCCAGTTTATCGATGTGCAGTGAAATTTAGCAGGTCTCTGAAAAAGTAGACACAGGAAAATTGCAGAGGAGGAAAAATAGGTCTGATACTGGTGCCAACAAATAGGTCTGATACTGGTCCCTTTCTTGGGCCAGCAACATTCAGACTAACTAACCCAGAATCAGGTCTCTGTCCTTGCTCGCAAACTGCCTAACATGCAACTTATGAGGAAGGTTTCAACTGCTTTCAATAGCTGAATAAAGTAAATACTAAGAGAAAGAGTAAAAGGGGAGGGGAGAAGTCAACCACCATTGAGACTTTCTATGTACCCTCTGAGTTCCTGCATTTTTGACTCCACATTATCCCTATGGAAGCACAGAAAATTAGAGGATTTTGTTCAAGGTTATACAGTAATTAACAAGAGCCAAATTTTAACTTGTCTATCTTCAAGACACATGCTCCTTGTCCTACATTCTCTCAGATGGATTTATGGGAAGTCATATCCACATGGTATCACAGATCTGTGGGAATCCACAATGTCTTTGGACATTTCATGGATATTTTATATCTATTTCATATATGAACTAGGCATGTTATTGGGGGATGCCTTTATCTACAAACTACACAAAATGAGATGGCTGTTTGTAATTGGTTCTGATAAAAAAACACAATTTTGAAACAGCATTACATTTTCTGTTGGGGAAAACATGCAATATATGTATATATGTTATATATCTAAGAGCTGCTAATAAAATCGTTTACCTTTTAGAGGCTGCCTTCATCTAAAACTCTGTGCAAATACTAATCAGTTGAGTTTCATAGTGCTAGTATACAGTAAATTTTATTATTTTTTAAAAGATTTTATTTATTTATTCATGAGAGACACAGAGAGAGAGGCAAAGACAGAGGCAGAGGGAAAAGCAGGTCCCTCTGGGGAGCCTGATGCGGGACTGGATCCTGGGACCTCGGGATCACGACCTGAGCCAAAGGCAGATGCTCAACAACTGAGCCACCCATGTGCCCCAAATTATTTTCAAGAAGATGGCATAACAAGATAAATTTTGGGATAAATAAGAGAACTTAAAAAAATGTCTTTTTGGCAAGCCAGATCACAGTTGTGTTAAAACATAAGTATTCATTATTCTCATACATATCTCAAGTGACTAGAATGATAGGCCAAAGCTGAGAGAAAGTCTCATTCTTTCCCAGGGTTGGGTTTTTGTTGTTGTTGTTGTTGTTTTGCTTGGCTTTGTTTTGTTTCTGATTAAAGAGGGGGGAAAACATGTCTATGCCATATTTCTTTTCAAAAATAAGTTTCTATATATTGAAGTTTATTGATCCTAACATAAATTTTGCAGAAACATAAATGTAACGATGATTAAAAATCTAAAATTAGGTCCTGTATTTATCTAATTGAAATGCGCTTCAGTAATTGGGGAGATGACAGTGGTATCAATGTAGCAGTAAAGGCCCCAAAGAATCATTCCTTCCTATGTACATGCCCTTAAGTAGTCTCCTCCCATGGTAACTTGGATATCTGATGTGCTTTGACCAATGAAATAATACATAGCAAGTATGACAAAAACAGACATCTGAAAAGTGCTCGCCCACTGGGGCATACCCTTCCTGGTCAGAATCACTGTGCCTCATTGTATGAGCACACCAGGGCTAGCCCCCTGGAAGATGAGAGACCATGGAGAGAGGCCCCAGCATTTCCATCCATGCCAGGTTTCCCAGAGGAAAGGTGAGGGAGGCCATCCTGGATGATTCAGTTCTAGCTGAGCTGGTTTAGAAAAGAGAAACCCTAGCTGATCAGCAAGTTAAAGAGAAATAATTCATGTTTATCGTTTTATGTCACTGTTTAAGCTGGTTTGTTACAGAGCAAAAGGAGCAAAAGGTAACCAATTAAATACTGTTCCTTCAAAAATGTAAACATAAATCCAATTAAATCTTAGAGTGACTGAAAACTGTTACCAACTAACAGGGCTCAGAGATAGTTTTGCTCCTAATCTCATCTCGATAAACAAATTAGCTATCTCCTTTACTTTCAGGAACTAAATTCTAGAAAGGCAATCTCACTGGCACTAATCTTCATGCAAAAGGCTGCAGGGGACAATAAGAGGTTTCAGGGAGTGTCCAATTAAGACCGTAAAGACAAGGCCGTTCATTCATAAGACTATGTGTTTCACAGAAATACAAAGACTTCAAAAATACTCTCTCTGCATTTCTTTGTCTTTCTCTTACACACACACACACACACACACACATACACACAGCTGTGCAAGTAGAGGAAACATTCAAATTCTCTAATTGGTCTAAGAACTCAGAACTTTCAGAACTGTTATCTTTCCAAAAAGGAGACATTTTGTCTTCTTAGCATCCAGGGCCAGGACAAGGTTGCCTGTTACTCTATCACCATCATCTGTGAGACAACTTCCTTAAGAGAACTGTATGCTAGCTATTCCAGAAAAACATGATTTTGAAGAATATTTAGTAACATGAAACAATGCTAATGTGTACAGAAAAAAAAAACTACAAGATTTTACACTTTGGATGAATTCAATTGTATGAGTCCTATATATTTTATATATTATTTTACATACAATAAAATAAAGACTTTAAAAAAATGTTTACCCAGATAGTAAAGGACTTTATGGAATTATATGATATTTTTATTTTCTGGTTCTAATCTTCAGTGGTATTAAAAATATATATGTAAATTATAAAATACACTAACATAAGCTGAAAGTCAATGGGGGAAAATTATAATATGTAAACTAATATTCTGAAAACCATTTCGGGAAAAAATAAAAAAATTTAGATCAAATTATAGATGGTGGACATTGCCAGGAGTGAGTGGTTACTCATTAGAGCAGTAAAAGTATGTACAGATTTTGTGTAATTAAGTAACTTGATTGATAAATGGAATTGTACACCAAAGAAGTACTTCTAAATTTTGTCATCATGTTCATCTAATGTTTTTAAATACACACTTCCTCCTTACATGAAGAATCCTTCATTGGAAACATATCAAATTGCTTCACAGTTCTCATTAGAACTCTACCTTATTTCTGTCCCTGTCCCAAGGCATCTTTGTCTCTTTTAAGATTCTAATGCACAGAGAAGGTAAGCTATCATTTAAAATTATTTCAATCACTGGAATGTTTGTAAATGTTACCCATTACTCAGGTTTTAAGCCTTAGCCAGTACCCTAGATATACATCCATGCAGTCTATCTCCCCATTAGTGACTATGTAAAATACTTAAAACATAACGGTATTGAGAAATGCAATTTTAAAATAATGCATGAGTCAATGGTTGTCCCAGTTGATACAGTTACAGGACAAAATATGGATATTGAAGATTCCCAAATCACTGCAGTGCCATGTATTTGTGCCGTTAAGGTCCTAGAGAGTAAAAGATTCTGAAGATGAATTCTTGTGCACTGTTAAAAAGTAATCTTCCCCAAAGGTATAAGTGAGAAGTTTATTTTTTCCTTCATACAGGATGACTTTATGAAACCTGTCGCTAACATTTTCAGCCTTACTACATATTAGAGAGTACCCTTTCTTAAGGGAAGATTTTGCAAACAAAACATGACTTGGATTTTTAACAACTAATGCGATGCAAGAATAATGAATATTATAACAGAAAAAAAATGAAATTGGAGTTGCCTCCTCCCTGAATGCAATATCCACCTATTACTGACCACTGTGACCTTTCTGGGAAAAGGCACTTCCATTGGACAGGGCAGTGGCCGCAAGGCAGCAAAACACCACTCAGAGTAATTCTTTACAGATGCCAGGAACCGGAAGTTTCAAGGGGAAAAATGAAAGCCATTCACTCTTCCAATGACATAGGCCTTTGATACCACAAAGCCATTTGGGCTCAGAGCTCCAAGGTCAGGAAGGCACATAAAGATTGGTGATTAGAGAAATACTATATCAGCAAAGTGTGGCAAGCTATTAAAAGAAACTATAGCTTTTATGATTGTGTCGCTGAAGCTCCCCAGGGCTATTTGTATTAGATATTGAGTTAAGCATAACTTATTTAGTCCCAGCATTCCAGAAAACATTTTGATGTCAGCTACTGCAGGAAAGTAAACACAAAGCAAAGGAGGAAACAGAGCTGATCTCAAACAGATAAAAATGGCGTAATTTAATTTTCTGAACCCGGGCGTTTTAGAGCATTAAGAATGAGGAATTTTAGAAGGTCCTTTCAACTTAAAAAATAAAGTTTGCTTAGGCATGTGGTGGAGGGGGAGAGAAAGAGCACAGAGCTTACATTATCAACTTGTTGAGCATGTATTAACTTCTGATCAAAAACTATTTTTGATATACTTAAGTGAATTGCTCCCAGGGTTACAATCTGTATGGTAATGGGTACATTTCTCTCCTGCTCCTATGACTTAATAATCGCATAATAATTTTTGTTTCTGTGTTATCTAGCAGGTCTAATTTTAGCACTATTCATGATATCATTGTTTCATGAGGTGTTTAGGATTCATCCGCACACTTCTACAACTACTATCAAGATCCTTTTTTCTTTTTTATAAGACAAGGCTTTAACACTGACAACACTCAGCATGTGATATCCAATGTTAAAATGAAAATGCTGGCAATGATGAGCATACCAAAAAATCCGTTCGATTCCATTTGAACCAGAGAAAGGAATGCTTGAACGCTGAGTCTTAGCTCATGCCAAGATCCCCGAGAGGAATTTCCTTACAGGTCCTATGAAAACTAGGCAAAACCTGGTGAGACTCGGAGGACAGAGCAATAGGCATCTGAAAATATTTGGAATATCAGTATCTGAAAGACTGACCACTTTAAACAGTCTTAATATAGGTGGCACTGCAGTAGAAAGGAGTTGGAGGGGGACATTTTTACCTAAAACTTTAGATGTTATCCAAAGGAAGAAATATTTTCCATCTTTGCAGAATAGCTAATTAGAGAAAGAGAGAGAGGAAGAGAGAAAGGGAGGGAGGGAGTGAGGAGGGAGAGACAGAGAGAGAAAAGAAGAAAAAGGAGGAGGAGGAGGAGAAAACATGCAAAAATAAAAATAATGCTTGCTTCTGGGTAGTGGGCTTATGGGTGATTTTTATGCTTCTCTGATTTTGTCACAGTTTCTGCAAATACTAGGTACTCCTTCAGAGGGAGGAGAGAATGAAAAAGGAAGGAAATACACAAATGATTAGGAAAGCACATAGGCCTCTAATGTAAAAGATACGGCAATGATTCCATCTCTCTCATGGGCTAGGCCTTGCCTTGATGAACATCTATTTTGACATAATCTCCAAGGAGCTGCTGTAGGATTTGCCAGCTACTAAAAGGAAATTGCTAAGCCATCTTTAGAAGGATATCCCTCCAAGTTCAGTATTTGAGACTTTGCATTCCTTGGGCAGTCTTTTGCTCTTAGAACTCCATGAGTTCTTGCATTTGTGTCTTCCCTAACAAAGGAACTCTCTTGGTTTCTTTTTTCCAAGAGTTGTTTTTATTTGCTTGTGGGAAGAATGATAACTCCAGCAAATATCCTGTAATCATATCTCTTGCTCAAGGCTGATGACATTCCATGAGCATGTGACAATTACCACTGCCACTCTCTGTTTGGCCTAACCATTGCTTGTGCAAAATGGTCATTAAATGTTGTGAATACCACTTGTAAGTGTGCAGCCCTACAATGCCTCATTCAGGTCATCATAAGAGAGACCACAGGTTCATCATTATAGTAGCTATAGATCTATAATATAACCACATACTATATAATATACTCTTTTATGCTATATAATAAGCACTGCATAGAATTAGAGTTATATAAATATGCAACTATAACAAAGTTTTATAATTTATGGTGAAGTCTAAGATAATTAATTATAATTGTACAGGCAATCTATTTCAGAGATAGTTTGAAATAAATAGTTTGATGAAATTTTCATTTTTGAATACCACATAAATATAGCCAGTGAATGGTCAGCACCCGATTGAAAATATTAAAGGAAAGGATAAAAATGATATTTAAAAAAAAGCCACCTATCACCGTTTAACTTTGTTTCATAAAGCAGTATCTGTTAGGAGAAAAGATATTATAGATTCTAACTTTCAGTAATAAAATTACAGTTTGAGTGCACTCAGCAAAATGGTCACATGTATAATACAGAAACAATTTACTACCCAGTACAGTATAGGCAAAGTATGAGCAGGAAAAATAAGAGTGTGAGAGAAAACAGAGATATTATTCACCAGGCAACTGATTTTTCTCAGAAAAGAGGAACAATTCTTAAGGTTGTGCTTCTCTTATTTTTATTTTTTTTGGTTGTTGTTAAAGAAAGTTCAGGTGAGGATAAGCTCCTGTTGGACAGTCATAAACCAACCATTCATTCTAAATTCAGAATATTAAGGAACACAAACCTGACATCAAGGTAAAAATAAACCCTGTATCACTCACGCTGGCAACATTTTGAAAACACCAGAGAGATTATAGAGCAAACTGTTCATTCTTTTACTATGCTAAGTCCCATTCTGGTCATTGGAAATGTCACTAGGCTGTATAACAGGTTCCCTCTGTGTATCTCAAGGCAAGCACACACTTTCAAAATCCATCTACTAAAATGTTGAGTAAACATGGATTGTATCATGTAAACGTAATCTTCGTTTATTGTTGAAATTTTTATGTTGACATTATTTGCTAAATAGCACGGTAGAAAAGACAGGGAAACAAAAAGCTTCCCCATAATTTCAATATTTCCTCTATGTGCATTCTTGTGTTCCCTCCTCAAAGAGTCCACATACAGACCTAAAAGGATTCTTTTCTAACTTGAGTGGTAGCTCAAAGTACATCTGCAGATGGAAATTGCTAATGGTGCCAGCATTTCTGCCCTATCACCCTATGGGACACCTGTTGCCTTCCCAGATGGAGTTTCCTCGGTTCATCTCAGTTCAAGAGATTTAGTCCTGAGATGTACTAAGATGCGTGACTTAGTTTGTTTAGAATCATGCTTATGCCTCACTTATGTCCTTGGCAATTCCATCCAGCAACCTTCAAACTAAATACTATTTAACTTATTTAGATAAAGCATCAAGAAAGTGGAGGGTTTTAATAACAATAAAAACAAAATTTCACCCCCATGCCTATGTAAATTAGAGAAAACAAGGAGTAGACGGAAGGACGTATCAAACATATTTTCTTTTATTAATACTTTTAAATAGCAAAGAAACTCTCCCAAGAGTATGGCCTCTTTGAAGATAAAGGCCCATTTGCATAAACTGAAGGGGCCTCTTTAATGCAGTTTTCATTATCTTGACTCCAAAGTGACTGATGTCAAGATCAAGGGAGTCAATCAGGGCAGATACACTCCAGGACACCTCAGGGAAATAAATCAGCCCATCCTCCCCACTCAGGAGAGTCCCGCTCCATGAAGGGGATTTGTGAATCTCCTTTCTGAAACAGGAGGCCAAGTTCCATTACGTGAGGACTGACTCTCATCCCTTAGAAGTCTCTCATTCTTTACGTTAATTGGGGTCCCCTGCTTCAGTTATCTAATAGGCTAATGAAGTGTGGAGACAAACCAGCTCTTGACCATTTCTTGCCCTCTGAACACTCCTGGTAAATGAACCCCATCTAGCCTTTTATCTTCTTATTTTAAAGAGGGAAAATTAACTCTGAAGAAAATGAGTCTGCAGCCTCTTGGGTGGTGATGTGTTATGGGTCTTCTTGTGAGAAGAGAGGGCGGAGGAGAAATCACCACAGTCCATTAGATCCTATCTGACGACTCAGCCTTCCCCCCCCCTCACCATTTTCTCCCACCTGTAACAGCACATTGGCCACAGAGTCGGCCTGCTTGCCTTTCTTTGGCTTTGGAAAGTAAAGTCTTTACTTCTTTACTTGGCCTCGGTAATCCAATGTAATACATGGCACAGTGGGCCTACCCAGTCACCATAGGTGTAGGCGACTTAAAAATGTCATCGTTCGGTCTTTATTTCACAAGCTTGACTTAGTGCTGTTTTCACTTGCAAAAGACAAATGTGAAAACTATAATTTATTATGGTACTAGCAATTCAAGATGTTTTGCTTGGATCCTATGTGTGCCCTTGGTTACCAACATTCCAGCCTGTTTTGCTTTAGTTGGCTACTAGTTTACTACCCTCAATTTCATTCTCTAAATCTGTGTTTAAAAACAATTTAACAACACTTTGATTCTGTTTGGAAATGCAGTTATGGGTTCCCCTCATCGATGCACAGCAACATTTTAAATGTGGTTAGTAAAATGTCATTTTAAGGCAGATGACAAGACGCAAATGACTTATTTAGCTATTCCTTAATTTCACACATGCTATTTTATTGGAGTAAATATCAGAGGCTGGGTCACTTTAGGAGTGTATGAAGAGGTTATTTCAATTACAGACATTGGAGTGGCCTTGAAATCCCATTCTCCTTGAAGTCATGAATCCTGTAGCTGGAAGAATCAGCCTCCCTGCTCTATGAGCAGCCCCTACTGGACGACTGATCCATCTGTGCTGCTGTTGGACTAGAAGCATCCATTCTTTCTCACTTTTCTCCTCTATCCTCCCTATGCTGGTGGCAGAGAGGGAATTCTGACTTTTCTCTTTAAAAAGTAAGCTATGTTATTTTTCTTTTCTAATCGTGAATATTAAGTTGAAAGTTACACCACATAATCCTATAAAGACAAAATGACCTTCTGAAAATTGAATGGTATTATGCTTATTATGCTTACTCAGTAATTCATTTAGAAGTCTTAAATTGAATCTCTTCTCCCATTCAAAACTATTTTCTGTGGATAATAATAAATTATTCTTGTTAGTTTTAGTACATGAGTACTAGTAACTATTAGGAATATGCTGCAATAGACTAAATAGAAATAAAGATATATTTGTTTGATTTGGTTGTCTTTCCTTTTAACAAATAAGTGTCTGACATGACTCTTATTGCTACATATTGTTTCCTATGGGTCCAAGGGCTCTAATAATGCCTAAGTGATCTAGTTTTTATTCTTAGCTACTGTATAAAAATAAACTAGTTTACATGTTAGGCATATTTTATCACAACATAAACATTAAAAAGCCCCCAAAATCAGTATATAAAACATCATATTGAAAATGTACTTATCACCAGATAGCAAATATGGCTATTTTCTTTACTGTAAACATCTGACTATAATGTAGGGTTGTTTTTTCTTTTCCATAAAATAATAAGAAAAAAATCACTATTTACCAGTACCCAAATCATGCACTTCTCTTTTTTTTTTTCACTTCTCTTTTTAAGATAAACTATAAATAGGTTACTTTTATCAGCCCTGGATGCTTTAGGTGCCCTTATTATCTGTAAGACCAGCAAACAATCAAACTCAGCCATACCAGGCTAAGAAAATATTGTACACTAACCAGATTTCCAGTAATTGTTTAGAGCCCACAAAATTTCTGTAATGAGATATTAACAAGGAGTACCAATCTTCGTCTAAGATAAATGAACTTAGACCCAAATCTTTTTCCCACAGGCCACAAAACAGTTAAGAGAGATGGTTTGTTACAGATTACATTAATTTCCTAAAGTCCATTGGGTGTCTCCCAAAAGCTTGCATAGAATTCAGAGTTTCCAAAATTCATCTGACCAGAGACTATCTCCCTTGGATTTATGCTTCAAAACACAGTTGGGAAAATTCTCTCTATAGTCATCTAGCCTTTCTACTTTGTGAGCTCTTAAGGGAAGTGATACTTCATTCCTTTCCAACCCTCAGTTATCACACTATCTACTCTGTGAAGGGACCTGAAATATGGTGTCCCATCACCACAGACCTTGGGAGATGGATATCATCTACTCTGTCTCATAGAGGGGGAACTCGAGACTCAGAGCTTAAGAGATCTCAGGATGAGTGAGTGGTTAGGACTCAACATAAGACGTGATCGCTACAAAATCTATATCCCCTTTCCCTTATACTGTGTGGCACAAACTGTTCTTTTCTGGTGAAACTCTTAGTGGTTTCTCTGGTATGTCTGGGTCATGTAACTTCTTCAGGATCAAGATGCTCCACCGAGCATTACCAACCCTGATGGTTTGATCTTTGACCACTGCATACTATGGTAACTTGAAGTCTCTCTAGTATGGAAAAATGAGCACATTTGATGCCAACTTTATCTAGAATACTATCCATTCTAAAGCACTGTCATTTATAATACACAGATATGATAAAGAATGCATATATGTTAAAATAGTAATTGAAGATACATGTGGAAACAAACAAAAGAAATTCATGTTGAAGAACAGTTGGAGATCAGCATTCATGTCAAAGGTGGTCTGTGTTTTCCTCCCCTTTACCTACAAGCCAAGTAATACCAAGCCAAAAACCACCAGACAATTCCTTTCATCTCACAGTAACAAGGTATTAAAGCCCACAGAAAAATAAACATATAATTTAGTTTCTGTTCACTTTAGTCCTTCGACTCTTTGGCACTAAAATGAATCTAAGATCAAAATGAGCAGTACAAAGTGACTGACCCATCAGAAAAGTTTTGGGAAAACATATTCAAACTTCTGGGTCATTTCAGTCATCTGTTAGCATTAATTGGGACAGGTTACATTTTTACATTGCAGAGAATTTTTTTCTGTCAGTAAACAAAAGATGACCCCTATATGCAGAAAATGACTTTTGAGTCCACAAATTGATCTGAATGGCTTGCTGTTTCTCAGGTCTCCCGAAAGTCTTACCAACTATGCATGTGAAATTACTGCAACCCAAATAAAATGAGCATTTTTTCCTCAGAATTCTCCAAGATAAGAGAATTCCACAAGAGTCATTCAGAAATAAATATGCATTAAACAAATATCTGATAATATCAGTGACTATTTTGTTTTCTTTATAATTCCTTAGTGGAAAACTATAATCACATGCTATAAGATCACATGGAAGTATACCTTTGTCATGAGTGAGGACAGGCAAATTACCCACAGGAAATTAAACAACTCTATTATCAAGCCTGATATAACTTTTAATAGGAAAAAAAAAGGCTTGATGCCAAAATATGCTAGCTGCATATCCTATGTCTTATTTGCAAAATTATTTACATTACCTCTCTTTGTTCAACCTAATTTAAAGAGCAACTTCTTTCTAAATAATTACAACTGTTTCTTCTCTAGGAAGAAAAATAATGTATAATATGTATTATAGCAACCTTTTTTTTTTTTTGCAGGAGAGGTACTTTAGCAATTTGACTTGGGTGAAAACAGGGGGCTCCTTTTCACTTTCAGAACAGCAGCAGGAATATAAAAAGAATTTTAAGTGAGGCCGAGAACACAGATGTAGACTTCTGCCAACATGAGAGAAATGCCTGGCGGCAACTGTTGTTCTACAAGAAATGAACGGGCTAACAAGTTATGCTTACAGCCACCTTTGCAGCCTTAGTATGCAGAGAAGAGTCAAAGTTCAAAGATAAGATTTTTCTGGTCAAAGGAAAATAAAGTGTCCCAATATTACTATCATACAATCTATAAACAGTTATGGGATCTGATGTCCAAATAGTTGAGTTCCATAAATGCAAATTGAAGCCACTGTATTTTAACATTCTGTTACCAGAAATGGATCCTTATAAAAGATAAAATGTACTTCACTTCACATCAAGTTTTCTTGAATATGAAGTCTGAATGATAATCTCCTCTGTTACCATAGATAAGGGGGGCCTTTGCAGAAAGCTTTGAGGAAAAGGCAGCAATGGGCAGGCAGGAACTGACCTGGCAGGGACGCTTATTGAGCATCGTGTCTTGTTCTACTCACTGTCTCTCTGCCTTTCTTAAGGATATTCAGCCCGTTTAATGAAGGACCACTGGTTGATGTCAATAAATCTTGATAAGGTGACCAAATTACCCTGGGAAGAATGTCTTAAACACCCTATGATGGAATTTGTGCCCTGCCTTATACGATACATGCAAGAACACAATTCCATTTCCCAATAAAATCTGGATAATCTAGATTACTCCCTCTCCCTAGATATAATTGACAACCGAATTTTAAAATGCTTATTTTAAGTCAACCCTAGCCACAGAAAAATACACCACCAACCAAATCAACAATATCCAGTTGAAATCAAAGTAAACTAGGTTGTTGATGATCCTAATGGTTGCAGGCAAAACATGAACCATAAAGGTTAAGCACTAGTCCTTACTGCTACCATGATTGCCCAAACTGACTAGAGCCAACATTGCTGTAAAGCCATAAATCAACAAAAGCTTTAGCCTTAGTGTGAAAATCTAAGACTGTCAAGCACTTTCTTTTGTTTAAAATACTTTCAATATGTTTTTTACAAAACAATTTCTGTTGGGATCCTTTGGTTATAATTATTTTTTTCTCTCTGAGTCTGAATCATTCCACTCTGACCCTCTAGGTCCTCGCAGCAATTACCATCGACCCTTGTGACATTGCTTCTCAGCGATATCCTACTAGAAAAGCCTACAAAAATTCAAATTTTCTGAATTTTGGAAATTGTAATGGAGCCCATAGAAATCTCTGAAACCTGTCTACTGCCTCCCATGTCTTAAACTCACTATTAATTACATAGTGAGAGAAGAAAATGTATCCATGGGGAGATGGTTATAATGTTTAGAAGATGGAATCTCCCTAAATCCAATTTAAGGATGTCTTCCTTGAGGTACAGACAGATTCTAGCAACAAATTTTTATGTGCTAAAGGTGCAAATTTTTCAATGTAAAATTTATGCTTATTTTTCAATGTAAAATATGGTATGAACCATAGTTTTAATTTAGCTGCTCCTATGTATTAATTTTACTTTATGTGAGTGAATACAGGTTTGGAAGCAATAAAATGAAATCACTTTTAAAGTAGACTATAATTGAGACTTCTATTAAGTTAGATTAGTTTTCCCTTGCTTCTGTCAGTGAGGTTTTAATTATTTTCAGGGGAAAATGGTCTATGCCAGGTAGCTAACAACAGTCCAAGTGTCTCATGGAAAGATATTTACTTGTCTTAACCTTTCTTTGCAACTGTTAAGGTACTTGTCATTTTGACTTCCTTTCAGCTAGTGACCTCTGCCCTACTCCAATTTAAAGATAAACTGAAAGACATTTCTCCTGGATGTGTACTTCTTCCAGTTGTTCAGCGGAAGCAGTGGGATCTAGCCGTCCTAACCCATTACCTCCTATTTGAGAGGATTCAAGGGGTATGTAATTTAGTATTGGAAGAGGGAAATTTAGAAAGAAGTAAAGAGAAAAAAATGATGTGCTAACTCTAAGAAGTGAGTCCAGACTTTGGTATCAAAATAGGAAAAGGAAAAGTATGAGAGATAATAAATCTTTCATGAGTTAGCTCTTATTACAATATATGTGAACATATGTGATAATATTTCTAAAATAATTATTTTAACTATATGACTAGAATCAGGGTTAAGCAAATCATCTTTTGTAAATATTGTTCATAGAATTGGTATATAAACACACTAACACAGAGCATTCATTATTTAAAAGTTTAAGGAAAAGCATTTCCTATGTCACTGGTAGCCTGATACAATAGCATTTTCCCCCCACCTTTTCCTGCTTGCTGAGAATACGATACTTCTTGGTGTTGCTTTTGAAATCGAATTGTTCTCTTGTTGATAACAAACTAGGGAATTAATAATAGAGTATCATCAAAATGGTGACTAGAAAAAGAATTATTCTAAACAGTACATAAGTACATATTATCACATAATACATATCATTGCACAGATCATAACATACATAATGTATATGTATATGTATGTATGAATACATATATAAGCTCATACATATATTGTCATTTTCATTCAATTTGTAAGTTATATAGGCTGTTTGTGGGGTTTCTATGGTTGTAGTCAGCTTGTAAAAGGAAATCTGATAGCCACCTCATTCCTTTACACATTACATTATGGAAAAACTCTACAGAGAGTATATAGCCAGACTTTATAGTAGATAATGGTGAAAATTTACTGCATAAAGACGAAAATGATCTTTATTACAAGAAACCACACCTCAAAATACAATGGAAAAAGAAACATCTCCCTTGTGAGAAAACATAATAAAATATGTCCATCTAACTATCTGTGAAACCCTGAAGAAATACATGGTTTCTCCCCTTCCCTCCCTTTTGAATTCCTATTCATTTTGAGTCAGGCTATCTTAGGCCAATAAGTAACTTTCAGGACTTTGAGGCCACCTCCTTGGATCTGTTCCCTATATACCAAAAAGTTTTATTTCTCTCTGAATATTGACTACATTAGGAAAAAATGATACATCTGCTAAAATGCCTGGAGTTGTAAATCCAAATAAAAAATTCACTAAAGGAACTGAATAGCACAGGTGTTATTTACCCCCAATATAGAAATTTATTTCTCATCGATGGGAGTTCTGTGATAATATCAATTATAACTTAAACATACTGTCATAATTAAGGCTTACATCTTTGACTATTTGTCATTTAAAAAAAAATCTAAACTAGTCTGTGCTTTTGCATGCAAATGCACACGAAGGGAACCAGCATGACCAGTGAGTTGAGTGGAAGGTTTATTTAAGTTATAACTACTGGAGGCAATTGACTAAGGCTACTTACTAGCTTGTACATTGAATGGCTTACTGCTTATGATGGAAAAAATGTGTTGATCTAGGAAATGTGTACACATAGAAATAACTTTAACAAAGCTAAATGAATAGGATTAGAAAAAAATTTCATGGGATCCCTGGGTGGCGCAGTGTTTTGGCGCCTGCCTTTGGCCCAGGGTGCGATCCTGGAGACCCGGGATCGAATCCCACATCAGGCTCCCGGTGCATGGAGCCTGCTTCTCCCTCCGCCTGTGTCTCTGCCTCTCTCTCTCTCTGTGACTATCATAAATAAATAGAAAAAAAAATTAAAAAAGAAAAAAATTTCATTAACTATTTATACTAAATCACAGAAAATTTGAAAAATTTAATCTAACTAGTTATATTATGAACCATATAGACTCCCAAAATACTATTATATTTGTGACTATCATATATACCTAACTTCTTTTATCTAATGATTATTTGTATATGTGACTTATCCTCCTTTTACCAGATTATAAGCTTATTAGAGCCAGGCAGGATCATTATCCAACACCTAAAACAATGTCCTGCATATTACAGATGCATAAGTAATCAAACATAGAAGTGAAGATTTAAACAAGCTCAATTAACATTATTTTATGAGTATCTTTATATATAAAGGAGAGAGGATTCAGCCTTTCTTTTAAACCTAGTGTTTTACTACAATAATTTATAGGAGAGAGGAAATGACTTCACATAAATGTTAGTATACAGAATTAAAAATGCATAGTCTAAAAAATAAAAATAAAAAAAATAAAAATGCATAGTCTACTGGGCAGGCTAAGGATATTTGAGCCAAGAACTCATGCTGAGATTAGTATTTAAATTTGTGCTTTTTATATATACTAAGACACAAGGGAAATGAACATACATTACAAGTCAAAAACAAACTTAGTAAATAAAGTGAATTTCACATCAATTATGAAAAGTAAGTATTGAAAACCTGAGAATTCCATAATTAACATTTTGTATGTCTTCTAAGCCATGACCACTAAGTTATGAACTAGAGTTAAATAGATGACTTAAAAGATGGTAAAGAAGGTAATTAGTAAAAAGAAAAAAAGCAGGGCTGCAACTCTGCAGCCACTCATACAATGACTTCATGACTCCTAATAGCTTTTGTTTTTCACTTTTGAGTTTTCATTCTGTAAATGCTAGCATATTTTCCTCAAAATAATTGGGAGAAGTAAGAAAGACTTGGTTGAACCATTAACAGAGCAATAAATGGCTTCCTGGTTTGAAGATGGTGGTATATTTGATATTTATCCAGTGGTCTGTGTCAGATCTGAGGATCTGTTACAACAGACAAATTGGCTGTTACAAATTGGCTGGGAGTCTCTGAGTCTTCTCTCAACTGCTCTGCATTTGGACTGGGGTTGGAATCCAAACTGCCATTTTCTAAATGTCAACCTAAGGCAACTGTTCCGCTACTCTGAAGCCTCCGTTTCTTCATCTGTAGTTAAGAAATGGTGACCAACTAATAACATAACATGTAACTTGCTGGCCACTGTGTTTAGCATTTAATTAAGTCTTAGTACATGCTAGCTTTTACTGTTGTTACTGTCACTATCTAATATCCCTGCAAATAATAATATTTTGTCCTTCTGTACTATTTTTAATATTGCTTTCTTAAAACTTTAAATTCTGGGCATATATTTTATGACTAAGTTGTATTATTTTCACTCATTAGAAATGTCAAAAGCTCTGTCAGCACAAAATGTGTTTCTTCCATCTCCCTGCCTTTAGGTAGAAATCTGTTTGTCAATCTTGGTTTAAAAAGGCTAAATCAGCATTCACTTGAGCCCTTTTTTTAATGTTCAACAAGACTTTTTTTCTTAACCAGTTATGATTTTGAAGGAAATTATGTGAAAAGAAAAGTAAAAAAAAAAAAGAAATTAAAAAAATAAGATGGACATCAACCTTGGTCTACCTGCTGTCAATAAAAGTGTAAATATTTCTTTTTTAAACATAAATATTTCTCATCTTTGCATGTCAGGTTGGGGTACATATATATACATGATGATACATAGACACATATACATGCATACATATGTTAATGTGTACAAATATATATGTTTATTTATCAAATTACTTTATAAACCCAACCATCTTCTGGGGTAGGGAATAAGATTCTCAAGCCATTGAAGAATAAGTGTTTCAAATCAGCTTTTAGGACCTTGATCATATGTTTAAAGATAAGAGATATATTACTTAAAAGTTGCATGCTTTTCTCAAAGGAAATCACAATCATAGCTCAAAAGACAACTTTAAATCATCTAAAAAAGATCAGTTTCAGATTAATCAAGGCTCTTTCAGTAACTCACTGTAGCTTTGAGAAAAGTTCTTGGTTGCCAATATTATTGAGATTCTTTTTCTGATCTGCATGAGTTAGTGATTGTTATTCTTTTATGTTAGAGAAAAAATGAACTTCAAAATTTTAAGTTATATAATCACAGGCAACAATAGTTGAATATAACTACATCAAATGTAAAAATATTCATGCAGCAAAGAAAATAATCAACAGAGTAAAAAGATAAACTACTAACAGAATGGGATAAAAATATTTGAGAAGCATCTATTCAATAAGGAATTAACATTCAAAATATACCAAGAACTTCTACAATTCAACAACAATAACAAAATAACCTGATTTTAAAATAGGCAAAGAATAGACATTTCTCCAGAGAAATATACAAACAGCAAAGATGCTTAATATTACTAATCATCAGGGAAAATGAAAATCAAAACTGTAAATTATCACCTCAGACCAAATATAATTGCCACTGTCCAAACAAAGAGAAAGTAACAAAGGCTATCAAGGATGTAGAGAAATTAGAACCTATGTGCACTATTAGTAGGACCATAAACTGGTGTAACCACTATAAAAAACAAAATGGAGCTTCCTCAAAAAAAAAAAAAAAGAATTATCATATGACCCAATCTCATTTCTTTGTATATATCTCCAAAATATGGAAACAGGATCTCAAAGAGATAATTGCATACATAATTATATGTCCATTTCAGCATTATTCATCATAGCCACAAGGTGGGAAAAAATCACATATGTCTATATAAAAAATGGAATATTACTCAGCCTTAAAAATGCAACTCTGCTGTAATATGCCACAACATGGATAAAACTTGAGGACATTATGCTGAGTGAAATAGTCACAAAGAAAAATACTGCATGATTCCATATATGTGAGTTATCTACAACAAACTCACACAAACAGAAAATAGAATGGTTATCAGGTGCTGGGATAAGGAGAAAATAGGGAGTTCAAGGGGTATGGAGTTTCAGTTTTGCAACATGAAAAACTCTAGAGTTCTTTGTATAATAATGTGCATATAGTTAACACGACTGGGCTGTACACTTAAAAACAGTGAATATATTAAATTTTGGTTTTTCTGTACCATGATAAATAAGTTCTATAAATGAAAGCATATTAACACTTAGAAAGCATAATTTATACTTAGAAAACCCAACCCTGAAGGTACGTGGTTGGCTCAGTCTATAGAGCATGCTACTCCTGATCTCAAGATTTTAAGTTCAAGTCCGACATTGGGTGTAGAGATTACTTAAAAATAAAATCTTTGGGACAGCCCGGTGGCCTAGTGGTTTAGCCTTTGGCCTGGGGTGTGATCCTGGAGACCTGCGATCGAGTCCCGCTTCGGGCTCCCTGCATGGAGCCTGTTTCTCCCTCTCCCTCTGCCTGTGTTTCTGCCCCCCTCTCTCTGTGTGTTTGTCATAAATAAATCTTTAAAAAATCTTTGAAAAAAATAAAAAATAAAATAAAACCTTTAACAAAAGAAAAAGAAAACTCAATCCCAGTATCTCGACTCAAATGTTGGTAATTGCAGTTCATAACATGTATAAATGAAATACAATTAAAATTTTGATTTCTGCCTACAGTATCCTCCCATTTTAATGAATGCGTGAAAAAAAATGCAAAACCCCTCTCAAATTTCCAAAAATGTATCAATGTCTTTGGTAAATCTTATCCATTGTCATAAAACAAATGAAGATATCAACTATTATAGTTAGTGGAGGCTCTTCTCAGACTAATTCAAGGTCCAGCAGAGGCCCTGCACCTGTAGAATGGAAACCTCAAGATCTTCCTTATACTCAGTGTTCAAGAGGTCTAGGCCCAAGATGCCAAACCCTTTGCTAAAATCTTGAGTTGTACTCACAGATGGCAATGGTCCTCAGACAGTTGATGTGAGTTTTGATCATAGTTCAGCAACTTACAAGCTAGAACATTTTGATCAAGACCTATACAGACTTTGTGCTTTATATATATTTTTACCATGGTAGCACAAATGACACTGTATTTTCTCCATTTGTTTACTTGTCCATTTCTCTAAGAGACTGTAAATTTAGAAGTCCATATGGCTACCTCATTTATCTTGCCATGCTATGGTCGTCTTCTCATTCCCTGGCTCAAGTCCCAGGCTCACGTAGCTGTTCAGTATACACATTGAACTGGCCTGAACTATTACTGATTATATATAGGCTAAACCGCAATTTAAAAAAATAGATGAAGGACATTGGTCAATTTAGTCACACTTTCATAAATGTACCTGCAATAAAATATTAGGCAAATATGTAAATACATTTGGATTGTTTGCTACAAGTCAAATGAGTTCTTTACTCTTGACACAGATGTTTTTATTTATTTATATTTTGGAAATATCTATTTGAAATTGCACATTTGCCTCCACCAGGGTTATCATTTTTTTGTAAAATAAATCAGAATTTTATAAAGGTTACATTTTCTAAAAGAAATCAGGCTGTACTATTCAATATCGACATTCAAGGTTCTTCTTTTAAGTTACTAATGAATATTCTTCCCTTAAAAAAATCTTAAGCAGATCTTTTTATTTGAATTAACTCCTACCTCACTACTAATTTCATTTCAAACCTTAGCCATGTTGTACTTTATAACATTTTCAATAAAATTTCAATACTAAAAAAGAGAGCTTATGAGAAATTACTGTTTCAGCCTTAAGTTTTATTATCTGTAGAGATAAGGGTGTTTCTCAATATTAAAAAAAAATGTTCATTCTTAAAAAGTTACTACCAAAGTGAATTTTATGTGAATACCACAGTCCAAAAATCAATGTGTGGTGGTATATGTACGCCCTCAGAAAAATCACACTCTAAATATGTAATTAAAATAAGAATGAAAAATTAAACACATAGAGAACTAGAGAATATAACAATGAATCTCAAAATGGAAATGATGAAAGATTTAAGTGTAATTACACTGAAGAATGGATGGTGAAAAACATTAGAAGATAAAAAGCACAGCTTTCACTTGGCTGTTGTTTGCTTGCCCTTAAACAAAACACAAAATCTCTGCAGTACATAGTCCCTAACAAGACTTAGGCTTTGCATGGGTGATGGCAGCCATAGTAACTATGAGATCATTATAAAGGTCTGTATTGTGAATGTAAATTATGTTGTAAGAATGATGTTGGTTAAGAGAATTTACATATTTAGGTTTTAATTTTCTTTTCTTTTACCACTTAACATGTTTTAATTAAAAGATAATCAAAGGTAAGGATCTTATCTGCAAATTATATCAAAGTGAAATATGCAAACATTCTTTGGAAAATTCCTGATCTATTGGGAAATCAGAAATTTATTAGCTTTGGAACAAAGATACTTCCTTTGAGACTGACTGTCATTTATTCAGTATAGGTCCCACTGGTTGCTCCAAAGGCCAGGAAATGTCAGAGGTTAGGGGCTGTGTCTTGGCACCTAGGACAGTAGTATACACTCACTAGATGCTCGGTATGATTGACTTTAACTCCTGCAAGACATTATTAAGTCCATATGCAAATCCTCTTGAAGTCCTAAACTGTGCACGTGTCCAAAATTAATTAATCTCAAATCTGGGACTCCTAATTTTAAAATGTGGATATTCAAATAAGTTTATCACACTGGACAAGTCACTTTGATTCACAAAAATTGCTGTTAATTCAGCTGGAAATTTAGGTAGATGTTTTTGTTCCAAATTAGATTCTCAAGCTGTAGAATGTATTTTTCAATGTTTCTTTTCAAATGTTCTTCATTAACTTTAAAGCTTGAAGAGTATCAGGAATGTAAGAATGACTTAAATCTGACTAAAGAGAATTTTAAAAATTCGAACCTATTAATTAAAAAAGAAAAATTAAAAATGTCTTTGACAGTGAAAGACTAAAATATTGGCAAAAATTCTTCAAGTGACTAAATGTGTTAACCACCATCCTTTCAATGAAAACAAAACAAAACTAAAATATTCATATCCAAATATTCAATGAAATATTTTCTTTTTCAACAATAAATTCACCAATAGATTTAGAGATCTTTGCAAGATAAAGAAAATCACATTAAATATACACATGAACAAAAATGGAGGCTTGATTTAAAATGACAGTTTGGCAGCTAAGTTAAGGTTAAAATGATTCAACAATTGTTTTGAGTTTCTACTAACACAGTGGTAACAGACTGACTAAAAATTTCTGATGAGAAAAGGATAATATTCTCAAGCCTATATTAAACACAAAGAGCAACAGCTCTTCTTCATATACTCAGTATTTCTTTTTTACCTTCCCAAAGCCAAAATGTTATCATTTTGTATAAAAGAAAATCAAAGCCAAATGGTAAAAATGCAAAGATTTGGCTAAACAGTCAAAATTTCAGTGGTTTTATCTGCAGCATGCTGAGCAACCAAACAAAGCCAAGATATTGTCCATCTTTTTGACAGACAAAGAGCCTCAGAGGTCCAGAGTGACATGCCCGAAGGCTGGCACGTGATTGGGCTAATTAAATTAAATAGCAGGAAACAGCTTTTCCATATGCCACTGCCTGGCCACACACAAACTGTAACAGTAAATCTTTTATACTACTCAAGGAAAAATGTAACCATTAAAAAATATACAGTATCAACACACCATCCAAGAATCAGAAGTTGAATATTCACATATACTTCCCTGGCCTGGACTTTAATGCTAAATATCTAAGAACTTCCTAATTGACTTTAGGAGCCATCCAAAAGCCCATGGTAATTAAAGAAGACGAAAAAGACACACACACACACACACACACACACACACACACACATGCACACCTCCTGCCACATCCACCAAGGTTTACCAACACTTTAATTTAAGCCAATATTCTGATTGCTTTAAGGACACATTTCTACACTAAGTCAATCAAAATCTCAATACTTCTGAATCAAAGTTAAAATCTATTGTTTATTTTCTCCCACTGTTATAGTCTCCCTCCCCATTACCCTACTGTAACTTAGGAGATCAATTGAAAAAAAGCATAAAGCCTTTGAAACTCTTGAGAAAACTCTTCCCCCCTGCACCCTCCAGTTCCTTACCCAATAACATTTTTCTCTAAGTTTGCCATTGCAGTTCTAGCTTTGGTTCAAGACACATCTATATTTCCATGTTTCCAGAATTTCCCTGGGTTGGAAGGTGCTACTCATTTTTATCAATCATGGGTTTCATTAGTTTTGATATCTGCTTGTCATCCTAGATAAAGAAGCACTGTGATGATAAAAGAAAGGCAAGGAAGCTGCTTCACAAGGATCCTGGATTAGAATATTGCAAGGTAATTTTAACTAAGTGACATAGAAAATTCAGAATCAGTGCAGAGCATGGCTTATCTGTTTAAACAGAAACATGGAATATATAATACAATATACAAACTGTAAATGGCACTCAATTTTTTGGTAAAAATTACATTTATGGTAGCCAGTATGCAGATGTAATAAATATTCCATTATTTATGCCTTTCATACTTGAACTTTCATTACACTAATTAAAGAGTTGACTGAATTGATAAACCATGAGCTAATAAAATGATAGCATAATCTTTAACTACAAAAACACACTCAATTCATGGCAATTCTATGTTACTCAGAAAAAGGAAAAGAAAAGAAAGAAAATTGGGAAGGATGAAGTAGGAAAGAGAAAATCTAACCTTTGAAACAGAGATTTGAAAAAATTTTTGAAAACTAGTCAGTATTATTTTTTACTTGGTTTACTCCACATAATTGTAGGAGCCCCAAATGTCATCCAATGTGCATAGGTTGACCATGCCCATTTCAGCCTGTGTTTGTGTATATATGCCAGAAATCAATAAGCAATTATAATTATTCCTCCATGTCTGCCTTCAAAATTCATATTTGAATATGAAGATGACCAAAATCCAAGAAATTTAAAGCCTAGAAGAAAACAGTCAAGCCACATAGAACTGAATTGGTAGGAGCCAGTAGATGACCAGCATCTAAAGTGAAACCAGGCCTAGGAGTGAGTTGAACCAGCTCCTCCCTCCCACCTCCCCTTCCCTCTCAGAAATCTGTATTTATCTCTTCACACCTTTCATGAATCTCATGCTCCCTTCTGCATCCTCATCCTTGCCACAGAGCCCTGGCCTAAGATTAATAACTTCCTGAGGTCATTCATCCCTTTAAACATACAAGACATTCAATAGATGCCTAGAGAGTATACAAATTTGTGAGAGAAAAAAAAACAAAAACAAAAAACAGGTTGAGAGTTAGGGCAACTATAGACCTGCCCTAACGAAACTTAAAATCAAGTCTTGGAAGCTTCAAGTAATTGATATTCTTTTTTTTTTTTAAGATTTTATTTATTTATTCATGACAGACACACACACACAGAGAGAGAGAGAGAGAGAGAGAGGCAGAGATACAGACAGAGGGAGAAGCAGGCTCCATGCAAGGAGCCCAATGCAGGACTTGATCCCAGGACTCTTGGGTCACACCCTGGACCGAAGGCGGTGCTAAACCTCTGAGCCACCTGGGCTGCCCTTGATATTCTTTAAGAAAGACAACAAATTTAAATTGTCTGGCACCTAATGAAAATTTAGTAGCAGAAAAACAAGAACCATGTTCAAGAAGAAAATTAAGCAGTAGTCGCACACACAGAAATGGCAGAGACAGTAGTAGCAATAAAGGGTTTTAAAATGAATATTATAAACATGTCCAAAGATTTGAAGGGAAACATGAATATAAGGAGGATATAAATAGAAAATACATAACAACACTAAATGAAGTCTCTGAAAAATACACTATTTTAAAGAAGAATTTGTTGGATGTGAGTAAACGAAGTTTATCCACTAGAAGAAAAGATGAGTATGGCAATAGAAACTCCACAAACTGAAATACAAAGAGAAAAAATAAGAGAAAATGTAGAGACTTATAGAGAGGTGAAATGATATCAAGCCATCTACTCTAGGTGTAATTGGAGTCCCAAAAGAAAAGGAGAATGAATATTAAAAGAAACAATATCTCACACATTCCAAAAATTTAAAAAGTACAAAACCCCACAGACACATAAAGCTCAGTTAACCAAAGTAGAAGAAAGAAAAAAGAAAGAAAGAAAGAAAGAAAGAAAGAAAGAAAGAAAGAAAGAAAACTTGCTTTAAGCCAAAGCCAAATCATAATCAAGTTGCTTAAAACCAATGACAATAAGATCATCTTAAAAACAAGCAGATGAAAAACATACTACATGATTTTAAGACTTGCTATAAAGCAATAGTAACCTAGGTCCTGTGGTATTGTTGTAAAGTTAGACATATAGATCAATGGAATAAAAGAAAGAGTTCAAAAATTTGCTCACACATATATGTTTAATTGGTTTCTAACAAAGTAATCAAAATAATTCAAAGGAACAAGAGTAATCTTTTCAAAACCTGGTTCTGAAAAATTTAAGACACCTATATAAAATAATGAACCTCAGCCTTTCTTCACAGAATACAAAAAACTGTATGATTCAAAATGGCTCTTTGCTTTAATTGTAAAAAAAATAAACTAGAAAAAGTAAACACAGAAGCAAATGTTTCTTAGATAAGACATTAAAGGATTAACCAGAGAAGAAAAAAATGATAGAACGGGACACATCAAAATTAAAACATTTCTGCTCTTGAAAATAAAAAGCAAGCTATAGGTTGGTTGAAAATATTTACAACATATATACCTAGAAATGGATTGTATCTAGAATATATGCTTTTTTATTGGTTAATAAAATAATAAAAGGACAGACTCTCCAATAAAAAAAACCCTGCAGCATAGTTGAATCAACAGTTTACCAAAGAACTTCTACAAATGGCCAGTAAGCACATAAAAAGATGTGTAACATCATTACACATCAAAAAAACACAAAATAAAACCACAATGAAATTCCATTACACATCCACTAGAGTGCATATCATTATAAAAATCTGATAGTACCAAGTGTTAGTAATAGGAACACTCTCATACTTTGCTGATGAGAATGTAAAATAATCATCAAAAGTAATTTGGCAGTTTCTTATAAAGTTAAACAGCTCACAACTCAACAATTCCACTTGTAGGTATCCACCCAAAAGAAATAAAGACAAATAACTACAAAGATTTGTATAGAGTATTCACAGCAGCTATATTCTTAATCACCCACACCTGAAAATTACCTTAATTTCCATCAATAGAAGAATACATAAGCACATTGTGACATATCCATTTAATGGGATGCTATTTGGCCATAAGACAAGTCCATTATTACTCATATACACATGTATGGACCTAGAAGCAATTTCTTATTGGAAAAAAATCCAGAGAGAAAATATAATGGATTCATTTCAAACAATTTATTTGTATGACATTGTAGAAAAATCAAAACTAATGCACAGTGACAGGATATAGATGAATGATTGCCTGGGGCTGAGTGGAGGGTGGGGGCTTGATTAAGAAGAAGCAGGAGGGAACTCTTTGAAGTGATATAAATATTCTATATCTAGATTGTGATGTACACATTTGTCAAAATTCATCACACTGTACACATATAATGAGTGGATTTTTGTATATACTTTTCAAAAGAGTAGATTAAAAAATGAGTAAGATTTAGAGAGCTAAAGCAACCAAAATAAAACCCTCATTTTAATTCATTTAACTCAACATTTTAATTCAAATTATCATGGAAAGAGAAACCCCAGGACATTAGGAATTGGATTTTTGAATCCCTAGGAGAGTCTCTTGGGGAAAAAAATTTTTTTTCATCTGCTTCTATATTTAGAAGAAAATTATATTGAGATACAACTAACCAGTATACATCTATAAAGGCATACAATATAGAATGATACTTGAAATCTATGAGGCAAATAATATTTTAAAAAAAGAGAATCAAGTTGAATATTTTCATGAGTTTGTCAGATGATTCAAGCAAAAAATCAAAGCATTTAAAATATGTACCAGAAAACTGAATGTCAAATTTACTTTGATTGGCAAAATATAAATAAAGAGGGATTTGATACATTACCGTCATGACCAAAACATAGCTAAGATGCTAAAAAATAGTGTAGAGTAAGCTTAGTTTTTATCATGTTAAATGGAGGCAAAAAAGAGAGGACTGATATCTATTCAAAACAAGGGAGCAATTTACTAAGATGGAGGCATCAATGCAGGATTTCTTGTTCCCAGATGGAACAAGTTTAACATTCACCCAACTGTAGAGAGTAGAAAAAAATCCTCCCACCCAAAAAAAGATTCTCAGAGCATTTGTTAAAAAGCAAAGACAGAAAAGTTTAGTACTTTTTTTTCCCTCCTGACTCCAAAGAAAGGCAGAGCCCAATGCAAATGTAACCAGAGAATCCCTTGTAGGCTTCTAGGGAAGGCCAATTTTTCTGAGTTGAGCTTCCTGATTGCCGGCTTTGGTGCTGATAATGGGGTGGGAATTAGCCCAAGAAGAGAGCTGGCCACAAACAGCTAATGAGAAGAGTGTCTCCCTGGTCAATATATTTTCTTTCTTCTTTTAAGATTTTATTTACTTATTCATGAGAGACAGAGAGGCAGAGAGAGGAGAAGCAGGCTCCATGCAAGGAGCCCGACATGGGACTCAATCCTGAGACCCTGAGATCAAGCCCTGAGCCAAAGGCAGAAGTCCAACCACTGAGCCACCCAGGCATCCCAGTATATTTTCTTAATACGTCTTTTGGAATGAAGATCATGTTGGTCATTCCTACCTGGTGTTGTTTTAAATTTGATGAATCCTTAGCTGAAATCTGTTTAAAAAAACAAACAAACCAACCTCTTGGGGTTCTCTTAATGGTCACTAAAGGAGGTGGAAGGAAAGGGAGCTGAGAAGGGGGATGTACTCAGTCTCGCAAAGAAGATCCCAATCTGGGAATTCCCCCACAAATCATGAAAGGGTTACAGCTGAGTAAGTTCAGAACTGCCCCCTGTGGTAACGGGGACTGTATATATATCACCTTTTTTGTGTGTGCTGGAACATGAACAAGGTGGGGAAGCACTGCTTTAGAGTTTTTTAACTTACTGATGAGAAAGTTATTCACTATCAAAAAGTTAAACTGAGTGTGAGGTTCCTACTATGAAGAAAGTTACTAAAGTTCCAAGTTCTTAGTCATGCTACATTAATAATGGCATTAATAGCAATAGCTGATTTTTACTCTGTACCAATTTCGCTACCATCTATTATGTTATTTATATAGACTAGTCCATTTAGGCTTCCCAATATCCCAACAAAAAGATTACAGTGTTCATCACATTTAACAAATGAGTAAACTGAGGCTTGGCACAATTAAATAATTTGCTCCAGGTGGACCTGACGGTAGATGATGAAGTTGCCACTCCTGTGGTGTGACTATTGCATCAGCTTTGTAACTGCTCAGCAGTTCTGTCTAAAAGGCAGTTCTTGGGCAGCCCGGGTGGCTCAGGGGTTTAGCACCGCCTTCAGCCCAGGGCATGATCCTGGAGACCCGGAATCGAGTCCCACGTTGGGCTTCCTGCATGGAGCCTGCTTCTCCCTTTGCCTGTGTCTCTGCCTCTCTCTGTGTCTCTCATGAATAAATGAAATCTTTAAAACAACTTATCAATGTTCAGTAATACTTTTCTTTATTTAAATATGTATAAAGATGAAGTTGATTTATTAGTCTCTAAGATTAATATGCATCCTTTTTTCTTCTTTCCAAACTCTACCTTTCAAAAGCTTTCTATAGAATACATGGATATAGAAAAATTAGTACTATAAAGACCATAAAAATTATCTGATATATTGTATTTTTTTTAAAGATTTATCTATTCGAGAGAGAGAGAACATGCCCGTGTATGCACAAGTGTGTGTGTAAATGGGGGGAGGGGCAGAGGGAGACAATCTTCAAGGAGTCAGTCTTCAGGGAGACTTCCTACAAGCCAGAAGCCTGAGGCGGGGCTGGATGGGAGGACCCAGGCAATCCCAACCTGAGCCAAAACCAAGAGTCAGAGGCTTCACTGACTGAGTCACTCAGGCACTCCGTGATATCCTATATTTTTATCTTGAAATGTGTCCCAGAGCTCCTTGGTGGCTCAGTCCATTAAGCCTCCCACTCTTGATTTCAGCTGAGTTCGTGATCTCAGGATCATAAGAGTGAGTCCTAAGGGGAGTGGCAGGGCTCTGCTCAGCTGGGAATTAGCTTCTCTCCTTCCCCACCCCCCCATCTCTCTGCCCCTCCCCACCTCTGCCCTGCCCTGCTTGCACAGGCAGCCACTCTAAAAGAAATAAAATTAAAAAAAAAAAATTGAAAAAAAGTGTGTCCAGTATTACATTCATATAGAATATAAATTATGACAAATCGTTTCAGTTTAGGGAATATCAAATAATAAACTCACTAAAAAAAATTCCATCATTAACCCCTGGCTGAAAATAAAAATTAAATATTAACTATTATCACTAGAGCCAGTGTAAAAAATATATTACTAATGTGGACATTTGACACAATAAATAGTTCAACAGGTAAAAAATGATTCACCATTTCACACAGAAAACAAAAGTGAGCTTGAAATCATAATATGAAATAAAATGTCCTTTAGGCATTAAGAAATCTGTAAAAAAGAAAGGTAAAATAAAACCCATTCAAATGAAGTTTAATTGAACACTTTATGGGTTCTATGTGTGGTGCTAGGAACACTCTATATTTCCAATGACTTCAAAAGGCAAAAAGACATGACATACAGGTAATGATGAAAGAAAATTTATACAGTAAGTTATACAGAACAAATTCCAGGTTGACTAAAGAGTTAGGATGAGTTGGAAAAATCAGAGATGGCATAAAGGAGAAAAGCAAAGTAGGTTTTTTTAAAAAAGTCTTTCCAGATAGGGAAAAAAAGTTTGGTGAAATTCATGAAAAAAAAAAAAAAAGAAAAGAAAAGAAAAGAAAAGAAAAGAAAAGAAAAGAAAAGAAAAGAAAAGAAAAAATTCATGGGCTTGGAGCCCCACTCTGGGAATTTGCTGTTCATGGTTAGGCGATTCAGTCAGACTGGGAGGGATGAGTGCTTGGTCTGAGTATAAAGGCTGAATTACGAGGGCTGAAACTCCATGACACCATTTAGATGAAACAATTAGGTAGATATTATAGGTTCTTTTATAGAGAATGTGAAAACTGGGTATTCTACAGTAAGTTAACCAAATTAGTAGAAAGATCACACTGATATGGAAGAAGGCTACTGCATTAATAAAAGAATGAATGTGCTTCATTATTAATTAAGGTATTGACCAGGGAAAGCAGAGCCAAAGAGAAAGAGATATGATGGGCCTGGAAAATGGAAACAGGAGTAGCAATTGCTTATAAGAAATAAAAGAGAGGAAATAATCAGAGGTGATTTCATGATAATCTGCCCAGTGTCTAAAGGGTGGTTCCATCAACAGAAGTGTAAAAGCCGGATAAAACAGCACATTTTACAGATAGTGAATTAAAAACCTTTGAGATGAGAGTGGAGAAACCAGTGAATTGTCTTTACAGCTGGTTAAGTATTAATAAAACACTTGATAGACTTCAAGTTGTCCTTAAGGTGAAGAAAAAAAGAGATCATTAAACCCTTAAGCCATTAAGATGTGTATATCCCTCTAACACTAACCACTAACATTTTATGTGTCTATGTTAGACTGAGAAAAGCAATAAAAATATTCTGGCATGAGCAAATATTAATTTGTTCAGGTTTGATAGCTCACCGATTTCTAAAACTATGTAGTGAAATCTGTTAAGATAATATAAAATGAAAAAAAAAAAGATAATATAAAATGAGAGGAAGATGAGCTAAAGCAGCATTCTATAGAAATAGCATTATAGCAAATATAATGTAAATAGCAAATATAATGTAAGCCATAAATGCCAAGGGATATGTATAATCTTACATTTTCTAAAAGCCACATTGAGAAAGTAAAAGAAAACAGGTAATATTAACTTTAATACTGTTACACAAGCTAATATGTTTAGAATATTATTTTAGGATGTAATGAAATACATTATCATCACTTAAGATATTAATATATTTTTGATACTATGGCTTTGAAATCTGTATACAATGGAATATTACTCAGCCACTGGAATGACCAACACCCACCATTTGCTTCGATGTGGATGAAACTGGAGGGTATTATATGGAGTGAAGTAAGTCAATCGGAAAAGGACAAACATTATATGGTCTCATTCATTTGGGGAATATAAAAATTAGTGAAAGGGAATAAATGGAAAGGAGAGAAAATGAGTGAAAATATCAGTGAGGGTGACAAAACATGAGAGACACCTAACTCTGGGAAACGAACAAGGGGTAATGGAAGGGGAAGTGGGTGGGGGGTTGGGGTGGCTGGGTGATGGGCACTGAGGGGGGCACTTGGCGGGATGAGCACTGGGTGTTATGCTATACGTTGGCAAATCGAACTCCAATTTAAAAAATTTTTTTTAAAGAAATCTAGTGTGCAGTATACACTGGAAGCATATCTCAACTCATACGAGTCACATTTTAAATTCTCAGTTGATACACGTGGCTACCAGCTTGGACAGTACAAATACAGGGGTCTTTGCAGAAATTCTGTCAACAGAGGCACAAAGATCAAACTAAGTTGCAAACATGGGTTCAACATAAAATTTAAGTGCAAAGTAGACATGAGTAAAAATGACTAACCAGGACAGAATTCTGTCATATAAATGAAGAAAAAATAACTCTGGTTTAGTTTTTAAAGGTCACCAGAGAAAAGGCATTTCTTAAAGGAAAGACAAACTTAATGTTTGCTTCAGTTTATATTAGATACAATCAACAGCAAGATTGTAGCATTTAAGTGGTTCATTGGGAAGAAAAAGAAAAGGGACAACCTCAAAAACCAAGAAGTAACAAGAGATAGCCACAGGAATGGCAGAAAAGCAAGACCAAGATCAACTAGAAATAAGGAAAACAGAGGTGATGCATGAGAAAATGGAGCCCAACAATCATTAAGTTCCCATCTCTTTAAAAATAACTCAAATTGAAGAACATTTTTTTAAAAAGTATATATAACTGGAAAACAGATCAAAGAACTAAAAGTAAGTGCTAAAATTAAACCTCTCAGAAGGAAACATGGGTGTAGGACTGACACATGAATCTTGAAAACATTACACAGACATACAAAAGGCCACATAATATATGATTTCATTTATACGGAATGTCCACAATAGGCAAATTCATAGAGATACAAAATAGTTGCCAGTGGTTGCCAGGGGTTGGAGGGACGGGAGAATGAGGAGTGATTGCTTAATTGGTACAGGAATTCTTTGAGTTGATGAAGATACTCTGGTAATTCTCTGGTAAAAGTAGTGATGGTGGCACAACATCATGAATATATCAAAACCCACTGAATTATATACTTTAAAATGGGTAAAATGATAAAGTTTATGTTATACAAATTTTATCTCAATAAAAACACAAGAACAAAAACAATGTGCAACAAATAGCTTGGAACTTCTGAAGAAAAATAACTTGCCAAGTCTTGGTGAATAAATACTCTATAAATAGGCTAAGCAATTGTATAAATTAGAAAGAGAGAAATAAAACAAAAGGAGATATTATCACAGCAGTAACAGCAGTAAATATAGTGAGAATAACCTATAGCCGAATTAAAAGGCAGATGAAACAGAACAATATACAAGAAATAAGAGATCATCTATTTTAGAAACTATGAATGAAGAGTCCAAGGAGCTTAGGTAAAAGCTATTAAAAGGCAGGCCATGCTTCAGGAAGTGGTTTAGGGCCCCCGGACAGCTCCAGAACATTATCTCCAAACCAGACTCTTCCCAAAGGGCTTGAAAAATGTAGACTCCTGGGCTCTCAGTCAGGATAACAGAATCAGAACCTCTAGGAGATGCAGTCAGAATCTGAATTGCCAACAACTCCCTCAAGAGGATTTTTATACATCTTTCAAGCGAAAAATCACCTAGGAAGACAAGAATTTAAGACAAATATCTCTATTTTTCCTTTTCCCGGCATTTTATACAGACTATTTTAGGTCAGAACGATTATCAAGTGCTTCCTCGATAGGTCAAAAGGGTTTGAAAGGCAATGTCCTAACTGCTTAGAAATCAAGTTTTTGGCTTTGGTTGGGGAAGAACGGTAAGTGGCAAAAGGGAGTTGTTAGCTAGTTGGAATTTTTCTCCTTCTCTCCCCCAAAATAGTTAACTCCAAGTGCAGGCATTCTGTTTTGCCTCATTCTAAGACTGGCTCTGTTCAGAAATAAAGAAACTCTCAAACTTTAATGATTCAAAATGGTTCATATGTGTCCAAGGATGATTTTCATGTATGCATTAGACAAAAGAAGAGTCCTAATCTACTTCATGGCAATGATTAAGAGAAAATTGATTCAAAACAATTTGGAAATAGTGATGGGGGGGGGGAAGGAATATATATATAGAGAGGGACGGGGGTTACAAACGAACTTCTGATTTAATAAACCAGGACATGTGAAAAGAATTGCTGCATAAATGTAGTGTGGTAGTAAAGAGAACAAAGACTCTGATGTCAGAGTAACTGGGTTCAAATTAAAGCTAGACTATCACTAATTGGGCGACTTTAACTTTACTTAACTTCTTGTGCCCCAGTGCCCTTATCTGTAGGAGACAATAATATCTACCCCATAAGGTTGTTGTGAGGACTAAATGAATTGCTAGACATGTATGTTTGCAATAGTTAAAACTCAAAGTCTTTTTGTAAATCAAGATGGTCCCCAAAGGTTATACTGTCTAAAGCTTATAGTTTATAAGCCTTAAGGTATTATAAAATTAGAGTAGAAAACCTTTCAAATCCTAATAGAGAAGTTCTAAAAAGTCACATTCCCAGTATCTTGTTTTATTTGCCAGAATCCTTTGATTGCTCTCCCATACTTTTAAAACCTAGATGGAGGAATTATCAATATTAAAAGGAATGGTAATCTACCTCTCAGATTCCTCCTCTTACATCTTCAAGTTCTTGATTATAATTAATTATAATTTGTAGACCTTGATTATTTATCATTGTTAATTTACAATTGTATACCCACAATTCTGTGCTTCCATTATTGAAAAAAAAAATCACAAAGGAAATGCCAAATAAAAAAAAATACTGTTGTTGACCTAAACATCTGTTGAGTACTAAGTTTAAAAAAAATGGTTACTGTCTGAATTCATTTTTAACATCCTTTAGAGAAAAAAAAGTATAAAGCAAAGTAAAAATTTCTTAAAAACAATCCTTTTCAGATTTATGAAAAGCAACCAGTCTCCATTTCAGCAGCCACCTTCACCAATGAGAAGGTGGATTTTTACTGCCAGACCAGGAAATCTAATGTTTATTTATTCCAAGTCCTGACAAAAATTATTTTCCTGAAGAAAAAGTTTTTAACATGAGATTGATACTTTTTATTGAAACATCCACTTTACACTTCAAAAATCAGATATACAGTATAAAACCATTATCTAATTGGTTCCTCCAACTCTTTTTTGAGGATCTGGTACCAAGTTACTCAATTTTATAAAAGTCCAAAGGCAATTCTTGGGAAATTATAACTAATGGTATTCCCACAATTCTGACCAAATTATCAGGCTTATGGCATTGTGGAATGATAATCCATTTTGTAATAGTCAATGATATTAGCTCCAGAATTCTTAATAATCTAATGCAATATTGTTGTGACTTAGGATAATTTTAATTTGTATGATGTTATTAAAGTTTAGATTATGGGAACAAAAACACAGTGACACATTATGAAGTACTGACGATTTAAGTTTTGCGAGGAAGAGCTAGCTAGGTATGTCAGGGTGCAGAGATGTCTATGTTTCCTTTACCTGAGCCATGCTCCTTGTTCCTTACACTAGTATTATAATAACTGTTTCCATAAAAGGGAGGTCATTTAATTAGTTTTTTTCTCTTTACATTTATGTACTGTTACTTTATACTTGTAGGTCAGTCTGTCACTGTAATATTTTGATATTTATTTCGATATTTATTGAGTGCTTGTTACATTGGAGGGATTATGTTAACCTTTTTAAAATGATTTTTTAAGTTGAGCAAAGTTAAGAATTAACATTTATTTATATAAGATTTTATATTTGGAAGTTGACATCAAACATGATAACATATTATGAAAAAGAGGCCACGCTGGGAAAAGGAAAAGGCAGCAAATTTTACACGTCTGCTATTTGATAATGGCTGACATAAATAGTTTAAATCATTGTTGGGTTTATTATTTTTAATGGTATGAGAAATAACGGCTCAAAATATCTTCATTTTCTTGTTTCAACAACGAATGGCAATATATTTTGGTATATGAGACCTAGCGCATGAGCTTCAGATCCGATTAAGTATATCAAGTTTACACAAAGCCAAATGTATGAAAGGGGATCTTTTAAAAAAAACTTTATTTGAGAAAGGAAGAGACTTATAACAGAAGGCAAGAAGGAAGCATACAAACAATATATTTACAACACAAAACAAGAGATCACCTTCAAGGGTGTAAATTATAATAAATACAGTAGATTTTAAAAGAGACATTTATCAATTAATTCTAAGATGAATTAAGTCCAGCTTTCTTTTTCACTGGTTCCAGGTAGTTTCTTGATTAAATTCAAAGACTATCAAATTCAAACAATTAATGTCCACCAACTGTACTGATGAAGCTCTCTCAAATGACATTATAAAAAATAGTTTTTTTTTGTTTGTGATTACATATCTTTGAAGTAATATTATACAAAAGTCTGCTCAGCCACATGTTCCTCCCCAAATAAAATGTATTTTAAAAGATGCACTATCCCTTTTTTTATGAGATTGAAAAAAGACTTTAAAGAAAATGAATATTTATGAGATGGAAAAAATATACAATTTTATCTTAGGAATGCCATATTTTTAATGCAAAACAACTGACAAAAAGTCATTTTAATCTTAAGGAATATACTAACCAAAATATGTTGGTAATAGGAAAAGTTGCCTACTATAGCTATTTGTCAAATTATCAGAAGGACTTTCATTATATGGAAAAGTTTTAAACTTTCTAACTTCTAGTTATGTTAATTTAATTTGAATGGAGACTTTTTAAAAAAGGATAATGTATCTTTAGCAGTGACCTTTTTTTTAAGAAATATTTTAAATGTCACAGCAAAATGTAAACAACACGTGCCAATAACATACAGTGGTTACAATGTCTACATTTGGCAAAATCGTTATATCTCCTTTGAAACAGGATACTACACCTTAAAATACCTTGGATTTAGAAATATAAATATTTTAATAGAAAAAAAACCTCACAAAGATTCTAGGTCAATTTGGATGATCCATTTTAAAGGGGTCTTAATACAACGAATCTTTAACTAGCTTAACAAAAGTAAACCTATAAAACAAGGTAAACATATCAAAAGGGAGTATGAAGGAAATGTTCCAGAGTGAAAAGCTTCCTTAACAATTTCCCTACTTGTGGTGTTATTTTCTTAGACAATAAATCAATTCATAGAGTGCCCTTTAAAAACAGAAAGAGTAAAACACTATCCTCCGTTTTTTTCCCCCTACATTCCTCATTACATGAATCACTTAGACTTCCTGTTTCCACAAGGCATTTCCTGTTCAGCCTCATAGAATCAGTTTTCTGTAGGAGAACAGCAGGAACCTGACAAAGAACGGACTTGAATAAACAGAGTCTTCTGTTGCCTTCAAAGTTGTTTGTATTTCATAGCATCAAAGGACACAGTCCTTCTGAAGGTGTGTTATATACAAGGAGATTCTGTTGTTAAGCATAACTTTCCTAAATTTGTATTTGCCAAAATGGTATGGTATAATGCCAAGTCCTTATGGAATTCTACCTAAGAGATCCTAGTGATGTGATTATAAAATATGATACACCTTCTTCTTTTAAACATGATTGTGACTTCGTATCAGATAATCTTCATACCTTCACTGTGTTTTCTACAACTGTAGATACAATATAGTATCTGGTTGAACCATAATGCTGCACGTTACTTCTTGCCGCTATTTGCATTGGCTTCATTTGATCTTTTTTGATAGACAATGTCATCAAATAACACAAGATAAAAGTAAAATGAGCAGTGCTAGGTGAGACATAATGTAATAGTTAAAATAGTGCTGTACTTTGCAATCTATATATTTAAAACCACCTCTATCCTAATATTTTCAATTGCAATCTATACAATAACCTAAGGACTATTGGCATGGTAACCAGAACATTTAACTTAACAAAAAAGAGAGAGGAAGGAAAGGGCAGACTACTTTTAACAGTGTTCAAGACTATAGTATGATACATTATGTACAACAATGTGAAAATTGAATTCTACATATCAAAAAAAATCAAGAACTAATAGAATGTTTCATTGATCAGACTGGGTGAGTATATCCAGCAGTCACTGATCTCAACAGATAAACTAAAAATAACAGTGAGTTCGTTTTCCTTAGAAGTAACTGGTGTGACAGGCTTTGGGATGAATTTAAAGCCTATTAATTACTTGTATACTTATGTAGTATAATTTTAGTGTCACAAGTATTTCCTTACCAGTGGAGTTTCAATGAAACCTTGATATCTATATAGAAATCAATATATAGAGAAATCTCTATATAGATATATCTGCAATAAGTAGAATCCTTAAACACTAAAATCAAATCATTCAGAAATATAAACAGATAGGAAATAATATCCATTTACCAAAACCTGCAATGCATTTCATATTCAGATAATGACTTTAATTACAAATCCTGGAGCTAAATCTTTGCCTATTACCTGTTGCATAAAAGCAGCCTGCTCCCCAGATTCCATTTCCTGGATCTGAGCATCTTCATCACTGTCCACTGGTTCCTCCTTGACCTTCACAGCCCCAACTTGTCCCAGTGTGTCATCCACACAAGCACTGCTGTCGCTCCTAGTGCTGTTGCCACTAGAGGGCGCTCTGTCTTCCTGCATCGCCTGGTCCCCCTGAAGCTCTTCCTCCGCTTCCTCGAGGTGACTGCCTGGTTGCTTCAGTTGTTCAATAGATTTCGAAAGCAGCTAGAAGAGAGTGTTCAGGGGTTCAAAATTCAATAGTTCTTGGTGGTAACAGAGAAGCAAAATACACACTTTTATTTCTAATGACTCTACTTCAGTACGTTCTGATGTCTAGTTTCTGGACATCAATTTCAGAATGAATTTGTATGCAACAAACTTCCTCGAGTAATACTAAATCTGAAGCAAGTCTCATCACTTCCATGTTGTATTGGTGTAGTAGGCAGAAAATGAGGTCTTCAAGTGCTTTTTTTAATGGATTACTCTCTAACACACTTAGAAAATGGTGGGGGAAAGGTAAATAAACTTTTTTGATGGGAATCCTAAAACTTTCACAAGTACAGTTTGTACTGAGACAATGTAATCCAAATAAACCTGAGAATATTTTTCTTTAAAGATAAAGTGTAATGGAATTAATGGAAAGGTAGTGAAAAACTTCCACAATCTCATTTTTTGAGAATGTCAACCACTATAAAACACAAGCACAAATGCTAAGTCCTCATCTATCTTATTTTCCCATACCTAAAGGGTCAAATGATAAAACATCTTCTTATATGTACTGATAAAATATGGAAATACTGATTTGGAAATCCTAAACTTCAAAAAGATGTGGGATTTTTAAAAAATGTGATAGCACTAAAAATGTTTTATGAACATATCCAAGTTAAATAATAAGAAAGAATTATTTTTAATCAGGAGACTATTATTTAGACCTTTATTTTATAATTAAATTATACTTAATCTTCAGAAGTATATGAATCAACTGCTCAATGATTTAAAAAAATGAGAACATACCTAACTTAAACAACAGCAAAATATCACAGTATAAAAGCTCAATAAATGGAGTAAAATTCTCAAGATGATTTCATGTCACAGGTCTCTTGTTTTGATTCACAATGACCCCAGCGACTGATCATCTGCAGATCTTGAACTGTGGTTTCAAGAGTGATTAGAATTTTCTGTTAAGTCAGCACCCATGTAAGCAATAGGCCAAATATTGTTAATAAACAGCACGCTTAGAATATAACTGCTAAAATCATGAATACTAATTTCTCTTGGTACAGTTTAAGCTTATCTCCCCCACCCCTAACTATGTTTTTAAGGCTAAACACATGCTTAGAGTTAGAATACTTCTACATACTCCAAGTCTGAAGGGTGTCTTACTCTCTTTAGGCTTACAGACTTTCCTCCAGGCCACATCACTTCAGAGGGCTGTACACCAACTGATGAAACCCTCCACTTTCACTGTAGGTAAAGTTATTGGGATTTTTTGTTCCTTTTGCAACAAATATTTATTGAGTGCCAATTGTGTTCAAGACACCATGCTAAGCACTGGGAAAATAGCCATTGCCTTGCCCTCATGGAGCTTATAATTTAGTGTGTTAGAAGGGAACCAGATAGATAAATAAATGTATTCTGATTTTCAAGTAGGGTAAATGAAATGGGAAGAAGCACAGGGTGTTATGAGAGTACACGCTAGTTGGCACAGGAGCATAACTGTGGGTTAAGAGAGGTTTCACTACTGACAGGGTGCTATGTTTAGGTTGAGACATGAAAGAGGAAGGATAGAAAGGAAGTTCTAGTTGCATGAGTGTAAGGGGTTGAAATAAGGGTAGAGAGCACTTCTGGCAGAAGGCACAGTACATATGCTGAAAAGGAGTCCAGTGCGTTGGAGCAAATGAAAGGCCAATGAGGTTTCAGCACAGGAAGATGGGAAAAAATGCTGGAAGGTGATATTGGAGAGAGTAACACAGTTTATAATGTATTTGGGTTGAGAACAAGATTCTATAGAAATAAAGTACAAATTAGGAAATAAGCCATTAATAAGATATAAACATCACCAATCTTAAGTTAGACATAATCAAACCAAGAGAATAGATACCAATCAAAATTTATGTCAAAATGAAGAAGGCAAATTTAAATATCAATTTCCTTTGTATCTACTATCTAACATCTATTTTCCTGGGCTGTCAGCATAAGAACGGTCGTCCCATCATTCTTTAAATGTTTTTGAGTACTTTTTAGGAAACTATTTGCAGGACTTTTGTACCAATGCCAAGTATTTAGATAACAACATTAAATACACAATACCTTGCATACTGCTTTTGGAGAAGAGGGACAATGTAATATTCCTAAGCTTTGATTGTACATCTATAGGATCCAACTTAATCGGCTGTTAGAAAAAGAACACGTGACACCATAGAAAACAGGCAGGATTTTAATGGAAAAGTCCCAGTTTGGGCTGGGACCCCAGGGATAGGGACTTCGGGTGACAAGCATCCACCCATTCTTCAGAGAGAAAGCTCATCAGCCAGCCCTTACCCCTGTCCCTCACCTCAGATGTGACATACAAGAGGACGATAGAGGGGTCTTGTGGGGAGAAGAGATTGATATAAGGAAAGGTATCACTCAGGTGAAGGAAGCTGCAAAAGTCCCTCAGAGGGACAATCTGCAAGCAGACGGCTGCAGTTCATCTTCTAGATGGATGCATGTGGAGCTGCAGAACTTTTCCTTCTCATTGCTAAAGCTTAGCTGGAAAAATTCATGGGAGCTAACACATCAGGCAGAGCTGGGGGGCCAAGGACATGTATGAGGCAAGTGGACACCTCTGGGAGGTGTTCAAAGTTCCTGTGCATAAGAGCCTCTGGGAGGAAGACAGAAGGAAACTATATGGGATGTGTGGCCCTGAGAGAAGAACTGAGGGGCCGTTCATGAAAGGTCCACCAGGGAGCACAGGACCACTGTCCAGAAAATGTCACATCAGAAGTCCCCCTTTACTGAGGAGTGACTGCCACTTTCATAGCTTCTGGATGTTTGACTATGCAGAGTATTTAATCACCAAAAGGAAAGTGCCCCTACTTTCCTTTTCCTTAGCAGTGAAAATAGGGAAAGTCTATTGCTATTCTTCTCCTTTCCAGTCCCAGTTCCAACAAGTCTTAGGACCTTGACTTCCTCACATCCAATAGTCTTTTTATCTGCTCTTCCTCAGTGCCCAATGCTATGATCATACCCTAGCCCAGGTCTTTACTGGTAGCTGTACACTTTACTAAATCTGTTTCAAACATGACTTCTTTCTGCTTCATTCTCAATATATTCTGACCTTAACCATTCTCCAGCTCCAGAGGGTCCTCTAAGTGATTGAGCCTAACATATTCTCACTCCCTACCACTCTTCATCCTCTCACTTTCCTCCTTGCTAGACTAGGCTCCATTTTCCATCATTAAAAATCACTCCTTTGGGGCACCTGGGTGGCTCAGTCGGTTAAGTGTGTGACTTGATTTCGGATCAGGTTATGATCTCAGGGTCCTGGGATCAAGCCCCATGTCGGGGTTCTGCCCTTAGCAGGGAGCCTGCTTGAGATTCCCTCTCTTTCTCTCTCTCCCTCTGTCCTTCCCCTTGCATGCACAATCTCTCTCAAATAAAGAAATCTTAAAAAAAATCACTCCCTTACGTTGTCTTCAACTCCCCTGCCCTTTTCTTTCTTTCCTTTTTAAAAATATTTTATTTATTTATTTGAGAGAGAGAGAGAGAGAGTACTAGTGAGGTGAGTCTCAAAGAAGCAGACTCTCCTCTAAGCAGGGAGCAGAAGGTGGGACTTGATCCCATGACTCCAGGATCATGACCTGAGCTGAAGGCAGATGCTTAACCAACTGAGCCACTCAGGCACCCACCCCTGCCCTTTTCAATACGGGTTTTACTGGAAAAGTAAGACTTCCAGCCTTGGTTAATACTACATCTCTGCCAAACCCAAGCAGCTGAATAAGCAAGGAAACAAACAAACAAATTACAATCATGCTGAATGTTTCTCTTCAGATTCATGAGCAAAACCCTCAAAAGGGCCCTCATCAGTAACTGCCTGGCAATCCTACTACATTTCTGCAGTTAATTCACTCCCACTCTTTCAATGACAATTTCAAACTACCTCCTCTCTCCTCAAATCTCGAAAACCAGACCTTTTCTTCACTCCCTGCTGATGCCTGTGCTTGTTATTTCACTGAGAAAACAGAAGCCTCCAAAGAGAAACTCAACATCCTGCTACCATCACATTTACCAAGCTGTCCCATTCACCCTTCCTCCTGTTCTAAAAGTGATGTCTGCACTTTTATCTCAGGCAATCCCTTGGCTTATGGCCTGTATCCTATCCCTTCCTGCAATTATCCACCCTGTCCTCCAACACACATTTCTCCTCTCTGCTGGAATATCCTTATTGGTGCATTTTCAGAAGATAATCTGCCTTAAGTAAAACCTCCCTTGCTCCCCCAACACCATTATGTATCTCCCTTCACAGCAAAACTCCTTGAGCTATCTTTCTTTACTGTCTTCATTTTTCTTTTCCCATTCTCATTAGAATTCACACCAACAAGGCTTTCATCCACACTATCTGACCGAAATCTCTCTTGTTAAAGTCAGTAATGACTGTGTTCATGCCAAAACCAGTGGCAATTTAAACAGAATATTAATAAGTGTTAGTGAGGGTAAAACATCCCAAAAAAGGGCACCAAGACACAATCATAGCATCTTTGAAAGTAAGAGACTGATATCACTACTGTGGGTGTAGCTAAAGACCAGACGAACTGCATGCTAATTTCCTGGAATATAATTTCCCATAGATAGCAAGTAAATCAAAGAAAATCTCTAATAGTGATCAAATGCTGAATGTTCACAGAATATGTCATATGTACATTTTAATTAAAAAAACCTTCTGAAATCTGACCTGTTAATGTATTCCTGAGGTCACAGACGTACCCAGAAATCTCATCGTGTAGTCCATGAATCAATTTGGTCAGTATTTACAACCTCACTGACACAGATATGTACATAACAATTTTCAGTGTGCAATAAAGAAACAATGTCATTTGTTCTAGTTAGTTCCTTTGGCTTCATCTACACTTGTGATGCACTGAAGGAAACATGAGAGAGAGAAGTGTCAGAATGAGTAACACTGTGATAACTGGGCAAGACGGCCAAATAGCAGAATGATCTTCCAAGGGTCTAATTCCTCGATCGTTTGTAAAAGAAATGTTTCCTGACATAAAACAGTAACTTAGGAGTAGAGATCGTGTACATATAAAATGTAGTCATTGGAAAATTTCTAATAACACCCTTCAAATCCTTATTTTGTAAAGAAGGAATTTCACTTCCAGGAGAAGCTGAGCCATATCCAAAGAAAAGAGTAGAAACCTAGAATTTTTTTTATACCCTTCCACTCTGCATTCTACTCTGAAACAGCTATATTCTGATGACAACTGTGCTAACACAAATAATTCCAGTGTCTCCCCTGCCCAGCTCCAAACTTACACATTCAGCTGCTTCCTTAACATTTTCCCTTAGATCTAGAATATCTAACAGGTTTCATAAACTACAAGTAGTTCAAAGAAAACCTTTCTTCTCCTTCTACTCAAATGTATCACTCACCTAATTTTCTCATTTGAGTAAACAGACAATACCCAAGTGCATAAGTCAAAAATCAAGGATTTGTCCTGTTTCTCTCTAACTCATCTTTTTAATAAATACTGAAAGCTTAACTGATATTAGGAACAATGCTTTGACACTTTTCTTCCCAGATTATGCAGCAAATGTCAATGTCCCCACAAGCAATATCATTTTTTTTCACCATCTCTGAAATACAATGTGCTCTTCTGCAAAGTTCCACAAAATACAGAAGTGCTCGATGGGATCTCCTGGAGATGGTTTTGCAGAATATAAACACATAGAAAGAGTTAATCTAGACCTCTTTTTCCAGGTATTTCACTAAAGCTGTTTTTGTTTAAGCAGTCAAATTTGCCAGAGTGGAAAAATTAACAATTAACATCAGCAAGAAAAATCTACAAACCAAAGTCACAGAAAACTGGCCTGCCAGGTTTAACTTATTCGAGATTTTTTAAATAAAAAATTACTTGATGTTGTTTGTAAATTTCTGACTATTTATGAAGACATTCAGTACTCCAATTATGTTATGTTGTATGTGTTTTTGAACTTCAAATGTGACCATTACAAAGATGGTATGGGCTAACCCTTTTCTAATTTGCACTGTCGCTGAGCGGCCCCAGATGCAGGGAGGAGCTGTCTGCTTACTCTCAGTGGGGTAGCAGAGTCTCCCTTTGGTTGAACATCTGGAGGTGATCCCCCAGCAAAGTTGAGCTGTTGCCTTGCTGGCTACAAAACACAAGACGAAACATCTGTGTGACAGATAAATGTGAAAGCCTGTGTGAATCTCGGCTGAGGGCCCATCTGTAAAACACACCACGTGTCATTCGTCTGACACCAGGTGAGTTACTTTGGTGGGGAACCCAGCTGAGAGGAAGATGATGGCTGTGCCTCTCCTTCCCCTTTTATCTGTGCCTCTTCCTCGTCCGTCAGTGTTTCTCTGTATTGCCTGTGCACAGCAATTGTATTAAACACTAAGAACGGTGCAGGCAGTCTATGACCATTCTGGGTTTGTAACACACACGTGCAAACCCACTCACACTGACATGCTATAGACCAGATATGATAATTTATCTAAATCCCTAACCTTCAAGTGTTACAGATCCATTCTTATCAATCTCTGCTAGGATCATAATTACAGTAAGTCCATAATTTCACTGTTTATATTCTACGTTAAATATCATATATTCTAAGTAGCAAATGATGTAAAATTCATGAAATAATATTTAAAGGCTGTGCTGTTAACCTTTATACATGAGCACATGAAGCTCCTCTCCATGTAAGTTGCACTAACAAAGTCTGGAAGTCAACACAAGCATAAGTGCTATCAAATAAAGTATCTTTAAATTCCATATTTTAATTTTTTTTTCCCACAGTGATCTTTCATGTACCCACAAATATCTTCAAATTTGGAATGGCAGCTAAGAACAAGAGCGTATAAGGAGTAAATCTGTTTCTGATGGACATCTGGTTTTCTGAAATTGTCAACAACCCATTAAGCATAAGTGTTTGAATGTGATTATTAAACTATGCAAAGTGACCTTCAACCTAACTCATCACTTTCCTATTTTGCCTCAGATCTGAAGACAGATTTTACTTGGGGAATGGCACAAGTTTTGTTTTTGTTCTTTTTTGTTTCTTTTAAATAAATGCAAAATTCTTCTTTTGGAAAATGAAACCTTTCCCTTAAGCTCCAAGGAAACTAGATTTTAAAACAATGATAAAATTCTGTCTCAAATCACAAATAGATTAGGTATGTACCAACTGTTCTCAAAAACAACATGCAGAACACGGAGGGCTTTCAAACCAAGAGGTCTACTTAGAGAAGAACTCTGCCTCGAGCCAAAATACTCAATGCCATTTCACTCCTGTGAGTTTTAGGGAAATCACCAGAAGAACCAAGCTAAATAATAAGAGAGAAATATTTCTAAATATTGCTTCATTATTCACACTAATCAAAAGTCTAACTGAAAAATGTCCCTTCTTACTGATATTGAGGGGATATAAAACTAATCTAGGGACCAAATGAATTTTTCATAAAATGTGTTTATCTGTTCAACTTTAAATGATTGTCTAAAAACAATGCCTGTTGGGCAGCCCAGGTGGCTCAGTGGTTTAGTGCCGCCTTCAGCCCAGGGCGTGATCCTGGAGACTCGGGATCGAGTCCTACGTTGGGCTCCCTGCATGGAGCCTGCTTCTCCCTCTGCCTGTGTCTCTGCCTCTCCCTCTCTCTGTGCCTCTCATGAATAAATAAATAAAATCTTTAAAATAAATAAATAAATAGATAGATAAATATAAAAACAATGCCTACAATTAAAATATCCTTTTTTTCTGGCTTCAAAACATCCTAATAATTCAATTAGCTTAAACAAGTGTTAACTACTGGAAAGGGTGCTGAAAATATCCTCCTTCCAGTGCTTCAAGTTAAGTTTGAGAAAGTTACCCATCTACTCTTTCATTAGTCAGGCAATTTTTATTGAGCACTTACTATATGCCACAACCTGAGAAGAGCAGTCAGTCGGGAACCTCTCAAAGGAGGAAGCACAAAGTAAGCAACTGAAGATTGCAACCTAATGTGGTAGGGAATGATGGGGAAAGGGGTGAGTGTCTGTGTTTAATTGGTATGGGTAGGGAAGGCCTCTCAGAAGACCTGAGGCCGGAGCTAAGAGAGACTCCAATACCAAGATCGAGTCATGAGAAGATCCAGAGGTGGAACATTCCACACAGAACAGTGGCCAGCACAACTGGGGATGGAATGACATTCTCCACAGATGGGAGAAGAAGCCAGCATGGCTGGAAGTCAGCAAGGAAGGGAAGAGAGTAGGAGATGAGGTCAGTGATGGGGGCAAGAGCCAGATCATGACAGCCTTGTAAGCCACAAGAAGATGTTTGGATTTTATCCTCTGTATGATAGGAGCAGCTGGGGGGTTTTAAGCAAGCTCTTGATATGATTTAATTTGTATTTGTAAATGGTCACTCCAGCTGCTATAGAAGACTGGATTCAGGTGGGCAAAAGTAGAAACAGACAGACTGACTTTCAGAATATAAAATCCTCATCAAGAGAACGTTAACAGGACCTAATTAGAACACAAAAGAAGCTAGTTTTCCTTCTTTTTTTTTTATAGAGTTATTTATTTATTTATTTATTTATTTATTTATTTATTCATGATAGACATAGAGAGACAGAGAGAGAGAGAGAGGCAGAGACACAGGCAGAGGGAGAAGCAGGCTCCATGCCGGGAGCCTGATGTGGGACTCGATCCTGTGACTCCAGGATCGCGCCCGGGGCCAAAGGCAGGCGCCAAACCGCTGAGCCACCCAGGGATCCCCTATTTTTCCTTCTTTTATAGCACTGTGTAATTTTCCCCCAATAATCCACTTTCCAATATTCAGTTGATAGTACACTTTCTTTCAAAGTTTTCTTTCTTTGCTTTTTAAGGGTAATGGAATATAGATAGAGGCACATTTACGGAAAGGCACCCTCGATGACTTTGGACTGTGTCTCAGAATAGACACGATCTCAAAGTCAGTAATTTTCCAATCAATTGATTCATAATCAAACCGTTCTCCCCATTAATCAACCCTTGCTTTGGTAATCTGGAGAGCAGCACAAGTCCTATTGAAAATGGATGACCAAGAGTAAACCCCAGAAAATAATTGCCACATGGAAACATGGGCCCCAGTGTAGTCAGATTTTCAATTTTTCAGACAATGCCGGAAATCCAGACTTGTATTTGAAATCTTTCTATTTTTAAAGATTGACCAGTAATTCAAACACTTTTTGAGATACCAGGCAGGCCAATGACAGCAGTTCAATGGAATGGATCCAGTCCACAGAGTGTCTGCCTACGACCTCTGAAAATAATCCCTTATGGCCCTTCTTAAACATTCTATGGTTTAGATCATTTAGAGCTGATGTCTGCTTGCCCTTAAAATATACCATCCTTCATACTTGAGATTTGTTTTATGTTCCTTCCATGGTCAAAAATTTAACTACTTTGCCAGGGGTTGGATGTAGGGGTAGGGACTGACGACAAAGGAGCAACACAAGGGAAGCTTGTATGTTGAGGGAACTGTTCTGTATCTTGACTGTGGTAATTATATGACGATATGCATTTGTCAAAAATCACTGAATTGTACAGCAAAAGGAATACATTTTGCTGTGTAAATTATACCTCACTAAATAATTCAGTAATTAACCATAATACTGTTCCAAAGAGAAAATAAGGTCTGCTTCATGATGAATACAAAGGCTCAAGTTGGAACAAAATTTAGTGGTTTGGTTTACAACAAAGTAGCTTGATGCAAGATTGAGGCAAGTAGGAAATGTGTATCTTGGAAGTATTTTAGCACTTCCAGACAACCATTTTCATTAAAAGAATAAGGAAAATAAAACTATTAGTGCTACATAAGAACATAAATGCTGCATTAGATTTCAGTAGTGCCGACCATGTTTACAAAGCACTTTCAGTACATCCTTTCATGTAGTCCTCACTATAAACCTTTAAAACATGCAGATTAGAGAATTATTGGATGCAGAGGTTTAATACTTTGTTCAAAGTTGCAAAACTAATAAATAATCCCGAAGGACATCAGAAACTTCTCTTGGAAAGGTTATCAAGTATTTCAGATTTTGCAATTCATATAAACTCTTCATTACATAGAACTGCCTTTGACTAGAATGATCTCTTCACAGGTCTATGGGTCATTCAAGGGGAAGTACATGCCTTCTTTATTTTCATTTTCAGTATGCAGCACAATAGTTGCTAATAAATCTTTTTGGAACACCATCAATGACTCCATGCCAGGAAATTATTTTTTAGAAGTGAGTTTTTATTGCTGGTTGATACAACCAAGTTGATAGCAAGAGAGTAACAGTGTCTTTAGAATATGGGAGCTTAGCCCTGAATGCAATTCTGCCTGAAGGAATGGGAATCCTCTAGATCATATGACACTTCAGGGCCACTATGATCCCTCAGATTTCATAAATATTTAGAGGAAGGGCAGAAAGATACATGGGAAGAAAACTAAAATCAGGAATTTAGAAGCAACCAAAATCTGTAACAAAGAGACTGCCACATATTGGTGGTTTTCATGTCCACAAATCACTTAGCTTTATTAAAAATTCCTTAGTAAGACTTAATTATTTCATCCTGTCAAATGAAACTATTTGTCAAGGTTGAGAAACAACCAAATTATTTAGCTTCCCTCTCCCTTTGAACAGCCTGGAATCAACATCAGTCAAACCACTCACATGGTTTAATTCCCCAGATATTTTTCTTTCCCCTATTTTCTTACCTCATAGTCCTGTCCAACTATTGTTTTTCTCATTCAGTAAAAGCGTCTCTGACTAGATTAACAGTGCAGAGTGAAAAGGAAAGGTCGAGGTCCTTCCCTTGGTCTTCAAGTTATGAAAGCAGCACTGGGAACGTTTATGAATGTTACACATTAATCCACTGAAATGGTCATTTAGTTTCTTTTACAAACACAGGATTTCATCACATCTAATAATAAAGCAACAAGCCATTTTCTGTATATTATAAACCATCCACTCATAATTATGTCGTGAAATGCTTCTATAAGAATTCTCTGTGATGATGTAAGCCAGTATTGCAGTAAGTGGTTTTTTTGAAGCTCAGCACATACCTACATGGATCTATTTACATTGGGCTAATCATGTCGAAATAACATCTATTTAAGGGCAAAGTCAAAGTTTCTTCTGTAAACCTCTATAGATAGATAAATAATCTAGGGGGCTTTTTACTGTTATAAAATTAAGACTGCCTTTCGGTGCCTGCTCAAGTTTTTGGACATACTATCCATCTAATGGGCAAAATGTAATCCTAAATTGTTGATTAAAGACTCTGCCTGGAAACATACTGTCAAATGGATAGAGAGAAATTAAACCTGACAACAGTAATGCCTACTTTCCTAAATGAAAGCCCAGTTCAAGTTTCTACTCATCCATTTTTCAAAACTTGAAACAAGGCATTTTCCAACCACCCATCGATGAGATGCCAAATTTGCATTTTAGTTGAACTTGATGAAGTCAGTAGACTTTCAGCATCAGGCTCACTGAGAGCTCTTAGGAGAAGACATTTGCCCAATCTAAACAAAATAACAATTTTACAACATGCAAGAAAGGAACGAAGCATGGCCTGGCCGTACTGCACTCACACCGCACTGCTGGAAAGCTTTATAATCCAACGGATATCTGAATGTCCTGCCATCAGATCCACATAAAAAGACTTCCAAGTTAGTAACTGGATGGAGGGCAATGCATGAAAAGTTGGGAAGTAGGGTCAGGAAAAGGAGTTTCTTCATCCTGGCAAATCCAAACCAATACCAAAACTAAATAAATACGTAAAATCAGATCATCTTCCTGTTTTGTTTGCTTGTTTGCCTTATCTTTAATTGTAAGTTTTCTACTTTTTGTCAAAAATAAAATTCAGGGGCACCTGGGTGCCTCAGCCTCTTGAGCATCTCCCTTTGGCTCAAGTCATGATCTCAGGGTCCTGAATGGAGCCCCGCATCAGGCTCTCTGCTCAGCGGACAGCCTGCTTCTCCCTCTCCCACTGAATGCCACTTCCGCTGCTTGGGCTCTCTCTCATTCTGTCAAATAAAATTTAAAAAATCCTTTAAAAATAAAATAAAATAAAGTGGGGAAAATGTCTTAGGGTGCCTGGCTGGCTCAGTCAACAGAGCATTTACATGATTCTTGATCATGTGACTCTTGATCTCAGGGTAGTGAGTTCAAGGGCCATGTCTGGTATGGACCTTATTTCAAATAAAAATTTATATAAAAAAGGGAAAATCTTATCTCCTGCTCAGTGATAAAAACAACACTACAATCCTAAGTACACATTTAAGGTTCAGAACAGGCTTCTGTGTCATACAACCTATGTGAGAATTACAGCTGTCAACTGCTAGCCCTGTCATGTTGGTCAACCCTTTAAAATTAAATTTAATGATATAAAAAGAGTGACTTGTTAAGTATGAGAAGTTAACATACATAAGAAAATTAGCATTGTGTCCCATCTTACAATGGATCCTCCTCATAAAAGGGAGCTGGTATTATGTGAAAGATCTAATCCCTAAGGTGCCTACGGAGAAGGTGCTGGGAGGAAGCACAGTGCATAAAAGAAGGGGAGGGAAAGACACACTCGGAGTAACAGGTGCAGCAAAAAGTAAAGATCAGTTCATCGTCCTCATCTAATTATATTCAAAATTTTACTCTTCTCACAAGGAAGTCATGGGTATAATTACTTTTATTAAAATAAAGCTAATACAAAATGTTCCCCTGCTATTTGATAATAGGAAATATGACTTAAAAATGTAGACTTTCTGGGATAACATTATAGTTGTTGGTCAAATCAACCTCCTTGGGAAAATATACTTTGCTCAAGAGTGCACAAAATAGTTCTATTTTGGAACCGCCTTCAGGGATACTTTATAAGGAAAAAAATAACATACACACATATGCATGCTATGTTTGTGTGTGACCATGTTTGTGTGTGACCACAGGCAAGAAAGAATATAGTCCCCTGGGTTGCTGTGGATGGATGATCGAGGACAAGGAGTAGGTATGAATCATGAGGGGTTATGAAGAAAATGTAACATTTATGTTAGAGAATTACCTCAAGAATAAAACAGATACTATTCAAAGAAAGGGTCAAATTCTCATTCCAAAAACTAATGAAAACTCCCCATTTGCTCCATTCCAGCATTTGAGCAGAATTATACTCATGCCTTGCTTGTCAGACATAATATCTACCTGTTTTAATAAGGGCAATGCAGGACATCTGCTTGGCCTCCCCTTTACTAATCTCGTCTTAGATATATTTTTATTATGATAAAATAGCACTCATGTCAAAATGCCTAAGTATCATAGTAATAAATATATAATAAATACTTATATCTACAGTGAACCTTGACATATATATCATCTCATGATTTATGTGGGTTTTAAAAAAAAGTATTGGCTGACATCCAGTCATAGGAATGCATAAGATATTTATCACAAAGCGTATTACAAAGGGAGAAAGCAAGCAAGCAAGCAAGAAAGAAAGAGGGACAGAGAGGGGTGAAAAGGGAAGAAAGGAAGATATAGAAAGGACACGATAACCCAGAGAGGTAACTAACAAGTCTCAAGTCTTACTTCCTCAGAGAAAACAATTTTCTTCCTCATGTCCCCTGTCCTAGGACATCACACATTGTATTACTGTTTACTTAGATATTTCACTTCTTGGCTCCCCACCCTGTAAGCTCCATGAGGACAATGAATATTATTCTCTTAGTGCCTAAAATAGTGTCTGAATTTTTGAAGCAAAAATTCAATATGAGTTGCTAAATGGATAAATGCATAATAACTTAGTATTTCATTCAAATAAGTGCTGAATGAAGAACTTTCTTGAAATTTCTGCTTATGTGGATTTGGAATTATGAATATGAAAAACATAGGTACTAGAAAAATTCTAGTTAAAATAGAAATTATTTAGCTTTTTTTGATGCTGGGATAAAGAAACTTTTTTTTTTGAAAAGGCTCACAAGTTATTATTGCAAGAATGTACCATCCATTAGCAACAAAAGTTGCTTAATGCATTTCTAAATATTTTAAATGTCTCAAAAAAACAAAAGAACACATAGTGTAAGCTATGACTTTCTTATGCTAAACTTCTCAAAATACTTTCAGTGAAAATCGAATATTCAAACTGATGGAGCAGAGAGACAAATCACTCATGTTGAGATTTCCACTCACCTTTCTAGCTTGCCCCACTGTGTGGATATAACAATACACATACTATACAATACACATTCTAGGGATATTTCTGCTAAGCTATTAAGTGCATACACTAATTGTATGAGACAAATAACTCTTAGGACACATAAATTTCCCATGTAAATGTCATTAAAGTATCAAGCAATGGGTAGGTAAATTATTTAGCATGATTAATAATATTTACATTGTAGACTTATAATAAGCAAGAATGCTGCTTTCATAAATGCCTTCAAGTAATAGGAAGACAGGAGAAAGTTTTACAAATTTAATAACTCAGTTATGTATAAACTCTGCTCTGAAAAGTACAGGTTTGCTTCTAAGGATTATTAACAATTCAATTATATCATTAAAAATTTCATGGGGATCCCTGGGTGGCTCAGCGCCTGCCTTCGGCCCAGAACGTGATCCTGGAGTCCCGGATCAAGTCCCACGTCAGGCTCCCTGCATGGAGCCTGCTTCTCCCTTTGCCTGTATCTCTACCTCTCTCTCTTTCTCTGTGTCTCTCATGAATAAATAAATAAAATATTTAAAAAAAATTTCATACCAGGAAGGACAATCACATCTAATATGATGTATGCTTAGGGATAAATCTACTTCTCTTTTTCTTTGTTGCCACTGTATTTTTCTTCTTCTCTATATCTTAAAAAAAGAGCCATAACAAAAGTTGAGGGAGCAAAAGGAAAGGACATTTTCAAACATGTTATCTGCAAACCTATGTCTTTATGTGAGCATGTATTTTCTGCTGTAAGCTGCTCAAGAACAGGGACCATTTTTTATGATGCCAACTATTTGGCTCCAGTGTGAAATGCTTCAATGCAGACTAATCCATTGTACCAGGAAAAAAATTACATAAAGTTTCTGTGGTTATTTCTCATTAATGGATATTCAAAATGGGTAGAGTGTACATAAATATATGATCATACAGAAACTCATTGGTTTTTGGCATCTAAGTTATGGCCCTCACAAAATGTGAAATAAATGTTTTCATCACATTATGGGGAATGGTGAGCAGTTGTAATTCATTTCTTGATGGTTCTATTGTGAATGATTCAAAATAGGAAAGAGATTCAATATTTTCTTTAATAAGATTCTCCTCTTTTCCCTTAGACAATTGAGGGCAGGTGAAATATTTTCAAAATCTGGAGAATACCCAATGTGCATATGTCATTTGATCAAACATATGGAATACATACTTGGAGAAAAGCCAACTAGAGACCTGCTTGAGTAATCTAAACACCCAAGCTGAGAGGGGTTAATATATAAAGATCAGCTTTGTACTTTGAAGTTTTCTGGACTTCATTTTGCCTAATTAAGACAAGATTTAATAATCAAACCACTGTACAAACATGTACCTGAAAGTATAGGTTTGTTTCTAATTTTGGGAAGAATTCTTAACAGATTCCAAGGAATCAGCAACACATGGGAGAAGGTCTCTGATAGGATTTGCTTTTCTCCTTGCTCAAATGCAAATGCCTGCTTTTCATCTTAGTTTCTTCCACACGACTAAGGTTAGCATCCGCCTGTCAAAATCTCAAGTGGAATACTAAAATATAAAGATTCTGTTATTAGCATACCACTGAGTCTGAAACACTGGCATCTCTAGGTCATAAAAAATATATTCTAAAATATTCTTAAAAGTATTCATAGGAATCTAATGAACCCAATCCCAGATCAAAATATTATGAGGCAACAGGGCACCTAGGTGGCTCAATCGGTTGAGCAACAGACTCTTGATTTAGACTCAGGTCATGATTCTGGGGTCATGAGATCGAGCCCCTCATTGGGCTGCACTCTGGGCATGAAACCTGCTTAAGATTCTCCTTCTCCCTCTACCCCTCTTCCACTCATGCTCTCTGTTAAACAAACAAACAAACAAACAAACAAAAACAAAAACAACCAGAAAAACTATTGTGAGGCAAAAGGTAGGATCCCCAATCTTTCCTTCTTCAAAACCTTTTCTCATTAATCACTGAACAATTTTTCAAGAATACCCAGTAGTTTGAAGTAGTGCTGAGAGACCACAAAACAAGCAAACTGCACTCTACCATAATATAGCAAACATATGCAGAGCCACATTCAAGTCCATAAGTATCAAGCCACTCTACAGGAAGGAAGTTGGTCTTCTCCAGTGAGACTGCCTTGATATAAAAATAATTTGATAAATTTAGAGAAAACTGTAGCAATAAAATTGGCATCAATCTGATGATGTATAAAGAGTATGCAGTAGAGTGGAATATAGAGTTAAGTATAATGAGAGATGGCAGGAAAGGCAGTGCCACTGCCATCCATCCCCAGCACCCACTTCCCCAATCCCACACACATACACATCATCTTTGAAGGCAGTGAAGGGCTGGGCTGGAAGGATTTCTATTCATTAGTATGGTCTTCAGCCCCTGCTCCCTTCATGTCTCTGCCCTATAAGTGGAGGCCAAAGAGAAGAGAAAAAACTCTTGCCCTACCTACAATAAAGTGAGCACAAGAAAAAGAACCCCCTTTCTCCTATAGCAATTAGAAAGACAATCAGACCTTTGCCCATGAGGTTTTGCTTTGTTTATATCATGATACAATAAAGTTTTTAAATAGTAAGCCATTTTTTAGCTACCTATCAGTAAACAGAAAGTCATTTCTTAAAAATAATACCTCTGTGAGATGCCTTGTAGGTGATACAGTAACAAAGGAGAGTGGAAAGAATTATGATATTCAGGACCCTAACACTGTCAGGGAATGAGAAGACTCTGTTTTGTAAACCTACCATAGCAGAGGGCAGTGTCAAAGCTTTGTAAACAGGTCTTGCTTATGAATGTGTTGAAAACATTTTACCGGCTGAGCCTGTCTGATATTGTTATATTGTAATCACTGTTTCTTTGTGGTTGCCTCAGCAGGAGAGCGCCTAAGGATGTGGTGTGATACAGACATCAGCTTTCCATTTTGGCCACAATAAGGCTGCCAGAAAATTACCACACATTTCTGAGAAATTGCTTCAGACACTGTTTGGAATAAAGTGGGGGCATGCTAAAAAATAAATATAACATGGATATGTACAAGTTGCTGAGAAATAGTTTGTTGGCTCACCTCATCATATCGGCTTGTACCTGTGCAAACTTTTTGAGCTGTCAACCCCACCACATTCAATTCTGCCTTCAAGCCTTTTCTACCATACTGAAAAATGGGGCTCTGTATGTGATGTATGTGCTCTCAATGTGCCCGTATGTACTTCTGTATTCAAATAGGCCCTCAATCATAAAACTTACCAATCTATAATCTCAATTTTGCTATAAACATCCCGTGAATGTAAGGATAGTGAAAATACTGATATTGTGATGCTGTCCTCGAGGGCTAGGCTGGCAATCTCCTTTTGATACCACCATTCTCTTCTTGTGTGCCCAGATCAGGGAAGAGAACCCCAATTTCCCCACTGCTGCATATGACATCGTGACTTTGGATTGGGGGCTTACTTTGTTCATGTGGATCTGCTGCTGGTATTGCTTCTGCTTCTCCAAGAATTGCTGGTGTTGCTGCTGAATGACCAGCTGAGCCAACGTGCTCTGAGGCAGAGGTGCAGACTGGGTTCGATTCAGGGGTCTGTGACGGGGTAGTTTGTGGGTACCTCTAATGCCAGGTGAGATTCTCTCCTTTGTTGCCAATGGAGACTGAGGATGTAAGGGAACTCCACCTGAAAAAAAATACACATGTACACACATACACACAATTTTGCTTAAGATGCAAAGCCACAGAGAACAGATATATGAGATAAATTTGAAGAAAACGAGCTTCTCTACTTGGCACACATCAGAAGAAGGCCAGGATGTATGAGGTGCAGGCAGATGTGTCAGAACACTAGACAGGTCTGCATCTGACCAGTGACTCACCAGTAGTCCACCCTGGTATGCATGAAGGCTACATAAGGTGAGATGTTTTTCCCACCATGTGTCTAAAAGAATAAAAAGGAATAGTAGCCTTTCCCACAATACCAAGTGTCAGGGAGACCTTTGTATGACACTGTAAATCTTTACTAGGGTCTTAAACTAAAAAGACATTACACTGGATCACTGATAAATAAAGTCCTAAAATGATCTGCAAGTGATGCCATTATTAATTACCAGCCACAAGAAGCTTTTGCTGTCGCATTTGTTCTTTCAATAATAAATGCTGTAGGAGAGCTTGGTGGCTGCTGTTGGGCTTTCCCTCTAAAGCAACGTGGGGATGGCTTGAAGATGCTGGGATGCTGCCCCCATACTGCCCAGGAAGAGGAACGCCTTGTCTGAGCGTCTGGGTCTCACACTTCTGTTTCTCTTTAAGTGAATTTGAAGCCTGTGTCAAGAAATAATAAAGATGTTAATCCTCTTTCATCCATTAGGTCTGTACACTGTTAGGTGAGTTTTTTATTCCCTAATTCTCCCTTCCTCTATCCAAAAGAAAACCCCTCTTCTTGATGCCTGAGTAGGGAAAATATGTACAACAGGATGTCTTTTTTTTTTCTCCCAGTTCTCTTTTTAATTAAAGTATTGTTGACATACAATATTAAACTGGTTTCGAGTGTACAACATAGTGATTCAACATTCATATACATTAGAGGTGCTCACCATAAGTATAACCACCATCTGTCATCATACAAACTTCCTACAATCTTATTGACTGTATTCCCTATGCTGTACTTTTCATCCCTATGACATACATTTTACAATGGGAAATTTGTACCGCTAAATCACCTTCACCTATTTTGCCCAACAGCATGTCTTTTTAAACTAACTGAATTAACAAAGGAGAAATAGAAACAGAGTAGAAGAACTGGAGACGATTTAGTATTGAGCATCATTGTACTGAACTTAAAGAGTTTTTAACATTGAAAATAATGCTAATTTCAGGCTTAATAACTGGGAAGTTTATTTTTAAAATATTTTAGTGTACTGTTTAGGTAAAAAGGTATAAGGAAATGTAAAATTGATTCAAATTGCTAAAGTAATGACTATATCATAGTAATGAAGAAGCCGGAGATAAAACTAACTTTGGAGTTTTAAGCAGGAGCGATTCCTCTAATGTCTTCTAGTAAGTTCACAGAGCTGTAGATTTTCAATATTTAGGGACACCGGGGTGGCTCTGCAGTTGAGCATCTACCTTTGGCTCAGGGCATGATCCCGGAGGTCCAGGATTGAGTCCTACATTGGGCTCCCTGCATGGAGCCTGCTTCTTCCTCTGCCTATGTCTCTTCCTCTCTCTGTGTGTCTCTCATGAATAAATAAAATCTTAAAAAGAAATATTTTCAATATTTAATTTTTAAAATAAAATTCTTCAGCCTACTCAATGAAAGGTTGTATAAAATATGCAGGACTTTGATTTAAACATGTATTTTGTATTAATTCATAACAGATCCCCCAAATCTCTAAATATTGAAAATGACACTCCAGATACTTTTGTTTAATAAAATAAACTACAAGTGAAATTAGATCAAATAAAAATGCTATTAAGAACTTGAAATGTATGATAACACAGTAATAAGGTAATAATAATTATATCATCAATAGTAATAATGAATTATCCTATTCAAAGAATTTAATGAATGGAGGTCATTTTGGTATTACAAAAGCAGAAGTCTAATACCTCAAAATTATGTGGCATGTTTCTTTTCAAAACTCATGTTTCATCTTTCAAAATTGCTGTGCACCAGGGAAGCAAAGCAATTTTCAGTGATGGAGAAATTGAAGGACAAAGAGGTAAATGGTTTGTCTTAGTCACATGGCAAGTCAATGCAATGTTTAATCTAGAAGTGATTCCTTCTCCTGGCCTCTTTTCCTTAAAATTTCCCACTATTCAGTGGGGAAATGGAATATTAAAGATCCCTTTGCCAAAGCAATGCTAAGCTTGAAAAATTAATTGTGATGGCCTCATCCACACCAAAATGGAAGCAAAGAAAAATGAAACTGCAATCCAAACCACATTGGTTTATTCATCCAATGGTACCAAATTGTATTACCATTGAAACATTAAATGGTCTGGCTTTAGTACTTGGTCCTTTGGGAAAAAATTCTCTCTGACCACATTAAAAGTGGGGTATGTTTGTGTTAGCTGGTAGGAATGACTTAAGAACTTGCAAAAAAAGAGTGGAAATAAAATGCCTATTCATGTGTCATAAGAAGCTTTTGTGTCAGTATTTGCTTATCATCAGAAGAATAGAAAAAAAGGAATAGATGAAAAAACAATTTTTAATAAGTGGAGATGTGAAAATATCATCCACGAACATTTAATGTTCAGATTCATCCCTAATTCTTTTTTTTCCTTTTCACTAGACTCAACTGTTTACAAATACTTCATGTGGAATTCTCAGGGGGTAGCTGAAATCAGTATTATTAAGCCTTTTTTCTTCAATTCCAAATATAAAACAACATCCAAATTAAGGCTTTCTCCTCTGGTGTAAGATTACTGTATCATGGGAGATAACACTCTACTCTCTTAAAAATACCAAATATAACCAGATTTCTCTTAGATTGATTTTATAATATGTATTGAACCCAATTACAAAATTTATCATTTAAAAATGTCCATATAGGTAGGTGTGCTTGTGCCCACCATTTATATTCTAAAAATAAATGAGGCAAAAAATGGTCAACTCTTTAAAATTTCCTGGTGTTGGCGTATCGTAAAAGATGTAAATTTGACAAGCTGAACTCCATGGAAGATGTGCTGCTAAAGTTTGACAAAATTGGTGCCAAGAGTTGAAATAAATTTCTCTTAAAACCTAATGCATAACATGACCTCTGCATAAGTACAATTTAATTTACTAACATTTCACAGATGAATTTTTCTCGTAAAGCTTACAAATCTTTGACAATGACTAAAGTTTATATTATTTGGGGGAATATGTATAAAATAATTATTGCTATCTTCTGCTCGTAGGACAAGTACCTCCCAGAGATCCTATTTCAGATGTCAGGACTTTTAAAGTAATTGATTCACTCTGAATCTCCTGGGGAAAATTTAATATTGCTCTTAGAGAGGTTTTCCAGATATGTATTTCTTAGTACCACAGAGTCAGTAACTTAAATTCCGAAAATAAAGTCATTCACAAAATAAATTCTATAAACATATGCTGCTTGCTTTAGAAGCTACACCTCTCAACACTGGCCCAGGTTGAGTCCTAGGACTGCTACTCAATTCCTCTGTGATCTTGGGCTTTTAAATATTCCAAGTCTCAGCTGCTTCTTCTGTAAAACTGTGGTCTGTAATCTCTGTTTCATGGGAGAGCTGTGTGAAGGTACTAAAATAATATATCTGGAGAGTGCTTTCTTTTTTAAAAGCTATAAAACATTATATAAATGTTAGTTATTGTTTTTATATATATTATATAATGTGAACCCGTATAATACTCTAATTTGAAATTAAACTGAATGTCTCTGTACAACTCAGAGCGAAGTGAGTGAATTCTAGGAGAAGTGAACTCTACCACATTTCCCTGAAGTCTAAATATACAAGAAATGAAAGAGAAGTTCCCCTAAGAAAATATCACTGGGCTGATATTTTAATGGGCTGCTGTGTAATGACTTACATTGAGCTGGGTTGGCACTGCTGGAAGTCCCAAGGTAATGTTGGGCAAAGAGGGAGAGGTATAAAGACTTAGCAGGTTCATGGAATCTTCATGAATTAGAATGCGTTGCTGTGACACCATTTGCTATTAAAAAAATAAAAAAGAAAGAAAAGGCAGTTTCAAAACATTATTATATCATAACATTTGCTGTAAAATGTTCACATTTCAGAAAATACATTTTACAGTATCAATAATTGGTCAAAATAGCCAAAAATATTAATTGCTTATGATTTCTGTATCCAAAAGTTGTATCTGAAAATTAAATTAAAATTTTGTTCATTAAACATAATCACAAAATCTGAAAAAAAGGGCTTCGTATGTTCATTTTTCAAAATTCTTTTTAATAATTCTACCTTTACCAACCATAATCAGTGTGTCTGTCATCAACTGGTAAAGCACAACAATTACATTGACTAATTCTTATGAGTATATTTTTGTATTACTGAGCGATGAATATGTATATAATACTGCTAAAATAATTATCTCTATATAGATTAAACATCGTTTTACTGATGGGAAAACTCAAAAGAAAATCTTAGATCAGATGTCACCATACAGGACTTCTATAATTGATAATATCTTTTTTAATATAAAATATATGAACTCTACATGATGTATATTTAGATCATTCATATTCAGAAACTAAGGTAAATGTTAAAATGTTACAAGTTCTTTGTGCCACAATAGCCTTCATTTACACTGAAAATACCTCGAATGTTTTGGCATCACAGTCCTTTTTACAACAAATACCTTTTTTTAATCCAATACTAAGTCATGTTTTCCCACATGTGGCCTAATATGGTTGCTTGAATTACATTTTCTGTTTAACTCTTGCTTCCCTCCCAGAACTCTTCTACAATAAGAGTTACAAAGGTCTTATTAGACTAAGGAACTCTGGCCTGATATGGTCCCCAAGGGAACAACATCCCTGAAAAAGAATACTCCATGTAACAGTATGACACAGTGACTGCTTTCTTCCCAAACAAAAAGCATATGGGACTCCAATAAGAGACCACCTCCAAGAGGGATATTGCACACACGGGCTTTGAGTAAAGTAAATATAATAACTTGTCAAGCATGTTTGGGGGAGCCGTAGATTTTCCCCTGGACGAACCTGGGATATCAATTAACTGGGGAAAATATCATGTGCTAATACAATGCAACCTCAGAATGTCACTGAAGAGTGATGCGCCACCAGAACACAGGATGTTATTCCAAAACATCACCTCAATCATACGTTTGTTTGGAGATGAGTCGTAGCCTTCACATAATACCAGCAGAAGGTTAAATGGAGATTTTTTTTTTTCACACTGCAACTTGGAATTCCAGGCTAACTCAGATTTTGTTTTTTCTCAAAAGAAGTCAGATATGTCTGTGTGAACACCAAGAGGCATACTGAAACTTTAACATTATATAGACTTTAGATGCAACCCTTTATAAAATCAAAGTTGTCTAAACTGCCATTGCACGAAGATTGCTGGGAATGATTTTTCCTTCTGATGAGACTGCATTATTTTAGAAGCTCTGAATAGCAGCTGCCTATTTGCTTTAGTTAAAAAGGCAAGCTTTTATTTTGCTTACACTAATAATTGCTTTTAACATTAATTTTTGGTTTGGAATACATGTTTGAATAAGAACAAAAAGAAAGTATGAGGAAGTAAAAAATATTTTAACTAGATTATTAGCAGCAAGTTGTCATTTACAATAAAATGGTATTTCACTTACTTATCTGTTTTCATAGGAGAGAAATACATGTGGAAAAATAAGCATTTTAAATCATGTATAATATTCATTCCAGGTTGTATTAGCTTATCACAGCACTGAGACTTGACATGCACTGTGGGAATGGCACCAAAGATATACCACAGGCCTCGCTAAAGAGGTCATCTTTGTTTCCCAGGATGAACTTCTGCAATACCTTCCCACCTCATCTCAGAAAGCAAACCTATACTAAAGGAAGAAAAATATTTCTTCTTGGATGTAATAATGGCAGCAGCGGACTATCTGTGCATGTGGGCTTGACTAAAATGAAGACATTTGGGAATATTCTTACGATAGGATTAAACTCCTTAAGTTTCATGTCAAAACTGAGTGGCTTCAAAAAAAAAAAACAAAACAAAACCATTTCCTATGACAGCATACTGATTTTCAGCACCTACTGTGTGCCAAGCCCTTTGCCAGGGACTTCTTCATAGACACACTCCAGCTTTCATTACTCTTCAGTTATGGATGAAGAAACTGAGTGATTTCCTCAATTCTGGTTCCCATTGGGATCAGCAATAGAACCTTTAAAATGACCCAAGCTATATGATTTGTTGTTAGGTACTGTTGTAGAAGCTACATACCCCACTCTGCAATTACTGAAGGATATGGGAACCATAAAAAAAGTATGGACATGGGGGAAGCTTTAGAAAAGAAGAGGTAGCAAAATTAGGTCCTGAGGCTTATGGAAAGAAATAAATGTATACAACTGGGAACCAGCTGACCTGGGCATGAGAAGGAAGTGAAAGCTCTGATGACTTTATAGACAGGAGGGTCTTCAAGTCACAGAGACAATTCCTGAGGAAACAAGCAAAGTCCTGAGTCCCTCAGGTCCACTGAGAGTACATAGCTGGTTCTGCCCACACAGAATAAGTGGTATAGTATCATATCACAGGACTTCAGGGTCTTGGACATTATTTAGTTCATTTCCTTCAATTACAGATAAAGTAGTAGGCATAGAATTTCTATAGGATGACTAGAACCACAAATGACTTCACAGACTTGAAAAAATGTTTTCCTCAAATTATCTTCTTTAAGTATAACTTTCCTCAATATGGCTTTTTGATCAGCACAGTCTATCTGTTCCAGGTTAATGTTTTCTTAGCAAGAACCTGGATTTGTATTCCATCTACACTGCTACAAAAGTGTGGACACACTTGAAAGCCAGCTGAACAGGTGGTGAGAGGTACCAATTCACTAAGATAATGAAGCATCCTGACCAGTATTCTTACAAGGCTGGAAGGTTACCCCACCTTAGCATCATGGTAAGATCACAAGCATTTTCAAGCAAAGCCAGGATTTCTTTTTCAGGAAGCAATTTTGAAACTGATCCAGCCCTTAAATCAAAGCTGTGCTAAAATGCCAACGTTTTACATCTTAGAACATGGGGAGGATGGTTTTAATCTAAAAATTTTTCAGAACCAGAAACTATTGCTGTAGTCAGATAAAATGGAAATTAATATTAAAAGTATACATGACTATCTTTTAACATTCATGAAACAATTAAGAAACAACAATTCAGTTAGAGTAACAGTGTGGGCATTGGAGAGTAGATATACAAAGACGTCCTCCACGACTCAAGTTCATATGCTAGTTTAAGTGCACAGAAAAGTAGAAAACAAACTATAACGATCTGTGATAATTCCTTTAATTAGAACAGGGTTAAATCACTTCAATGGCACAAAGCAGACTGTCAGTTTTGTACCAGGCTTTGATAAGTAACTAGCATTTCACCAGAAGGAGCTAGGATGTGGAGAAGAGGGATATGACTGAATCAGGTATTGGGTCAGTGGAGGTCTGCTCATATCTTAACAATGACCTTCAAATTGTTTTCTCACCATCATAGCAACTGGAAGACTATCTTATGGATAATATTTGCAATTCAGACGAATAAAATACACTGAAAAACTATGTCTCTAGGGCTATTAATTTTGCCATTGAAATCAGAAAGCTATTCATTTCAAAGACTCAAAATCTCTTACAAAAAGAACACTGGCAAAAATTAGAAAAATACAAAATCTCAAATGTCATAGAAAGGTAAAAACCATCACATATTGCTGGTGGGACTGTAGACTGGTATAGCAGTTCTGGTGAATAATTCAGAATGATAAAACATTACACTATATACCATGATCCCCAAATTCTTCTGCTGGGAATTATATCTTCAAGAAATTCTCTCCTAAGCTCTCATCCATCATCATTTAGGGTGATGTCCATGAGTACATATTCAAGCAGTTTTTGGTGGTGAATGAGAACTGGCAGCCACTAGGGCATCCAAATGGAGAATGGGAGGGAGAATTAAGCACTGCCCACCATAGACTGCCATGGTGATTAAAAGCAAACTATCAGGTATCTACATCCATAGTGACATGACTAGATCTAAAAACACATGCTTAATGATAAAAATAAGAAGTGGAATGAGACTGACAATACCGTGTCATTTTTACCCACTAAAATTTGTGGACATAAAGCAGAAAATGCATTTGATGCACAAGCTGATGCAAACAAAAATAGAGAATGACTGCCTGTGGGTGAAAGGGAAATGGGAGTAGGGGTAGGAGATACAGAAGAAGGAAGGGAAGAAGAAAGGAAGGGAAGGGAAGACTCTTCTCACTTGTTTTTTTTTTTTAAGATTTTATTTATTTATTCACAAGAGACACAGAGAGAGAGGCAGAGTCATCAGGGAGCCTGATGCGGGACTCATTCCCAGGACCCCCAGATGACTGCCTGAGCCAAAGGCAGATGCTCAACCACTGAGCCACCCAGGCCTCCTGACCCTTCTCACTCTTAAGACAAAGAAGTCAAGAGATGACCTTCAATAGAACACTAGTTATATAAATAACCACCTATATTTTAAAAAGCTCATAGAAAAAGTGGATGTAGAATTTTAAATTTACTACATGTTCAAAATTACTGACAATATGCATGAGAATCCAGAAAGAATGTAAGTATCTACAGAGTTTTGGTGAGGAGCAGTCTGGACTGGTGAAAAGAAGTGTGGTCTCAGTGTCCTAACGCTTGAGCTCTGCCAATCACTGGCATATGACTGGGCAGCTGCCCACTTTCCCTGGACACCAGCTCCTTCCATCTGGGACAGAAGCACCTCTGACTAGCCTGATCTGGAAGCGTCCGTCTGTGTGTACTAGAATGGTGTTCAGGAAGACATGCTTGTAAACTTAATCTGCTATAGTTGTAAAAGGTCCCAGATCCCCAAATTAGGCTATCTACAAAATAAAAGAGCCACATTAAAAATAAAAAAACAACAAAGAACCCCAAACCAAAAAAAAATATATTTCCTAGTCATTTAATAATTTTTTATGGTTTTCACAATAATTTTAAATAGTATTCATTTTCTCTTGTCCTTTCAGATAGCCAACAGAAAATGAAAATCTCCACGTGATGAAGACATTTTTTAGAAACTTAAATCCCTAAGTTTTTATTTTTGCTGGACATCCAAGAATATATATCACTATAAAATGATTTGGAGATAAGAAATTATCATTTGACAGGGCTTCCTTTGCATCTAAAAGGCACCACGGAAGGTCTCATTAAAGGTCTTGCTTTATAATATTGACTCATGTTATTCCTACTAAATAATTCTTTTGTCATAGCAACCTCTTTTCCCCAAAGATGGGGGGAAAGCATTTTATTTTCTGCCATCTAAAACCATAGCTCTACACCCACTCAGAAGGGAGCATAACATTTACAGCAAATGTCACAACAACCATTATGAAACAATAGGCAGATGAGTCATGTGAGATTGGGGCAACACGAGTGACATTTCAGATGATTTTAGAGTGCTTAACCTTATTATTAGAACTCTTTTTAAAAAATCGTTTGTATCTGCTGGAAAAAAAATTATTTAAAAAACAGCATAGCAGAGCCAGCCACTAATGTTCAAATAGAAATAAACCAGCTGCTTGGCTACTGTTAACATAGCTATCAAATAAATCTACGGCATCTAAAATAATGGTGTTGATATTCATGGAAACATTTGAACCCACAGGCCCACAGTATTAACAATAAAGTAACTAGATAGGTAAAGACATTTCTGACTGGAGCTGGAAATAGAAACTCCTGAGGTTTCAGCTCCCCAACCAAGTTTACAAATGAGTAAAACAAGTAGCTCCAACAATCCGAGTTCAGGACTGAGCATATGTAAGAAATAGAAGAAATGGAACAGAAGTGGTCAGAGCAGATGGAGACTCACTCTCACATGTGATTTGCTGGCTTGAAGACAAACATGCTAATGAGTTTTCCCTACTAGGAGTCAGTATTGATAACAACAACAAAAAATGAACTCGTTTCACACGTCGCAATTCACCACCCGCCTTCCCAACACTGATTCCTCACGGCAAAGCTGTTGGGAGTAGTAGGTATTACTACCTATCACTAGATAAGGAATCTGAGGTCAGGGACAAGCTTAGCAACTTAACCAATGATGAGAAAGGAGCTGTTTTTGGAACCAGGTTTCTGTGGAGCCTTCTGAATAGAAGACCCATACATGTGAATTCGCTTGTGCCGTTTCCTAAAACTTAGGAGTAAATTCTCCTCCTACAACCATCTTCACCCCCATCTAAATCATACAGGACATGTGAATTACAAGATAAAAATTTTCTTTTTGCCTAAGCCTCGAATCAGCCTGAGATACAGCCTTACTTTCTTATTTCCTAAGCAGTAAAAGGGAGTGGAATCCTATTCATTTACAAGGTCTCTGAAAGAATTAGGTGAAATGTTTTTCTACTGACAGGTCACAGAATAAAGCATTCATACAAATGTACACTGTTGAACTATTTTAAAGTGAAAACTCACCTGTGCTGCTTAACCAAATATTTTGTAAATGGTGAAGTATACAACTAGCTTGGCTTTTGAAAGTATAGTAGGTGATGTATATTTTTCATGCCTCAAACTATTTCTGTTGATAGGAAATTACACACTATTGTTAATCTTGGAAGATGTCTGTAAAAATCAAACTAAATCCAAAATGATTGTAAATCAAGAATTGGCTGAAAATATCTGTTTTCCTCTCTTTCTAGTTTAGGTGGAAGCATTTTGTGTTACAGAACTAGGATGTTAATTTGTTGAGAGTTTCTGTCTGAAGTCCGCTGTCTCTTTAGCTCCAGCATGAATTACATTACAGACCTCTGTAAATGCAGTGCAGCAGAAAACCACATGTTAGCCATCAGGGCTGAATTTTTTGTTTTGGGCCATGGAGAGGCTACCCATCAGTGCATAAAGGTCTGTCTACCTGGCCTTTTGGATCATAGTTCAGGCACACAATTAATTCATTATGGAGTAAGTCACTGCTCGCTTTTGAACTAGTCTTTCCAGCTTTGGAGGTGAATGTCCTGTCACTGACCTGAAGAAATACCTCTACTCTTTCAAACTCCATTAAATCACATTTCCTTCTGTTTTTTTTTTTTTTTTTAACTGGTGGGGGTGGAAGGCAAAGTTTGTAGTAACAGAATGTTCAGTAAGTAGATGAAAAGGTAGAGCAACCTAAGCATATTTGTGATAGCGAAGGTTTTAGGAATAACAAATAGATTAAAGCAACATAAGCAAAATCCTTTTAATCTTCATTCTCTAATGTATTTTGCAATTTAAAGATAGGGTCACATCATCTGGGATACTCAATTTAACAGGTCATTAAAAGTTTGAAGTAAAGAAGTTTCCATTTATTTCCAATCTCACAAATATATATTTCTTGGTGTTCTTCTATGTTGTACTAAGTACTGTATCCGTATACATGTATGCTTTTTTTTTAAATATTTTTTTTAATTTTTATTTATTTATGATAGTCACAGAGAGATAGAGAGAGGCAGAGACACAGGCAGAGGAAGAAGCAGGCTCCATGCACCGGGAGCCCGATGTGGGATTCGATCCCCGTCTCCAGGATCGCGCCCTGGGCCAAAGGCAGGCGCCAAACCGCTGCGCCACCCAGGGATCCCCGTATACATTCTTAATGAAAGAGTATATGCATCTTCCTCTTTAGTAACAAACCCAACCATTCCCACCTTGCTGGCTCCAGAGAGATCACCATCATGCTGAATTTTGTGTACCCTCCTTTGTAAAATATACTGTTACTACATATGCTTTCCCAATCAAGATATTACACTGCTATTTCTGAACCTACTAAAATATTATCACAGACTCTAAGTGGGCATCTGTACCTTTTAGCCCTAACAATGCATTTCTAAGAATCATCATTGCTGTCTAACATAGTTTACTGTGTCATTGCTTTTTTCCAAGGGCACAGAATTCATCTCAAGCTGATTTAGAATCCAGACCCAAGAATCACATTCTTCAAACTTAGAGGCAATGGAAATCTAAAGTTTTTAGAAACGTCTATGACCAAGTTGTTGTTTTCCTGGAAAAGGATTAAAGGGTCACAAAAAATGGACCAATACTGAGATAGAATTGAACTAACAGAAATACAATACCTGTAACCAACAGTCCAAGAATACCACTTATAACTCTGATCACAACTATATGTGATGTACTCATCCTATACGGTACCATGTTTTAGAAGGGTCAATGAAAAAAGAAAAAGAGGGACAGCAGGACCATGAATAACAAGAAATAGGTGAAGGACCTGGAGATATTGTTGAGGCCTGAATTGTTAGTCTTCAACTATCTGAAAGCTGATCATAAGCAAGAGAGTGTCTATCTCTTCTGGCTATTTTCCTTGGAAAATTGAAGGAAAGTTTTGAAATTTAGAATGCAAGTGTATTCATCTAGAAAGGATTTATATTTGCTTTTCTTTTTTTTTTAAGATTTTATTTATTCATGAGAGACAGAGAGAGAGAGAGAGAGAGAGAGAGAGAAAGGCAGAGACACAGGGGGAGGGAGAAGCAGGCTCCATGCAGGGAGCCCGATGTGGGACTTGATCCCAGGACTCCAGGATCACACCCTCAGCCAAAGGCATTGCTAAACTGCTGAGCTACCCAGGGATCCCTATATTTGCTTCTCTAGACACTTAGGGGCCCTAACAAATCTAGGGTACTTTAAACCAAATTAACAGTTTGAAGGTATGTAAATTTGGGCTACAACTCCATGCAAGGACTAACTTCTGGTTAAAACTTCAGAGAAAAAAAAAAAAAAAAAGAAACTTCGGAGAAATCCTGTCCCTGCTCTGGTCTATATCCAGACACTTCTGGGGGCTGCGGTGAGGGACTCACCAACATAGTATAGACATGAGCTTTTGAAATTTCAGTTTAATGTTTCATATTAGATTATCCTGCTTGGTCAATAGGGAGCTTTAACCTTCTATTTTGAGTTTTGTGAGGCCCTGAAAACCAAAACTGAAAACCAAGTACACAAATGTCCTTAGAAAAAAAGTAATTTCACTGGTGTCAGTCCTTTACTTATCAGGAATAACCTCTGGTTCTCTGCCTTCAATGGTGTCAGTCCTTTACTTACCAGGAATAACCTCTGGTTTTCTGCCTTCAATTATAGTTTGGCCTGGTAATTTTACAATTTATAAATAATTTATTTTAAGTGTGTGTATGAAATTATAGAGATGCAGATATCGACATAATGTACAGAAGACATTTCTGTCGAACTAATTCTCCAAAATCAACTGAGCTGTCTCAGGAAACAGCAAAGGGAGATCCCTTGTAGAAGTGCTCTAGAGAAAGTCTGATAATTACACATCAGGAAAGCTATATAGATGATCCAAGAATCAGAAATTTGATCAGTCTTTTTCAACTCTAAGTTACCATGATTATATCAAATACAAGAGAAGAAGCACGTTACAGTTACATAGGAGAAGTTATTGTACCAGCTTTCCCTGCATAGAGCAATTCATGGTAAGGAGGATTTATAATGACAGAAAATCAAGAGCAAGAGTTTCAGTCAGCCGACGGTGTCTTCAAAACATCTGATTTCATAAGAATGGCTGTTTACAGACTGTTTCCTTTGCTTGGCCTATTACCAAAACTACATAGAAAAATTCCTGTTGACTCACAAATGTATTTTGTATCTTGGGTGTCAAATAAATTATGTGTTGAAAACAAGTGTTTTAGGGTTGACTGCACACACTCATATCGATTTCCTTTAATATTTCATTCTTCAAAAACAGAGTTCATATGTTATTCACCTTCATATTCCCATTACCAGGCAAAACAATTGGCACTTAGTAGGTCCTCAGCAAATGTTCACTCAGGAGAACCCTAGGTTCCTCAGCTATAATACTCCAATTACATCTTCATTAGTCTCTAGGGAAAGTGGATAAAACCTACTTTGTGAGGCTGTTCTTCTGAAAGGTTTGCACAAAGTTGTTTTTACTTATTTATGCATCCACCCTCATCAGAAAAGAACACAAGAACCAAACACAACACTACTGAGTTGTGCATCTGTAGGGCAGTGTATATTCTGCATCCCTAAGAGTAGTTTCTTCGAGGATTACATTTTATTATTTTCAAACTGTAACTGTCATCCAAACTTGGTAAATAAGATCAAATTTAATTCAATTCCATACATGATAAGATTCTATGAAAAATAACTAAGAGCAGGTGGCTTTACACTCCAATTCAGAAATATCACTGTCTTACAGGGCTAATCAAGGATCTCATATTTAAAAGAGCCAAAATAATAAAAGTCTTACCTCCGCATGAGGAGTAGGTGGCAAAACTGAAGTCTCATTTTCAGTAACATTTCCAGTTGGCCCATTGTTTGGTGAGCTGGGGCCAGACCCTGGAGAACTGCTACTGACTGAGGATTCTGGAAAACATTGTGAAGCACAGATTCATGAAAACCATACAAGGATGAGCTTTACTTACATTCTAAACAATATATTGTCCCAAACATTGCTTTCCTCACCTATGGGAACAACAAGCACCATTTCAGTCCACAGTAAGGACTGTGCAAAATTATGAAACATTTCTGAATTCTCCTACCACTTTCCCCCTTTGTTTTCACCATTAAAAATACAACACATTACTCCATAGTTTCTAGATAAGTAAGAACAGTTGGAGAACATTATAGGAGCTTTTGATGAGGCAAAATAAATAAATAAATAAATAAAGGTCATAGGCAGAAAATTCTTAAACGCATCTTTCTCACTGCCTTTCTATTTGTCTTACATTTTGATGAATCTGCTTTTTTGCTGTGATTCTTTCTTATTTGCTTTTAACCAGAAAAATGCACCTTAAAAATACTTCAAGGAGCTTCTTTTCCCCCAGACTGCTAACTCCTGTCTTTCCTGGGTGACTAAATACTGATTTCTCATTAATGTCTCATTTTCATATCCTGTCTTCAAAAACAAAAACGAAAAAGTTATTTTTTTTTTGCATCTGCCTTGTCAGTTTAAAATCATATTATTTATATCTTAGCAATATGCAGACAGAAGTATTTCCTTATGGAGAAATCGCTGCCGTGGGCCTGAGAATTCAAGGCAACAAATAAATACTGCAAAAGGGTTCGACAGCATGGCACTGGACAAGTTCTGGAGGGGGACGTAGCAGCTGATTTCCTGGGAAAACTGAGGAAATCTCAGAAAAGAAATGAGATGGCAACTGGCTTGAAGAGAAGTAGAAGTAGTTCTCGAAATGGAGACAGTAGAGAAGAAGGGAGTGCACGAGAAAGCACTGTAGGCACAGGGAGATGCCGAGTCTTAGGATTTTTAAATAATGCGGCTTTGGTGGGAAAAGGGAGCAGAAAATTGAGGATCTTGTAAAAGAGGGAAATGGCGAATGGTTCCCAGGTCAATTCTTGGGAGGAGAGGGGGCTTAGGGTTTGGAAAAAGCATGTACTTGAACCTAGGAAACAGACAAGGGAGATGGAGAGGTGTAAGAAGAACAGCAATACCAATTTAACTGCTACATGATACCATGATTGGTCTCTGACTAGACAGTAAAAATAATTAGTATGAAGATCCAAACAGAGCTCATCCAAATTACATGAAAGCTGGCAGAGAAAGGAGGAGGAGCACAGGTAATAAAGTTGTCTTTCTGGTACTTTGGATCCTCCAAAGGCATTTAGATTAAGTACAACATACTAGTTTAAAAAAACCTACAAAAGTGTCCACAAGTCCCAGCTCACTGACCAAAGATGTGCATTTAATAAACACAAAAGTCTCTCTTTGAATATACATTATTTCCTCAGATTAAAGGGGGAGTCATTATCTTTCAACATCAGGGAAAGAACAATATGGTGTTTCAAAACTCAAGAAACTTGAGTAAAACTCCAGTAAATCATAACTCCTTTCAGTTATAAATCATCATTACCCAGGTAGGTATTAACCCAAATCCCCGTGCAAGTTAGCAAGTGACTGTGGGGAAAAAGTTATGATCAAGAAGAGATTAATAGGAAAATAGAAAAGAACATTGGGATAAATAAATAAGACCTTAATCAGATTCTAACAAACAAACAAAAACAAACAACAAAAGCAAAACAATGTATATGGCTTTCTATTTTCTTCAGGCTTTCCTGTTATGAGGGAGTGTACTCTCTCCAATTAGAAAAATCACATATCTATTTACATTAGACAGTTGATATGTTCATCTTCTTTACATTCTTTAAAATGGATTCAGTCCCCAAATCCCCAATCCCACCAAGTACCTCTATCATGAAAACCTGAGTAAGATTTTTATTTACTTAAGTACAAATCTGTGTTTTGAAAAACAAGTCTTCGGCTCTGAATTTAGAATTGATCCAAACTAGTGATTATATTTGATATTGAAAAATAAATATAAACTTCAGTAAAGCAATACTTATTTATCTATTTCGTGTTCATCATCTGTTAAGGAAAAATGCTCCAACCATTACTTTTGTTCAGATAAACACTTCAATTTGTCAGGAATGAATAGGAGACTACATACTTATTTTTTTCCTAAATAACCTGTAAAACTACCAAGTTGCATTAGTATTCTGTACTTTCCCTCTTCTACCCCCACAATTCTCTTCCCTTTTGTCTCCTCAAAGTAGGCACTAGCATGGCCACAGGAGATTGAGAAAACAAATAATTTTGAAAAACTATTATCCTTACCTGCTAACAATAAGACCTGATCTTGGAGAAATAATAATAATTGACTACATCAGTACAAGCACAATCTTCCTTGAGAATGGAAGGAAATGGTTGCAGATTTCCACTTCTTTATGGATGCAACCAAAAGAAACGATCAACTATAATGCATATAGTTCCAAGTAGGTACTCAATAAACAGTAGTCAGTATTATTACTTTGGCTAGTCTTTTTGGTTCTTATATCCCTCGGTCTTCTCTAATTTCAGACCAGGTACAACTGGGACTAGAAAGCTTTGTAAGACATCAGGTTGAATTTCCTAACCTGTTCACCCCACCACTAACCAGGCAGCTAAAAAAATAAGAACTCTTCCATTTGAGACTAGTGAAAATGACAGTTTCTTTCCCTTCCTAAAAGGCAATATATCCCCCTCCTGCCATAAGTCCCAGTTCACTAGTAAACACATAAAGTCATTTATGAGTTCTGTAAATTTGTTGAAAAGTCAAGGTTTTGCTGTTCCACATAGTTTAATTTTCCCAGATGTATTTTGTACATTCATGTCTGAATATGGGGGAAGTGTTCTTCTTGGACCTCCCTCTGCTCATTGCTGATCAAATTTCATTAAAAGTTATACTCTTCTGGTTGGCATTCCTAAAACGGACTGCCTGTTTCTGAAAAGATTAAGGTGAGCTTTGGCGTTCCCTAGTTATGCCTAGATTGACACACAGTTCTGTTTTTCATTCATTTCCTGTTTGACACAGTTGGTGAATGCATGGCAAGGTTTACTGAGCTACTTGTGAATTTTCAATATAATTTCCTTTCAAGACATGTTTCTCCTCAAAATAACTTTTAATATGCAACAGCCATATTTACTCTACGCTATTTATTTTCATTCCTCCTACCGGCATTTTTTAGTGTATGTCTGCACAGTCCTCAATTACCTGTCACCTCAAACATTCGCTTCTTGAATGAAGTGACAACATTTCCATCCTTCCGCCTGAGTAAGGGGCTGCTTCTCCTCTCTGCCACTTTCTGTTTTAACCTGGACCGCACCTTCAAGTTGGGCTCAGAGGCTGGGGATTGAGACAAAGAAAATAGATAAAAATTAAAAAATAGAGAGCCAGTTGCTCCTGTGTATAAAAAAACGGCTCACTCTCTTCTTGGTTCCTTCTCAGCTCAAATTAAAATTCCAAGCATGTCAATAAGGCATTAGCTCTAAATGAATTAAACAGACAAATATAGTAATTATTTTTTATGAAATGTGCAAAATGCTTTTCTATTTCTTTAAAGGTAAAGCAAAAAAAAGTAAAAATAGAAGTTTTCTACTTATTTTATCTGACAGAACTGGGATTGCTGGGAAGTTTTAATCACTAAATACGTTTGGGTCAGAGTAAGATTTATTATGCGTCATTGTCAGCTCTCTTAATTCTCTCCAGGGTGAAACTCAATACCCACAAAAACAGTACCCTAATGTGATTTTAGAGACTCTGGCCTGACTTCTGGTAATAAGAGGACACCTCTGTAGCATATAATTTACGTCTAATTCTGACTCCTGGAGTATTTCTTTGTCGGTAGTCTCTAACCTGAAATCCTGAGAAAATATACTCAGTATCATAACACCAAACCAAGTAGAGTCACTATGAATAAGAAAGGGTGGTCAGATCTTAGAATTGGAAGTTCAGAGTAAGGTTCTATGTTCCAAGGTACAAATGTACATTATTCATACATATGTTACTATTTCTTTGCTTAAACGATTCTCTCTAAATAGTGATGCTCTATAATTTAGATATTATGGATTAGGTTTCTACATAATTATACTCTAAAAGAATGGGAACATTAGACTGAGTCCCTATGTAATTCAAACCAGAGATGATGATGATGATGATGATGATGATGATGATGATGATGATGGCGGGGGTGGGATGAGGGAAAGGGGGTTTCCAATGACAACTAGCATTCACAGAGTAGTTTCTATGTCCACTACTATTCTAAATGCTTTTTTCAAGATTAACTCATTTAACCATAAAAAAATCCATCTGGGTCAGATTCTATTTATACCTTGATTATAACGAGGAAACCAACACACAGCCAGTGTAAGTAACTTGCCCAAGGTCTCATAGGTCAAAAGGGAGGACACCATGATCTATACCTAGATAATCTAGCTCAAGTCCAATCTTCTAAATACTGAAAATATTGCTCCTCCATCTCTCCTCACGTATGAACACCATAACAATTATAAACCATTTCCCAAAGTTCTACTAATCATCCATATCAGACACAATGTTATGATGCAGTTAGAAGTTCTGATCAGTGAAAATGTTTCCTTTGAAGGCATTTTCTGTTTTTGCCTGACTGCAAAGGGTCTCAAAGTAGAACTTACAATGTTTTCTTCCTTTCTTTCTCCTTCTTGCTTGTTTTTATGTTTAGATTTCAACTATCCATACCTTAGTGTTGCCTTTGTTCTTTTTTGTTTCCCTTCTCTTACCTGAGACTGAGAATCCCTGCATGCTAGGCTTGAAATAGGAACTTGAAAGAAATAAGTCATTACGAAAGATAAAACAAGTTAATTTTTTGGTGTTTTATGGTTGAAAATATTGAGAACATGAAAAGGGGCAGCTGGAAAGCATTGTACGGTGAAAGAGGGAGTGGGCAGAGACCAAGTCTTAAGAACAAGCAGCTCAGTGTGTGGAGCCCTGCACTTCCGCCCCCCGCCCCCTAACTTTGAGGCAAAGACCAGAAGCAGTTTGGGCAAAGTACTGAAGATCTTCCAGATCTTCCAGGAGTGTCAACCCACTTGAACTTAGTGGGGAAATCTGAATCTGAATCACTAGCATCCGATTTGCCTGGGATTAAAGGGAGAAATGGAACTGTATTAATTCACTTAGATTTGATTCTCCACACATATTTATTTTAAAATTCCTTTAGAAGCACCAGTTTTCGTCTCTACAAAAAGCTGTCAGTAAATATAATCATCTGAAACCTAGCATGGAAGAAACAAGGAATCCCTATGCGCTAACTATATTTGTTTCCACTGTAGCCTCGCTTATGACCAGAAGATAAAAATCACAAATTCGTAGACTTTGTTCTAGATGGGCCTTTGCGATGAATTTAAAGTAATAAATGGTACTGACTGGCTGTCCAGAGGAAGTAGATCAATTGGTTAGTCACTAAAAGATGGAGTAGAAAGGGCACTTGTTTTCTGTGGGAAGAGGTGAAGTGGAGTCCACTTCCCAGCTATGAGATAGTCAGTGAAATTCCAGTGCTTTCTGAGCCTGATTCTTCACTTGTAAAACATGAAAATCTAACACCTTCCTTATTTTTTAAAATATTTTATTTATTTATTCATGAGAGACACAGAAGGAGAGAAAGAGAGGCAGATACATAGGCAGAGAGAGAAGCAGGCTCCCTGTAGGGAGCTTGAGGTGGGACTTGATGCCCAGACTCTGGAATCAAGCCCTGAGCCAAAGGTAGACTCTCAACCACTGAGCCACCCAGGCATCCCTAACACCTTCTTTATTTTAGAGTTATGGCCACCTGATTACATACCTGAAAATGACTGTGAACACCTGGGTGAATGCAAAAGGGAAGAAAAGGTTTATGGAATTTTAATTATTGCTATTCCCACTAGGGTTGTACAGCTAGGAGGGACAGAGCCAGGACTGGGCCCCACATCCCCTGATTCTCAGTCCAGTCCTCCTCTCTTTCTCACACATTGCACCAGCTGGGGCCAAGTTTCTGCAATCAAGACAAAAATGTGCCAAAAGCTTGGAAAAACAGCATATGCCATTTAAACATTCTACATGAAACCTAGAATTCCATAAGCTTTTTAGGAAAAAATGACTTTTCAGGTCAGTACATAGCTTTCATTCCTACATTTGTCTGTATGAGAATGGGCTGGATATACAGTTCTTAAATTTTTTTCAAAGGTCAACACAAAATAAGTGAACACCAGACTAGGAATGAGAACTGAGTTCTGGCCTTGTATCTATCAGCTACTAAAATCAATAACCTTGAATAATTCATTGTCTCACTGAATGTCGGTTCACTTATGCAAATTAGCTACAGATTACTAGTAGTTCCTGGAGTATGTCGGTTTTGGTTGAATTAGTTTGTATCTTTAAAACTCAGTTTTTCATATGAAAAATGGGGACTTTTTTTTTCTGTTTTGTGCCCCCGCCCCCATTTACTCCAATGGATGGATTCCGTTTTCCTTCTGTGTCTGAGCCGATAGGGCTAAATCCTGAGGTTGCATCACTCCTGTCCTTTGCTGGTTGGATTTCATATGAGCTCACCTACTGGTAGAGATGATTACTGACAGAAGATTAAGGAGGAAGGAGGAGCCAGGGTGTCCTTTGCTGTCTCTGCTGCAGTGTTGCTCTGTCTCTTCCTGATTTCATCTCTCTCTAGAGGCTTCTCCAAGGTTCCAGCTTTCCTAGCACTCCAGGAATATTATTTCCTCTCCTTACTTTCTCCACACTAGGGATAGGAATGGCTTCTCACTATTGCTATTTTCTGGGTGTCTCAACATCCCTAAGCAGTTGCACGTTTCCTTTCTAAAAAGCCTATGGCCGATATTGTGTAGGTTCTATTTCCTAGCAAGACTCTGACTCACAAAGTCCCACATTTTGCAAAGTTATTGTAGAATCAAGTAAAATAATGGGATAAACCAGTGGTTCTCAGGGAAGATTTTGACTCCAGAAGACAATTGGCAGTGTCTGGAGACATTTTTGATGGTCAGTTATAGTGTAAAGCTGTTGGAATCTAGTGGGTAGAAGCCCAGAGATGCTGCTAAACATCTTATAATGCACAGGGCAATCCCCACAACCAAGAATTATCTGAACTCAAATGTCAGTATTGTTAAGTGAGAGAAACCCTGGGGTTACTAATTAGTAAATGGCAATTTCTAATGACTGCTAAACGGAGATGAGCAAAGGAGGCAATACTATCTGATAGCAATTCTCAGTGAGGATGTAGAAGAAGAAAATAAAGAAAAGATTATCAGAAATTAGGGAGAACTATAGGTTGCTTGAAAATATTCAGTATTTTGATACATTGTATACTTAGAAATTTATTTGAAAACCTTTTTAAAAGATTTATTTGATAGAGAGAGAGCACAAGCAGGGGGAGAGATAGAAGGAAAGGGAGACAAAATCTTCAGGTAGACTCCCAACTAAGTGTTGAAGCCCAATGCAGGGCTCAATCCCTGAGACCCTGAGACCATGACCTGAGCCAAAATCTAGAGTCAGATGCTCAATCAACTGAGTCAGCCAGGTACCCCCATTTGAAAATATTTTTTAATACCACTGGCATTTCTAAAGAAAGCAAAATAAATCAACTTTATGCAGAAAGATGTAATTCTTAGTTTTCGGAAGGATTTGAGGCATTGTGGTATTTTTTTAATCTTTTTTCAGTTGAGGAAATAGCTTTATAAAAACTAGGAATCATTAATATTTTATAAATGCAACAGAAGTTTATTTTTTTTTCAAAATATACAATACACGACTTTTCTCAGTAAAGAACTATATCTACAAGTTCTAGTAAAAACTTTTGTCTGTATTTCAACACTGGTCTGAGCCACCAGAGGCATTTGTATCTCAGTGGTAAGGGCAAAAGATGGAATGATAGATAACCATCATTTAGTCCATGAAATGCTTTATAAACTCACTCCTAATATTTCAGAAGCCCACACACCAAAGCTCAGCATGATATATACCCAAGGAGTAGAATTAATGACCTATTGTGCTGACTCAGTTTTCAGTTAGAGTTAATTCCATTTTTAATGCTCTGGTCTCCCCAAAGGCTGAAGATTTCCATTCCAGTGATTTACTAATGGGATGCTAATCCTCAAGAGACCAGATAGAGATCACTAACTGGGGAGACATTCTGCTTGTATCTCAATGTATTTCATGCCTAGTTGCACTAATTGCCTTTCTATTTTTACCCCACACCCATCACTCTCTACATCTCAATTAATCACAGAAACAGAAGGCAAGCTTTTTAGTGTGTGTGCCCATCTGAATGCATTTGTCTGCTGAGATGAAAACCTTGCATGAAAAATTGATTATCATTATTTAAACGAAAACAATGAATATTAAAATCAAGAGGACAGACCTGAAAGCTTTTGCTCTTTTTCACTTAAGCAAAATTAAGAAGGGAACAAAAGGAAACAGAAAACATGTGCAAGATGTCTCTCGAGCTTAATGTCTCAAATCTCTCTTTTCTTCCTAATCTCCATGTGCAGAATGAACTTAGGTGTGGTAGGGTATGAGAACAAACAATGGGAAAGAAATAGAGTTAGGTAGAGAAGCACAGGTTAAAAAATTAGGATTCCAACAGTAAGTGACAAGTCCCAGACTTTGCATTTCACTGAGAGATTGGTGTGAGTGTGGGGGTCATTTCTGCACACTACACACACCCACACCCACACATACACACACACAAAAAGTATTTTTTGGAGAAGTACAAGTCCCCAACACAAAAAGACCAGACTCAGATTTCAATGCTAACTTTTCATGTACTAACTGCAACCCCGGGTGAGTTGTTTGACCTCCGTGAATCATTTTATCATCTATTACAGAGCAGTAATGATGCCTACCATAGATATATCACAGTGGAAAATTAAAGGGGTGGAAGAAAGTACTTAGCTCATGGATGGCTATCACAAAAGAAGTCACTGAATAGATAGATGTTGAATAGATGAATGTTTTAGGTAGTCTATATGTAAGACCTAGGAATTTAGATCAAAACAAAACAAAACAAAACAAAAAAAGTAGAAAGAGAACTACAACTGTTTCACTGCCTTTGCCTAGTGCAATGTTACTTATATAAACAACAACAAAAATAGCAATAGCCCTCTTCTGATCTTTTACTCGGTGTATTTTAAATCCTTTTTTAAAAAAAGATTTTATTTATTCATGAGAGACATACACACAGAGAGAGAGAGAGAGAGAGAGAGAGAGAGGCAGAGACACAGGCAGAGGGAAAAGCAGACTCCATGTGGGGAACCCGATGTGCGACTCAATCCCAGGTCCCCAGGATCATACCCTGCAGGCGGCGCTAAACCGCTGTGCCACTGGGGCTGCCCTAAAATCCTTTTTTGTTGGTAATTGACTCTATGTACTTTCCTTAGTGGGTAATTTTTTTTAACTTACCTGTTTATTATCTATTTAGTTTTCTGTCTTAAATATGTTACCTTCTACTAAGAATGACTGCCTACTGTGTGCATTTTGTCTCTGTTCACTTTTTTTTAAAGATTTTATTTATTTATTCATGAGAGAGAGGGGGAGAAAGAGAGGCAGAGATATAGGCAAAGGGAGAAGCAGGCTCCATGCAGGGAGCCTGAAATGGGACTCGATCCTGGAACTCCAGGATCACACCCTGAGCTGAAGACAGACACTCAACCACTGAGCTACCCAGGTGTCCCTTTGTTTACTTTTAATCCTAAATTATGAATATTCTTTACATGAATAACTTTGACAAAAATTCAATATCACATATCATAGTATATAGAAGTTCTTCATTCTCATTGGAAATTAACATAAAGACAAAAAGAATACACTGCTATTGAGTAATGGTCAAGCATACTATTAATTAAGATAATTCATGATCAATCAAAATTCATTGATTAATAAATGGGTCTTTATACTAATGAATATTTGAGTTATTCAACAATTTTACCTGCAGTGCACATTTAGTACTATAATCACAAGTGAAGGTGAGGGTATTGACAACTTCAGATTCCTTCTCTGGCATTGTCATTCTTCCCTGCTATACCAGATATCTGTGGATTTGTCCACCCAGCCCCTCTCTCTCCTGGATTTCTCCTGCTCTTTCCCACCCACAGGGCTACCTAGGGGCTGCCAAATTCCAACATCCTGTCACTTGGAACCAACCACGTAAAATCTGTCATTCATTCACTTTTTTCTGACTGTCCTTTAGGGAGATTAGGTTTCCTGCCTGAGTCACTTCTTCCTTTCAGGCTAGCTCTGTAGGAATCCATGCCATGTGTGAACTGTTCAATTAAGCAATCATTACAATTAAGAAAAGATACTTTCGGGACACAGAAACCTCTCTAATCTAGTTGATCTAAAGATATAGGTTACTCTAATTAAAACTTTTCATAATTAGAAAAAGGCTATGTGTTTTCAAAATTAGCATTTAGAATAATACTATAAATCTAACACAACTTATGCTTTTTATTTGGCTCAGATAATACAGATCCTTAATGTTATGAGTCAGATTTTGTTTTGGTATCAGGGAGCAACATTTCTAATCTAACTCTAATTATAACCATTTAATAATATGTAATTCATTTATACAAGTCTAAAAAAATCATTTCTTTGGTAATTTTAGCTTCTAGTAACTAGCTACATTTATGGTAATTTATGAATGCAATTTCCTGAAGAAATTATAATGCTATTCTTTTTGATTCAGAAATAGTTTGCAGACATCTATCCATCTTCTTATTGAGAATATGCCAAATATATCTATTTATTAAAAAGGATTATTCTTTTTCAAAAAGCATATTGGTAAACGTTACTCACATTACTCAGTTTACAGTGTGGTTTTCTGAAGTGTTCATTTTATAACATATATTGCTATCTTCTGATTATGTAGATCATATATGTTCAAAACTTTTGAAATGGAACAAATTGAGTTTAGCCTGCTAACATGTTTAAACTTTTGTGCTTTGTACACAAAAGTATTTATTTGAAAATGAGGATCAAATTACATTTATGATTGTATACCGTTTGTTCACTTAATAATGTATGTGGAGTCATTTCACAGGCAATTATATATTCTCTAATGATTCCACTAGGGCCACCAGGGTGGCTCAGTTGATTAAGTGTCTGCCTTTGGCTCACATCATGATCTCAGGGTTCTGGGATGGAGCCTTGGGTCATGCTTTCCGATCAGAGGTAGTCTGCTTATTATCCTTTTCCCTCTGTTCCTCCCCTCTCCCCTGCTCATGCTCTGTCTCTCTCTAATAAATAAAAATCTTAAAAAAGAGTTTAAAAATAAAATGATCCCATTTATTTTGTTTTATTTTATTTTATTTATTTATTTAATTAATTTATTTTTTAATTCTGTTTTCACTTAAAAATCTATTATGAATCTTTTCCCAAGCAGTTGTATATTCTTTTAAAAAACACATTATATGGATATACCATATATTATTTAGCCACATTTACATGGGAGTATACAATATTTTATTTAAATATTTGATAACTAGACATTTAGGGGATCTACAGTGCTGCTCAGAAAGGTAGCACAGTGGCACCATCATTATGAATCTATATGTGCATTTGTGGAGTATTTCCTCCCATCATTTGACATGGGAATTTAATTCTTAGGTTCCTCATAACTGAAAACAACCACAACCACCTTGATATGATTAGAAAAGTGCAAATGGGCATACAGGGCAGAGAGTATTATCAAGCCCTAGGGAGCAGCTCGGAGCAGCATGGGAAAACAATATACAGAGGTCCTAGATAACAGGAATGTGATCTAGAATGGGAAGGTTCTTAGCTCTGGGTAAGCCTTTTCCCTTAGTGTTTATGGATGCTTCATTTGTGAGCCAGAGCAGGCACTTCTAAAGCTCAAAGGCCCATGACAGGACACTCAGTTTCCTCTATCTAAGAGCAGTACTCCATGCTGAATCCTAAACCCTTTTTCATACCATTTTTCATCAGAGTGCCTGGTGCTCAGCTGGCTTAGCACTTAGTAGAAATTCACTGAATGAATAAATGGATATACAGATTGCTGCTCAATGGTAGTTTTATTTATTTGTTTTTTGATACTAAAACAAACAGAGGAGGAAATAACAATTTTCTTTGAATTTTTAGGACACTTGAAGTACAATGCCCATTTTTAACATGCTTTAATCAAACAATATGATTCTGGTCAGAAACAAATTATAATGTTATAAAACATTTCATCACTTTTTATAGTTAAAATGAAATCTTTCTGTTCAATTGGTTCCATTGTTAATGGCATTTAATTAAGAGCTGCTGAATAATAATATTGAGAACCTAGGCTGCAAGTTCCATGAGGGTTGGGAATGGGTCTAGTTCTGTCTCATTGCTTACTCAGCACTTCTGCTATACCTACTACATAGAATAAATCCATGAGTTACTGAATGTGAATGTGAAAAAGGGTGTGTTAAGTGCTGAGGCAACTACTTAAACGATATAATAGAAAGCCTTTGTCTTCCAGGTATTCATGTTCTTGCAAAAATGAATGATAGACTAATGATGATCAATGCCATGTGATAAGTATACTTAGCAGCATACTTATATAAGTATATACTTATATACTTAGCAGTATACTTATACAGCAGCGTTGTGACTGAAAGGCAGGGTGGGGAAACTGGGTGCTAAATGAGACTCTGACAGGCAGAGGTGGGAGGCAACCTCATCCATGGGGAAGTGAGGGCAAATTCAAAGAATAAAGATTAAATATGCTAACAAGGTGGGGAAGGGATACTGAAAGGAAGATAAGGCTTTAAAGAAATGTCGAGCAAAATTTAGCAAAATTATGCAATACTAAGAGAGGCTATTCAATGTGTATCTTCAAACTCCCTCTCTGTATGTCTCCTTAGCACGTGGACATGCTCACATCTTTCCCATTCAAATAAAAATAAACCCTCCTGAGATACAAATATTATTAGCTACTCTCTGCATTTATACTTTAATTCACAGTCAAGTTTTTTTTTTCTAAAGTAGCCTTACACTTGCCACCACCACTTCCTAACCTCAAACCACTGCAATATGGCTCTAACCCCTCACTGTTTCACTGAAATTACTCTACCACACATAGTGCTCAGAACAGTAAATGTAATAATTTTGTGTCTATTCTCAGTACATAGCAACTACAGAGACTCATGGTGAGTCTCAATAAACAGTTGCTGAACGAATAAATGCATGCTTGCATATATCCAAGCATGAAAGAAAACTTAATTAAAGACTGCATTTCAAGTGATGTTGAGAAGAGAACTAGTTGAACTTCAACTTTTCTAATTTCTAAGCGTTTCTTGACACTGAATGTTATGGCAAGAGGTCTTATAGATCAGATGCAGAATGCAGAAGGAATTTCATTTTTCTGGCAAGTACCAAAAATAACATGTTTTGGATTCAAGGAATCAAACAATACTTTCTTTTATATGTTTTAATTTTTTCAAGTATAAAATATTTACCTAAGTAAAGAGAAAGTTTGGAAATCTGTATTTTGAAAATACAACAACATATTGAATTGTCATTTCAATAAAACAAGCTAGATTAGGAGCATATTCAGTCTTCTTCAATCCCGTTTCTAATAAAGTCTTCCTTCTGAACTAGTATTTCACAATTTAAATAATGTTCTACTTTTGGGGGCATCTGAATTTATAAATATATTTATATCTTTTTTATTAAAGGCATCCTTAGTTCTAAAATTCTATCTACATTTATAAACAAAAATTTAGAATTTATCATTCAATTCTGCTAATAATCTTTCAGTAATGAGCTAATTTCTGTCTATGCATGAAAAAGATTGTACCATGTACTTTACAGTTTTATTTACTTCCTTATTAGATATATCTTTTATACTATTTTAAATAGAAGTGTTATGGAGAGTAATTTTATTTGTGATGTAAAGCTTTTCAACATACTTTCTACCCAGACACTTCCTAAGAGCTACATGTGTAAACATAGATGTGAACTAATATAATGACAGGGTGAGGACGTCTTAGGAGGTGAGATCTGCACTGGAGCAGCCCAGTATTTGATAAGGACACCATTTCTCAAAAAAATCCACCATCTAGTCAGGACTATATGGCCCAGAAATTAATACCTACCACCTAATAACTCCCTGGGGATCACCATAAATCTAACCTTTTTAATACTTATTTGTGCTCTCAGTATGAACCTTACTTGGTCACATTCATAAGAGGCTGGTGTTGTTTCCCAGTCCTGACTCTGCCACTAATGGTGTGATTGGGTCAACTATTGTTCGATGTCTCTATGCTTCAATTTTCATGCCTGCAAATGTGGACAATAATATTCATTCCTTTGACTTTTAAGAGTTCAGAAGTATTGAAGAGAATGATATGCGGTAAATATAGTAAAATCACTGTCTAACCTTAAATGCTGTAACCCCTATTTTCTTTATGTATATGGCTTTAAACTTTTTGTCTCTGATGTTTGCCTGAAAATTTTCAGTTTATTCCCATAAAACTATTAAACCACTGTCTAGCTTGTTACTTCATTTGTTTTGTTTTCTTCTGTTTTACCCAGTTTATTATTATTATTATTATTACCCAGTTTATAGCCATCCAAAAGCAGTCACTCAGTCTCTTTCTTACAAAATATTACTGTCAATTAAACTCTTAAAAATTTGGGGCACCTGAGTGGCTCAGTGGTTGAGTATCTGCCTTTGGCTCAGGTCATGATCCCCACAGGGAGCCTGCTTCTCCTTCTGCCTGTGTCTCTGCCTCAGTGTGTTGCTCATGAATAAATAAATAAAATATTTAAAAAAAAACATTAAATTCTTAAAAATCCTTTCATAATCTTCCTATACTTCTGAATCCCTAAAGAGATATATACTAGCTCCTATTTTACTCTATACTCTTATTTATTCTTCTAAGATAAATTTATTCAGTGCCTATTATGAGCTCTCTGAAGATGCTTGGTATTTAACAGTAAACTAGCCATAGATACTATCCTGAAAGAGTTCTCACCTAAGTAGAGAACATTAATTTTAATATAGACATATACACACAAAGATATGTGCAGGTGTATTTGGGCATATTTTTGGAATAAGGTATGTAGTGAGTATTTAGGGTAGCCTGGTGGGTGACAGGTACCAAGAGAAGTTTCACAGAGGGGAAGTATGTGTCAGCTGAGCATTTACAAAAAAGTAAGAACTATTCAAGCATACGCTTTAGGAAAAGCAATGACCATTTGGAAAATCAGCTGTGAATGGCTTTCATGAGTGTGAAACAGAGTTTTTTATGGGATTGCAACTTGTTTAGTACTGTTGGGGCAAGCCATATGAGAAGGTAGAGCAGGGACAGGTTAAGAGAGAAGGTTAGGGCAGGAGGGTAGAAGGGAGGAGAAAGGGTGTGAATGCCACGTAAGTACTTCGGCTGTGAAGATGACAGAAGAGGTGTTACATGATTCTTAAGTAGGAGGGGAAGGCGACTAGATTTAAAATTTAGAAAGATGGAAGGTGGACTGGACAAGAGTATGCTGGAGTCAGAGAATGGTCAATAACCGGAATGGGCAATGAACTAAATGGGTATTGAGCTGCAACAGAAGGCTTGATGAGAAAGTGGAGGCTTAAGAGCAAGTGATGGCAGAAGAATCCCTGATGAGATAAAGGAGAACCAGCTGCCCAGGGCGCCTCCAGCTTTCTGGATGAGGTCACTATGCAGAAGGTGGTTCCAATTAGTCTCCTCCAGCAATCACATTGTTCAGTTTAGCTTAAGTGGCTTCCTGGTCCATCTTGTCATTCATATATATATATATATAATTTAATTACTACTTCTTGGAACTGTTATCTATTTCAATATAATTTCGAGTCTTTATGTGCAGTCACTAGTATATGCGGCCCTTCAAAACCCCTGGGACACAGCCAGTTGCCATGGATCAACAGCACCAGAAGAAATGGTCAGCACTGACTTCTGATCCACAGGAGTTTGTCCTTCACTCAGCTCAAGTGCTACCTTGCTTCCTGTTCTTTCCCTGTTTCAAAACCTTCCAAGTTACTGGGGCAGGTCTTGTTATTAATTACTTCCCTTTGTAGATTATGATTTTGTGAACTTTATGATTTGGGAATGTTCTTGGTAATTCACTTCTGCCTCAATGGAATTCACAGCTTTATTATCTTTATTACAGATTTTTTTTTGGAATACATATTTATAAGAAAACACTCTTATCCATTTCAGACTGATGTAAAAGGCAGTATTTTGCCTCTGGATATATATATATGTATATATATATATATACATATATATATACATATATATATTTTAAGATTTTATTCATAAGAGACACAGAGACATAGGAAGGAGAAGCACCTGTGGGAGTCCGTTGTGGGACTCGATCCTAGGACCCTGGGATTATGCCCTGAGCCAAAGGCAGACACTCAACCACTGAGCCACCCAGGTGCCCCTTGCCTCTGGATATACTAAGGTCGTCTCAGAATCTTGGGCCCCTAGACAAAAGGCCCTTGTCACCACTAGACAAACCTTTAGTTAAACATCTTCTTTTAGCCAATATTCTCTGGATGACTATCTGGATAAATTGGTGAAGAAGTAGTAAGTCAAAAGATTCCGTACCAAACATCATCCTAATAAATACTCTATGTTAGTTGTGGTAGGCAGAATAATGCCCCCTTGGTCAAGTTATCTATGTCCTATTCTCCAGAAATTGTGATTGTTACTTCACATGGTAAAAAAGAATTTAGGTGGCAGATGGACTTTAGGTTGCTAATCAGCTCATTTAACAAGAAGGAGATTATCCAGGTGGGCCCAGGATGATCACAAGTGTCTTTTGAAAGAAAAACAAAACAAAACAAACAAAAAACAAAAAGAGAGGCAGAAGAGTGAATGCCAGAGCTATGCAGTCACTGCTGGCTTTGAAGATGGAAGTGGGCCTCAAGCCAGAGAATGCAGGCAGCCCCCAGAAGCTGGAAACAGCAAAGAGATGGAATTGCCCCTAGAGCCTCCAGAAAGGAACATAGCCCTGCTGACACCCAGAGATATCCATTTAGGACTTCTGACCTGTAGTACAGTGAGAGCATAAATATGTGCGTTTTAAGCAACTAAGTTTACAATAATTTATTATAGGAGCCATAGGAAGCCAATACAGCAGTCTAATGAATTCCACCATTGGCACTGTTTTGGAAGTCTGAATATTCTCAAATATTCGGTTCTGACTCGATCAGGTTTTACTGTGCTATATTCTTATTGCATTATTTTTAGGTAAACAAATCAGGTATTAAAGGAAACTTTTAATGATGTATATGCTCATCACATCAAAATAATCAGGACAATAATTTACTTAAAATTAGTATTTACTATTTTATCAGATTTGATTTTCTATAAAATGTAAAGGTTTTATTAGTGTATTTTCTTACCTGTGAAAAGGTCAAAAAGAGAAAAAGGAGCAGAAATAAGAGTTTTGTTTTCTTTAAATTTTTTCTGTTAAGGTGTGAGTTAAGGATCATTTATTTTAAACCTAATATGCTAAGAATACTTTGTACATATTAAACAGCCATGACAAGAAAGCAATTTCCAAAATTCAGTCAAGTGGGAACATTTTACTTTTTTTTTTTTTTTTACAGATTCCATTTGAGATATTGAATTATTAAGCCAAATAACAACTGTATGATAAGGCCCATTCCTAAGAACAATTTCCCCTTTTTTAGTGCAATGTAAGTTAAAGGAGAGAAAAAAAAAAACTAGTTAAACCTCTAATTAGCCAGTTTCAAAATGTAGTTAATTAAAATATTTTAGCTTTTATATATGATCTTCAGGGTATGAGATACAATTCTAGTCTCCTACAACTTAATCAGCTGAATATAAAATGTAACGTTCCATCTGGTAAATCAATTTAACAGACATAATTGTGCCCCACCATAACTCAATAAGACACTGAGGAAAACCATTGAAATGCTATTTCCTTTTCTTTAGAAGGAATTATGTACAATTTCAGCATGCTTTGCATTTCTAAAAGTTAAAGTCAACAGGGAGGTATCACTCTGCTTTACATAAGTTTCCCATGAGAAAATCAACAGCAAAGTATAAAGCCTGTGCTCTTATTCCTGAAACACTCCATAATACTAACTTGGCTTTAACCAGAACATATTATTTGGCAGCTAAAACCTTTAATTAGAGTTGTGGTTTGAACAGATTTTCACTGAATTTATGTTCTATCAGGGCTCAAAGAACAGCATTGTTTTTCTTACCAGTTTATTCTATTTCAGGTGGTTTAAATGTTGTACTTGAGCTAAGAGTAGGGGGAAAAAAGAGAATGTTGCTGATTCTCATTTAATTGGTTTTAATTATGATTCGACATCTCTGAAGGAGAACTGTAGCAGTCAGACAAGAAGAATGAGACACTCCCTTTAACAATTATTAATTGAGCACTTGTTCTGTGCAAAGCTGTATATTAGGTATTAGGGAAGGAACAATTTTATATCTAAAAAGATTCCTGGTTTTTTTTTTAGAAGATTTTATTTATTTATTCATAAGACACACAAAGAGAGGCAAAGACATAGGCAGAGGGAGAAATGGGTTCCCTGTGGGGAGCCCAGTGTGGAACTCGATCCCAGGACCTCTGGATCTTGACCTGAGCCAAAGGCAGATGCTCAACCACTGAGCCGCCCAGGAACCCAGATGACTTCTACTTTTAAAAAAAGAAAGAGCTGGTAGAGCAAAGGTCTTCACTTGGTGATGAACTGGACAAGAGGAGAGAAAAGACCATGAAGCCAAGGAGAATCTCATGGTCAAATCTGCATGTTTAGAGCAGAGGTTTTAGCAGAATCAAGAAAAATTAGGACAGGATTTGAAGGGAGGGTCAACTTTTAAATCTGGGAAGTGACAATAATGGCAGGACACCTTGGGAATGTCAGCCTGGAATCTATAGAAAGGTTGAGAATTAGAGATGTGGATTTTGACCACAAATGAAAAAACTTAAAGGAAAAAAATGAAGATGGTCTTAGATTAGTCTGTTCATTGTATGAATGAGGAAGCTGAGTTAAACCTCACCATCAGAGGTACCTACTGATTAGAATAAACAAGAACTAGAATTAAAGACCTTCAATAGGGCAGCCCCAGTGGCGCAGTGGTTTGGCGCCGCCTGCAGCCTGGGGTGTGATCCTGGAGACCCAGGATGGAGTCCCAGGTCGGGCTCCCTGCATGGGGCCTGCTTCTCCCTCTTCCTCTCCCCTCCCACCCCGTGTGTCTCTATGAATAAATAAATAAAATCATAAAAAAAAGACCTTCAATAGGGTGACGGTATTTAACACATGGGAAAATTAAAACTACAGAACAACATGCAGAGAGGAGACAACTGAAGTTGGGAAATCCCATGTTTCATGGGCTGCAGGTATAAAGGATGTAGAACTGCAAACAGAGAGGAGAAGCAGATGAAGAGCGGCATATAAAATTTGTCTTCAAAGGGGAAAGAGTAAAAGTTGGTCAATGGGATCCAAAGCTACAAAAGATAAAGAAAAAAACCTAAGAAGAATCCACTGATTTAGGGATTTGTAAGTTTTGGTGTCCTATGAGAATACTGATAAAGAAGAAAAAAAAGAGCTAAATCAGAGGATACAGATTTTTGTAACATCATAGCCTAACAGGATAACTAAGGTAGAATAAATGTTTAATAAGTGCTATTCTGAACTCAATCACACAGGTAATGATGGAGAAGATTCAAATTTTGACAACAAAAGGAGGAGGGAAACTAAACTGAATTTTTATTTCTTACAGTCATGGCCTTTTCTCATGTGCCAGCGTCTCTGTTCCCTTTCCTGACAGAATGTTTTCCTGTGTTCTTATGTCATTCCTTAGGATTTACTCAGTTACCTCCTCTGGATTATATTGTTTACTTACAAACAAGTGAAAGGTATTATGATATTTCCAGGACCTATCCTTGAAATATCCATTCATTTCTCTTCTTGCCTTCTGTAGCACAGAGCTCTTCATCCTTGAATTCTCTACCTCCTTACTTTCTTTACTATCCTGGGTCCTCCCTGAGCATTCTTACCTCTCTCATTCTCTAAGCATTCATATGCATATCCCATTCCTGAGAAAAATGCACTGGCAATATTGTAATTAAGTTATTTATATAATGCCACCTTTAAAGGAACTTCAAGATTTTCTCGAGAAATGATATAAATAAGATGGGCAAATTGTAAAGAAATAAAGTTGCCCAGGATAGATTAGTATCCACAAATAATACGCACTTTCTCTCTTTTTTTAAGATTGTATTTATTTGAGAGAGAGAGAGAGAGAGCACACAAGTGTGGGGGAGGAGCACAGAGAGGGAGAAGCAGACTCCCAGCTGAGCAGGCAGTCCCATGAGGGGCTTGATCCCAGGACCCCAGGATCATGACCTGAGCCAAAGGCAGATGCTTAACTCACTTAGCCACCCAGATGCCCCAATAATAGGCATTTTCAATCACTGTAGTTAGGGGTGAAAAGTGAAATTAGTTTTATAGATTAGATAGAGTCTGAACCAGAAAATATACTGCTAGAAATCTTTCCTGTAAAAATAATAAGCAATTTACCTAAGGATGGAAATTTTGTAATGTTTCCTGCAAAATTATTTTAATAGCAAACACTGGAAATACTTTAAATGTCCAATACTAGAGCACTGTAAATAAATTATGATATAGCTGTTATGCTAAATTATTTACCCAATAAAATGATATGGGAGATTCAAATTTGATATTAAAAGACATCAAAAAGTGAGTAATATTCTTATGGTGGCAACAAAGAAATTATAGTTTTTTTCTATTTTATTGATTTATATATTTTGTACAATTAAAATGGATGCCTTTTAATAAAAAAAACAGTAAATATATAATATAGTAAGCCAAATAAACAAGTAAGGATAGGATAAGCTAAGGATAGCTACTTCAGTTGAACAAACTGAATAGCTTAGTTCTGACAATGAGAGCTAAAGGAAAAATATAAAGAGTTATATTGTTCTAATAAGTGAGCATATTCATTCTTTGAGACAAACATTATCCCAGCAATACAACCAAAGGGAAATTATTTTACATGTATGTATATGTAATGGTAATGGAAACATAATACATGTGTCATTAAGGAACATTCTCTAAAAGATGGAGAAATATTCGTCATAATTTTTTCTTATAACTATATTACAAATGAATAACATAATAAATCTAAAAAGTAAAATAGCTTCTACATGGAATATTCAAACATATATAAGGTATGTCTATTAATTCTTATATATCCACGAGCTTATCTAACTCCCTAAAAAAATCTAGCAGATTTCAAAGAGTAGATTTTTTTCTTGTACAGTGATTGCAAAGTCATATTCTGGCACTAATTTTACATTTACATTTTCTCATAATTCTGTTATTGATCAATAAATTAGCTCATATTTGATTGTGTGGCAAATATATTTGGAAAATCCAACTGAAAATTATATTTTATTTCTAGAATAGCTTATTTTTAAAAATGTTTAAATATTTAGATGCAGAGAGAATACATCAATTTATGGTTTTAAATAATTTGGGGATTCCTGGGTAGCTCAGTGGTTTAGCGCCTGCCTTTTGCTCAGGGCGTGGTCCTGGTGTCCTGGGATCGAGTCCCACATCAGGCTCCCTGCATGGAGCCTGCTTCTCCCTCTGCCTGTGTGTCTGCATCTCTCTCTCTCTCTCTCTCATGAATAAATAAATAAAATCTTAAAAATAAACAATAAATAAATAAATAATTTGGTTTCAAAGGAAAGTGTCTGTACTTGTTGCATTTATGAAAACTAATCTAAGTTCGTATATTAGTTCTAAAATATTTTGAACATATTCATCATTAGACTTAAATTGCAATTGGTACAATCTGAATTATTATAATTCACTACTTGTATTAGAATATAAAGTTATAGTGGTGCTATAACTTTAGGAAAATTGCCTTTTTCAGTGATACTAGCTACCGTTTACTTATGTATGAAACAGAGGGATTGAAAGGCCAGGTTCTGAAATAAAACTTACTGCCTTCAAACTTGGCACTGTCCTTCAAACCTGGCATTACACTCACTCATGTAAATAAAATCACTGATCTTTCTGTGTCTGTTCCCTTGTCTAGAAACCTAGTGAAAAACACTGAGATGTATTTCAAGGGCTACTGTACAGAATCACTAAGATATATAAATAAGATGCTTACAATGGTATTTTGCACATAGTAACCAATGTTATCTATTAGTACCATAAAAATCTAACCAGCTATCAACACTAATTCTCTTCAAAATTATTATTTAATAAACATATTTTTAAAACATATGTAAATTATTCCTGCCAGCAGTAATCTCAAAATCTGTAAGTTACCCACTTATCCCTTACCAACTATCACAGCAAGGTAATTTGCTCCTCTCTTATTTATCAGTGTTTTACTATAATGCAACAGTATCTGAAGTAGGCAAACATCATCACCATGCAATTAATCACCATGCAATTAATCACTATACTCCTCTTGATATTACATTCTTTATTCCAAAAATGACTTATATCACAAAGTTCACAGTGCACTTTTCTCGCAAATACTCATCTCGTAAACCTTGCCTGATTATCCTCTTTAGTATTTTGCAAAATGAGGAATATGACATGAATCTACTGTGTTGTAACCAGCATCTTAAAATAAAACAAGTAGAATAGTAAAGAAACTGTCATACATGATAAAGTTATTGTGAATTTTATTAGTTTTTGTAATGAGTATGTACTCCACACTCATTCCAAATGATCCAAATGATCTACATCATAGCTAAAAAAATTTAAAAGACACTGATTATATTAAAGAAACATACTGTGATCTCCCTTGTTGAGACCAAAAAATATATAAGACAAATCCTGCCACTGAGTAAATTTCATTATTATACAGAAGCAGTATTTACACGGAAATAAACATAGATAAAAAAGGAAAATTAAGGGAGACGAATTATAAAAGATTTCAACATCACTGCTTCATGGAAGGATAAAAAGAGGATTTGGGAAATCTTCCTACAAATTGTAGTGTTTAGGGTGACTTTTGAGAATAAGTAGGAAATTCAGACCTGAAGAGACCACTGAAGAAAGTTGCAAGTATGTGCGACAATCACACAATATTTTGAATAAGAGATTTAATAGGACCAGATTAATGCATATTGGGGAAACCAGGAACTGGTTCTTAGAAAAGATAAAAAAATTGATAAATCTTTCATTAAAAGAAAGAGAGAAGACTCAAATAAATAAAATCATAAAGGAGGAGAAATAACAACTGATACCACAGAAATACAGAGATTATAATAAACTGTATGAAAAATTGTATACCAACAAATTGGACAACTTAGAAGAAACGGATAAATTCCCAGAAACATACAATCTTCCAAAATTGAATCAGGAAGAAGTAGAAAATTTTAACACACTAATTACTAGCAATGAAAGTTAACGAGCAATCAAAAACTCCCAACAAAGTCTAGAACCAGATGGCTTCATTGGTGAATTCCACCAGTTGAAGAAGAGTTAATATCTACTCTTCTCAAACTATTTCAAAGAAATAGAAGAACAAAGAAAGCTTCCAAATTCAATATATGAGGCCAGAATCACCCTGATACCAAAACCAAAGACACTACAAAAAAAAAAAAAAAAAAGAAAACTATAAGCCAGTATCTCTGATGAACACAGATGCAAAAATCCTCAACAAAGTATTAGCAAATTGAATCCAATAATATATTAAAAATCATTCACCGTGATCAAATGAGATTTATTCCAGGATGCAAAGGAGGTTCAATATTTGCAAATCAATGAATGTAATACATCACATTAATAAGAGAAAGGACAAGAACCATATAATCATCTCAACAGGTGCAGAAAAAGCATTTAACAAACTACAACATTCACTCCTGATAAAAACTCTCAACAAAGTATGCATAGAAGGAACATACTTCAATGTAATAAAGGCCACATATGAAAAACTCACAGCTGACATCATACTGAGTGGTGAAAAACTGAGACCTCTAAGGTCAGGAACAAGACAAGGATGTCTGCTTTCACCACTATTCAACACAGTACTGGAAGGCCTAGCCATAGCAGTCAGACAAGAAAAAGAAATAGAAGACATCAAAATTGGTAAGAAGTGAAATTTGCACTATCTGCAGATGACATGATACTAAAAGGAGAGAGAGGCCGAGACAAAGTGTTAATACAATCATATCTGCCTTTTAGAAGAATGAATGCTGGTCAGAGTTTTAGTTTCAGTCCAGGCCATGTAGAGAGCAACTATAAATTCCATTCAAACTTCCAGAGTGAGCAGGTGAGGTAATCTCCACATCAATGTAATCTGTCTCTCTGTGAGAGTGATGCATTCAGGGTTGGTACAAGACCCAATCTGTTCAACTGAATTAGTTAGTCCTGGGAATTTATCAGAACTACTTGGTGGAAAGTGCTTGTTTTTGCTAATCTTGTTAGGCAGCTAGGAATTAGGCCTAGGGCTGTACTAGGTTATCCCTGACATCATTTGGAGACAGCATTACTGTATGTAAAGTCCAGCAGAACCAGTGTGATCACACTGAACCAGTATCTAAGCACATAGAGACTAAGAAAATTCAGTTAAAAGAACCCCTCCACATCCCCTCCTATTCTTTTTTAAACTAAGCTAATTTGTATTGGTTTCATGCTACTTAAAAATTAAGAGTTCTAAAAAGTCTAATTCTGCTCAGACATTATATCTTCTTTGGGTGATGTGATTTAAAAGTGCTTCCAAGGCTATGTCCAAACTCAGAGGGAGGAGTCTGCTGTGACTGATTAGTGATGTCTGCCTTGGGCACCAGAGAGATTTTGTCATGACACTCAAGCCACATTTCTGCTGCCTCAGTCTTACTCATGCTGTCCTGTATGATGGTAAACAGCCTAGCTACATGTGGACATTTAAAGTTAAACTTATTAAAAATTTTCAAAAAAAACTTCTCTCTTTAGGCATACTAGCCACATTTGTGTTTAATTTCAAGTGGCTATACCTGCCTAGTGGTTAGTGAATTGGACAATGCAGATATAGAATTTTCCCACCATTATTTTCAAAGAACCACATAAACATAGCTGAAGTAGGCTAGTAAATGCTCTCTGAGAACTTATTCCATGTTATCTATTTTAAAATATATATAATAAAATTAAATAGATAATTCCAATTAAATATGCCAAATGCTTATAACTAAAAAATTACTATCTCAATGTCTTCTATCTATATTCTTTAGGTGGGTTAGATCTTTGCTTTTACTCAAGAATATTTATAATCTTGAAATCTAAAATAGTAGCTCCTCTAGAAATAAGGTGATCCAAATACTAAATTAAGTTAATTTTCAATAACCCTCTCAGGAACCTACTACATGTGCCGCACTCAGTAATGCCAAAAATCCTGTTTTATGTATATTGATTTCTTTACTACTAAGATAAGAAGCATAGCAGAAAATGTGGTTTGTCAGATAAGGAATTAATATATCATAAACACTCTCTTTAAGGACATTTTTACCATCTAATTGGGAAGAACAAGATAAAAACATCAGTATGAAATATGGTATCTAATAATCAAAATATGATTGCCAGCTTTTATAGTAAAAATTATAGTGATATGAGAATACAGATAAAGAAAATGTCAGAATGAAGGTTTTATAAAAAATGACTTTTGAATTTATCTTTTATATGGATAGCTGGTAAAGAATGTATAAATCTTGAGATAATAAAAATAAGAAGCTTCAAAACAAATAGTTTTATAAAAAAGGAGGTCAGGAAACAAAAATAAAGGTGACTCTGAGTTGGTAAATTAAGTCCATTTGATGAAAAACCTAGCATGCCAGGATAAACTTTTATTACAAGCTGCCTTAATACTAAGAATGTTTTTTAGGAAACAGATAATGGTTTCCTTCAGATTTCTTTGCTATAAAGGACCCTTTCATTTCAAAGTAACCCAGTGAGTGGCTGAAATTTTAAAGAAAATACAATTGCAAACATTTCATCATTTATTTTCTGTCATCTTTTAATTTATTTTTTTTAGATATGTCTAGAGATGTGTAAGTGTACATATTCCATGGACTTTTTCCCGCAGTGTTTCAAGTTATAAAATTGTGAATATTACAAATTAGGAGTCTTTTTTCAATCATTCTCATGATTATACAACAGATGGCTAAATGCTTTTAAAATCTTAATTATTATTTTTTGCCAATTTCTCATTCCAATCTTATCTAAAATGTCCTGCCTATTTCTAATTGAATACTTTATGGGGAGTGAAAAATATGTCATTAGACTTTATTACAGTTAATTACAATGAATTTGAGACATAATTCTGCAGAAGCACCATCATTTATTTCTTATTTATATGGTCTTCAAATTATTAACATTTTTTTATCTTACTCCTCATGAAACATGATATTTCCTTTTTAGACTTATATAAAATTTTAGGCATCATTTGCTCCAAATCTTTCCCTTAACTAAGAAATCTGAGATCCCAAATCATGAAGTGCTATGTTTAAGGTCATATATTAGTGACAGGGTTAAGACTATAGTTCTACACTCTTTTTGCTATTCCAAGTCCTGCATTATTATACCATCTGGCTACTACCAATAATTCCTACCACAAATACCATACCTTCATTCCCAGTAACTCATACAGGAAATATGCACTGAGACAGCTATATATCAGGCACTGTGCTAGACACTTTCATACAATACCTTTATTGCTTATAATAATTCTGTAAGGCAAGTATTTTCCATACTTGATACTTGAAAAAACTGAGGTTCAGAGAAGTCCTTTTAACTTGTCCATGGTTACATAGTCCTAAGTGGTAGCACCATACTAGAATTCTCAGCCAGATCTAACTCCAAACCATGAGATTATTTTCCATGCTTTGTCTTTCTAGGCTATATTAGTGTTTTCATACTAGTTTCCCCCACAACCAAATAATTCAATTTAGAATTTCAAAGTTCTTACAAGGTTGTTTAATTATCACACAATTTGCAATTGATACTTGCTCTTGGCTCTAACTAGTTATCATCCATATTGCACATACAATCTGTGAGACCAGCTTCTTGTTTATTGAATTGTGAAACTTTAATCATTTTGTTTCTTGATTCTAACTTAACCAAACTAACTTTTGAATAGATAATTCTTAGGAACATTAATTTCTATGCCTTTTATAATTTTAAATAAAAAAATCAATTTATATTTTTCTATTTTATAACAAGTCACATTATTCTAAACCATTTAATTCTTAGGTAAATATTACAGTAATTGATCAATTGTAGCATGCACAATCACTAAGAAAAAAATGCAAAAGCAAAAAACATTGCTGGTTGAACTGTGAAAATATCATCCATTAGACTTATTCAGGTTTCAGACATATATTTGTTTTAAAAAATGAGCATTTTAGGGATCCCTGGGTGGCGCAGTGGTTTGGCGCCTGCCTTTGGCCCAGGGCGCGATCCTGGAGACCCGGGATCGAATCCCACATCGGGCTCCCGGTGCATGGAGCCTGCTTCTCCCTCCGCCTGTGTCTCTGCTTCTCTCTCTCTCTCTCTCTCTGTGTGTGTGTGTGTGACTATCATAAATAAATAAAAATTTTAAAAAAAATTTAATAAAAAAAAATAAAAAATAAAAAATGAGCATTTTAGAGTCAATGAAATAGTTTAAAAGAGCTACCTTTTCATAATCAAAGTGATTAAATCTATCAAAAAGTCTTCTTGTAAAAAGTAAATTATCTATGTGAAAAATTAAATCCTATTTTAAAAAGGAACTAAATTTTCTAATTTTTGGAGGGCCACAATTGTTTTTTATACCTTATCAAATCTAGTTTGATATACTGAGAAAAATTAGAAATACAGAAAAAAATCCTTATAATTCCCAAATCTTGCTTACACAGTAGTTTATATTCCCTTCCAACTCAATATTTCATCAAATTTATTTTCAAAGTACCAAAATCAATAGGGTGTGGTTCCAATTAAGGAGAAGAGAAAGATGACATACAGAAGAGGATATAGAATAAAATATCATAGAATAAATCATTAGGCAAGGACTTTAGCACAAAGTATTGGATTCCTTCCAAAATGTGATTTAAAATTATTTCAGCCTATTCTGTCACAGTTTTTAGCACATGGATTTTAGTCATGACCAAGCTGAGAAAGACAGTCAATCATTTATGCTAATCCTTAAAAAATCTATTATAATTAATTGGTAAGAATTATATTGCTTAAATATAAATCTGTCACCTCAAAAAATTGGAAAGTTGTGTTTAAATTTTTAAAAATATTTTATAGGCTTAAAAGTCCATGGCAGACTTCTGGAAACAACTCCAACATGTAAAGAGCTTGGAAATCTTCACTTCCATCCTCACCACAAGAAAAAAGCTGAGCAAAGTAAAAATCAAAGTAGTTTCTTTCCATCCTTCAGAGAATAAAGGTCTCAGAGCGAGGTGCTGCCCTGAACTCTGGAGAGCCAGGAAAATACAGAAAATTGCAGCTGAGATCAGCTTACTGGAAGCAGAAGCTCTAATGGAAAAAGTTGACAACATGCAAGAACACATGGGCAATATAAGCAAAGAGATCTCTAAGACAGAATGAAAAGGAAATGCTTGAAATCAAAAACACAAAATGAAGAATGCCATGATGGGCTCATCTGTGGACTGGATGTGGCTGAGGAAAGAATCAGTGATCTTGAAGACATGTCAATAAACACTTCCTAAGCTGAAAGGCAAAGAGAAAAAAAGAACACAGTATACTAGAACTCTGGGACAAATACAAAAGAACACAGTATACTAGAACTCTGGGACAATTACAAAAGATGGAATATATGTGTAATGGGGATCTTAAAATAACAAGAAGGAAAGGAACAGAAAAATATAAAAATAATGGCTAAAATGCACAGGTATAGGAATCTCAGGGAACATGAAGCAATATAAATACCAAAGGTTAAACACCTACATAAATTATATTTGAACTGCAGAAAACCAAAGACAAAAAGGCTATCTTCAAAGAAACCAGAGGATATTAGAAAGCAACTTGCCTATAGAGTAACCAGGATAAGAATTATACAAGATTTCGTGTCAGAAATGATGCAAGCAAGCAGAGTGTAGTGATAGATTTCAAATGTTGCAATAGGGATCCCTGGGTGGCGCAGCGGTTTGGCGCCTGCCTTTGGCCCAGGGCGCGATCCTGGAGACCCGGAATCGAATTCCACGTTGGGCTCCCGGTGCATGGAGCCTGCTTCTCCCTCTGCCTATGTCTCTGCCTCTCTCTCTCTCTCTGTGTGACTATCATAAATAAATAAAAATTTAAAAAATAATAAAAAAATAGAATAAAATGTTGCAATAAAAAATCCAGCAACTTAGAATTCCGTATTCAATAAAATCTTTCTCAAACAAAGACTAAGGGAATTTGTTGCCAGTATATTTGCCTTGCAAGAAATAATAAAAGAAGATCTCCAAAAAGAAAGAAAAGGATATAGTTCAGAAACTTCTATTTATGTAAAGGAAATGAAGTAAAAATAAAGTATTTTAGTATTCTTATTTTTAATTGATCTAATAAACTATTCAAAATAATAATATTAACAATGTATTGGGTGATTTTAGCTTACAGAAAAAGGAGGTGAATGACAGCAATATGATAAAGGGTGGGTGGGAGGAACTCAGAATGCGCTGTTGGAAGGCACCTACGCTGATAAAGCACTACAGTATTATTTAAAAGTAGATGCAGCTCAGCCACAAATATGAACTTCAAACTCTAAGGAAACCACAAAATAAAAAAGTTTTAAAGAGGTACAAATGATATGCTAAAATGATAGAGAACATGGAATCACACAATGGTTAATTAAATCCAAAGAGGCTAGAAAAAGAGGGGAAATAAAAAAATGATAACAATAAATGAGTAAGTACAATGATTAGAAAACAGTTACACATGTGGTGGTAATAATCTAACAATATCAATCACCATTTTAGATGTGAATGGTCAAATACACTTATTAAAAGAGACTGTCAGAGTGGATTTTCAAAAAAGACCCAAGTATATGTTGCTTATAAGAAAACTATTTTAAAAATAAAGACACACAGGAGATCCCTGGGTGGCTCAGCGGTTTAGTGCCTGCCTTTGGCCCAGGGCGCGATCCTGGAGTCCCGGGATCGAGTCCCGCGTCGGGCTCTCGGCATGGAGCCTGCTTCTCCCTCCTCCTGTGTCTCTGCCTCTCTCTCTCTCTCTTCTCTCTATGTCTATCATAAATAAATAAATAAATATTTTTAAAAAATAAAAATAAAGACACAGATAGGGTGGCTCAGTGGGTTAAATGTCTGTCTTTAGTTCAGGTCATGATCCCAGAGACTTGGGATCAAGTCCCAGGTCTGGTTCACTGCACAGTGGGGTTCTGTCTCACCCTCTGCCTCTCACCTGCTCATGCTTGCTCTTTCTCTCTCTCTCTCTCTCTCAAATAGATAAATAAAAATCTTTAAAAAGATAAAAAATAAAGATTAAAAGTAAAGGAGTGGAGAAAAATACACCATGATAATACTAGGAAGTTACACCTTCAAACCAAAATGGGAAACCATTATATACCTATTAGAATGTTCAAAATCCAAAAAAAAAAACTGAAACTGAAAATACCAAGTGCTGGTGAGTATATGTAGCAACAAGAACTCTGATTCACTGCTGGTGGGTGTCCAAAATAGTACAGCCACTTTGGAAGATAGTTTGGCAGTTTCTTACAAAACTAAACACTTTTATCAAAAGATCCAGCTATCACACTCCTATGTATTAACCTAATTCAGTTCAAAACTTGTATCTATGCAAAACATACATGGGAATATTTACAATAGATTTATTCATAACTCCTAAAACTCGGAAGGAACAAGGATGTCTTTCAATAGGTAGATGATGAGCACACTGTGGTTCCTTTTATAATACAGTATTACTTAGCAATAAAAAGAAATGAGCTTGGGACACCTGGTGGCTCAGCGGTTGAGCTTCTGCCTTCAGCCCAGGGCACGATCCTGGAGTCACGGGATCAAGTCCTACATTAGGCTCCCTGCATGGAGCATGCTTCTCCTTCTGCCCATGTCTCTACCTCTCCCTCTGTGTCTCTCAAGAATAAATAACTAAATCTTAAAAAAAAAAAAAAGAGCTTTCAAGCCACAAAAAAGACATGGAGAAATCTTAAATGCATATTGCCAAGTGAAAGAATCCAGTCTGGAAGGCTAAATACATTATATAGTATGATTCCAACTATGTGACATGCTACAGAAGGCAAGACTATAGAGACAGTAGAGACACCAGTGGTTATCAGAGGCTGGTCAGGGGGAGGGATGAATCCACGGAGCGGAGAGGATTTTGAGGGCAGTGAATCTCTTCTTTATTATATTGTCATGATGGATACATGATATGACATTATGCATGTGTCAAAATCTATAGAATTTTATAACACTAAGAGTAAACCTTAATGTAAGTTAGGTACTACACTAATAATAATGTATGTAATGATTCATAAATTACACCAAATGTACCATACTCATGCAACATGTAAGTAAGAGCAGAGCCGGTAGGGGGAGAGGGTGTGGAGAATGATATGGAAGCCCTGTCTGTATACTATCTGCTCAGTTTTGTGTTTTTGTTTTGTGTGTGTGTGTGTTTGTGTGTGTGTGTGAATCTAAAACTGTTCTAAAAATTAAAATCTAATAATTTAAAAGTCAAGTCAAAGGGCAGAAATTAAAACTCAATTTAGCCCCAGTGAACATAAAGTATCAATTAGTGTTCTTCCTATGTTAGATGACAGAAACAAGTCTGCTACTATTTTTAGACACCACATTTCGCTCTGAAATGCCAGGGAAATACAAAACTGGCCAAACCCTTTATTCCAATGTTGACATTAGTACTAAAAGTTTCATATAGCTTTAAAAGACTGTCACTTTCTCCTCAGTTGTTTGTGAAATCAATAAAAATGTAGCAGAATGTTAGATCTTAAAAAGACTTCCCACAAGAGTAAGATATGCAGTTTTAACTTGATAAAAATAAATGAAGATGAATTCCTCAACATAAAATTAACTACGTGCTCCCTAAATGCTAGGTATGATCCTCAGCTCATTACACACAATACTTAACTGAATTCCTAAACTAACTGTATGAACCAAGTGCAATAATTATTCCTATTTTACAGATGACAGAGTCATGGGCCAAGAGGTTAAGTAAATTTCCTAAAATGAGGATCCAGATTTCGAACTGGTAGGTGGATTCAAAGCCTGGTGTTACTATGCCACATTGCTTCTCGATTCTGGGAAAACTTTGTAACATTATCACAAAAAGAATATTCTAGTAATTTAAAGCAAGAATGACTGCTACAATGGAACTAAGAGTACTAAAATAGATAAGAACCCTCCAGTTTTTGTTAATCTGGAATAAGATTCTGAGTGGTATTTTTACAAGCATAAGCACTCTTTTAGTACTATCTGGGCAGAAATGTGGGTGCACATCCATGTGTGCACATGAGTATGTGTTTGCGTATCATGAGAAAAACACAGAAAGAAGGAGAAAGAGAGATTTTAGGACCTAAGATTAAAAAATCCTTCTTGTATTAATTCTGGATTATAATAACTTGAATAGGTCACCAAGGTACCACATAACTTCTCACTACTATAATGATGGTTGAGGGAGATTTATAAAGCTGTATATCTATTCTTTGCTTTCTTTCCAATTTACTCAGTGTGGAAAATGACACTGGCCTTCCAAAACCTTAACTTATGTTTGGACCCCTTCCATATTTGAGTCTTACTCTTGTGTTGCTGACCATTAAAATGAGTATTTCAGTGGGGCTGGAACAGTCCACGCCAAGCTTTATAATGGCTTGCACACTTTAAGAGGTTAATCTAGCCAGCCAGTTCACTTTGTTCAGAAGTATTAAATGGAAAGACTATAACATTCAAAGAAAGGCAAAGTTCACTGGGTAAGACCCCAATAATATAATGGAGCATAAAACCTCTAGAATTTTTTTACTATAATATTTTATGAAACATACGTACACACTCACTGGAATAGAATCCAATTCAAATGATTCTGAAGGTCAATTCAAAGTCACCACATATAGCAGTACTTTGAGAGAAATATGTACTATTTCAAAAGTGCTTGGATCCAGACGCTTTCTTTCTCTATTTTATAGTTTATTATCAGTCTAGAAATGTACTATATTAGGGGGGAAAAGTCACCTACTACAGTATAATATAATTTGCAGCCAAAACATGAAGTTCAATAAAATACTACAAATTTCAGTATCAACAAATCCTTGTGTTGTGGAACAAAAAGAATCACAGAAGGTAATTCTAAAAGGAAGTGCTATTTTAAGTGTGGGCGATAAATATAAAAATTGAAAACAATGATTTCATTCTCAACTTCACAACTAATTATGAAATCCTTCAATGTTCATTGTTGTCAAAGGAGCAAAAGACTCTCAATTCCTACATTTAAAAGAAAAGTGAATTAGGAATGGGTCTGATTAGAGCCACCTAGTTGCATTATTCTGATATTTCCTAAATGCCCAAATTTTAGGAGCAACCATCATTCTCCTAAGGGGAAGGAAGTAAAGGTCCACTTTGCATGACAAAGGTCAGATCTCCGCAGACAAATGAGCCTTCTATGGTTGACTGTTTCTAGGTTATCACCGTCTGGCTGGGTCCTAGGAGGTCAAAAGAGGTTCCAAATTGTGCTCACTGTTTAAGGGATACCCTTGGGGCCACTTTAATCATTTTAAGGTCATTAAAATTTTTCTTATTCCAGTTCCAGCTTTATCCCCTTAAATCTTGCTAATATAGATTGGCAATTCAGTCCTGATGTAGGTTAAAAAGAAATTGGAAGTATTCAGTATCGTATGCAGATCCAAAGAGAGATCCAAAGAGATCCACTCATTTAACAACTTCTTTTAAATCTAAAATTGAATTCAGTGAAATTCAAGTAGACCACAGAGGGTGATAATCACAGGCCCCAGTAGAAAAGCTTGACTCTATTATAGCTGTCCTGGTATTTACACTATGTGATCAATGCCACTACTCTAGATTTCATTTAATATGATAGAGCTTTATGCAAAAATTATCTTAGTTTCCCCAATCATTACATATGTTTAATTGTAATTACGATAATACTTTTGTTTACTATTTTGTAATAACTATTAAATAACAAACATATAAGAAATGTTGAAGTAAAAATTATCACTTGAATCACACTAAATATTTCAATGCTCTTCTATTTACTGCAAAGATATGTCTAAAGTTTCTCACAGTGGACTGGAAATACACCAAATGGATCACATTGATAAAAGTTAGAAGAGTTCTGTTCTCCATATTTGTAATTAGTGAAGGGCATCTCTTAAGTACTTTAGATAATGTGTACAAAACATCTGTACTTAATTATATCATACTTTTCTTTGATGATAGGAATTGAACTAGGAAATATTTTGAAACCCTCATACAAAGTATTAATGGCTGTTCAAGAACTTCACTGGTATAGTGAAGTTAAAAAGTTTGTTTGTATAAATCAATGGCCCGATGCTTCATATTTTCAATTTTATTAAAAGAATAAACTTAAAATACTAGGCAAATACAGAAAGTATAACACTAGAAAACACAAGGGCTGCATCTTTTCACTATTATTATATATCACACCAACAGAGAAAATGTCTCTCATATTAGTACAGATTTGAATAAAATGTGGTAATATATATAATGAGCAAGATTTCTCTTTGAATTCTGTTGTGGACTGAGAATTTTTACAAGAATAAATTAACAGCTTGCTAGTCATTCCTCACAGAGAAAAAGATCCTAAACTGTTCTCATGGAAACTGGGACACAAAGTATGGGTTTTCAGTACTTGTTCTTCAGTATTGAAAAAGATCAGATTTTCTTTCTGGATGCCTTACTGGTTCCAAACGCCACTTCTTTTCAAAGGCAGTGTCAGTTCTGCAGTCAGTTTTCGTCTCCCAGGGGTAAGAATATATTCAAAGGCTGTGTGCACAGCAGGGTAGAAGTCTTTCTCCATGAATGTAACTATATCACTCATCAGTAACCTCCTGCCATAGGGGGACTTATGTTTTCTTTCCTTTTAGTGACTCCTTGGGCTCTTGAATGCCAGTCACTGCCCTGAGACCTGAGGCAATATTCACATAATCTCTGTCAATAGTTCCTACACATGCCATTGGCGCAACTCAATGTCAAGACAGCAGATCAAAGTCTGCACATTCTAAACTCATGCCCTTTATGGATCAATTTTCATAAACTATACTCTGTGTTTCAGAAATAACATGGAAGCTCATTCTTTGCTTTCTTCCTTTTATCCCAGATAAGTTTATTTATGTGGAAGGCAATCTGATTTGTACATAACAGTGTGAAGTTCTTATGCAATACATAAATCTCATTCTCCCCTTTGCATAGCCTTCTGGGGTACTTAATCTCTTGAAGTATTTTACTATACCTATTGTTTTAGAGTAGAAATGCAAAACTCCTCGGGCTATTAAAATAAAAAGGCATGGATTTCTTTGCAATACTTCACCATCCTACCCCAGTGCTTGTACAAAAGAGGGTTGGTGATAAGTTCTTATGACGGATTTTATTTTTAAATCTTCATTAGGCTATAGGTAAATTATGACAGACAATAGCTATAGCGTGTGTTTTTACAATCTATATTCGTTTTAATGACTCAAAATTGCTTGGGAAAATGAATAAAACTATTGGAAATCATTTTTTCTCTGATTTCAAATACAAGTTACATAGATCTATTCTTCTTAAGTAGACCTGAGTAAAATACAGTGAACCAAACTATCTTCTCTGAGTACCTTTTCAGATCAATTCTGGATACAAAGATTTTAAAATCTACAACTTTCTCTAAAAACTGTATTTGGAAAACAGAAGATTTAGAACAGAACATACACAAAATGATATTTATGCTCATATCTAGCTAAAGTTTAAATATATTTATTACAGAGGTAAGAGCACATAACACATTAAATATGCACATATCAGAGGGCTGAGAAAGGAGATGAGCAAACAAATACTAGCCTTAAGAGCCAGAAGGCAGTTTACTACACTCCACAAATAGAAGCTTCATTGTCCCAGTTCCCGTAAGCAGATTTTTATATAATTGCATGAGATTATTAGGTACAAAGCATCACTCTGAGGTCTCCTGTAATCTGTGAGACATTAGGCAAGTCACTTACTCAAAAGGTAGCTTTGGTTTTATCTGTTTTCACTACTTAATTAAAAGTTACAGGTTTTAAAATGTGTAAGGAAAGAAAGTTTATTATTCCCATTTCTCAAGTGAATGGTTGAAGCTCAAGAAAAATTTAGATAAAAGGAAGAAATTACAGAGGTCCTCATTAGTGGAGACAATTTAAATTTTCTGAGAAATCGAATTTCTGTTTTCCGTAATTGGAAAATTTATTGCTAATAAGATAATAATTTGTCTAAAATCCAAATATGATGAACTTTTAAATTAAAAAAGGTACCCGATTATATCCTGAATCAACTGATGTTGAAACTGGCATGTGTACGTGGTGCATGCACATATATGCTTATGCTAAGGACAGGGGTGGAAAGGGCACAATAGCTCTGATGCAAATCCTTTGACTTTCCTCTAGAGGCATGGCAAAATGAAACTACAGGTACATTATGGAAGAGCAAGTGGAGTCTTGCTAAACCAACTTACCAGTTTTTCGAAGGGGGAAATCATCCTTTGCATCCTGTGCTCCTGGTAATGTGTATTTGTAGGACGGAGATGTCCCACTCAGGGGTGGAGAGCTTTGATCCAGTGACGTGTGGTGGGCAGCCCTACAAAAGAAAAAGAGGGTTCACCATTTGCTCTGGAGTTTTTACTGTGTGTGGGTCAGCAATAATCAGTTGCACATGCTGTACACGTGTCTCAGCTGTGTTTATGTTCTTTCTTTTTAGTGTGTACAAACCATAGCCTCATATAACCAAGTTCATTTTAGCAGTATGTTACAGAATGTTGCACGATTCCCAAGAATGACCACTGTTGTGTCTGGTCACATACCTATATAGAAGTTTGCTAATTCACTAAAAGAGAATTCACCAAGAGCCTGAGTTTTGATCATCTGAGATGACCATGTAGACTTTCTTAAGCATCATACTAGTGAAAAAGTCATCATCCTAATCCTTTTTAGTCAGTAATATAGAATAGTCAAAGTAAAAGTAGAAGGGACTTCATTTTCAAAAATTGCTAGGTAATAAATAAAAGTCTAAGAGGGTGGCTTTTCTATTATAGTGATAGTGTCAACAGCCTCAGATCTCCTGACTTCTATAGCACTTCTAAGGTAAAGGCTGGCACTCACATATTTCTTCAACATGAAACTGATTTTTAAAAATATTTTCTATTCCCTGCATAAATATAGTGAAAGAGAGGCAGCTATATTACCAAGGAAGAGTTTTCAGGGCTGAACGCAAATTATCCAGTGGATATGGACGCCCATAATTATGATACACAAAGAAAACAATGCATAGGGCATGGGATCACCACTGATGATGATTCTACCAGTATCATTTATTTGAATTACACATTCTCAAAAAATGGTTTAAGGGCACTTCATCTAGCCCTAACTGGCAAAAAGGTATTAAGTTCAGATTCCATAAACGAATGATTTATAGTGTTTGGAGTTGGCCCCTACTGAAGTTCAATTCAGTACAATAAAGGATTGCTAAGTAACATTTGACAGTCATGTTTAATATACCCAAGGGGACAGCTAAAGAACTTCCAGCTGACACATTGTTTGCATATAGTTGTTTCCCACTTAAAAAAGGTATTGTCTCTTCTTAAAATGAGCTTTAACCTAGAAGGAATACAAATCAGTTATAAATTATGTGTGCGGTTTTAAGTAATGGTATTTGTTTCTAAATATTTTGTGATGATAACTGAACATCTCAACATTTTCTTCAGGGACTGGCTTCTCAAGCCAACTGACATGCCTGATAGAAATTACATATACATTTTAAAAGTACTTATATAACTGGAATCTGTCTCAGTTACCCTTTTTCAATGGATGCTGAGAAGGGCAGATACTTATAAAATAGAATTAGAAGTAAAATAACTCTTCAAATAGAATTCCTGGGATGCTTACAACTTCAATATAGAGTAATCAAGTATTTATTCTCTTATCCTGGATGATATGAGGAATGAAAAAACAGTTAAGTGTAAAATCTAATGGTCATTCAGTAAATGTATATCAGAGAATCGAAACTTATCTATTAGTTTGTTATCCAAATATTTGCCTATGAGGGTTTGTCCGAATTTTTAAAAACACGGTATCCTTCATATTTTCCAGAGAGGAGAACTGTGTATCTCACAGTTCTCTTCACTGGGCCTGGGGAAACATGGTTCTGTACTTCTGTAATCGTATTGTGTATTATGTTGTCAGCCTGTGTGTGCGAAGTCAGTGTGCTCGGCTCATAGTGTAGCAAGAAATGAAGTCAGATGGTCAGGGGTAAACTTGTCCCTGAAGACTTAGCTTTACTTTGTTGCCTTCATGCTCTTTCCCTTCCCTCCCTTGTCTTCCTGCCTCTTTTTTTTTTTTTTTTTTAAGTCGAAAAGCTTCTGGTCTTTTAAAAATAGCTCAGATCTCCACCTTCTATCGAGCCAAGTAAAATAAAGTCTCAACCTGCCAAATCTTCAGAAATTATTGTAAAGATATCAGATGCACCATCTGAGAATAGAAAAATGCAAAATAGGAACTAATTTCTATGCCCCACCCCACATTTCTGTTATTCATTCACCAAAAAACCTATCTACTTCCATGCCCTCGAGATGGTACTTGCTAACATTTATTAAGCACTGCTCTCTGTTGCATGCTTTACCACATTATTTCACAGGGCCTTTCCAGCAACCCTAGGGGCAGGTACTATCATTATAATCTTTTCAAAGAGAAGGATGAGAATTCAAGGAGCCTGTCCACAGCCACATGGCTGAGAATTGGCAGACACCAGGTCTGTGCCCAGGCTGGCTGAATACAGAATCTATGTTCTTGACCCCCCGGGGAACAAAAAAGGCCAAACGCTGAACATACGTGTACCAGAGCTTGGGATGGCGGCTCACGGAATGATTTTTTCCATTGGTTGGAGTGTCTTTTGTTGCTGATTTACTCAACAGGAATTCTTGAAGCTTCTGCTTTACTTCTGTACTTGCCACTGCCCCTGAAACACACACATACAGACACAGATGTTGATTTGGGGCTCTGTTCTTTCATGCCTCTGGAGCATTTAGCAAAAATTAAGAAGCACTACCACTGGTCACTGTATAGGAAGCTTCCTACTAAAAGAAGAAACCAGAGTCTAAACGGGCTTTTGAGAATGGCACAGTAATGTTTTATAACTACTGCTCAAACTGCCAATTTTCAAAGGACCTTTGATGATTTCTTTAATTGCTTCTGCAGAATGGGGAGTCTCAAAATTAATACTATTTTTTTTCTTAAGGTTAAAGAAAATGAGGAATGAAACATTGTCTTTTAAAAATCAAGAGTCTTAGGGGACCATATAAGTGATTGAACACAATACAGTCATCTTTCCTGAATTGCTAGTTTGAAAAACTCATGTTTTAAAAAACTCTTTTGAGCATTAAGCATGTAAATATTGCTGACAGTTCCAGTTCAAGTCATCTGATTTTAAACCTTGCTACATCCTGATTTTGAACTGACCTCAGACAGGGGAATTATTTGGATCTGTCTCCCTCTTGTGGATAGTTTTTTTCAACAAATGTTCTGCCTTAAATCTTCCCAAAGTCTGGGTACTCAAAAACTAGATGGAGGCAAGGCTTGACTTACAGAGCAATTATTACTTGAGCAGGTGGAAGGTCTAGCGAGGAAATGAGGAGTAAGTATATCATAAAACAATACAGCATGGCTATATTGCTTTCATGGAACCTTGTTTTTAAGGTTTGAAACAACAAAATCAGTTATCTTTGCCAAACAATGCTCTGTTTGCTTCCTGAGGCGCTGTGCAGCCTGAATGCAGGGAGATGAGATGTGAATGTCAACGCTTTGTATTTGGGTCCCTAGTTTATTCTTTTAATTAAATGCAGCCAGTTTTGACAAGTTTCTTTTCTTTCTTTCTTTTTTTTTTTTCCCGATAAGTTTAATTCACTCCTTATCAGGCTTTATTCTGAATGACATCAGCTAAACATGAGGGAAGAGATTGATCTTTTACCCTGGTGCCTCTTACTTTCTCGTCCTCTATCTTTGCCTCTGAGAGGAGGAAGCTGCTGTTCTCTGCGGTGCCTCTCTACTTCCTGTTCTTGCCTCTGCTGCTCCAGTTTCTGCTCCTTTTCTAGGAGTTCTTGTTGCTGTTTTATGGCTAGAAGTTCCTGTTGCAACTTGCGAGAAGAGAAAGACATGAGAGTGTGCAATTTCTTTAGGCTTCATTGTCATCACTGACCAAAATCAAACTGTTAGGAGCTTCTGGAACTTGTTTCTGTTTAGTTTACATTTTTTACTCACTTTTTTGTGAATTATTGAATCTAAAGACAAACAACTAATGCCATAAATGGACTTCAGTCATCAATAAGCAAATTTTTAGGTAGCTTCATTACCTGTGCCACCCCACCAAAAATCGTTACCAAATTTGCTCTACTCTTTAATTCCCTGAGTAGCTTCTCTTTGTACACCTGAAATATATGCAATAGGCAAAGGCAAGAATGGCCTAGCAGTCTGTTCTACCAAGCCCCTCCAATTATATATAAACAACTGAAAGCTTCATTTCCAATCCTGAGAAACGGTATGAAAAATAAACTAAAGGAAGGGTGAGAAATCAGTTAATTTGGCTGAAGTCTACCTGAAACAGAATGAATGTTAAAAATTTCAAAACCTGGGGTGCCTGGTTGACTCCGTTGGTTAAGCATCTGCCTTCAGCTCAGGTCATGATCTCGGGGTCTGGGGATCAAGCCCGGAGTCGAGTTGGGCTTCCTGCTTAGTGGGGAGTCTGCTTCTCCCTCTGACCTCTGCTTGTGCTCTCTCTCTCTCTCTCCAATAAACAAATAAAATCTTTTAAAATTTTTCAAAACATTACAGAGAATGTTCTGATTAATGTAAGCTATACATCTGTAAAAGGCTTTCTCTCAAAATAGCAGAAGCCTAGTTCATTCATCCAGTTTGTAAAAAAAATGTTCAAATTCGAGACTAATGGAAGTGATTTTGTTTTGGCCAAACTACTGTCAGTATGTCTGAATCCCTTGACTTCACTTCCAAACAACGAGTAACATGAACATGAAGGATTCTTAATAACTCTGTTGACAAGTCCATTTATCCTCAGATGCAGAAGTAGATACCTACAAATAATAGTAAATGTGCTCACTGTGGAATAATTAAAGATTTTGAATTCTACTTAGGCTCTGAGAATACTAGATATGAAATCTACTAGATATGAAACCTTACAAAACTACTCAAACCCCTGGTTCCTCATACATAAGAGAAATAATCTCCATCACACATGTTCAGAATGCACATGAAATTTAGTTTGTAAGTTTGGACCATACTAATTTTAATTGTTATTAGTATTTTTAGATCTCTCTCCTAATAAAGTTGGTGTAATTTGCTATTTATATTAGATAGGTACCTAAAATTTATGCTGAAAAAGTGAGAGAAAAACCAAAAGGTTTGTGGAATAGCAACAGAGGTACTCTGGAGCAAAAGGAAGCCAACTCTGTATGCTAGCTAACCTGTAGCCTCACGTTTCCTAGAAGGATAAGGTTAGAAGCATTTCTAGTTATTCTTCATATTGAAATCTTTGGCATTTTGGCTTTGATGTATCAATCCCTTATTGGATGTTTTTAGATACTCCATTGTAAAAAATAATTTATAACTGTACTTAAATCCTGCCTTAAGTATTAATTCTATACAGCTACAGGGATTGGTGGAATTGATTTAGTGCTTCAATTAAAGTCCCAATGAAATTGAAATTTAATCTATTTTAGGAATCTAGAAAAGCACACAATTTAATTTCCATAGTTATTATTCATTACTGAAGATTGCCAGAATGCCATTGAAAAAAAAGAGAAAGAAACAAAACATCAACCACCCAGTTTCAGATGTTCTGATATAGGACACCGGGAGGACGATGTGGTAGCTTTGATGGCAGATAAGGCAAGGCTACAAACCTTGGAACAACTGTCTACTGGCTGTGTGGTCTTGGGCAAGTTTCAGTATTTCTCTATGCCTCGGCTTACTAGGTAGAAAAATGGGATAATAGCATCAAACTCAACAGATGTTGATTATAGAAGCCAAAGATTCAAAATGCTACTATAAGTAAAGCTTCACGTACTGTTTCTTATAAACATAAAAGTCAAATGAATGCTAAAAGCATCAACTCTTAGCATAAAAAAAGTAAAATGATACAAAAGATTTAAAAAGTAAAAAGCTTCCTAAATTTAAAAGGCATTTTAAAGCAGGTCTTTGTTTCTGAGAAAACAGCTTATTACTTTGGAAAATCATTTTAAAACCTAAGTTTTCCTTTTAGCTATCTCAGAATCTTTTTTTCTGACAAGAGCCTCTGCTTTTCCTATATTTTCCAGATGTCAGTAAACTTCCTGCATTACTTTGTTTAAGCTAGAGTAACAATTAATTTCCTACTAGCTACTACTACTAAAGTGAAATATATTACTTTAAAATATTGTATATTGATCTTTACAATTACAAAAGGTATTAAACATAAATGAAAAGAAGTATTTAAACTTCTTCAGGGCAACATGAACCAGGTACCACAGCAAAATGAACTATACAGTTACTTTTAAAAGTATGGTGAAAAATATAAATTTTATTCATTCATCATTGTCATCCTAACACACCAAGAATGAATGGAAAAAGAAATCTAAACATCAATTCCTAACATTCTTTCAAGGGTCAAATAATAATGCTTTAAAGTCATTCAAAAATAAGTCTATAAACTAAAGGAAGGTTTCCTATTCTACAAAATACAGCCATGACCTACTGGTTCCATATGAGACCCAACACAAAATTCTCACTCTTAGTTTTAAGACATCTTATAGATCAATAAATTGCAAGAGTTCTTTTAGTAAAGTTCAGTAAAGAAGAAATTATAATGTTTTATATCAGATATCAAAGCTTTTTTTGGAAAAGAAGATAAAATTGGCCTTTCAGGCTAAGAAGTATCTTCAAAAAAAAAAAAAAAAAGGACATGGGGGGAAGAAGGTAAAAGAAGCATTTTCACCTTCTGAGACGCTAAAATTAATGTGTTAAATTTTTATAATATTGACATAGATTAGTTATCTATATTAATCTGACACAAATGTGCTTGTATTTGATGTATGAGTAATAGATCAAGTGTCTAGAACTTGTAATTTATTGTATTACTAAATTAACATGTATTTACATCATTTTGAAGGACATAGGCATAAAAATGGAATTAAATTACAAATATTCGCTGCTCTATGTTACTGTCATAATAAATTCAAACTAAACATCTACTTAATCAGACCAAAATAGCTTTGTTTTAAATGTCTTTGTCAAGAATTTGAAGGACAAAAAAAAAAAAAGAAAAAGAATTTGAAGGACACTTCACAAATAAAGAGAAAGGAATATTTATCTCAATAATACAAGAAGAAATAGATACATAGATACATCTAAAATGACTTGACAACAAAACAGTCCATCATAAAAATTCTGGGACACGGATATATTTCTCTTAGAATAATTTATGCAACTTGGCTCTAATTGTCAACTCCTCCCAAAATTCTTTCATTAAATTCTTATCTGCAGTCTACTAAACCTATGTAATAAATATTTAAAATATCTGCACCAGTTTCTTCATATATAATTCTCTTGAGCTTTTTATGTCATTATTTTAAATGTGTGCATTATGAGGACTTCTTCATGGTGAAAATTAGGATACATTCAGAACATTTACTTATATGGAGGTGAGTGGGGGGATGGGTGAAATAGGTGATGAGGATTAAGGAGTGTGCTTGTTGTGATGAGCACCAGGTGCTGTATGGAGCTGTTGAATCACTATGCTATACATCTGAAACTAATATTACACTGTATGTTAACTAACTGGAATTTAAATAAAAACTTTTTAAAAATCCACTTAAAACTCAAAACCAAAACAAGAAGGCTCTGTCTTTGTCATTTCTGGTAAATAGTTTATGAATATTTTTTAAAAATATAAAACAGATCTTCCCAAGTTCATGGTTCTTGGTGGAGAATAGATGGGGCAAATGAACAAAATCACGTAGAAGACAAACTAAACAGATGTTGGGAAGTTACTATTCTCTACAATTGACGCTGTAAACTAATGGATGAGAATGGTAAAGGCCCCTCCAAGAGCAAAGCTGGTTTTTAGTCAGCATTCTTACTACTTACCCAAAGTACAATCACAATTTCCTCCAGGCCATACTTCCATGTCTTAATTGCTGTGAAACATCCCCCACCCCACCCCGCTCTGCACCACTGCAAGTGCTCTTCTTACGCCCACGTCCTGTAGCAGGCTTCCTGAGTGAAGAGGTCAGAGGCAAGGAAACATTTGCTACCTTGATGTGCTCCTGGAGCTGAGCCTGGTGCTGCCTTGTCAAGTTCTCATGCTGTTTCTGAAACTCTGCAATCAGGAGCTGCTTCTGGATTTGCTGCTGTTGCTGGATAAGAAGTAATTCTTGCTGCAGTTGCTTCTCACGGACGACAGGATCCACCACAGGCATCATCATCCTGAGGTCCGTCCGTAAGTCTAAAGGTGAGATGGGCTCTAGGCCCACAGGAACCTCTGACTTCACATCCACTAGAGAAACAGGAGAAAAAAAAAGGGGTGGAGGGCATGGCAGAGGATAGGAAATTAGCACATTGATTTTGAAACAAACAAAAAATAAAAGACATTAGATCCTACACACAAATTTTATGTCAACAAGTGTAGTCATTTTTTACAAAGATCATTAAAAGGTCTTTAGTGTATTAGTTTTGGTAAAATGGACTCTATGCTAATTTTACCCAGCAATACTCTTTTCATGAATCTTCTAAATTTTTCTTTTCAAAGAAATGAATCCCCCCCCCCAAAAAAAATCCCCCCAAAATCACAGAGATGAATCCAATTATTTCCTGATATCAAAGTCCTTCATAAAACTTACTTTGCTGGATGACTTAGATAAGTCAAGTCAACTTAGGACAAAAAATGTTACTCTATTGAGGAAAAGATGCCAAGTTATAATAGAGAACTTCTATCACAACTTAATTGCCATACTTGCAAACATGTTTGTAGTCAGAGTTAGAAGATATATTCTAAGATATATTCCTCAAGAATTAAGGAATTCCTTAAGAATTAAAGTTTTCAACCATTTATCTGCAGAGCTACTGGACAAATCTGCACACTAAAATGTTGAAAATGGGGGACACCTGGGTGGCTCAGCGGTTAGGCATCTGCCTTCAGCTCATGGCATGATCCCAGGGCCCGGGATTGAGTCCCACATCGGGCTCCCTGCGAGGAGCCTGCTTCTCCCTCTGCCTATGTCTGCCTCCTCTCTCTCTGTATCTCTCATGAATAAATAAATAAAATCTTAAAAAAAATAAAATGTTGAAAATGGAGAGTAGATTAATCAACCACAACAACGGCACTAAGTCTAAACATGGAGTGAAAGTAGCCAAGTCTCCACTTTCTGTTTTTTCAAAGATGATAATCTGCATTTCAGTTACCTTAGTTCTAAAATGAGTAAGGCACAAAAATGGTGAGGAAGCTCAAAGCAAATCAAAACATTAGAGGAAGAAATATTGGATCCAAATAATTAAGTTGATAAGAATAATTATAAGATATTTAAATTAAAAAAATTAATGTATATAAAATTCTCAGCACTACTTCTATTAGATAACTTGTAGGACAGTATAAACACAAAAGCTCATAGGTAAGGTATATGTGCAGTAACAACATGGAGTTGTTAAATGGCGTAAGTGGGATAATCCATACCAAGTACCTACAACATATAGCACATTTCTCAATAAATGCTCTGGGTTTTTTTTAATTATATAAAAATGGAATTTTCTTATGTGTGAAAATAAATCAACACTGTTTGGCTAACAAAGCAAAAATATTAAGAGCAAGTAAGCAAATAAAATTGTATGAGATTTCCATTTAATACTAGAAAATGAAAACAGGAAAACTTTTAGAAAAATGGAAAAAAATAAAATACAGGAATATAAATAATTTTTTAAATTTACCTTTACTAGTAAAGAAATGCAAATTTTAGGTGAAAATAAAATCTCATTTTCTAAGTATGAAATATCATCTATATGATTCATGTGTATGCATATGTGTGTGTATATAATGTCCCATTGTATAAGCATACGACCAAATATATTATTATATATTGTAAGTGGTACTACCAAATGGCTTAAAATTTCTGAAAAAAAATTGGGGATATGTCAGAAGAGGCATTAGATACTCTACCATTTGATTCAAGTTTGCCAACTCTAGGAATGTATCTTAAGAAGACAATAGTAACAGGAAAAGAAATAGTTCAATGTCATACTGTTTACTGAAGTATTATTTTGATTGAAATCATCAACTACAAGGAAATGTCTAAGTAAAGTATGTCACATCCATATAATAGAAAAGCACATAGTCATTAAAAGTAATGTTTATGGGAACACGAAGAATGCTATTACAACATTAAGGAAAAAACAGTAAGAAAACTGACATACACCCTATGATAACTCTTTAAATAAATATAACTTAAGTCAAAATACGTTTATTGAGAATCTTAAATTCCAAAGCCTGATTTTAAATGTTGGGTTCAGTAGGAAAGCAAAAAAGACAAAAATTCCAGCCCTTTTAGAGCATATATCCTAATGGGTTTTTAATTGTATTAGTCTCTGAATTCTTGTAGCAAAGGCTGGTGAGATACAGAACAGAAGATAGCTGTATTTGGGGTGGAAATAAGAATAATTTTCCCCTTCTTACTTTTCTGTATTTTTCCAAATTGCTTCTAATGCTCTGACTACTACTGTAAGTAACTTAGATTTGCAGATTCCAGGTTGGGAACTACAAAGTTAATATTTCATGTAGATTTAAGAGCTATTTTCAGTACGTTGAGAAAGACTAACAGAAATCTTATCTGTAGAGGTTAAGGCTGCAAATACTAAATGAAACATTAATGTCCTTACTTATCACTTGAATTGCATGTGTGTACAAGGCATGTGGTGTGCACCTGTGGGTGGGGTGGGAGAGGAGTTGGCATCCATCTTGGGTTGCTAACACCAGTCACTTTTCAATGTATTGATCAGAAGCTTGCATTGATGGTACTACATATGTCACTTTAATGAAAATGGTAAAACAACTTATTAATAAACCATAGTTTGGTGGATGATGTCCTTTAAAGTAATGATATTTATGAAAATAGAGATAGTAATTGTGACAAGTTTGGGATTAAACGAGCATGATAGCCTTTAACAGTTCTTAGTTGCAGTGTCTGATACAGAACTTTCAATCAAGACTCTGGAGTAACATGAGATTTTGAGCATTAATTTATAGAGTTGGCAAGGTCCCAACGAAAAGCAATGACTGTTAATGATGTATTTCATTTTTGCATTAAAAAGGCCAAACTACAGCCCCCAGTGTTTGCATGGAAATCCCAATAAACAAAGGTCAGAATTTAACCCTATAAAGTCAAAATATAGAATTTCAGGAGACCCTGGGGTCTCTTCTTGTTGGCATTCTTCATATCCATAAACTGTGAACATCAAATCCCTAAAAAACCCCTCCCTACAAAACAAGATAAGGGTGAAAAAAGTCCCAGAACTCTCCAAAACAGCTATTGTAAACCTCAAAGGGTAATTTGACTTCTTAACCTGCTATCCCAACAGAAATGATTGTGTCTAACTGCTTGCCTTTGTTCAGAGACTAATCACTAAATTGTGAAAAATCACCCTCAACTTACAAAAACTGCTCTTGATTATAAATAATTGCCCAAGACTGAGAGAAAGCGGCAAGCAAGATCCCAGCCTTTCATCCAATTTATTCAGCAGCAATCCACATTCCATTTGTCTAGACTAAATATAGCCGCGTTTATACAAGAAATCAATAGTGCTTGCAGAGAGGAGAGGGAAGGCATGAATATTTCATCAAACTCAGAGAGAAATGGCAATCAGCAAACTGATGGTGCTGTGTAGGTCATCTTTGGCCTGCTGGATTAGTTCTGTTACTTGGACAATAGCTCATCTCTGGCTAATCATAATCATATCATAACCATTCTTTCTATTTTTAACATTAATTGCATTGTGGGTGACAAAGACTCATCGTATTCCAAAAGAAATGATGGATTTTTCTTACAGCGTCTGTGACAGGCTAATAAGCCTCCCCAGGAGCAATAACAGTAACACAAGACCAGGGCGGAGTTTCAACAAGTTATAGTCACTCTCATAGTACAGAATGTGAAAGAAAGGGCATTGTCCACAGCTGCTATATTATCATAATTAGAAATAATCAACTTACAAGAAAAAATTGACCACCAATTTTAACAATGAGGAAATGGAATCATCTCTATTCATAACATTTCTTGTCTAGGAACATGCAAATTCCTTACAAATTACTTAGAACAGGTGCCAGTGGTGCATAAATTAGAAAGAAGTTGATGCAACAAATTGTAGTTATTAGTAGCACTAGTTATAAACAAATGATGTTTTCTTAACAGATCTCAATTACTTTAGCTCAAGACCTCATAACTTTATTTGGACTTACTATGCTTGTCTGAGATTTCAACTACATGCCAACACATATATATGTTATATCTATATTATTATTCTAATACCAAATGCCCAGTCAGAACATTTCCAAATATATATTAACTAGTCTTAATTATCATTTTACAGAGCCCTGTTCATTCTTTCTCCAGTGTCTTTCTTAACTGCTTCTTTGATAGTTATTTCTTCTTCTGAAGAAATTCATGAATTAATCAATTCATGCAATTTTGTTTTAGAAATAGTTTTTACTTTTAAATGAACATGGAAACAAAAAGCTCCCATTTCAAAATAAAAATCTCAGATCATATAGATATGTATATTAACCACATTTATTTAAGTAACGGACAGACCCTGTTGATAGTTGTAACTTAATTTCTTCGACAAGCATTTTTTAAAATATTTTTAAAGTGTTAATTCAGAGTTCAAAGGATAATCTAGCAGCCATAGTGTTTAATTCTTCACTTTAGATACTGTTATTTATAGCACAGGTAAGTAAGAAGAATTTTCTATTTTCAAAACCAGAAATCTTTGGTTGCTCTTGGTCAGCTAATTTACAAACAAGAATCTATTCTAAGACTGTTTTAAGTGAGCAATTTGCAAACCCCATGGATAGAAAAATTCTAAGAAGGCACAATTTTGACCATTTACAGCTATCATAACTGGCTGAAGACTGTTAATGCAGATCCTCTGAAAGGGGATCTCAAAGCAGTAGAGTGCAAACTAGAGGTTTTCACAAAAGATTGGTATAGGTACCATCCCACCACCAATTTGTATGCATCAACTCACTTAACAATCAAAACCTGAAAAATGCAATAAAAACTAGGACCATATTTATCTCAGTTAATATTCATAGTTACCGCAGCTGTAATCAGGGTGTAGTAGCATCACCAATGCTGCCCAGAGCCAGTTTATGTGGAAACTAAGTTGTTTATACCAAGGAAATAGTTGTCCACAACCACTGGCAAGGGGACATAGGAACTACAATCGCTAGACCTGGGGAGAAACAAATGTTGCTCTGATTGATCACCTAACGTAAATAGTTTTCGTTGTGAGCCTTCTTGAACAGAAACTGAAGAGGCCTTGGGGATGGGTAGACGACAATTAAGTAGCACATCATAGTCTGCTCTAACTATAGCACTGTATGTCAATCCCATCTTGAGCAATCTAAGGAATTTGCCCTTCAATGGAGGACAGATTTTACCTTCACTGCCACTTCGTTGTCATTGGTTATTTTGATAGCTGGAGAGAGTTTTTCAGGTAGAATCCATGGGCTTGGGGAAATAAATAGAAGAACTCAAGTCTTTTTCTTCCCTCAGCTCCACGAACTTGATTTAAACCCATTTCAGTCACCTCGTTATTTCCTTTTCTGAAATCCTGCTACCACCTCTCACCCCCTTCTAAGAATGTTTTGGAACTACACACATACAATTACGTATTTTCATTTACATTTTTACTCCTTATAACCTGTTGGTTATATCGGAACAAAAAGCTATTGGAGGACAGGGCATGCCTGATGCTTGTATCTTGTTTCTCTAGGCTTTTGTCTCAATAACTACATAGCTGTGCAAATTCCTTAGATATACTATCTAAATAAAGTATCAGAGACTATTTAGTACTGTATGTATCTAGAACAACATTGTAGTCATTGCTATTATGTATCATCAGGTTGATATATCATTTTTCATTAATTTCTTGATTCAGCAAATATTTGTAAAGCCCTATTAAATAAAAAAAAAAAGCTTTTAGTCAACAAGGGAAGTCAGGAAAGCCTTCAGAGAACTCATATTTTGCTGCATAAGATCAACCCATAAACTTATGTAGAAAACATGATACATGAAAGGCAATGATGTTGCTGTTCTAGAATCCTACAGGGGCCCTCTTCTATTTTCTCACCAGGACTCTCCATGATGATCCCTTCCATTTCCAGGACTGTATTTGCTTTGTTGAGGGTAACAATCCTAGCTCCATCCTATACATCTATTCCAAACTTGCAACCCATATGTATAACTACTACTGGCACTCTCCATTTAGCTGTCTTAGACTACTCGTTCCCCAGTACCTCTGGTCTCAATTATTGCAGCGAGAGAACACTGAAGTGATATCTGACTCCTCTCCCTCCCTTTTATCACCCATATCCAATTGACAGAAATCATCTTTTCCACTCTCAAATCCTTTTTGAATTCACGAAGACCTCTGCACCACCACTGACTGTTTTACTGAAGCAGTCATCTGTCACTTTCCAGGCTAAAAAACCCATCAGTGGACACCAGTCTTTAACATGGCTGGCCTGTCCCCATCTGGTATGCTTTCAGCCTGTGTTTCTAGCCTCAACACTACCTACTTTCCCTTCAGTTAAGTCACATTGATCTTGCAGCTCCTCAACACTCCATGCTTTCACCTACGTTTCAGAGATGCCTCATACATGTCATTGCTTTCTAAAACCCAATCCCACCCCATTTTTCTAGACTGATTCTTACTTAACCTTCATATAATAAAAATGATTTGATGCAGGAGGTCTTTCCAAGTCTTACTGCATTTACCTATTAAATTCTGCAATTACTTTCATAACATTTGTTTGTCTGCCTTCACTATTATCCTAAGTTCCATGAGAGGAGGGACCGTATTTTCAGTGTCTAGTATAGCATGAACACAGAGTAATGCCTTTATGCATACCTAGAATGAATGAAGGAATAACTTAATAATTGACAGAAGAATCATATAGGAGGAATAAATGAATAAATGACCGAAGAATCATATGGGAATAAAATTAGAAATATATGTGCACAGATGCACACATATACACATGGCATTAAAATCCTAAAGCAATTACTTTTTAGGTCCTTTTGACCTGACCACTTGAATTTCAGATAAATATTATTCGACTGCTTAAATTATTGATAACTGAGTAAGTTTCTGGCAATAGTGAATAAGTATTTGGGGAAAAATGATCTCAAATATTTTCTTATCTATTATGTTATTTCACATTTCCCAGATCCCAATGTACCCTGAAAACTCAGTGTACTGACAGGTGACAACCACCAAAGGAGGGTGGAAAGACTCAAATAAAATTTACCCATCCATGCTGTTTTCTCAGTGGGGATCACCAAGAACAGGTCACAGTGCCGAATGATCTAAACAATAAGGCCTAATTTATAAATGATCATCCGATGTTATATTATCAGAAAATCAGGCCAGAATGGTAAGCTAAGAATTTTTTCATCTCTAATTTGAAAAATGGAGAATTAGATTAATATATGTAAATAGAAAAGAATGGAGCCTCCCAAAGTTAATTTAATCAAACTTCTTTAACTTTTTATCTAAAATAACCAATAATTGATTTTAAAAATATAGAATACCCCTTAGTGAAGGCTTTTCATTGAAATGTGTAGGGTCACTTTTGTCTTGGAAAGCACATTTTCTCTGAAAAATTAAATTAATAAATTTGAGTAAATTAATGAATTAAGTAACATCAAACATGGGATAAGAGAAAAACAGGTAATATATCCTCAGTCTGATGACAAAACTGCCCAAATATCATTTTAGTAATACAAATATTCCTAGCTGATTTTCCACTGTTTCTACTTATGACAGCATCATCATGAAATAAAAAAGAATTAGGAAATTATCAAACACGAAAAGAATAATTTTTATAAAAAGAATTATTTAAATTGATTAGTCCGGAAATATAATTCTCCCTCAAAGTGATTTTGTTCAAGTTATACACGTCTTTAGTTTCTTCGAGTACACTAATACATGGCATAAATGAAAAGAAAATAAATGCAAGAAGCAATCTGGGCTTTGATTTACTATTCTCTTATTTCCCAGGGGTCTGAGCAGGAAACAAAAATAACCACAAATGACTAAAATTTCAGTAGGCCTTGAAATATCAACATTTAAGTTAAAGAAAGCTAACTTTTTAATCAAAGCCTTACTATTTTGATTTACTTAATTCAAATTCCCTCTCTGCAAATATGCTTTTGAATTAAGCAGTCATAACAAACCATAACACAAACATGAATTGCCAACTCATTTGTAATACCCACTTAGTTCTAAACTATTGCAGTGTTTGCTAGTTCCTCACTATTTGAGAACTGAGTAAAAGCTTCATTGAGCTTCTTGCATGATAGAAACAAGATCAAGCCAATTTCTGCAACTTCCAGGTAATAGGAGCTAAGAACCTAATCCATATTATTTTGTAATCTGAAATAAAAATTTAACCTGACATAATATTACCTGCGAATGACACCTTTGGCAGATGAGAAATTTTAGTCTTAAAATAGAAAATATAAATATTAATCCCAAAAAGTTATTTATATAGCCTCATATAACAACTCATCACCTGGGACAAAGTGGTTTTTACAAGGAAGGGGGGGGACAAACTGTTTCCTTCACGTATTTTGTTCCTAAAACTTATATGTTCTTCTAGGTTACAGATAATTACTAAATTATTACTATTTGCAAATGGCTAACAATACTTTCTTCTAATTATGAAAACCTAGTATTTATAGTAGCAGATTCCCTTCTGACTCCACATTTTAGTCCATCATCTGAAATGTAAAATAAGTTTAATAAGTAAGTTTCAGTTGAATGAATGCTGATTGGCCAAACAGCTCTCTCAGCAGATACACGTCTGTAACAACATTCTTCATGTCCCAAATACCTTTGTTTATTCAGCAAATATGATTTTCCAAAGAATGTGTTCCCACTCTTCCAACAGGAACTGTTGTTTGTGGAAGTATGTAACTGTGTTCTTTCTTGATAGGAGAAAAAGAGCTTTTATTGGTACTTGCATCCTGCCAGGAAAATTACCTTTCACCAGTAAAAAATATTTCAATCTTTTCTGAGAGTTTCAATGCTTAATATATTCAAAACAACAGAGTGAATTAAAAGGTGCAGGCAAGTACAAGGAGAGAAAGAGCAGAGATGCCAGGTATGAAGCTTCCCTTGCTTCCTCTTTGATTTCCTTTCTGCCCTCTAATCTTCAATGCTGCAAAATGGGAAGAGGATTTCAACCAATGCACTTTTTTTCCTTGTCCAGGTCTGGGCTATACATTAAATTCTCAGGAAATCTTCATTACAGGGGCACCTGAGTGGCTCAGTGGTTGGTCTGCCTTTGGCTCAGGTCGTGATCCTGGAGTCCCGGAATCGAGTCCCACATCAGGCTCCCTGCAGGGAGCCTACTTCTCCCTCTGCCTATGTCTCTGCCTCTGAAGAGTGTCTCTCAGGTATAAATAAATAAAATCTTAAAATAAAATCTTCATTACAAAATGAAAAGTCTTCAGTCCCGCTAAAACCTTCTAATACAGGATTGCACTGGCTTTTAAAAACCTTTCTTTAAACAGCTGGACACTTCCTTCAAATAAAACCTTCTGAATAGCCCCAACATAAAAAACCAGCACAACTCTTCCGGAGGAACCCATGTCTCACCCACTAGCTTCTGCTCTGCTCCTTCCCCTGGGAATCCAGACTCCATGGAATTCAGTTGAAAATCACTGTTTTAACTGCATTATTTCTTTATTTGCTAAATTCAAATCAGAAGCAAATTACATTACTGCTCTTTCAAAGAACATGCATTACTGTTTTATGGAATTATGGGAATTTGGAATTTTTGAATTGGAAATAATAAAGTTTCACTTTGTACATAAAATTTGGGGGGAAAAGTAAATGTTAAAAAATAAAAAATTCATCTAACGTTGCATAATTTCAAATCTAGCCAGACAAATGCATTGGCACCTGTGTTTATGTTATTGCCACATGGTGGCACCACTTTTGCTCATAAGTAGAAATACCCACTATCCTTTGTCAGGAAGCACTTTGAATATGTGAGTTTTAAAATAATTATGCAAGCTTGGAATTATGCAAAGTTTTCAGGGCTTGAGCATTCTAATAAAATGTGACTTCCCTATGCCGGTTCCAAATTTGGCTTTCTAAACTTGGTTAAGAACAAAGATACCATAATGTTAGTCAGTCTGGAGAGTTGCTTTCTTTTAATTTAAATTATGAAGCCAACACCAATACCAGTGCTCATTATGTGCCAAACACTGTTCTGAATGTTTTATAAAATAGATGTTAATTCATTTATTCTTTTGTACAATACTATATGAGGTTGGACTATCTCGTTACCTATGAGGTAGACATGATCATGATCCTTGTTCACAGATGAGGGAAATGGATGCCAGAGAGGAACTTGGGCAAAGTTACACAGCTACTAAGTGTACAACAGAAATGAAAACAGACACCATTCAGTTCTAGAGTCCATGATCTTAGCCACTCCTCTTATTCATGAGTTCTACAAAACAGGTATCCAGTTTAATTTCTATGCAGTTCAGGTTGGCGTATACCTTGATATAAACAAGACTGAAGAGTTTTTTGTTAAAACAATATTACATATTTTTTTCTTTTAGAGGTAAAGAGAACCACTGTAATTGCCAATACATACAATAGAGAGATTTGTAGTAGAACACATTCCGGCATATTTTGACACATTTGTGTATTTTCAGGTGAGTTCAAAGCATCTTTCTTAACACCTGTGTTTCGATGTTTCGATGCTTTTTTTAAGAAACATATCTGTATTTAGGAAGTACAAATTTTGTATTTCATCCTTTTCTTTTAGCTATAGAAAACTCTGTTGAGTCTAGACAATTTTTTTGAAATTCATTTTACTTTCCATTTTTGAATCCACTAACTTACAGGTAAAGACTGCCTATTAACGAAGTTATCTTTAGTACTTGATTACTAAATCCCATTGGATTGTATCAGAGGTGAAGGTACTGACTCATAATTAACTGTAAATAGTGTTAATGAGATTTAAATGTGTTCATAAATTTTTAGATTACTTTTTTAATTGAAGAAAGTAAGTAGTAACAAAAAGGAAGAGGCAGCTGTTTTTTGACAGTGTGAGAAAAGATTTGACAGGATAGACTGTGGTGGTTTAATTTTTTCTGATTTCAGAGCTTTTTTGGTGTATGATTCTCTGTGCATTATGAGGGATGATCTCTAGCCGTTAAGGCACAACATTGGAGATAAGCAGAAGGGTCTACCTCAAAGAAGGCCGTGAGGTTATCAGAAAAATCTGATTAAAAAAAGTATATAAATAAATATATCTGTTTCTGTACATTAATTAAAGATCTTCATAATCTAGCATAAGAAAATGTAATAATTTTTCTCTACAGTTTCTATTTAATTAGATGTCATTAAAACTTCTATTTCTGGTAGAACTCATAGTATCTGTTTATAGGAATGGCCTGTATTCAGAGAACTGTCAACATTACAGAATGCCTCTCAATATTTTAAGCACAGCTGTGAGATGATTAGTCTACAACTTGAAGTGGTATGCTTGGTACAAACAAAGTATAAGAAAGAAGTTATTTAAAGTATTAAAAAGAAACAGGATTCTATAGAGCAGGGGTCAGGAAACTATGGCCCATGGGCCAAACCCAGACAGCCCCGTTTTTTTTTTTTTAAACCACCTATGACCCAAGAATGACTTTCACATTCTTGTATGGTTAAAAAAAGAAAAGATATGAAAATTATTTGGAATTCAAACTCCAGTGTTCACAAATAAAGTTTTATTGTAATACATTCATTCTTATTCATTTATGTACTGTCTATGCCTGCTTTTACACTAAAAAGTCAAGAGTTGAGTGCCACAGAGGAGCATGGCCTGCAAAACCTAAAATATTTACTACCTGCCCCTGACAGAAAACATCTGTCAAATTGGCTGCAAAGGCACTTTTTTATTTTCACATAGTGATGTTTCCCTGTGATAATTAAATTTTTAAGCTGCCTCTCTATTCTCTATCCTACATAATTAGGAAGCAGAATACACTGACAAGGAAAACACCACGTAAAAGAAGCTCTTGGAATTTTCATTGGATTGATATATTAATTTTAGGCTTTGTTGCCTGTTTTTTGCATTTTGCAGTTAACTGGAAAACAAAACAAAAATATAAAGAAGCATGATGGCATTTTTAAGTGAGCAATGTGTGCTGAGCACTAGTTATAATTTTTGCATGAATTTTTTTCATTTCATACAGCAGCCTATTATCCCCATTTTATAGGTGACTTAAAGGTTAAGCTAATTTCTTGTAAGGTCACATATATAACATCTTTTTTTAAGGTGAACTGCTTACTTAAATTCATGGTAAATATTAATTTAGAATGATGTTAAATGAAAGTCACTTTACATATTCCACACTAAACAATTCAGGTAGGTTTTCCTTCTAATTTATCTCTTTCCATGAAGCTGAGATAACATACCCGCATGAAGCTAGATCTAGAACAAATATTTGCTCAATTGAAACTTCCTTTAATAAATTAAAGAACACAGACTGCACCCATCTGTGTAGCAGTTGCTATATAATTACATATATATATATATGTATTCAAAAGACCAGTACATTTTATAGAAATCAACATTTGAATGAGTTTAAGAAAGGAATGTTTAGAAATTACAGGATATTGTCTTTATTTGACATTAACATTTTTGTTAATAATGTGTGGGCTGATTTAGTTTATACTGAATATTTTAAAACCTTGAGGTTTTAAAGAAACATCACATGTACCTCAAAGCTACAATAATACTACTACAAGGTTGGCTATTATGCCCTAGTGATAGATCTGTAGCCAAACCACTAAAGAAATTTGGTGCCTCAAACAAAATAGCCCTAGTAGTTAGCATTGTAAGAGAAAAAAAAAAAGTATGGAAAAAAATAGTTACCCGAATGTTCTTCCAGATATTAATGTAATTTTAAATTAATGTAACCCAAGATCATAGGAAATACATTGCTAATCATAGAGCTTAGCAAAGCCATTCTGAATCCAATGGTTTCAATTTTATTTTCCACAGAATTCATAACATAATGTAGATCAGACTGGTAGAGGAGATTCAGCAGCTTGAGAACTCATTTGTTAAGCAAAAATTTAAGTTCTAGTTTAAAAAAATGTTTTAAATCAATGGTTTGGAATTTCTAATCCTTGAAAGAAATTGTAAGAAGTAAATATTACCTCAGTGAAACAAAAGAAGTAAGAGAACACAAAATAGATGCAGTTTTTATTTATCCTAAGAGAAATGTACTTGTAGAGGGGTCACTTTCCCTGCCGGGTAGGGAGAGAAGGAAGGAGCTAGAACCCCATGTGATTCCTTAGGTCAGTAAGGAAATTCAACCTGTCTGTTCAATCCGTGTAGGGTGTTCAGCCGGGTTTATTCATCTCAAGGTAAAGTTGGCAGGAGGCAGGATTCAGTCAAAGCCAAGGTTCAGAAATTTCTGGGCATGTCTGGAGCAGGTGGGACTGGCACAGCAGATGTCCATTTGCATAAAAGACTAAGGCACCTCCTAAGAAAAACTCATCTTCAGAAAAGAGGAAGCCAGGCCTGACACACTTGACCTGATAACCAAGCCTCGGGGCCTGAGGGGTTCTGATTGTGAACACACAGTGCCATCCCTTCTTGTGCATCCTCCCTTCCATGTCCCAGGGTACAAACCTCATGTCCATCTTTAATGCTATTCTGAAAATACTTTCCCCAAACTCACTAGTCAGATCACATTGTTAAAAACATGTCTGTGTTTTACCTGATTCTCTCACTCATGGGATCCTGTCGTTTTAGAGAATAAATAAATGTATAAAGTATTCCATCAATCTTCTTTTCATCCCTGGCTCATGTGCAATATCTTGCCAAAGGCTAGAATAGAAGCAGAACATGGCAGAAAGAGGTCTGAGTCTCCAGTTCTAATCTTGGATCACTCTATTTCTGTGGGCCTTTGGTTCCTCATGTAGAAAACAAATCAAGCAAAGAGGTTGCAGTGATGATTCTCAAGCCTCTTTCTAGTGCCAAAGCTATTCTCTCCACCACTAAATTATATAGAGTATATGTTAGTCTCTATCAGAAAGTCTATCTCATGAGGGAGACAATTACTGTTGGCCTTCACTGACCTCCTGGGTAGATCAATAACCAGCAGAGCAGTTCTGACCAGAGAAAGGAAAGGGTTCTTAGGAGGGAAAGAGAGGAGCTCCTCCCAAACAGGAGAAAATGACAGAGAACGGAAAATAGAAACTCTTTAGAAAAGGTTTATCTAATTAAAAATTACCCGAGGGCAGGCTGTGCCTGAGATACAAAACCCAATTATGGTCAAAATTGTTTTATTCCTTGATTGTGGTGTTTGGCGACTTTTCCTCCAAGCTTCCCTTGTAAATAGCAAAATATTACTTTCCATTTTCTGTTTCAGTGAAAACATAACTTCTTCTACAAGAGTTGTTTCTCAGTGGGGTGTAAGGAACAAAAAATACTTATATTTTGTAATTCACTGCTTACAAGAATAAATATTTTCCTTACTTACAAGTGCTACTATAGAGCAATACAATACCCAACTTGAGAAAAATCAGATATATTATTCTGATTCTATGAAATGTGATGGCTCAAATTGAAGGCACTCATATTGCTTAATAAAGTCAGAGTACTGCCAGTAATTAGGAATAAAAAAAACCAACTAAAGTTGAAAATAAAACTGAAAAAAATTACCCACAATTTAAATATCTTAGAATTTCCTTCTTTGGTTGACATGAGAAGATAACATTACTTACCAAGTCTCACAGAAGTAAAATTAAAGGCTCATCACCAGTTTATTTTTGTTATTTCAGTGCATTTAGAGATGAACTAAATCTTTTTTTTTTTTAGCTAAAAAATCCCCCCTCCCCGTGCCCCCCCCCCCCCAAGCACCCTATACTGTCCAAAGCATTTGGTCCTGTTTAATAGCTACAAACTCTTTTTTCCCACCTCTCTCTAGTTTGGCTCCAAGTCAATGCTGTTTTTCTCATTCCAACTGTTTTGGACATATGCTGGCCCAACTAACAATGGTAAACACAGCAAGCTGTCTCTGATATGGTGCTGATTAAGTCATCTTGTGAGCAAGCAGAGTTTGGATGTTAAGATGCTAAGAAAGAAATTACTTTCAGAAATTCTCCTCCCTTTGAAAAATATTTAGATTCTCAATTTTAAATTATATGATAAACAAACCATGGGATACTTTAAAAAATACTCATTCAATGTTGGCTTAAGCATTTGAGATACAAAGAAAACTAAGACATAATCCTTACATTCATAGATTTTACAGTTTAAAAGGATAAGGGCAACAAGAATGGGGAACAGTGGAACCCAAAGATGAGCTTAAAAATAAGATAATGTCATTTGCTATGTGTTATGGAAAAGAAGGCATGAAATTAAAATTCAGAATATCTTGAATTGTATTTAATATCCTATTAGTAAAGTATTAGAATAAAAGTAATACCTTAACCAAAAGAATTAGGAACAAAGACCCAACAAACATCATAAGCATATGGTACAACTAACTGAAAGGAATATAAATATTGTAGTGCATGTAAGTGTTATTCAGAATGAAAATAATGATTTTTAAAAATTAGCATCTTAGATTCCATTTTTGTACATTAGAATTGAGCGCTATTTTTCACTTAGCTTAAATTGCTATATGACAACTTCCCCACATTATGCAAATAGAATATATAAAGCCAAATTGTAAAATAAAGCCAGGAATATAAATCTTCTTTAAAAATGCATATATCATATGTCGGGGCCCCTGGGTGGCTCAATTGGTTAAGGATCCAACTCTTGGTTTCGGCTCAGGTCATGATCTCAAGGTTGTGAGATTGAGCCCTACCTTGGGTTTTATGCCGAGCAAGTACCCTGTTTAGGATTCTCTCTCTCTACTCCTGACCACCCCCACCCTCTAATAAAAAAATAATAATAATAACAATGCATAGGTCTTTGGAAGCCTATGAGGAATAGGCAACTCAAAAAAGGACAACTTCAAACTTGAGAAAATTATATCTCATGCACTGATCAATAAAGCTCTCTCCAAGTTACTGCTATCCATAATTTGACAGCTACAAAAGCAAGGCAGATTAATTTATTTATAATCATGGATAATTTTTCATTTGTACACTTAAAACTTAACTAAGTTTTCTAATTTCTGAACTGTGTGGGCCCTGAACATAGAAAGGTGAGGACTTGTTGCTCTCAAAAGATTTATAGTTTAAGCAGGGTGAGAATCTAATGGAAGAGAAGTGAGAAGATGTACGAAAGGTAGAGAATATGACAAAGGCTACACTATCTGAAAAATCATTAGTGATGCTGATAGGTGGTGTTTTTTGAAAGTTTTCTCTAAGAAAGGTATTTTTTTTTAAGATTTTTATTTAATTATTTGACAGAAAGAGAGAGAGCATGAGTGCGATCACAAGTAGGCAGAGCAACAGGGAAGAAGCAGGTTCCCCGCCCAGCTGGAAGCCCAACTCGGGGCTTGATCCTAGGACTCCAGGATCATGACCTAAGCCAAAGGCAAATGCTTAACTGACTGAGCCACTTAGGAGCCCCTAAGAAGATACTGTGCTAATAAGCACTTTACATTAGGAAATCACAGAAAGGAGAAAAAATTATTCTGTCTGCAGGGGTCATAAGAAAGGCTTCTGAGTACAAAATATTAGAGGATAGAGGATGGGGAGACAACTAGAAAGCTAGCAGCAACAAAAGAATATACCACAGGGTAACCACTTAATTATTAGGGCTACCCAACAGATAATAGAAAGAAAGGGATGATTCATTTAAGAGACATCTTCAAGTATAGTTAGCAAGATTTGAAGATCAACTGGAAAAAACAAGTAGGAATTATTTGTATAACATTACTGGCATATTTAAATTATAGTAACAATGTTATGGCAATATTGACATTTTTATTAATTTCAAACCAAGAGCAAAACACATAGGATTTTTTTACTTAAAGGAGCAAAATCTTTTTTCTCTCTCTTTTTAAAGATTTGTATTTATTTATTCATGAGAGACATGCACAAAGAGAGAGAAAGAGAGAGAGGCAGAGACATAGGCAGAGGGACAAGCAGGCTCCATGCAGGAAGCCTGATCCTGGGACCCGGGAACCACGCCCTGAGTCAAAGCAAACGCCCAACTGCTAAGCCAGCCAGGCGTCTGAGAGCAAAATCTTTTGACAGCAAAAATGGGAACATATAAATGACAGTAAACTATTTTCTTAGTCACAAAAATTTCCTAACTGTATGAAGCCACTTTCCTAACTGTACAAAGCCACACAATATATTTAGAAATTCTTGGAAACTTTCGGTCAGTAAGTACAACCAGACTAAACAAAAGTTCAGTAAAACATGAGCTACATCAAAAAAGAATGAAATTATTTTTTTAAAGAATAAAATTCTTAAAAGAATTGTGACACTTGTACATGACATTATGGATCATTTTGGAAAGAAATCAAAGGAGACCTAAATAAATGGAAATACATCCATGTTTATTGATTAGAAGGTTTAATATTACTAAGAAAGCAATTCTCTCCAAATTGATTCATAGATTCAATGCAATCCCTATCAAATTCCCAGGTTTGTTTTGTTTGTTTGCAGGAATTGACAATCTGATCTTAAAATTCATATAGAAATGGAAACGAATAGCATAGCAGAAATAATCTTGAAAAGAGAAAACAGTGCAGAGGACTCATACCTTCTGATCTACAAAACTACAATAATCAAGACTGCAAAGCATTGGCACAAGGACAGATGTATCAACCAATGAAAGAAAGTCTAGACACAAAGCCTTACATTTATGGTTAACTGTTTTTTGACAAGGGTGTTAAGACAATTTATAATACAAAAATAATCTTTTCAACAAATGATGCTGGAACAATGCAATACTTAGACACACAAAAAAATGAAGTTGGAATCTTACCTCCCACTATACACAAAAAATAAACTCAAAACTATAAAGCTCTTTAGAAGACAACATAAAAGTAGATCTTTGTGACTTGAATCTTTGACTTGAATTAAGCAGTAGTTTCTTAAATAGCAATATCAAAAGCACAAGTGAAAAAATTAGATAAATCGTTCTACCTCAAAATTAATACGTCTGTGCTAAAAATAACATCTTTGGAATGGAAGACCATATTCATAAATCATATATCTGATAAGGTCTAGTATCCAGAATATATCAAATCTAGAAGAGTTTAAACTCAACACTACAAATACAAATGACCCCATTTTAAAAATAGACAAAATACTTGAAAAGGCAGTTCTTCAGAAAAGAGATAAAAATGATCAATAAGCACTTGAAAAGATACTTTGTATCATTAGTCTTCAGGACAGTACCACCTCATGCCTACTAGAATGGTTGTAATAAATAAGATAGGTTATAACAAGTATTGACAAGCCCTTATGACCCAGGTATTCCATTCCTATGTATATATACCAAGAAAAATAAAAACACATCCACATAAAAACTTATAAATGGAAGTTCTTTTTTTAAAGATTTTATTTATTTATTCATGAGAGACAGAGAGAGGCAGAGACACAGGCATGGGGAGTAGCAGGCTCCATGCAGGGAACCTGATGCGGGACTCGATCCCAGATCCCCAGTATCACACCCTGAGCCGAAGGCAGATGCTCAACCGCTAAGCCACCAGGCATCCTTGTATATGGAAGTTCATAGCAGTATTAATCATAATAGCCAAGAGACAGAACTCAAATGTTCACCAACTGATAAACTGTTAAGTGAAATGTGGAATATCCATATAGAGGAATATTCTATTCAGCAACAGTAAAAATAAATGTGGTATTGATATATGTCAACAAGAATGAAATAATGCTGAGCAAAGGAAGCCAGTCACAGAAGACCAAGTGTTGTATGACTCCATTTATACCAAACTTCCAGAATAGGTAAATTTATAGAAACAAAAAAATAGATTAGTGATTATTTATGGCTGGGGGGAATGAAATGGGAAATGATTGACAACGGGTATGAGTTTTTTAGAGTAGATAAAAGTATTAAATATTAGTTTGTGGTGATGGTTGCATGACCCTGTAAATATATCAAAAAACATTGAATTCTACATATTATATGAGGGAATTTTACAGTCTACTTCAATTAAGCTGTTAAAATAATCTAATAAAATTGTCCATATAAATTGAGATCTAGGAATAACAAAAAGCTAAAAAACAGAACAAGATATTCCTTATTTCAGAAATGCAAAAGGTAAGAACTTGAAAACTGTTCTGTTTCCTCTAGAAACTTTAAAGATGGAAGTTGCCAATGCCTTATTAGTGCTCTCAGTTGAGCTGTGAAGGTTACATTTTTAACTACATACATACTATTACTAGCTTCTTTTGGAGCAGCATGTGTGAAAACATCAACTTAAAATGCCACCACAACACTGACTCCAACTTCTTAACCAAAACATCAGATTTTTCAAGCAAGAGAGAAAAATGATTCATTTTTTCATTCCTTTTCCCACACTGACCTTTCTAGGGTTAACTGACACAGTAAGTAGGGACACATGTGGTTGGCTTCAAAGGTTCCAGTCTCTTAACTGAAGAACTACTTATTTTTAATGTCTGAAGGAGATGATAAGACAAGGTGAGGTCCAGGTGAAATTTCTCAACATGTAATTTACTTCCAAGGCCTTCCTTTCTGCTCTTTACCTTCTCTGTAACATCTCCTCTCTCCTCAACCACTTCATATTTCCATCTCTGACTCTAGGCAAGCTAAGTCCTATGGTCACCACAATTCTCATGTCATTGAAATATTTCACCTTTGTCCATTTCCCCACTATCAAAACACAACCACCCTCAGTGAGGTGGCTTAATCTGCGCAGCGATCCTTCAACAAATACATGATGTTGATTAGGTGTCAATTACTACATAGGGTGATGAAACATTGAACAAGGCACAAAGTTGGGGAGAAAAATACTCAGTTTCGCTATAGTGAGGATGCATAATATCAGAGATACACACAGGGCACCATGGCTGCACTTTACACAGTCAAATTTTCAAGTTGGGCATATGCAGGAAATGTCAAGTAATTATTGTCACAAGGGGTAAACAGAGAGTATGTTGGTGGCAGAGTGACAAATGTCAAGGGTAAGGAGGAAGTAGAAGTTAATATTACATGACAAAGGGCTTGGGACTTTAAAAAGTTAACATTTATTGAATGAATATTCAGTTACATAAACTGTATTAATGCCTTTACATCTATTGGGTTCAGCAAATTCTCACAATTTTGCAGTCTTTGGCATTATGATTTCCATTATACAGATGGAATACCAAGGTTTAGCATAGTGATGTTCCACGCACAGCATCTCTCAGCTGAGAGGTAACATATCTGGAAAGCTAAATCAAATCAGCCTGAGGAAGTTAGGAAATTATTTTTTGTAAGTTATCTTGATGAACCTGAACATTCCTAGAAATGTCTGACAAATTAATTTTTTAAATAACTAACAAATAAAATATCTGCTTTTCAGAAAGAAAGAGTGACTGGAGACATTGGCACACATGGAAAATATATTTGTTATTATGTATTCCCTTGCGTATTTCAGATTTCAGATCACTTTGTATAGTATCTCTTCAAGTGAATAGATAATCAAAATAAATATAAGAAAATATAAGATTCAGGTCATATTGACCCATCATTGATATTTAAGCTCATACTTAGGTAGTACAGCTAGCATTACTGCCTCTAACAAGTAAATACAAAACAAACAGACCTTAGAGTGTGATATCCGAATGAAAAAATATCTCACAGACTAAATAAAAGAAAGAAGTTATATTCTCAAAGCTGTTACTAAATAGTTGTCTCTGTTTTGGCTGAGGCCCCAGGAAAATAGGTGTCAACTACTCCTGTATTTTAGACCACCCATGAAGGACAGCCAAGGAATAAACTGAAAACCAGCATGGGGGATCTCAACAACGTTAGCTTCTCAACACTCGAAGGTGTAAAAGAGCTGCAGTAAAACTGGCCAAGGAGTTGGAGAAAAGAGAGAATTCTTGAGGGAGAGTGTCAATGCATTCCCCATCCCTACTTCCTCCTTCTCAGCAATGTAAAGCTTGCTTGTTCCTCACCTTAAGTTTAGTGCAAAGGGCTTCAAAGAACACATTTGGAGAGATTGATAGGCTTCCTGAAGTTTTAGAGACATAGTGGCCCAGTTTCTAACTCGTGTCTAAGAAATCTAACAGATGAAAACCAGAGCTGAGAAGGTAGTTGAACCCACGTGGGAAAGGATGGAATAATGATCAAGGTCTAATAATGGGTGGGTGTATCATGGAGACCAGATGTGGGCCAGAGAGAGAGACAGTGACAAGACTTGGCCTTGGACTGTGATGGAGTCTGCCCACGACGCACAAATCAGTCAAAGAAATTTCAGCAAAAATATCCTCAAGATGTACAGGCTTGTGCCCAAAGTGCAAAGGAGTAGTTGTAATTGGCCAGTTGAGGAGTGCTTCACTTAGTTCAAGAACTATGGGTGAATGCACCTACAAGGGAAAGAGCCAGCTTTAATTACCTGTCCAAAGCAAGATATCTGCTCATAGGGAAACGCAACATGTAAGACTTTTCCTGCTTTCTTACTTCTCTTTACTGCCCCTTAACTTCACACTTTGGTCAAGCTGGTGGAGGAGAGACAGAAGACAAAAAGCTGAGGGGCACCTTGGTGGCTCAGTCAGTTAAGCACTGCCTTCAGCTCAAATCATGATCCCAGGGTTCTTGATGGAACCCCAAGTTGAGCTCCCTACCCAGCAGGGAGTCTGCTTCTCCCTCCGCCCCTCTCCCTCCCATGCTCACGAGCACGAGCTCTCTCTCTCTCTCCCCCCCATTCAAATAAATAAATAAAATCTTAAAAAAAAAAGACAAAAGTTGGGGAAAACAGGGAAGATGCCTCTCTTTCCTATTTCAGGCTTATCCATGCATCTGATCTAAGTTGAGAAACTTTTACTTTGAATAAAGTTTGCTATATTGATAATTACTGAACTGACACAATATAGGCCTTTAATTATGACCTTTAATTATGTAGGCCCCATGAAAAGTCATGGGGCCTACAGTTTATCCTCAGCGTTGGGTCATACTACTCCAGTACCAGCTTGAATGGGAAGAAGGGAAAGAGATTAAAGTTGGTTTTCTATTGGCACCCTATGAATTCCACATGCTTAATACCAAAGTTACAATAGTTGTGATAAAACAAACAAACAAACAAACAAACAAACAAAAATTAGCCCAAAGAGGGAGTAAATCTGCCTACGGCATTGACACTTTCAGAACCATATGTTAGTGTGTTAGGAAAGGCACAACCTCAATTTCCACATCTGTAGAATATGGTATATAGATTTAGAGGATTGGCCCTGAGATGCAGTCATGAAGTGAGCCCTGATACACAGGTTTTAGATGACCCTGACAGAACAACATTCTCAACCACCATTCTTGTCATCTTTACCTCTTATGTCTCTCTAGTTCCTTTACTTATCAAGGCCTGTGAAAGAAACACCAATAATTGGAAATATACTACATTTAGAAATACAATATGTGTTTTCTAAGGATTCTGAAAATAAAATATGTTAAATATGAGAAGAATAACCATTAATGACTGGGTCAGAAAAGATGACTGATTATATGAAGCTCTCCATGACAAAGACTGTATCCAATAATTCTCGCTTATTATGAAAAGAAATGCTTTCTGCATCTACAGACCATATTTACCAAATATAAGGATATTATTTAAAGAGCTTTTTAAAATGTGTAAAGTGTTTGTGCTTCCTTACTCCAAGTCTCATATATTGTAAAAAATGTTTTTAATGTTAGATTCTCTCAAGGTTCAGCAGGTGGTAAGCACAATTGTAGCTTCTAATATCCACTCCTTTCCTGAGATTTTACATTTTTAAAAAAATGATTTTATTTATTTATTCATAAGAGACACACACACAGAGAGAGAGAGAGGCAGAAACACAGGCAGAGGGAGAACCAGGCTCCATGCAGGGAGCCCAATGTGGACTCGATCCTGGGTCTCCAGGATCATGCCCTGGGCTGAAGGCGGCGCTAAGCCACTGAGCCACCGGAGCTGCTGGTAAGCACAATTGTAAAACAGAAATAAACATAAGTGAAGGCTGAAATTTAATTAAATATTTATTAAGCTCATAACATGTCAAAAGCCTAATATGAACTAATAATTTATACATAAACAAAATGTTATCTTATTGTTTTAAATTATAAAAGTAACAGTTTGTTCATGGCAAAATATTGCAACAGTAGTAGAGATACAGAAAAAGGACGAAATCCCTCTTCCATACCCCTTACCACTTCCTACTACTCTAGAAGAAATTCTTATTAACAAATCTCTATTTTTTCTGTTCTTCACGAAGTCTATATTTCATGAAGTGTTTTGTTTCTATCCCTGATGTCATAGATAAAACGTATCATTTTTGATGAAGAACAAGCATAAGAATTATAGTTTTATTTTCACTTGTAAAAAATTTAGGAAAAGAGGACTTTAAAATATACCACAGGTATTTAGGTTACATATAAAGAAAAATGTACCATCCTGCCATTGCTTTAAAGTTGTCAAAGCCCCAGAATAAAACACCAAAAGTATCTGCAGAATCTCCTTTGACCTACATCTGCTTTTTAAATTTTAAGTCAGTATCACATGGAGAATACATCTAGAATGTTGAACTAACGGGATTCCAAAATAGCTTCTTCTGGCTTTAAAAATAACCATAATCATACTATTCCTGAAGTAGCTGGGAATGTGAGCACAGAATATTCTCTCTTATAACTAAAATGCTAATGAGATCCATTAAAAATTGCTCTTGAATCTACTTGGATTCCCAGGTAGATTTTCTTGTTAAAAGATACTTAGAACCTCTCTGAATAAACAGTTAAGAGCTTTCTGAATTTACCATACAGGAAGCAAATAAAGATGCTTACACTTATAAGAAATCAGACAGTACTCATTAGGTTTGTTTAATTACTCTAAGGAATGATTTATCGCATTACCCCTAAAACTGTTCTAAATGAGATAGAATCTACTCGTTTTCTGCTGAATTATGTAGCATTACCAACAATTTAACAGACACATGAAAATGTGTGGGGGAAACACTGAGAAACAGAAGTTTTATTGAGTTAAATATTAAGATAAGTGACAGTGAATTTTAAAATATTCAATTTACTTCCAGAGGAACATTTTTCCATATGTGGCATTTGGCTGCTGACTTCAACACTGGAATGAGACAGAAATCAGGGAACCTAATTAAAGAGCTTAGAGAACATCTGGAAACTCAGTAAATATTACTTAGATACTAAAGATTCTTTGGACTTTTGATTACATATGACATTACTGTCATAAGAGAAGTTAATCTTCTTCCAATTTTCAGCCAAAAAGGAGGACAACTGACATTTACTTATCTCCTTACTAGATATACTTTCTCTTCCATTTCTTATATCTGAATCCCCAGCACCCAAGTCCATGCTCTATGAATAATTATGGAATGAATAAGTGAATGAATGACTTAATGAAAAGTAACATTAAGGAATCCAACTTACAAATTTATAAATTCTTGTGACCATTTTTACATACATGGAATTGGTATTCTTACCCTATCCTTGCAGAAGACATGATATAAACCCCTTCTAACATGTATTTCTAGCATGAAGTGTTATTTTCTTAATATATCCATGATTTGCAACTATAAGTTTTTAAAAATATTTTAAAAGATTTATTTATTTACGGGGGTAGGGGCAGAAGGAGAGAGAGAGAGAATCCCAAGCAGACTCCAATCTGAGCACAGAGCCCCACAACCTTCCTTCCCACAACCCTGAGATCACAAACCAGGCTAAAATTGACAATGCAACACTTAACTGACTGTACCACCCAGGTGCCCTGCAACTATAATTTTTTTGAACTGTCTGAGACAATACCTCAAAACTTTTAAAACACATGCTAGTGTCTTCTAATAGAATTTTTGGTGAGGTATACTTTCTCCAAATGAACCATTATGTATTTATTAATAAAAAATACAAGAAAAAAAATTCCAGGATTTTACCACCTAGAAATAATAATGGGAAGATCTACTTGCAGAGTATATACATAATGAGACCAAACTATGGGAAAAAAATTTTTTTACCTTGCTCTTGTGCTCAATGTTATTATACATTTTATCATGTTATTAAAATTTCTCATAAATGTAATGAAATAATCTAGAATGTAGTCTTTTAGAAATTTAACCATTATGTTTCTTTGTATATGTTAATTATTTTCAACTCCTTCTTTAAAAAATCCTTTTATTACACTTATATAATAGGTATTGTAGAAAACTATGAAATAAAAATAAAAATCAGAAAATATGAAGATGGATTTCTAATACCCAGAGGTTACCACTATTAACTTATTAACTATTAAGTATTAAGATGTTAATATATCACGTTGGATCTTTTATGTATACACATATCCACATGTATGTATTTTTGCGTACATATGTGTACTAAAATGAGATAATATATTCATTTTATTGTATAGCTATATTATTTTTCTAGGTTAAATAATCTCTACCTTTCTATTTTAAAATAATTTCATCTCATCTAAAAGCCAGATCAGATTCATACACTATTCCCCCAAATTATCCATTAGATTTGGTTTGTTGAAATTAGGTAAGGACCCATTTTTATTATTCAGAGTTGAGGAAGACTTCCCTATTTTTTGCTATTAGTAACAGTGCTGAAATGGAGACTTTTTGCATAAGCCTTTTCTATAATTAGAATTGTTTCCTTAGGAGAGGTTCCCAGAAATGGAATTAATGAATCAAATGCCATGAACTTGTAAATCTCTTGATACCTACTGCCAAATGACTTTCCAAAAGCATTGTACTAAATTACATTTGCAACAGCAGGGCATGAGAATTTTCTTAAAATGAGCATAAACAGTAAAGGAGTCTTTTCAATGGAAATTTAACTTGATGTCAAGAAAAAATGAAACTACACAACTGATGTTTACATTATTTACCTGTTAAGTTCAAGTCAGCTTATTAAATATGTACTACACATATAGAATTTAACTAGATAGGAAAGGTGCACAGCATAGTTTCTGTTCACAATAAGAGTACAATCTATTGAACAGCTATAATCCATAACATGATGCCAATATAATGCTGGAAGACAATGACAAAGATATACTCCAAATCTTGTGTGAGCAAACACAGGAATCACCCAACTTAGTCTGAGATGAGAGAAAGTTCATGAAGTCTCTTGGTAAGTTGTAGCAATGTAGCTTATCTTGATTAAGTAGGAGGTAGCCAGGGCAATTAAAAAGTGGGGACAGGGGGCCTGAGTGGTTCAATCAGCTACGTGTCAGACTCTTGATCTTGGTTCAGGTCTTAATCTCAGAGTCATGAATTCAAGCCCCGCATTAGGCTCCATGCTGTGAGTGGAGCCTACTTAAAAATAATAAAAATAGGCAAAAAATAATAATAAGCAGTGACAAAAAAAAAAGAGGACAGTCCTAGCAAAAAGATCAGCATGAATTTTCAGAGTAAAATCTAACCTGGTATAAATAGGGGCAACTGGCCAGCTTTTTTTCCTGTCTTCCCTCAGCTTTTACGGTATCATTCCTTCAACAGAGTTTCAACAACAGAGTTCTATAATCTCTTCCTATCCATGGAGAACATACTTTAGCCCCTCCAACTGTTCCTAGGAGGAAGGGGTATAGTTATAGGGGACATTTGGTAAGTATATGAATGTATTTTTCACCGTCACAATAACTATCGATACTATTGACATTCACTAGTGAAGGGCCAAGGAAGTTTAACATTCCCACACAATGAAGAATTGTTCCACCAAAAATGCCAATAGTGCCCTCAAATACTGAGCCAGATTTTAAGTTCCTTTGGGACAAAGATCGTATTCTACACCTTACCCTCATCACACCTAGAACACCTAGATACGTCATAAACATACAGTGAATATCTCTTAATAGATTAAAATGAAAATTAGTATATTTCAGAAATAAGTAAAGTGTTCAAAGAGATACACCGTCTTAGTTACTACTTATGTGCACCACCATGAAGGCCATTACCTCACCAAAGAGGAGGATGTAAGCTGCCCCTCTGTGAATATAAATCAATGGTAGCCACCTATCTGTTTACATTAGCAGCGAAAGCAAATCAGCTTTAATTTCCTCAGTCACTTGCCACAGGGAGAAAAATTTCCTAGAGACATTCAAGATATGTAAAAACTTATTTTTAAATCATTGCAGCTCTAATCCCCTACCAATGGTCACCTGGAATGAAAGCATAATCTTCTGAAGCTTAAAATTTAACACAAGTGCTAAATAAAATGAGATACAGGTACAGTTTGTTCTTAATTGTTTCATTGGACTTTTTGAAGTCTATAGCATGTATTACCCTTAAAAGTTTCTTTTTAAAACAAAATTGCCATGATTTATTTTTTACTGAATCTTTACACACCATTAAAACAGAGTCAGTTAGCCTTTAAGACAACCATAGTGCTCTTGGGGAGAAAACACCCTAAAAACATAAGGTTCTTAAGATTTTTATTTTACAATAAAACAGGCCACAGGCAAATAAACACAGTTCTGAGTTAAAAGTGGCAGGAGCATTAGGTTTCAGAATTATCGTAAAACAGGAAGGTTGTGAGGGTGTAACATAGGATGAAAGCAGCCTCAGCCCCGGAGCCTTCCTGCTGACTTGGGCCATGCCAAAATACACAGTGGTTTACATACAACACAAATACACACAAAGGTGCACACACACAATACTCAAAGGAGTATTGGGAGTAACTATTATCTTTCCCAAAGTCCAATTTAAAAGTAGAAGATAATAAAAGGTTCAAAGAGTTAATTCAACTACTTCTGAAAATAAAATGTTGCCAGGACATTTGGATTACCAACGGTTTTCCAGCATGTGCATATTAGCAGTTTCTATTAAGATAATGCCATCTGGGAGAATAATCTCTCCTTGATAATTCTACAGACACACATACATACACTGAAATGCCTGGAAAAGGTTATACCTCCAGTTTGAATGTTCAATTTCTCTCTGAACAATTGCTTTGAGACCACACTTCAGAGAAAAACTAAGTATCTGTGTGGGTAAATATGGCTCAAAATATATGTTGTGGCAAAGAAAATATACATTGTGGTAAAGAGAGCTGTACCTACGATTATAGCCACATTCCAATAAAAGGAGTTGGAGAATATGCCAAGTGGAGGTAGCAGTTAAATTGCTCACCAGAAAAATAAAGAAAGCCAGGTCATTATTTTTCCTTCCCTGAAATAAAGAAGCAGCTTCTGCTTAGTTTGGAACAGTCAGTGTAAAAAGGGAGGCTTGTGTTTGTTCAGCTCTGTTCTCAGCAGTCCAGGTCATTAGGTTTGTTGTCTTTTGTTTTTTGCTTTTTGTTTCAAATTTTTTAACATTGTTACAATAATTTGTGGGTGCTATAAAGCTAACTTATGAGGTGACAACCAGTGCTGTTAGAAGGTAAGCAAAAGGCAACACAAATGCATGCAAATTAATTTCAAAATGCTGTGTAGGCTCAAAAAGAAAAAATTTTAAATACTAGAAAATCTAGCACTTTTCCTAGACAGCCAAATTGCATTACTGATATTTTTCACCTATAATCCTTCCGGTGCTTGGTATACGAATATTTGACACTCAAAACATATGGACAAATTCCATAAGAAGGGCGAAACTTCCATATATTAGTCACCACTTGAAATAAATTCCTGTGTAATATTAATCAGTTATTACAGGGAATTATTTGAAAATTCTAAGTCAGATGCTTAATCTTTTAACATGCATAGGTGCAAGAGAAAATGAAGCAAAAATATAGTTTTATTTATAAAAGATGCTAATAATAACAAACATCATAATAAAGATAAGGTTAATTTCTTTTTCCTCAAATAAATACATATAAAACATGTTTCACTTCAGCGTCCTATAACAAGTGTAATGGGCATTTTATTAAGACATCACCCCATCATTTACTGTAAATAACAGGTCAAATAAAGAATCACCATAGAAAAACTATTAACACCAAACCTAGCTCTTAAAGCAACTAAAGCAATGTTGTTTCTCTGTTTCAAACTTAACAAAAAATTAAGAGTTGGAATGCCAAACTTTCAACAAAAATATGGTCCTGTTTTGCAGTATAAAAATAGAATTTAAAAAGCTAGGGGTGCAGCAAGATTGAATCCCATCATACCCTGATGCTCTGATGGTAACAGATATTTTTAGTAATTGGATCTCTTTTGATACACATTCTTCACTTGGCTTTGAGTACGTTACACTCTCAGGTTTCCTCCTAACGGACTTCCTGCTTTTTCTTGGTCCTCTTTACTAATTCCTTTTTTTCCTTGCTGACCTCTTAATTTTGGAGTTTCCCAGAGCTTACTACCTGGTCCTTTTCTCTATCTAGAGTGATTCCTTTAGTGAACTCACTTAATCTCATCATAAATATCACTATGTTTTGGCAAGTTTAAAATATATATATCCATTCTGGATATCCTGAACTCTAAACTCATATACCCACCTGCCAACAAGCAATCTCTATTTGTATATCTAAATGATATCTGAAAGTTACTATGTTAAAAAATGAACTCCTGATTTCTCCCTCAAACCTACTCCATCTATAGTCTTCATATTGGTTGGTGGCAACCCTATCCTTCCAGTTGCTGAGGCCCAAAACTTTGGAGTCATCTTTTCCTTCTTCCATTCTCTCACTCTACATCAAATTCATCAGAAAATCCTATTGGCTCTATCTTCAACAAAAAAGAATAAAACATATGTATATATATTTTTTGATCAACACTATGCCCACTTCTGTAACTCCACTGTGAACAAAATAGTGTGAGCCAATATCTTTATCAAAAGGATTACCAGGGACCTAAACTAACTGAGATCCTATGATCCTCTGCTGAAAACCCTACAATGGCTGGTCATTTTGTTCAAAATAAAAACAGTGACTCTCACAAGTCCTATGTGATCAGACCTTTCTTTTCCTCTCTAACCCCACCTCCAACCTCTAATCTTACTGACTCTCTCTAGCCACAATGGCCTCCCTGCTATTCCTTAAACATTCCAGGCATTTCCCATCTTAGTATCTTATGGCTAAATCCTTTACTTTCTCACACAATTTCTTACACCTTATTTTGTTTGAAAATTATAATTTCCCTCCATTGCCCATCGCATAACTCCCATCTCTTAGCTTTTTCTCTGCAATACCTACTAACTTATATTATAAAATTTATATATGTATTAAATCTATTATATTTCTGACAACATTTCTTATGCTACAGTTTAGCATATATATAATTTTATACTTCAGGAGAGCAGCGACTTTTGTCTGCTCTGTTCATTGGTACATGCCAAGCCCACCCTGAATAGTAGTACCTGGTATATACCAGTATTTATTGAATGGAATGAATGGACTAGAATGGATTGGGAAATCATAGAATAGAATGGTGTGGAATGGAATAGAATGGAATGGAATGGAATGGAATGGATTGGATTAAAAAGAACAAATAGGTTGGTAAGGCAATTGGCTATTCTGTTTTGCTCTGTACTCCACTTAACATCACTGACTTTGCTTTTATTTCTAATCTGTAAAATAAAACCAAACAAAAAAAACAAACCAAAAGGCCCAGTTGAGCACCAAAAGAGCAACGAGATAGCTATGACATCAACTAGACTTTTCAAAGGGGCCATATACCCAAGTTACAATCACAATAAAACTGATTCACAGTAAACACACACACACACACACACACACACACACACACAAATACTATAGCTTTTCTAAAAGCTAAGGTACTAGTCAGAAGGCCAGGACCAGTGAGGGCATATTCCTAAATTAGAAAAGTAAAAACTCTCAAAACCATACACAAAGACAAACGATTTGGGCCAGAATAAATGAAATACCCACACTCATTTACTTTAAAGTAACCTTTTCCCAATAAGTAATAGTGTTATACAAAGTATGGCTTTAAAAAAGACAAACAATTTATTTTGAAGTAATTTTGGAATCACAGAGAACTACAAAAATTGAACAGAGAGGACTCCTATGTACCCTTCACCCAGAGGTTACATCTTCCATAATTATAGTATAATATCAAAATCAGGAAATTAACATTGATACAATTTTACATGAATGGAATCATATAGAATGTGTGTTACTTCTTGGGACTGGCTTCTTTCACTCAGCATAATGTCCCTGAGATCCATCCAAGTTGCTGCTTATTTCAGTGTCCTTTCATTTTTATTGCTGTGTAGTATTCCATAGTACAGACATAACACAGTTTGTTGAAATGTTAACCTGTTGAGGGACATTATAGATGTTTACTGTTTAGACAGACCTATTACAAATAAAGCTGCAATTAATAATGTTGCATAGTTTTTTTGTGTGTGTGAACATAAGTTTTAGTTTCTCTAGGATAAATTCCCAGCAGTGCAATTGCATGGTCATACAATAAGTATATTTTTATATGTGTGGCAAAAAGCCAAACTTTTTCAGAGTGGCAGCATCATTTTACATTCCCATTAGCAATTTATGAATGACCCAATTTCTCTTGCATCCTTGCCAACATTTGGTATTGTCATTATTTTTAATTTTAGCTGTTCTAATAGGAATATATTGGTATTTCATTGTGGTTTTAGTTTCATTTCCCTAATGGCTAATGATATTTAATATCTTTTCATGTTTGCTATTTGTGCATCTTCCTTACTGAAATGCTTCTTCAGGTCTTTTGCCAATTTTCTAATTGGACTACTTGTTTTTTTTTTTACTGTTGAGTTTGGGAGTTACTTATATGTTTCTAGCTATGAATACTTTGGTCACATATGTAGTGGCAAGAGTCTTGCTTTTTTATATAGTCAGGATCTTACCCATAGATTCTTAATATATACACTTATTAAACCATAAACCCAAGAGCTTATTACACAACAGATAAAATTATACTTAAATGACTGATAAAAATTCCTTTGTTTTGTTGTTTTCACCTTTACTTTGCCAATTTCCATTAATGTTATCTCTTTAACCTTTCTCTGCTTCCTTGAAAAAAATTAAATATGGAGATAATTTTTAAATAAAAATGTGTTAATATACATGCTACATTTGTTCACGTACACTTATTCTGTGGATGTATGTACTGTGTATTAGGGTAAATCCATAACATGTACACATGCACATACATGCACACACATGCACGCATACATGCACGCTATTCTCAGCTTTTATATCCATGGAACAAAAACCTGAAGGTCAAATCTTGTCCTTTTGTCACTTGTTAGAATATAGACCAATGGGTTTCCTGTTAATGTATTTCTTTCATTTTTTTTAAGGATGTTATTTATTTATTCATGATAGACATAGAGAGAGAGAGAGAGAGAGAGGCAGAGACACAGGCAGAGGGAGAAGCAGGCTCCATGCCGGGAGCCCAACACGGGACTCAATCCCAGGACCCAAGGATCGCACCCTGGGCCAAAGACAGGCGCTAAACCACTGAGTCACTCAGGGATCCCCTGTTAATGTATTTCTAAGGTTCAACAATAGCTTCTATTTCACACAAAACCAAACTTACTCTCTTACTGTATGTGACAAATATCTCACATTCTTTTTGATAATATAAGAGTTTTTTAAACATGAATCCTTTGTTATAAAATTAAAACCTGTCTATTTCAGCAAGTGAAACCCGTGTTTATGTGTGAGATTCCAGCTCTTGTGTTTTTCCTGTTTCTTTGAAATGTTAGGTTAGGTCTTCTGATCTTTCAATCTCATTACTCCTCTTCGGCATTTACAGAGAGATCATCATCATCACTGTGTTATTAGTTAGTGTCCAATCAGGGGAACAGAACACATGCAAGCTACCCCAATAGAATAAAATTAACATAACAGATTTCACTGGAGAAGCATTGGAAGAGATGAAACAGAAAACAGAAAGGTAAGGTGACTCAGAGATTTAATAAGTGTTACTGTTTCAGAGACAGGAGAGACTAGAGAAGAAAGAGTACACTAGAGCCCAGAAGCTGGCAAGAGGCCCAAAGGCCATCAATGTGCCACCCTTGCGGACAACAAAACTGGAGCCACAAAATTGGCTCTGGGACGACGAAGAAAGTGTAGCCATGTGGACTGAATTGGAGCCATTATATACCCCGGGACCATGAAGGGAAGGGCTTCCTGAAGAAAGAGGGCACAGAGTGGGGCAAGGGGTGGGAGGTATAACAGAGCTCTGTTATCTACCTTTCAACCTAGACTCAATACTTCCCTTTGGCTAAACCAAGAAGGAAACAGTTGCCAAAGGATCATGGAAAATGATGTTTGCCAGCATCGGCCCCATGCCAAATGGAGCCTAGGAGGACAAGAGAAGAGTGTGACCAGTGGAATTGTGATCAGGACTAATATATGGTAAACAGAGCTAAGGAAGTTAAGTAAGTCAGATTTCAGAGTCAGGCTGCACTTTAGCAACTCTATAAGAAGACTTGATAGAAGTCAGTACTACTATATTTATTAAATCTTATTGATTACTTTGGAGTATAATTATCCGTGGGGTCTATGATCTCCAATTCTCCCAGGCTAGCTATGACAACTGAGCAAGATTAAGGAGCATACAAATGGGCAGAAGTTTCACTGTGAACACTCTCTAGTGGGAAAAACTGCTCTGTGCCCCTGGTGACATAGTGAATTCTCCAACTCTGCTCCCTTGAGGCCCTTTCTATGAATGTGTTTATATATTCTATGAATGCACTACTGCCTCACAGGGAAAATACCATCATACGACACAAAATACCAACAAAACTAAAATCTTGTTTATTTTAACATGGTAAGAGTTTCTATTGGGTTCATCCTAAGTTGTTTAAGTCAAACAAAAAATGGGAAAAGGGAAAAGGAAGATACCAGGACGGGTCAGGTTGAAAGAGGAGAGTCTAAGGTTTACTCGATATCTCCTTCAGGCTCTGGTACAATGCTGGCCACTTGCCTTTAGGTAAACTTCCTAATACTTAAAACAACTTTGAGAGGTAAGCATTTTTATTCCAGGTTCACAAATGACAAAATTAAGACTCGAAAAGGCTGAACACCCTGCTCAAAATGTCTCTCACTGAGGGTGGGATGCAGAAGGCTATTTACATTCCTTTCAAAAAGCCAACTACTTTCTACTACACCAAGGACGTTTCTGTTGAGTTTATACTCTTAAATCATATTTTACTCTGAAAAGATTATTTTTTACTTGAAACAAAATAAAATTCCTAAATCTAAGGAGAACTTCTCTTTCTAGCATCTATGTAATCACGAGGCAAGGGCATGTAGTGCTTGGCAAAAGGGACAGGAAGAAAAGCATCCAAAAATTTAGGAGTTATTCAAATTATTCCCTCTTACATATTCCTACAGAATAAGATCACAGTTGTGTCAATATGCATAATGTAAGTGAGAATAGAAATTTGTAGTGGTAAAAAATAATTCAATGTAATCTGAGGAACTAAACTTGCAGGCACTAAAATCAAGAAATTGTGATCTAGAGACTCATAGGCCAAAGAATCAGAAAGCAAAGTTTTTTTTTTTTTTTCCCCTTCCATGATTCTGACCACATATAAATAAAGGGATATTTAGGGGATCTCTTGGTGTACAGTGAACTAGTAGGTAGAATTTCACTAATTACCAGTGAACTAGTAGGTAGAATTTCACTAATTACCACATCATTACCTTGACATTATACTCCATACATACCCTTTCTTCATTTATCCCATACTCACCATTTTATATTCATTAAATTTCCTGTAATCTCCACATGTATGTTCACTTGGCACCTCACACTTGGGCCATGGATGTGCTAGGTGCTGGGGATATGAAGTACTAATACGTAGTACCTATTCTCAAGGAACTTTAAATCCAGTTTCCAACTTTCTCCTTAATGGCGCCCTTAGCATCTCAGTAATTTTTTTTACTAATCCCTTAAGCCACAAGAAATACCTATTTATTGAGTTTACTGACTTGTCAGGTCTAAACAATCTAGTAACTATTTATGTCCTAACAACTTAACACCTTTTGGGCACCATACAACTTTTCAAACCTTGGAATCAGATTAGAAACCACCACTTCATTTTCCCATTCCAGAATGATTTTTATAAAGTATTTGATTTGTATCACAGCAGTTTCCAAAATGCAAGTTCTGCCAAGATACAATGTTATTAAAAGGACTGATGAACACCGGGTGATGTATATGGAAGTGTTGAATCACTATATTGTACACCTGAAACTCATATAATACTATGTGTTAACCAGAATTAAAATTGAAACTTAAAAAAATAATACATAAATAAAAGGAATGAAAAGATCTAATGTTCAAACTTTGAGCTTCCTTGAGCTAATACTCCATGTGGTGTGTGAGAGATGTCTTTGCGTGTCCATTCAAAATTTGAAATGTCCCATAGCCCTCTTGTGGGTCTTTCCTGAGGTACCTAACCAAACAGTTTGGAAACTAAGTCTGTTACAGAATTTCTCAGTTTAGGCACTTTTGGCATTGCTGGCTGAATGGTTTTTGTTAGAAGGGGCTGCTCTGTGCATTGCAGGATATTTAGTAGCACCTATGGCCTCTACCCAGTAGAGATCCCAATAGCACACGGTCCTTTCATTTCTAACAATCAACAGTGTCTCCAGACATTGCCAACATTGTCCTTCAGAGTACAAAGTTGCCTCCTTTTGAGATTAGAGGGTTTAATGGAAAGCACAGGTAAGTAAATAACACTTGCCACGGGATAGTATAACCTCTATGATAAAGGTAGTCATTTGGCAATGACCTTCATAGTGCCAATCAAGTGGTAAATTCTTAGTGCATTTGACTCATATGACTACTCTCACGTTCTTTAAACACTATCTCTCTCTCTCTCTGTGCTTCTAATATTGCAAAATTACATTTTCCTCTCATCTCACTAAACTTCGCTTCACAATGCTTTGGTTAGACCCTCTTTCTGCCCTCTCAGTGGTGGAATGGCCCAGAGGTCAGACCTCAGACCTTGTTTCTTCAGTCTCCACTCACAGCCATGTCAGTGGACATGTCAGTACCATCATTTTTAGTACTCTACGCTGTTGCTGATGCCCAAATTCCTACCTCTGTCCACCCATCTCCTAAACACTCCTGTCCAACTATTCCCTCAACGTGCCCAAGTTGATGTCCAGTTGGTATTTAACACCTAACATGGCCAAAACCCAATACCAAGTTTCCTTTCCTAAACACACTCTTCACCTAGCATTTACCATATAAGTAAATACCACAAACATGCACCCAACTATTCAGACCCAACAACTCAAGCATCACTCTTAAGGCTTCTCTTCTTCTTCACCCTAGACCAAATCTAATGAATCTTGTCATTAGCTTCAAAATATCTTTCTAATATGATCATTTCCATCCACCTCTACTTCTGTCACCTGGATCCAAGCCATCATCAGCCCTTAACTCACCCCTGTGACTGCCTCTAACGGATTATCCTGCTTCCACCAGTACTTCTAATGATCCATTATCCATAGAGCAGTAAGGATAGTTTTAAAGCATAAATATGATCATGTTACCACCATGTTTGAAACCACAACTGGAGTGAAATCCAAAGATCTTACTATGGCCCTCAGGATGCTCTAGATCTGACGTCTGGATGCCCATCTGTTCTCATTTCTCACTGATCCAGTCTCATAAACCCATTTTTTTGTTCCTAGAATGTACTGAGCAAGCCCAGAGCTTTTACATGTGTTATTCCTATGCCCAAAATGCTTTTCCTTCAGATATTTCTGTTGCTTGTGAATGAAAGCAGAATATGTTATCCCCAAATATGTCTCCATGATATAAAAACTATTTTGAGCTGAAGGCAATTAAGGAGCAACAAATGAAGGAAAAACTCTCTCAACTCTCCCCTTTTATTGCATAAAGGCAGAATATAAATTGTCCTTTTACTGGCAACAGATTCCTATCCCAGGGACAGCACAAGAGGAAATCTGCAAACAAACCTTTCTCCATTAGTTTTCTCCCATATATTTACTTTCCCACAGTTTGCCACCCATGGGAGCTTAAAACTACTACCCTTAGTCCTATCATTTTTCTAAAACTTTATTGTGCTTTATTGAATCATCTTCCTTAGTTATTGCCGAACATAAGTTGGAGTTCTAAGTCATCAGTTTGAGTTTCTCTTCATTAAAGGTTTCTCCCTCATGTTGTACACTGTATGCATTAATAACTTTTTCTCCTGCTAACTTGTCTTTTTGAATCCCAATGAAAACTGAAGAAGGGAAGAAGTAAAATTTTGCCTTCCCTACACTTAGGGACTCGCTTCTTCTAAGTCTTGCTCAAAATAATCTCTTAAGATAAATTTATTTTTCATGGTTTACTTGTTTAAATTTCATCTTCTCCATTGTAGTATAGATCCCCTGAAAGCAAGAAATTTTGATATTTTTTCCTCACCTAGATTATAGTCACTACTTAAAGTAGTAGCCAGCATTTAGTAGTGGCTCAATGTATATTTGCTGAATACAGGAATAGCAGGATAGATAAAGGCATGGATGAACAGACCTGCATGCTATGCTACAGGAATACAGAGGCACAAAACATTCGAATCTGAACGAGTTGGTGGTTAGGAAAAGCTTCCTAGAGCAAGTGGTGCTTTAGCTTCATCTTTAGAAGGTAAGAAAAGCTAAAGGGGAAGAACAATCCAGTTGAGAAAATGGGTTGGTGGGTCAAGGCTCAGAGGGTGACGCAGCAAGGTTTGTTCAGGAAACTGAGCAGGTGAGCAGAGCTGGGGCCATGGGGCAGCAGTCCTCAGCCATTTTGTATCTCCACATAGTGCAAATTCACCATTTGTATGTCCAATAGAAAATCTTTCATGTAGTTCTCGAATGCAGATGCATGCCCTTCCAATTATGGTGTATCAGAATCTCATAAAGTGTGGAGGTTGGGAAACTGTGAAGGAAACCTAGGGAGAATAAACGCTTGAATAAGGAGGCAGCATTTGCTGAAAAATAACTTTAAAAGAAGAGTGTTTATGTGTGCATGCTCCTACTCCCCTAAAGTTTTTTTTAAGATTTTATTTATTTATTTATTCATGAGAGACACAGAGAGAGACAGAGACATAGGCAGAGGGAGAAGCAGGCTCCCAGCAGGGAGCCAATGTGGAACTCAATCCCAGGACCCCGGGATCACACCTTGAGCCAAAGTCAGAACATGGAAGACTCCTAACTCTGGGAAACGAACTAGGGGTGATGGAAGGGGAGGAGGGCAGGGGGTGGGGGTGACTGGGTGGCGGGCACTGAGGGGGGCACTTGTTGGCAAATTGAACACCAATAAAAAATAAATTTATTATTAAAAAAAAAAAAAAAACAAAGTCAGACGCTCAACCACTGAGCCAGCCAGGCATCCCACACCTAAACATTTTTATATTACCTTGAAAATGATGGGGGCATTTTGAATCAAGAATTATCACAGAGAATTATCTCAATTTTATGAATATTATTTGAAAATGTGATACCTACATATTATATAAGTACACTGAGTTCTTTAGTCATCCTTCTATATTCAATTTATAAGTTGCTTCTGATTTTTGCCATCATAAATAACAGAGTAATCAACATGCTACTTTATTAATTTTTGAGCATATTACTCCCTTAGGATAAATTTTTAGAACAGATTTACTGTTAAAGGCTATCAATATTTTAAAGCTACAGTATGTTCTGCCAAAAGATCCTTCAGAAAGAATGTAGCTCCATACTCTCCCAACAGTTTATTAGTGCCTTTTTTTGCCACATAGTTATCAATCTTGAGTATTTTTTTAAATCTTCTCTAATACATTTAAATAGCACACCACAGTGCTATTTCATATTTTCTTGATTATTAATGATGTTGGTCATTGTTCTGTGTGTTTACTATCACTCGTATATCTCTCTTCTTAAGTCCTCTGCGTATATCCTCTGGAAAGACAAATCTTAGTAGTTTCCTGTATTGTAAAAATATTGCTAGCACTTACCTGTTTTCAGATGTTACACCAAACATTCATTAACTTAAACATACTATGAGCCAGACAGTGTTCTCAATGTTTTACATGTATTTGTTCACGTAATCCTCACATCAGTCCTATGAAGGTAGTTTTATTAGTGTATTTATTTACAGATGAAGACATTGAGGTATAGAAAAGTTAGGAACTTGATCGAGTTACACAGCTATTAAAGGACAGAGGTAAGTAAGATGTGTTCTTAACTTTTCAGGAGGAGAATATTTGAGGGAAAATGCATTTAATTTTGAACATGTTGACTTTCCTAAGTCTATAGAATATGTAAGTTAGTCGTTCTCAACTGGGGATGATATTACTCCACAGGAGACTTTTGACAATTTTCTGGAGAAATTTCTCATCATCACAACTGGGGAGAGATGCTCCTCATATCTAGTGGATAGAGGCCAGGATGCTGCCAAGCATCCTACAAGGCAGAGGGCAGCCCCCCCCTGCAAAGAATTGGCCAGCCCAAAATGTCAATAGTGCTGAGGCTGGGAAACCTCCCTCTGCATGGCTATATTTAATACAGAGTTTGGAATTCAGAAAAGTGGCCTAGGTCAGAAATAAAGATTTGGCACAAACAGCATAGAGGCACACCGTAAAAGGATGACATTTTCATGTGAACATACGCTGTTATCTGCATCTCTGCTCACTGGCAGCTTGTATCAAATTTATTATTAAGCTTTCAGAATTAAATTGACTATAAAGCTGAATATTTAGCCACATATAATTCATTTACAGAGCACCCTGTTTTTCAGTAATTGTACAGACAAATTAGGATTCCTGTTCTTGTTCCAAAAACAATAATGCAAAACAAAATCCCATATAATTATGATGTTTGTCACCAAAATGCTTGCAAGCAAATGGGGTCATTGCTGAGTAACACAAAATGGAATATTTTAGACAAATTAGGCAATTCCAACAATAGGAAACACAAAATTAAGGGAAGAGTATATTAGAATTACAAGAACATCATAAACAAACAGACAATTAAGACACACTTTGAAACATTAGTTAATGAGCCACCTTATAAAAGGATAATTATGTCGATCGACATGGCAGGGCATACTTGATGGTTCAAAGAGTTTTTTCAGAAACTTGAGCACTACTTTTGCTATTTTGAAATCTTGGCTGGCATGCCAAGTTGCCAAGGTCACGTTCTGCTGGCAGGCAGCAAAGTAAAAGGTATCAGTCCATGCACATTAGCAAGAGGCACAGTGCCAACTGGAGGGCACAGGAAAGGCCAGTTGCTTCCAGAATTTTAAAAAAAAAAAAGAGTGCTATAACCAGTTATATTTTAAAGCAATTTTCCATAAAAATCAGTGTTCCCTGGATATCTGAAACATTTTATGCTTATTTCCAGCTAGAAAAATGAGACAACCATGACTATGGATGCCATGCATTTTACTGGGGTGGATGGACTGTGTGCTCTGGAGTCAGATGCCTGGATTCAAATCATGACTCCACCACTTAAAACCAGCTGTATGATCTTAGGCACATTATTTAACTGCTTTATGATTCAGTTTCTTTATCTCTAAAATGGGAGATATAATAGTATCTATGTCCTAGGGTTCTTATAAGAATCATGTTGGTTAACACCTTGAAGTCCTTACAAGTATTTTCCATATACTAAATGCTCACTAATATTGAGTATGTTAATATAATTTTTGTCTCAGTCTCACTGGTCATCTGTAACAAAATACCACAGACTGTTGACTTAACAAACATTTATTCCTTACAGTTCTGGAGGTTGAGAAGTCCAAGATCAAGGTTCTAGTGTCTGGTGCCCTCTTGCTGGTTTGCAGATGGCAGCTTTCCTATTTCACCCTCACGTGGTGGAGATGGGGAGGGAGGTGGGATGGAAGTAGAGAGAGGGAGTGCTCTCTGGCCTCTTCTTATAAGGGCACTTAATCCTTTTATGAGAATCTACCCTTATGATCTTATCTAAGTCTTATTACTCTTAAAATCATCTTGGAGGTTAGGCCTTCAACATATGAATGGGGGCACAAAAATTATGTTATGTAGTCCATAACAATTCTGAAACAAAAAAAAAATTGTGTTGGCTAAGCTCCTTTCCTAAACAGTCTTTTTTTAAATTAAGATTTTATTTATTTATTCATGAGGCACACAGAGAGAGGCAGAGACATATAGGCAGAGGGAGAAGAAGGCTTCCTGCAGGGAGCCCAATGCGGGACTTGATCCTGGGACCCCAGAATCACACCCTGAGCCGAAGGCAGATGCTCAACCACTGAGTCACTCAGGTGTCCCCAAATAAGTCTTAAATCACAAAGAATCTCTCTTCTAGTCTACATATGTCCTTCATGAAAATTCTCTATTCATCCAAGGATGCTAATGTAATGTCTACTCTGAACTTAATAACTCACTTTTTTAAATACAATAGTGACATAATCTTGAAATATTATGTAAATATTTCATGTCGTTTGAATCCTCATATATTTATACCCTGACTCTTCACAAGAATTTTTTATAGTATGTTTTGGTCTGGCTTGAAATGAGGACTTGTTTTAATATCAGAACATGTCAAGTTCTGTGCGCCTCCAAGCCTGACATTATTAGGAGTCAATGAATATTTGTTAAATCAAATGACAGAAATAATAACATTCTGTTGATTTGATGACAACAGTATTATGTGTAAGAAATAAAGCTCTAACTTTATAATTTTTTCTTGTACCTTGTATTATTCTTTCTACCTTTCTTTCTTTCTTTCTTTCTTTCTTTCTTTCTTTCTTTCTTTCTTCTTCTTTTTCTCCTTTTGTTTTATTTTTTAAATTGGCATGTAGTAAAGTGGACTATTTGGTGTGCTGGTCTCTGGATTTTAACACATGTATAGATTAATATGACTACAATCACAATCGGATATGAAACAAGTCCATCACCCCCAAAACTCCCTTATGCTCCACTTACTCCAACCACTAGCAACCACTGATCTGTTCTGTCACTGTAACTTTTACTTTGAATGTTAAAAAAAAATTTCATTTGTTCTTCTGGAATTGTTTCAAATTTGCAGAAAAGTTGTCAAGACAACACATTAAGTTCTCATATAGGCTTCACTCCACTTGGCCTCATGTTAACATCGTACACAACCTTGGGACATGTGCCAAAACTAAGAAATTAATATTGATACAATACTATGAAGTAAACTACTGATTTTATTTGGATTTCATCACTTTCCCACTAGCATCTTTTTCACTGTTCCAAGACCCAATCCAGAGTGCCACATTGCATTTAGTGGCTGTAGCTCATGATCTTCTCTGACATGTGGTGGTTTCCAGTCTTTCCTGGGGTCTTACAACCTTCACACTTTTTAAAGATTACTGTTCAAGTATTCTGCAGAATGTTCCTCAATTTGAGTTTGTCTGATGTTTTTTGCATTATTAGACTGAGGATATGAATTTTGGGGAAGAGCACAAAAAGGCAAAATCCCTTTCTTATCACACCCACATAAGTACAGTAGATCTCCATACATATCACCAACAATGTTCACTTTGATCACCTGGTTAAGGTTTCTGCCACGTTTCTCCACTGCAACATTACTGTTCCCCCCTTTCTGTACTCCATTCATTGAGTCATTCATTGAGTCACTAATTTAGAACTGCTGGTACGACTACACTACTGCAAGCATAATTTATCGACAATCCTATCATGTGAAAGGCATATGTGAAAGGTGCTTTGCATTTACTCCTCAGCATATACATGAGAAACATGATTTTATAAGAGAATCGAGGCTCAGTGGAATTAAAATACTGCTTAATTAATAAGTAGAAATAAAATCAAGTCCATGAATCTCTGATTCCCAAACGCATGCTCTTTTCTTACCAGACTGCTCTTTCATCTACCCCCAAACAAATATCAGTATAAGTGAAGCAATAAATTCCTGTCACTGTTGCTAAGTATGCAACTCACATATTTCACTTTTCCACTTTAACATACCAACATATTTGAACTGGCATGTTTATTTCGTAAGGCTGTGGCTGGGCTGTGTGATAATTAGCAAACTGATAGACAGGACCTGTCATTAGTGGGGATACCAGACAACATAGATAAACATCACCAAGTCTGGGAAGAAGAGGCCTAAATGGAAAGTGAGATCCCATGGGGGAATGAAAGTGAATACATGACCAGAAAAGAAATTCAGAGAGTGAATGCCAGAGAAGTATACTGAAAATAATGGCAGAGAATTGTCAAGTGAAAAAAATACCGTGGCTCCTTCTCCCAAATGTTCAAGGCTCCAGAGGGATGAGTGGTCTACAGCAAAATAACTCAATGATAACTTGCAGGGCCCAGCATAGAGCAGAGATCATTCCATTTCCAGGCACTGAGACACAACAGCACCTGGGAGCTATGGAGGCCTGGAGGTGTTGCTCATCACCCAAGGCTTCAAGAAAAATGCTGGTCCATCTCTTTAGCCTGCACTTAAAACTGAAATGTTCAATCTCAGGATCTGGCATTTTCAAGAGTTGTAATGGCTGTGGGCACTTAATGGTTAAAAACTCAGATATTATCTGTATCTCCCTGGTCCTTCATTATCCCCACCACCACATAATTTTTAGGTCAGATTGGATTAGACTTGTTTTCCCTCTATGTGCAAAGCCCAGTGGTTTTCCTCATATTTAAGGGAATTCCCAGGGCCTCACAGTATTATGGCTACTTCTGGCTCTAACTTCCTGTCTCCACTAAATTACTGTTTTCTGCTCTGCATTTTTCACTTTTATCCATGCCCTGGCATTGATCCTATTGTTAACATAAGTAAAAAAAAAAAAATATCCTTTTGATCCCTATAAAAATAAACCCACTCATTTGTGGCCTTTTTTGTGGTTATTTTATTTTATTGTCGAGTAGGGGAGAAGAGTATGGCATAAACACTGTAAAATACGAATATGTGACACGTCTAATTTTTAAGTTCTTTGGTTTCACCCTCTCATTACTTTTCCATACCTTCTCTCCCCTGTTCCATCTCTTTTTATTCAGTTCGACTCCTCTCAGAATAACAACAAATACATTTCTTCCATTCTGCTGGCAGAGAGCGTTGGCTCTTCTACACCAGTCCAAAATCTCTACCTCTCAATTTCTTCCACTTGTCTCAGAAGATGAGACAGCAGGCAGGGAAAGAATGGAGGCAAACTTTATTCAGGTTACACTCCAAATGTTAGCTTTACGGTGATTCCCATTAATTGCATTTCTGTAGGAGAGTGAAAGTATGTTTTGTACCCAGATAATCCCGGAAGGGTTAGGAGATTGTGTAGAAACACGTTAGCAATAATGACAGTCTAGTAAACGAATTGCCAGGAGGAGCGGAGGAAGTGTGTACACAGACACACAGTATTTCATGCCAGCATTTATTTCATAATATGCAACTTTTTTTTTTTTAGTTTGAAAGTTTCTACAGAGAGTAGTAACTATGTGATTAACTTCACTAATACCTTTACTAGTAAATTCTCATGAATTAATGAAAGCTTAGGCAGGCTTTTTATTGAGTACTAAGTTAATTAAGTTAATTATCTCCCATTTTCTTGGGATTCAAGCATATGTTTTAATTAGCACAATAACATCTTGGATATCAGAATTCTAATCAAATGAATCATTCAAGATGGTTTAAATTTCTGTGTAGGTAAAGGTCAAACACCAGAACTGTAATATAGGAGCTATTTTAAATGGGAAAACTTTCATAAATATATACATAATTCTCATGTTCTTTAACAGAATATACTAATATAACTGAGTGTTTCTTCCGTGATTGTGGGTTATCTTGAAAATTAAGCATATTACCTTTTGTACATATAATACTATCTTAATGAAGAACAGATCACTGTTCCCCAAATCTAAATGGTCCTTTCTTAGTTTGTATTCTCTTAAACAAAGATTTCAGTGCAAGCGGTTTATTTGAGAGATGGTTCTACGAAACACCAGCAGCACAGTAGGGAAATGAAACAGTAAAGGAAGGCGGCCAAGAATAAAGCAAATTACAACTATGGACAACTGGAGCTTCATCCCTCTAGGGAACTCTGGTCGCCAGGGCACAACACATTCTTTAGACTTAACCAACGGGTAAGGAAGCTGAGATATTTACACATCAACTCCTGTCAGTCGTTGGTTGCAGGATACTTCCTGGTGGCATTAATTCTCTGGCACTTTGGACCTGCCATGCACCTGTAACAGGCATCTGGTGTAGGCTTGAGCTACCAAAGAAAACTCTCAGGCAAAGAGAGACTTATGCTGGCAAAAGCCAACCATAAAAAAGATAGAGCCTCTGGAGATATGGGTGGTGTATCTAAACCTTCTGCTACAAAGCTGGTAATAGGAGTTTGAGTCCCTTTGTTTACCATTTCTACTTCTGTCTGCCTCGTGGTTGATTATTTCATAGATTGTTTCTTGCCTGCTGATAGTCTTCCTTCTTACTTTTTTCTTTTTGTTTTCTGAGCTCTGTGTATTTAAAATGTACATCTCAAAAGCTATTATAATTGGTTATGAAAGACAAGTAAATGCTTTTTTGCTAGGGCTCCTACAGACTACCCCAGAAAAACATTTGTAGACCAAAATGCAAACTTAGGTTGTTTCGAAGATGTTTCTGATACCGTGTTCTATCATCTGTTACCAATAAAATGAGACTGCTGAAGAGCTGAGTTCTGGATGGAGGAACTATCACCAAAGAAATGAACATACATAGATAGGAATACATAACTGGAAAAAAAAGGAATACATAACTGAAAGAGATCACAAATGTCCATCTCAAAATTTAATATTATGACATCTTCACTAAAATTATGATGTGGATCAGGTCTCTGACCATACTGAGGTTCTTCAGGAGTCTATCGTACGAGATTTCTTGGGACGTTTCCAATATTATGATCTTAAAATACCTCATGTTACAAACAGTAATAATAACATCAATGGTAATACTTATAATATTAATTTGGGATGACTTACAAACTATATGACTTCTGAATAAAAATGATGGGCTGACCAAAGACATTTATCTCTCATCCCTTTGAAATATCATAATTGGCAGTAAAATGTTTAAAATTCTGTAAGCCTATGATAAAAAAAGTTAATAAAAGAGATGACAAAAGTGAACAAAAGAGTTCAATGAAATTTGATAGCAGACGAACAAAATGAACAGTGATAAACAGCCCTGTTGAATGGTGCCCATCTGCTCATGCCAGAGAATCTCCAAGAGATTCACAACTTATGAGCACAGGCACTAAAGCACTAAGGAAGGTGTGTGATCAGGTGTAGGTTCCAAACAGAGGGGCTGGTTTAACCAAAGCATGTTTAAACTGCCATGTCCTTCCTCTCCCCAGTAGCCACAAGATTTCTCCTCCCCTCCAGGTCTATTTGCAACTTTTGCACATACTGCAGCTGTTAGCACTACAAGACTAGAGAGTTATTCCCTGGATGAACTGAACTGAGAGGGGGGCCCTGGTGCTACCAGAAAACTTGAGATGGGGGCAGCCCATGTGGCTCAGTGGTTTAGCACCGCCTTCAGCCCAGGGTGTGATCGTGGAGACCCGGGATCGAGTCCCACGTCGGGCTCCCTGCATGGAACCTGCTTCTCCCTCTGCCTGTGCCTCTGCCTCTCTCTCTCTCTCTCTGTGTGTGTGTGTGTCTCATGAATAAATAAATTTAAAAATCTTAAAAAAAAATCTGACATGCATTCAGAGCTGAAAGTGGCACACTGGGTGACCTCTGCATAGCCTACTTGCCAATGTACTTACTGAGTGAGCTCTGCCAGCCAAGTGTATTCCCATGAAGTAGAAGCCTGAAGAGTCCTCTCTGGAGACACTGCACAACTCATGAGAAAAAACTGAAAGACAATATGCAAGGACTCCCCAAAATCACGAGCACACAAAAAGAGATAAATCCAATCAAAGAGCTGCTAACTACTCAAGGCTCCCATAGAGGAAGCTGTCCAGTCCACAGTTGTCACACAAATAATGAGCTTTCACTAAGCAAATGCTCCCTCTTAAATATGAAAGCTCCCAACATTTGGGAGATCAAAACAAATGTTAAAGGGGTGGGGACAAAAAAAAGCATAAACTACGAGTAGAAAAACAGAGATTTGATTAACTATGATTAACTATGATTAATATTCTCTATATAATAAAGTTGTCTAGTACCTGAAAATAAGAACAGTATGCTCTGATAAATGTCCTTAAAAAGTGAAGAACTTTTTGAAGCATTGGAAAAAATGAGCCTCCAAATTGAAAGGCTCCACAGAAATACCTGGCAAAATGAATAAAAGACGACTAAGGCATAAAAATGTGAAATTTTAGAACAGAGATAAAGAGAAGTCTAAAGAGCTTCCAAAGGAGATGAGGAAGCCACATAGAAAGGGAAGAGAATCAGACTGAGACTAGAATTTACAGTGATTTTCAACTGGTGCTCTCTGCCCCACCACGCAAATCTATTAACAACATGGAGAGAAAAATGACATTTTTAGTCACTTTGTAAAAACTCAAAAAAATATAAGCGATCATAAAATGTTCTTCAGAAAACCAAAACAAAAGAAGAACCATAAGGATCTGAGAAAGAGGGGATCATCCAAGAAAAGAGAAAAGAAAAAGATGCAGGATGAGTGCCATGTGTAGAAAGTAACCAGTTCACAGTAGAAAAGTGTTGAAAACTTAAAGAAAAGACAGAGTTGAAATACTGCAGGTTTGGACAATATATTTCTTTTCTTTCTTTTTTAATTTACTCATAAGAGACACACATACACACAGAGAGTGAGAGAGAGAGAGAGAGGCAGAGACATAGGCAGAGGCAGAAGCAGGTTCCTATAGGGAGCTTAATGTGGGACTCAATCCTGGGACCCTAGGATCACGACTTGAGCCAAAGGCAGACGATCGACCACTGAGCCACCCAGGTGTCCCTGGACAATATTTTTCTATAAACACATGGCAGAGATATTTAAACACAGAAAATCAGATAAATGAGGAATAAATTTATAATTAACTCCAAGAAAAGGGCAGAATTGAACAAGAGGCATGGTTGATTCAGTCAAACATTTGACTAGTCATATAAATAGTAGGTGATTTTACTTATCACTAAGATTCAGTCACTGGGGTTGGGGAGTGGAGAAGAAACGTGCATGTAAAAAAAAAAAGAAGCGTGCATGTATGTGCATGTGTGTATGTCCATATGTACGTGTGCACATAGCATGGGTACACTTGTGGGTGAACATCTAAATGGATATTATGAGGAAATTCCTCATCTCCCCAAGTAAGGAAACCATACATAATGCTTAAAATTTATAAACTAAGAATTTCATGTATGAGTACATTATTTAGAACTATGAAAGTAAAAGCTAGAAGAAAGAACAATAACTGCTATAGGTGGTTGCCACTGTGGACTGGAAAAAGAAATTAGAGATACAGCAGGGGACCACTATATTGATTTTAAGAATTGATACTTTTTAAACTAAATACATGCCTTATTTTTATTTCTAAAAACCTGTATAGAACTGATATATAACATTCTAATAATTTTACTCGCCAATTCATAAATAACCTGAAATTCAAGTTAGTCTTTAAGGCCTCGTCAGCTTGCACTATGGTCAACAACAGAGCTGAGAGAGAGAAGGTAGAAAATGGGTGTTTATGACATTCCACAAAAACTGCATTATTTAATTAATACAAATTGATTTTCATAACTAATATATTTTAGTAAATATTTAGACCAGATATCTTCCCATCCCTCTATTCTGAATTAGTCAAATATTTTAGTCCAGTTAGAAAGACATGGGTAAGAGAGCTCTGGATCTCACTGCAGACAATGGTATTCCTGAATATAGAGGCTGAAATGTGATCATTCAATTTGAAAGTATTTAAATTCTTCCACTACAAAGCAGAAGAGCAAACAAATACTTTGGACAATAAAAATCCATTTTGTAATATTCCTTTTCAGAATCATCAACATTTTGATACAACATAGAGTCCATTTTTCATCATGCATCAACTTTTTAAACACATTCCCTTTGCTTGTGTAATGAAGTTGAGGTCAGTATAACTCTCTGACAGTGTATTGTGGTTTTGGGAAATTAAAGGCACTAAGTTTTGCTTACATAGGCACATTTTGCCGGTGATGAAACAGAAAGAAAAGTATGAAAGGAACAGAGGAGTTTTTCTTCCTATTTCCTTATTTATAAGAAATTCATAAATTTATCTATTGAAGACTGTCAAAAAGCAACATATACATCATGAGTTAACTTTAGAGCTGTTTGATTTTTTTTCAATCATAGAAAAAGGTAATTTTCTTTTAACTTTTAAGTTCCTAAATTTTTTAGAGTCCATTTCTTATTTGGTTCTTAATTACATAAACATCAGAGAAAAGAATTTGAAGAAATTAAATTATCATTTAACAATTTCTCCAGTTTATATCAAATGGTTTAAACTCTTATTTTTTCAATTAAAATAGAAATTTGAGTGTAACAACAGTCCTTAATAAAGCACATTTATATGGTGTTTATATTGCCAGTCTACTGTACTGTAGTCTTGCCTACATTTCAAATTATTCAAACCTGCATACATATACCACAATAAACTGAGGACCAGTAAAAAGCCCTATTATTTGTGGGTTTACTGAGCACTAACAAAAACTTAAAATAATAATAATTGGAAAAACTAATAACAACAATGGTGTAACTATATTATGAAGTGGGAAAGGAAGAGGAAAATCAGTTATTCTCATTACCATGTAATAAGTCAATAGACAGTGTTTAAAGTGAATAAATCAAACATTTTATTTAAAGCTAAAGATGTTGTTACTAAAAGCATAAAAGTCAGAAACTGTTAAAATTGGCTAACAAGGGAAGCAGAACTGGGAGTAAGGTGAAATGGGGCAGAGAACAAGTTTCTTTCATTGTAAGCTTTTCTGTACTGATTGATGTGAATTTTTAAAACTATATCTGTATTTAAATTTCCAAAACTTTAAAAGAACATGTATTTTATGTACATGCATTTCATCTTACACAAACACACATATATATTACATATGTGTTATACATATAATATATATTACACATGTGTACATAATTAAGCACTCCATACTTTTACCAACATGAAATACATCTTCACAGGTTTGTACCATTAGGGGAAATCCCTCAGAAATCCGGGTGGACCCAGATGGTGAGTTTGCAATGCATGACCAATAACCTATTTCTGAACTTTTAATAAAATAAAAAGTTAATAAATGTAAAATAAAAAACTTCAAACCCTTTTAGAGACTTCTCAATAAGAGTTTCTATTTTGGGTTTTTTTTTTTTTTAGAATATTTTGCATTAGTTGAAAAAATCCCCTGCCATCTCATTAAATGTATAAATCATTTGTTGGAACCACACAGCAGAAGTGGCTTTTAGCAAGGGTATCATTTTTTGTTCAACACTAGTATGTAAAACATTGTTTATGTTCTGAAGCAGTCATGGGGTTGGCTAATCTCACATGAGTGAGTCTCCTTCAATTTTCCAAGTAGCTTCCACAGGATGTTAATAATATCGTTTTTAGAGATAATATTTATTATTTTACAATTGCACCATCCTTAAAGCACTAAGTATCTATCAATCTATTTTGGCATCTATGTTAGAAATCTGTATGGATATTCAGATGTTAATTGTCAATTTCTCCAAACTAAGTGTTTGATGCAGAATGGACAAAAGTACTATCTCCATCCTCATTCTGATCTGGACCATCCCCCCCCCTTTCTTATTGACTAATTTCCTACCATCTTCTGATTTGCTTTTATGTCCTATGGCAATTTATGACCTTAGGATGAGGAAGGAAAATAAAGGAGAAAGATAAGAAGTATTTTTCTTTCCCCAAAAGGTTACCATAAAGACATTTCACCATTACACAAACATTTTTCCTTTCTGGTGATTCCCGGTCTCCTAGTCTCCACTTTCTTCTTGGATATAGGAAATTTCCACTCATTTGTGAATTTGTTTAGCTCTTTGAAGCCCTCTTTTATTGAGTTGCATAAGGAAAAAAGGCTTTACACCCAGACGAATGTTTCACAGAAGGACAAAGACAGCAAGCAAGAAAGCAGAAATGAAATCCAAGTAAACCCTAGAAAAACTCCGATAACTGAAATCGCTATTTCACCTTAGGTTTTTTACTTCTGTGTTTCCTTTGGCAATGTATATCATTCCAAATATATATGCTCTAGACTGGGTAGGAAATTGTTGAAGTTGAAGGGAAGAGCAATGGAGTCGGGGAATGATTACCTTCTAATGCTTTGTACTCTTTTTTTTTTCCAAGATTTTATCTATTTATTCACGAGAGACACACACAGAGAGAGACAGAGACACAGGCAGAGGGAGAAGCAGGCTCCATGCAGGGAGCCCGACATGGGACTTGATCCGGGGTCTCCAGGATCAGGCCCTGGGCTGAAGGCGGCGCCAAACTGCTGAGCCACCGGGGCTGCCCTAATGCTTTGTACTCTGATAGAGGATAAGCTACATTCCATACCAAGTCCCCATTCCCACTGATTCCTATCTTCTTGTGTATTTACCACTACCATAAAATGTAATGTTATTAATATTGTTACTGAAAATTATTTACAAATTGGAAGCACTGTACCACTTTTAGAAGTGATCTCCTAGAACAAAACCCAAAAGAATGCTCCTCGTATATAATTACGAGTTTAAGTCAGCTTCAATGCTTATGAGAGACTACTGAACAGTCAGTAAAGGGACAAAAAAGAATAAGCATTAGTCTTATTGAACATAGCTCAGAATTTTAAGTAAAGGACCAGAAAGTCCATTCAGTCTGAAGATCCAAAAAAAGAATTTATTACACTTCCTTCATTAGGCTTATAAATATATTGGTTTACCTTAATAATCTTTTTGTTTGCACTTATATATAAGCCGCTATGCTAACATGCTACACTATACTTCCAATATACTAGCTTTCTGAAAAATAATCAATTTTGACTTAAAATTTTTTAGAAAACAACTCATGGAACCTATATTCTGTATGAAGGACAGTTTCCATAAAATAGTAGAATAGCTTTTATTTAAAAAAAAAGATTTTATTTATTTATTCATGAGAGAGGCAGAGGGATAAGCAGGCTGCCTGCAGGGAGCCTGATTGGGACTTGATCCCAGGACCCAAGGATCACAACCTGAGCCAAAGGCAGACACTCAACCACTGAGCCACTCAAGTGCCCACAGAATAGCTTTTTAAATTAAAATTGGTTTTTATCTTCAAAAAAATGTTTCTATCTTCTATATAGAGACAAACAGGATTAACATTCCACTAAGTTCAGAACTCAAAAAGTAAAATCGTATTAACATTTTTCATCATTTAAATTCCACATGAATATATTAAATAGGAAAGTCATATCTTCTCATTTTAATATTATTTAAAGATTTTTATTTTCATTTGAACATTTTCCATAAAAATAATATACCAAAAATAATTACTGTTTTTTTGCAAAATATATCAGGCTTTTTATCCTAATTAAAACTCTCAGAATGACTTTTGTATTGTGAGCCTAATTTAGAGAAAACCAATACAGATATTTTTTCAGTATTATCACAAACCTGACAACTTCCTTATTGAGCCACAATATTTCTTTCAGTAACTTTTAAATCTAATTTTGTGACATTACCCAGAGATTCCCAACAATTTTCTCAGTGCTTCAAAATTCTTTTTCAACACCATGGATTTACTTAATTAGACATACATCCATAAAGCTGAAGAAGGAGGAGGTGAAATGGGAAGAGGAACGATGGCAAAATGTACATCATTCAGCTTTAAATTTATGCAAAAGCCCTGCAAGTTTCACTCTCCCGTTTTTTTTCTCAAAAATTAGTAAAAGGTAAAATAAAATTTTCAAAGAGTAAAAGAAAATTTCAGAACCACTACCACCCCCTGGCCCCTCTCTCTTAAAGTTCCTCTATCTTTTTCTTTGCTGTGGTTCTAGAAACGGCCAGACGAAAATCACATGGAAATGATCTTTCATCCATGTGAATTTCTATGTATAACCCCAAGAATTCTTTAACCCACCATTCTTCTGAAAGTTCATCTTTTTCTCTACTAAATCATCTCAGATTGCTGACTTTTATTGTTACATCTCTAAAATGGAGAATGTTGCTCTACATTCTGGCTTACCTTTCATTCAAAGACATTTTCACCAAATTTCTTATTGACTAGACAGATTTTTTAAAGCTCCACCTAAGACCCCTTTGCCTTTGAATTAGTTACTATCCTACATGCTCCTGACTGACCCCATGTATCCCTTTCTCTCAGGCTGTACTTCAGGATACTGTTAAGATGGAGTTGAGTTTTTTTTTTTTCCTTTTTAAGTTATGTAGGCTATCCTAAGTCACAGATCTTTTGTACTACAAATAGAACTGATGCAGTTAATTGAAGGCTTCCTGCTGCTGTATGCAGTCAGCTACTGAGGTAGTCTGGGATTTCAGGGAGTTCTTATAACATGGAGCCCAGAGGCAACTTTAATTTCTCTGATGCCCTTATGAGATTAACTTTGATAATATGTTTGGTGACACATTGACAAGAATTGGCTTTTTCTACCTTTTACATCTATTGTATTACAACTACTAGAGTCTGAGTCTTCAGATGTAGATGTAGAGTAGTAATAAAGATAGTGTCAGTTGAAATGTCTGTGACAAATTTTCCACTGCTCATAAAACACCATCTTTTAAAATATTTGAGCACCTTTATATGGGGTGGCCATTGAGTTCTAATAGTTTATTTGCAGTGTTCACAGCATGTTCCTTTCGGTGTGGGAGTGGTCAGTGGGAGGGCTTCTGCATCACTCTAGGAGAAAGATGATTCAGGATACAAGAATTCTCAAACAGTAACTTAAAAATAATGCTATTTAATTTCAACAAAGTATCATACATCAAGAAATTCATATAATAATCCATTATATACTTTGCAAACTTTTCCCATGAAGGTTGCAGGTTTCCTGAGGGAAGTGATTCTTTGTGCACCCCTCAAATAGTAACTAAAACCATGAGTGAACTTCATCTAGTACAGAACACTTGCTGGGTGACATGTAAAGACACAAAACAGAGAAACTACAGGACATTATGTCTTAGGTAACAAAGAAATATGGACTGCTAGAGAGGCAGCCCTGGCAGTTAGTAACTACAGTCAGGTGAACTAGGAATCATATGCGTAAAGTAAACGATACTTGTAGGAAAACAGTTCAGGAACTGTATGTTCTCAAAGTGGGATGGGAGCAAGGCCAAAGAATCCAAACTCCAGAAAATAGACCGCGGGGCATCCTACTCCACTCTCCAAGGCCAGACTTAGTTTACAAGAAATGGCAGTCCAATATTCAAAGAGAAATCCTATTTTCATCATGCCATATATATATATAAATTACTTCAGGAGCATTTCTAATTTTAAACGATACCCTACATTATACATGAAAAAAGGGAAGGTAGGAATATATAAAACAGTAGCTTTAAAAAGGTAAAACAATTCAGTGTTCACAAAAACATAAATTGAGCAGGATGGTTTATAATGAACATTATTTAATACCCATGGATTAGTTTACTAAAGACTGCAGATGAATTATAGGATTACAGTTTTTTTGGAGAGAATTAGACTTATTTTTTTTAAGATTTTTATTTATTTATTCATGAGAGGCACAGAGAGAGAGAGAGGCAGAGAGAGAGAGACACAGGCAGAGGGAGAAGCAGGCTCCATGCAGAGAGCCCGACGTGGGACTCGATCCCGGGTCTCCAGGATCACGCCCTGGACTGAAGATGGTGCATAACCGCGGGGCCACTGGGGCTGCCCTAGAATTACTTTATAAACACTCAAATTTGGCTATTTTTAAGACTTATCTTCTGTGATTACCACAGTGATTAAGAAATTTCAAAAGAAAAACAATTGAAGACTTTGGTATTTCTATCATTTTAAAATACCTACCCTAGGGGTGCCTGGGTGGCTCAGTCAGTCTGTCTGTCTTTGACTCAAGTCATGATCCTGTGGTCCTGTGATGGAGTCCTGCATCGGGCTCCCTGCCGCACAGGGAGCCTGCCTCTCCCTCTGCCTTTGCCTGACTCTCTCCCTCCTTGTGCTTTCTCTCTGTGTGTGTCAAATAAATAAATAAAATCTTTTTAAAAGTATATAAAATAATAGAAGTCTACCCTGATGACATTTATCAGTTTTAAATCCCCAGTATTATTTGATATATAGTATTATATCTGATTCTTGCCCAAGCTATTACATGCGTCAACACATTTGCTCTGAAATTAAATTTATCAAATAATTAGTAATTTTTGTCCTATAAAAACAATTGAAAAAGGGCAAACATGCCCTTATAACATGCAAACCTTGGAGGCTTCACTGATTCAGGCTAGTTTCTTAGTTTTCTCTAGTTCATAATGAATGACATACTAAAAACTTAAATATGCCACTATTATTAAATCTTAAGATGATTTTGGAGTCTCCCAAGATTTCTTGATGGTGTATTACATTACATTTAGAAAGGCAACTTTCCTTCTGTATACATACTTTTCTATCTTTATTTCATATCATATTTAAATCACTAAATTTTATTACAAATACCTCCTACCCAAAATCTTTTAGGCAAACTCTCCGTGTGTTGTGTATGTGTATACACACACACACACACACACACACACATACTTTTTTTTGTGCACCTCACAGCTACATTTATTCACGCCACAGCGGACACAACACGTCTACAAGTGTACGTCGGGGCTCCATGTTCCCGGCTAACAGAGCGTGTGGAGATTTACAGCCAGACTGACGTTCCATCTGATGTGTTCTCGGAGCTGATTAATGATGGCCATGAGCAGGCGCAGGGCTCGAGGCTTTCAAAGCTTTACTTCTTTTATCAGCACTCCTGATTTTATAAATGATGACACTCATCAACCCCATTCCTAACAAAGTCTCCTGGTAAGTTTGGGTATAGTAGGGATTCATGGGGACCCAAACATTTTTAATAAGATTTTGAAGCATCTCGACACAAGACCCCTGGCTCAGGCCACTGCGACACCCTCCATGTATATTTTGAACCAGGTGTTGAGGTGGTAATAATCCAGTAAGCAATGTTTTAATTCATATCTACTCACTCCTATTCACTCTCCAAATCTCTATCTCTCTTAATCTCTGAAGAGACCCAGAGAAAGAAACAATATATATATATTATACATATAAATATACATATATTTTATATATATATAAAATTATGCAAAAGCCCTTATATATAATATATAATATATATATATATCTACTCTCTTAATCTTCTTCTTCCCCTCAGCTTAAACTTTATTTTCACATGTATTACTACCTTTTAAAATTTTATGCCATTAGCTTTAAATGTAAATACCTTAAATCCACAACAAATAACATACTGCTATCCTGAATCGAGCCTTTGTACAAATTGTGTCCTTGCCCTAATTTAGACCAACCATTAAGAATAGAGTGTAAGCCCCTCCCAACCACAGCTCTGATAGCAGGCCTCATCACAAAGTAGATAGATGCCTGAGGCCAATTTCAGTTCCCTTAAATAAGAAAAGGCAATAGTCTACATCTGAAATTTACAACTGACTAGTAACTCTGAGTTTAAAATCCCTGCAAAACTTAGGGTTTTCTTCAAGTATAAAAAATGGTTAACTTTCAGTTCTCAAAGAAATACAACAGTTAATTACATGTAGATTACCCTTCTCATATTCACTATATATGTAAATATATGTATACATGTAGATGTATGTGTGTTGTGTGTGTATGCCAAGGCCCAATTTCCTCATATCTCTCATACTTGATTTCCCTGAGAATAGCCAACCCAGCCAGATGCTGAAGTTTCCATAGGATACCTTTTGCGTTTATGCTTTCACTGCTTAAGGTTTTTCTACTCTCATCCTTCCTTCCCTCATTCAGTAAAAATTGATCAATGTTCCCCACCAGGCTCTACTATACATCTGTCAGTCCAGATGGGTAGCAAGACAAGCAATGGAAAGAAAACACACACACACATACACACACACACACACAGATTTCAGGTGCCATGAGGGCAAGTGTACAAGATGCTTTGTTTTCTTCCCTCATTGATCTTAGGCACCTGCACAATGTCTGGTACATAAGAGGCACTCAAAAAATACTTGTCAAATGAATGAAGAGTGGTGTCACATGTACTCAGTCATAAATACTAGAAAAAAAGAGTCATTCTAGATTTTTTTCCTAGTCATTCTAGGTGCTCTAGATTTTTGCATTAATTCCTGATTTCTCTATTTGTGCTCCTTCCAGCTCCTTCTCATTATTCTCACTATTTTGCCCAGGCATCTACAACTGTAAAGAGTTAACAGGCTGTACAATAGGCACACAACCCATTTTAAGGAGTGTTCCATCTGCAACCAAAGTTGCATTTCTTTTTTTTTTTTTTTTAAGGATTTTATTTATTTATTCAAGAGAGTGAGAGAGAACATGAGTACAGAGGAGGGGCAGAGGGAGAAGCAGACTCCCCGCTGAGCAAGGAGCCCAATGTAGGGCTCCATCCCAGGATCTGGGATCATGACCTGAGCTGAAGGCAGACCCTTAACCGACTGAGCCACTGAGGCACTCCTTTTTTTCCAAAGATTTTCAGTCTCCTCATTTTTTTTTCCACCACCTACAAAGAAGGTTCTGGATAGGAACAAATGAAATATCATCCACTGAAAGTTCATGGCACTTGATACTCACAGATTATTATTACTTTTTAAGACACATCTTTGATCTCATTTCAGTTTTACCACCTAGAAGGTCTAAATAAATGGGGCAAGAAGTAAGAGCCATTTTATATGTTTGTTTCTTTGTAACCTGCCTATTTCTTGTTTTTGTATTAGCAAATACACTTCTGAGTGAAAGCTAAGATACTATATCCTGTTTAGTTGTAGGTCTGGGAAGAATTTGACTAGGAATAAATGATCAAGCCTTAATATCAGGAGAAGAAATGGAAATGTGGGTAGAGAGCTGGGAGTGTGCTCTGAGTACACTGTTAGAAGGTTCTGGCTCCTCAGAGTCTCTCAGCCTGTAGCCTCACTCCCAGAGTCTTCCACATCCATATGTCTCTGATAAAATTTCTATCCCTATATCTAAAGACGTATCTACTAATCAGACACTTCATGGTTTAAAATCTTTCAGTGTGTGGCTCTTACTTCTGAATGGCCCGAAGAGTTTTTTTGTGCTTGGAAGAGCCAACTTAGCCATTCACAGAGAGGCAATCTCTCTATAAATGAACAGATTTCCACACGTGGGCTGTAATATATGCATAACACATTTCTCTCAGTGTTAATTTTGGTCTAACATCCTCCTGATGGTCTTGATTACCTTGGAGACTTACATCCTGTGTTCGTATATACGTGGTTGTTAGTCACTTCTACTAAGTTGTCTCACCACCATTTTACAAGAGTGATAATAAAAGACATAATATTTCAATAACTCATTTTTCCTTCGACAAATGTTTATTCAACCTTCTGTTTCAAGGCACTTTTCTAAGACTTAGTTAAATCTAAATCCTATGTAAAATAGACAAATTCTATGAAAGTCCAGCTAACCTTGTAGTAAAAATAACTGGAACCATCTGAGGATATCTAGCAAAAAAAGTTTTGTTAATTGAATGTCTATCTTTTAATTTTTAAGTAAAAAAGTAAGTATCTTAATATAGATTCCCTTTAACTGGTTTTATTATTCTTTTTCTAAAAATTGGAAATTCTGGACCATTGTTTATGATCAGTCATGTTCTTTATATGGCACCAATGCAAATACTGTGTGAATCAATATTCTGAGAAAGCCATACAATAAGAAAAAACATGGTGAAACAGTGTGGCAATACATGTCTTTTGGAATAGCATATTAACCATGAATAGTAATAGTAATAATTCTTAAAATTGGAATTATTAAGCTTTTTTCCACTTTTCTTATTTTATTCAGGGTGTGCTAATCAAATAGATGCATAACTGGGCACTGAATCCATGTAAACAATCTATGTTGTGACAAATCTCAAGGCATCTGGTTAAGTCAGATATCTCCCTTTGGGAATTAAAATGAAACTTGAAGTGTTTGCTCTCAAAATCTGTACCCTAGTAGATAGCATCCAACACAGAATCAAACATCCCATCTAATTTTTCCAATGCCATGTTTCCAAAAGGAAATTACATTAAATTCCTCCATTCAAAATGCAAAAAGCAAGACATCCAAGAATGAGATTTCCAGCAGAATGTAATTTTAAATACAGGATTTTTTTTTCCATTACTGGAGATATCAAACATTTTAAAAGCCTGTTCTTTCATAATTGGATTCCAGATCATTATTTTTTTGGCCAAAAAGAAAGGTTTTCTGCATTCTTAAAATAATTAGGCAGGATTTCAAATCAAATTATCCAATTTCAAAGCTCTATTTTTCTCTCTAAAATGCCTGTTAGGGAAGGACTGCTGATGACTAAGCTCTGTGTCATTCTCATGGCTTTATTAGGAGAATGTTCTAAGTCCTTCACTTTCTATGTAATCAGAACTATAATTTCTTCAGGTTATTTTAAGACCCAGCTATGGCTAAAGCAGGAAACTCAATTTTATTCTGAGCTCTAGACATGTCGACACAGCAGAGCAGGGCTCCAGCTCTCTGGGCTATCTTCTTTCATAAACCTTCTTGCTTGGTGCCGGACCAGGGCTCTAGGATAGTTTTACTCCACTCTCTGGGTATCAGGTAACTCTTTCCAAGACACTGAGGATAGTAGGACTGTTATTTTGGAAAATGTGTGTTGACATAGCATTACTCTACAAATGAAGAGTTTACTTGTCCAGAAAGCACTACTGACTCTTCCTCACATCAATTTGAAAACCATATTCAACAGAAGGGCAGTTGAGAAAACCAGGTGCCAGAAACATTTGATAAAAAAGCAGAACAGAAAGCTCTAACTACACATGTCTACTTTAGTTCATCATATTCCCTTAGAATTTTATAACTTAATTAACCAACTCTATTTAAGCAGGCTGGTTGCCTCTAATTATGCTAAAAAATTTCTGCGCTGCAAAGTGATATTAATAGTGAGTGACATTTCTGCAAGTAACAGGTAACCCACTTCTATAACCATGAACTATATCTAAAGTAAAGGGGGAAGAAGAGGACAGTATAATAAACTATAAATAAAAATTATCTGCAAGAGATGGTCCTCAGAATGAAAACAAAAACACAGCATCATTACTTTAGTATTTTGATCTATACGGAAAGGCTCTCATAGATATGTATAATCAATCTTTTTTTAAAAAGATTTTATTTATTTATCTGAGAAAGCGAGAGGGAGAGAGAGAATGAGAACGAGGGGGGAGGGGAGGGGCAGAGAGAGAAGAAGCAGACTCTCCGCTAAGCAGGGAAACCAACATGGAGTTTGATCTCTAGACCCCAAGATCATGGCCTGAGTCAAAGGTCGATGCTTAAGCGAATGAACTACCTAGGTGTTCCAGACATGTATAATTAATCTTATTACTGAAATAAATTTATTAATATTTTCAATTTTAACTTAACAGACTGACATAAAAATGCTTTCTTCCTAAAAATTTATATGGTGCACTAACAATTTATCTTTGCTGTTTCATTCTAGAATTTTTCTTTAGATTAAAATGCTATTTTTCTATTGCTCCTGTAACAGTAATATAGCAATATCATCATACATCTATTAATTAAGCTTACCATCCCTATTGTACATAATTACACATTTTGGGATTTTTTTTTTCACACTCAACATTATATCTAACCCATTCTTCCATGTTAATATATTTAGACATTACTTATTAATCTTAGTGACTATATAGCATTTCAGAATATGGATTATGGCAACTGATTTTTATACTGTCCAATACTTAAACCGCCTTCAATTTTTCATCACTATAAATAATGCTGCAAAACAAATACCCTAGCATACAAAATCTTGCGCCCTTTCCTCCAGCCCTACTACAGGAGTCTTTTTATTTTCACTAATATAATGGATGTGAAAATGGCACCTTATTGATGTTTTAAGCATAACTGAGAATGATCACCTACCCATTTATCTAATGGCCATTTTTGTATTTTTCTGTTTGATATGTTTTTCATACCTTTGACCATATTTCTATTGAGTTACTGGTATTTTTTTATTGATTTATTGTTTGTATTTGCACTTTACAGATCTTCACTTTTTGGGTGTTTGATAGATGTTAATAACTCTTTTCCTCTATTTGACATTAGTGAAAAACACTGGCATCATTTGTCATATAATTTGTTTCTGACTTAGAATGCCAAGTCAAACATCACTCTTTTTTAACTTTCTCTAGATAGGATTACACTGACAGAGATCTTTCCTAGAATGAGTTGTGATGACCTCACTCATAAGCTCATTAATATAAATAGAAATATTTTTCCCAAGACATAATATCTAAACTATAGTTTCTGCTAGCATCTTTTTCATTTTGGTCAGTGAAGTAGGGCCTTGTAAAACCAAGTTTTAGTTTCATTCTACACAAAGAGTTTCTCAGTCACTTAATGGAGCCAACCAATATATGTAAAACTAAGAAACAAGGCACTGGGCTTCTGGATGTAGAGATTCATTCTCCATCATAAAACAGCTTTATGGGGCAGGAGATCCATCCTATACCTCATATATCTGTTTTAGTTCATATAGGAGTAAACATTTCAGATGGCCGAAGCTTCTCCTCAAAATATCTTTTAAATGCCATTTTACTGTTTTAAGGATCTCTTTTCAAAATTGCTTAGATATATCCCTGCTTTTAAAGATGCCCACAATATGGAGAACATAGGACCACCGTGGGGCCTATCAGTTACTGCTTTGTGACACGGTGGTTCCCTTAGGGCTTGTTATGCACAATGGCTAGTCCTTATGACATGAGGCTGGTTTTAGTTCTATTTCTACTTTTCCAATATTTCTGTGTGTGTGTGTGGGGGGGTCCTTCTGGATTGCTATTGTGCATTGTGGTTGTGGGAGAGCTTAGCTTGAGTACCCTACCTGTGCCTTTAATGCATGCCTTCTGATCCCAGGTCTGAGAACCCAAATAGCCACATTTTTTATCATTCCTAAAATAATTACTTACATTTACTGGGGTCACACATTTCTTGAAGAATTAGACAAAAAATGGCCAGTCTTCTAAGAAAAATGAACATGTACACAAATATATTAGTGTGTGGAAAATTTCAAAGGATTCAGGGAGTGCCTAAAGCCCATTCATGGATCCCTTGGGTTCTCCTGGTCCTATTTTGGTTCACTTCTATCTTCTGACACTGGTTCATATTGAAAAGGTTTCTGAATAAGTGAATCATTAATAAGTCAGTATGGTCAGAGAAGCCTAATCCCAATAAAGTCAAGCACTGCGGGAGATACTAAACCAAAAAATGAGAGTTACATGAATATGCATAATGCCCTTTTAAATGTCCAATTAAAACATACAAAGCATGTGATCATCTGTCGATGGTGAAATTTTCTCATGTTATTTCAAAAGAAAACAATGAAAAGTATGTGTGCACACTGCATAACACTGTAAATGTGAGCATGTGAGTATGAAGATGGAGAAAAGAAAATGAAGAGGATCATTTGTATTTTTAAAACAAAAATTTGTACTTTAGCCAGATGAGCTGTCATTCCAGTGACTACTTCAGAAGTACAGTCAGGAGTTCCTTAGCATGTGCAAGAAGATTCTTGTCCTCACTGCCCTGTTTCTTGTCAAATTTGCATTAGAAGCCCACTTTTTCACTCTGCTGTCATAATCCTGGCAGAAAACAGATGGAAAAAATGGAAGAAAAAGGGAATAAAGGCCTCTTCTTTAATTAAGAAACTTTGACTTTACTTGTAATTCTCTACCTACAAAGTCTTGTCCTTAAGCGGTTAACAAGATGATCAAATCAGCAATGAAAAAACCTGGATGAAAACAAGAGAACACCAAAGGCAGTATATAATAGCTAATTTTTTAGAATAAATGTGTAGGAGAACTATGATAGCAGCTGTGCTAGAATCTGAGAGTAGGAGAGAGGAGGAATGGAATGGAGGAAATGACTCAAAGTCATCTTTAAATCTAAGGACCTTACCTTTTAGTTCATTCATTCACAAAGTTCTGGGTTCTTGCATGGTATCATGCAAGCAATCATGCTTTATACCAACCTATAAGTGGAGAGTAGTGAGGAAATGTAACATCCTTGGAATTCATTTTCATAATGCATTCTTTGAACTTTTATCATTTATACAATCAAGGAAGTGACTCATTTTCTAATCTCTAAAAATAAGGTATCTGTGGAACCCACTTATGGACAGTGGGAGTTGTTGATATAGATCTAAAGGCTTAGGAGTGAGGTTGGGGCTTGAGCTAGAGATTTGTGGGTTATCAGCACAGAGCTGGTATGTGAACCTGAGTAGGAGATGAGATTATGCCAGAAGGATGTCTACAATAATAACTTTAAAAAAATTATTTTGTTAGTCAGTAAGATGGTTCACACAACACTCCCCACCTGGTATCCATGTTTATGTTAGGTTACCTGGCAATGGAATTTGCATAGGTAATTAAGACTGGTGATCATTTGACTTTTAGAGAGATATTCCAAATGGGGCTAACTTAATTAATTTCTCTAAAAGAAAAGAGATTTCTCTGGCTGGTAGAAGATGAAATCAGAGAGGACTGAAGCTTAAGAGGGATTCAGGGAGAAAGATTTCTTCAATGCCGAGGTGGAGGGGGCCAAATGGAAGCAAGCAACTGAGAGTAGCCTCTAAAAGGTAAGAATGAATCTAGCCCACAGCCAACAAGGAACCAGGGTTCTCAAGCCTATGACCACAAGGAACTTAATCCAGTTGACAACATGAATGATCTTGAAAAGGACCTCAAGCTCCAAATGAGGACACAGCCATAGCCAACACAACTGTTTTTAGCCCTGGGCAACCTGAGGACCCAGCTAGCCCATGCCTGGCCTTCTAAGTCACAGAGGTACTTAATAGATGCTGTCAAGAAAGGAAGGAGAGAGGGAAGGAAGGAAAAGGAGGAAGGAAGGAAGGAGGGAGGGAGGGAGGGAGGGAAGGAAGGAAGGAAGGAAGGAAGGAAGGAAGGAAGGAAGGAAGGAAGGAAGGAAGGAAGTCAGAAAGCAATGAAATGAGGCAGTCATGAAGGTGACACCTGTTAATGGACATCAGTGCCGCATAATCACCTGACACTCCATACAACCTTTCCAGATGTATTTGCCTTTAAACATTCAAAAGTGATTTTTTTCTATATGTGAGATTGCCAGTTTGCAACCAAGACATTAGGAATCAGACTAACATTCATGTTTATTTAGAAAGAAATAAAACTATATAGACAATGCTGGCTGATTTTTTTTAAAGAAGTAGTCTAATATCAGATGTTGGTCCTTTAAAGCAATCCTTGTATATAATTTTTTACTTTTATATTAGAGGTTTGATCTTTCAGCAACTCAGATCAGATGTACAATTTACCATTACCCAGATCAGATGTGCAATTTACCATTACCCTAGAATTTAAATTTAACATAAGTAAGAACATTTTCTAAGGCTCTTTCCTAAAAGCACTAGAGGAAGGTTTAGTTGGGCTTTTCCTGTTAGTATTTTCAAGTAAATACAATATTGAGTAGGATTATAAAGTAACATTTTCTCTTCTGAAAGATACCGTAATAACTTGAGTAATCCAGAACATACTAAAGACCTAAACATTTGACCACTTACTGGCCAAACCACATTTTCCATGGATATGAACTTAACTGAACATATATTACAAGAAATCCTTCCTAAGGGTCTTTTGACTCTTACTTTAAAAACCAAAGTAACATGCTTGATCATTTGCTTTTTTATTCCTAACTATAGGGCCCATAATAACTTAGGATGACAGAATGTGGTTCACTAGAAAGAGGCCCAAAGGTGGATTTAAAGGAAATTTAAAGGAAAATGCCTTTTTTGTCTGAAGGAAATAGCTGCCCAAACCATTTTGCTAAAGGATCTCCATATTCAAATATGACACCATTAATATTCATAAAAATAATAATATCCCCTTAATAAAAGTATCATAACAAAGAAAGAGAAGATCTACCTTGCTTTTATCAGTTCAAATATTGGCTTTTCAAATATATTGGAATATATTCAAATACATATATTCCTTATGTATTTATATGCTTAGATAACCCAATGTAAGAGAAACATGTAAAGTACAAAGGTACATATGCAGTTTAATATCAGCTGTTGTAAATGATTTTCCCTTCATTCATTCATTTAGTCATCCCACAACATTTATTGAGTGACTATTACCTGCTGGGCATTCTTCAAGATCTTAGATTTGTTTATATGAATTTCCATGTTTTAATTAATTCAGGAATTTTATTTTTATCTTACAGATACTTTCTTAGATATTAATGAATGGTTCAGGAATGGAGCCAATTTTGTTCTGTAAAGTCATAATGCATTTTTATCTCATCCACAAGACAAAGGACTGATTACCATCATTCTGTTAACCTGCTATATAACTCTTGGTCTAGACTATTGTAGCTCACCGAATGTATATCAAATTCTACTTCATGCACTGTTAATACTTAAGCCCTAGATTCCACACCATAATGTCTAACACTGTGGAGTTAGAAATCTTTGCAAACTGGCTTTCACCAACTACCCAAGTAGCTAAAAAAATTTTCATTCTCAGAGTACTGAATATTTGTGAATGACTGATGTGTTTTTGGCAAAGAAGTGAATACTTCAGTAAGGCACACTATATTCAGCAATGAGATACACTTAACATATGAAAGAAAAATTTCCATGCATTACATTTCAAAAGATTGGAATGAGAAAGAAGGAAAAAATACTGTTGTTATCTTGATTGCAACATGTAGCTTTGGCATCATTTAAATATCACCCAGAGTAGGTGTAAAACCCAATAAAATAAGACTCTAGAACCAATAACCAATATAATCTCTCTCACTTTCTGAATTCTGACAATATTAACGATAAATTTGAGGTTTCGAAAGACTTATGAATTAAAAAATACCTAAGGACTCTGTAGTACTTAGTCCAACATATTACTTTTACGAAGAGAAGAACTTTGATTTAAATATATTGTCAAGAAAAAAATAAATGGAAATGATTCCCAATATATTATTTAACAACTGACTTGTAGCAATTAAATACATTAAGTGGTAATATTTTTGAATAAGGCTTTCTGCTTCTCTATAATAATTTCTGCTATAGTGTTTTTGAAACTGAAGTTTCTGCTATAGTTATTTGTCTAAAATAACACCTAATTTTTAAAAGTGAAATGCAATTCTAAAAATCTAGAAAATTCAAATGTAGTCACTGGACAAAGAGATAGGAAGGATAAAAATGAACACTGATGATAAAGCCTTGTATTTTTGATCAACAGCAAAATGATAATCTTCATTACTAAAATGGAGACAAATAATATTTGGTTCTAAGCTACAAGAGTTAGTGCATAGTCACATTCTTCCTTCTGCCTTCTATTACTATTAGAAAAACAGTACAGGGAAATAGAAAATAAGTCAATTATAATTGTAATACATGCATTATATACATACACACACACAGGACATGCACACAAAAGAAAGAGGAGAGCATTGCTTTAAAGTATCAAACTAAGCTAGGTAAGTCGTATTACTGAATGGTTCTCTGTAAACAGGTCTGACCAGTGCTTTTGTGAATAAGTAAAACATTCAAAACAAGTCAGGCACTAGCACAAACTTCAAAAGAAAGTTATAACAAATCAGAGCAGAATGAGTTTCTAAGCCTAAAATATGTAGTATTATAAACTGATAGACCAACACATTAGTGGGGCAATATGTTCAATCTAAATTTTACTCCTGCTATATGAAAAAGACAATGCTATGACCTGATCTGTTTCAGGTGATTAAAAAGGGGACACACTGACAGTTTTTAAAGATGGTAGGAACCTTAACAGTAATCTAGGCAACTCCCCTCATATTTTATAGATGCCAAGACAACTAAATTACTTACTTTCACACAGAGGGTAGCAGACCCTTAGCTAAAACCCCTATAAAGTATAGCTCCGTGAGACTGGAGGTTGGTGTTTCATCATCAGTATCATTATTCCTGAACTCTTTCATATACTAAGTTCATAAAAATATGAATGAACATATAAAGGGATACACCGAGTTTTCTGGCTATCACATCTACTATGCCATGCAATATTTAAATTGTTCTCACATATACTGGGATTAGAATTACATTCAGCACATTTTGGGTATGCAAGGAAAAATAAAAAGGTAAAGAACATTCTGTTCCTTTAGCACCCAAATGGTGCTTTCTAAAGGCAAACTACCAGATATTGGTGAGTGAAGACAATGAAGTATGAAGACAAATCCTATGTTAAGAGTATGAAAAATATGTCATTTTCAGTTTGCTGGAAAAGACAGTTTGGATGCAGTATTCAAATGGTCTTTGCTCAACCATTTACTTTCCCTCCGTTTTGTTGAAAAAGGTGTGAAAGGCCACACTAGCCTTTATTCTGAAAACAGCCAAAGGTATTTTGGACTTAGGGGCCTTTGCAGTGGCTGTTCCTTCTTACCTGGAATGCTATTCTTTGCATGGCTGGGCTCTTAAAGTCACTCATGCCTCAGCTTAGAAGTTAGTTACCAACTGGCGTTTTAGGCACCAAGTGGTATTCCATGAGGCTTTAGGATAGAGTAGCTACCTTTTTTTCTTGACAAAATTATCATCCCTATTTCACTCAACAGTACTCTAAAATCTGAATCTTTCGGGATCCCTGGGTGGCGCAGCGGTTTGGCGCCTGCCTTTGGCCCAGGGCGCGATCCTGGAGACCCGGGATCGAATCCCACATCAGGCTCCCGGTGCATGGAGCCTGCTTCTCCTTCCGCCTGTGTCTCTGCCTCTCTCTCTCTCTCTGTGACTATCATAAATAAATAAAAATTTAAAAAAAAAATAAAATAAAATAAAATCTGAATCTTTCATTTAAATCAATCTCAAATTATCTTTAGAAAATTGGGCGAGCTATATAAATATTGAGTACTTCTGTCACCTAATTTAGTTAAACTGAACTAAAATCCTTAAAAAAAAAAACCTTACCTTAAAAAAATTCATTCTCATCCCTCCATAAAAATGCAAGACCCTGCATACATTAAACATTGGCTTTGTAAAAGTTAAAATCATAACCTATCTAATTGAATAACAATGGTATTGGACTTTATTTTTTTATACATTTATTTTTTATTGGTGTTCAATTTGCCAGCACATAGAATAACACCCAGTGCTCATCTCACCAAGTGCCCCCCTCAGTGCCCGTCACCCATTCACCCCCACCCCCCGCCCTCCTCCCCTTCCACCACCCCTAGTTCATTTCCCAGAGTTAGGAGTCTTTCATGTTCTGTCTCCCTTTCTGATATTTCCCACTCATTTTATTCTCCTTTCCCCTTTATTCTCTTTCACTATTTTTTATATTCCCCAAATGAATGAGAACATATAATGTTTGTCCTTCTCCGATTGACTTACTTCACTCAGCATAATACCCTCCAGTTCCATCCACGTTGAAGCAAATGGTGGGTATTTGTCATTTCTAATGGCTGAGTAATATTCCATTGTATACATAAACCACATCTTCTTTATCCATTCATCTTTCGATGGACACTGAGGCTCCTTCCACAGTTTGGCTATTGTGGACATTGCTGCTATAAACATCGGGGTATTGGACTTTAGCCCTACTTTGTTCCTTCAGGCTCCCTGCTCAGTAAGGAGCTTGCTACTCCCCCTCCCCTCCGCCTGCTAGTTCCCCTTGCTGGTGCTCTCTCTCTCTCTCTTTCTCTCTCTCTGCCAAATGAATAAATAAAATCTTATAAAAAATGGTATTATAAAGGGGATCCCTGGGTGGCTCAGTGGTTTAGTGCCTGCCTTTGGCCCAGGGAGCAATCCTGGAGTCCCGGGATCGAGTCCTACGTCGGGCTCCCAGCATGGAGTCTGCTTCTCCCTCTGCCTGTGTCTCTGCCTCTATCTATCATGAATAAATAAATAAAATATTTAAAAATGGTATTATAAAAATAGATATTTGAGTATATCATTTGACTATGAGTATATAAACTGAATATATTAATTTTTCCCAAACCACTTAATTAACAGTATGTCCTCTGACCATGGTGTGTGATGTAATTCTGTCATATAAAATGTTATTGGGATCCCTGGGTGGCGCAGCGGTTTGGCGCCTGCCTTTGGCCCAGGGCGCGATCCTGGAGACCCGGGATCGAATCCCACGTCGGGCTCCCAGCATGGAGTCTGCTTCTCCCTCTGCCTGTGTCTCTGCCTCTCTCTCTCTCTCTGTGACTATCATAAATAAATAAAACTAAAAAAAATTAAAATGTTATTATTAATAACTCTGTATTTTTGTTCTTTGATCTATTTTTCTATGTCTCTTGCCCAACCAACCAATCATTGTTAATACAGCTTTGAATGACTTATCTATCCTTCTTCTCATTTGTTGTTTGACAAAATTACCACTTGTGCATTTAGTCTTACATTTGAATTTTAGTCAGTACACAATATTCCCTGGTAGCATTTTAAATGAACCTGTACTGACATACAATGCATCTGTAAAGCACAGAAGAATTTGTGAGCCACCAACGAGGCAGAGAACTGAAAGGCTGGTAGAGTTGGTGTGGAAATGAGATATACTACTTACTATATAATACCATTTAGGGCACCTGGGTGGCTCAGTGGTTGAGCATCTGCCTTTGGCTCAGGTCTGGATCCCGGGGACCTGGAATCCAGTCCCGCATCAGGCTAATCACAGGGAGCCTGCTTCTCCCTCTGCTTATGTCTCTGCCTCTCTCTCTCTGTGTCTCCCATGAATAAATAAATAAAATTTTATAATTTTATAATAATACCATTTAGTATATTTGATTTTTGTATTATGCATGAATTATCTATTTCTTAAAGAAAGTTGGCTGTTTCAAATACAAAGAAATTTATAGATTGAATTGGGAATAAATGACCTTTTAAAGACATGGTCTTCCTATTTATGAACACAATATCTCCCAAATTTATTCAGGTTTTCTTTTTTGCTCTTCAAATAATTTTACCAATTTCTCCATAAAAGATTCAACTGCTATGTAAATGATATCATTTTGTGTAATCTTTTAAATTTTTTGTTTTATGCTGACCTTGTACTAAGCAACCTCTTTTTTTAATTTTTAAGCTTTTAAATTCCAGTTAGTTCACAGTGTAATATTAACTTCAGATGTACAATTTATTGATTTGACACTTCCATACACCAGTGCTCACCACAAGTACACTCCTTAATCCCCATCACCTATTTTTCCAAAGAAGACATATAGATGGCGAGGAGACAGATACATGAAAAGAAGCTCAACATCACTCATCATCAGGCAAATACAAATCAAAACTATAATGATATATCACCTCACATCTGTCAGAATGGCTAAAATCAACAACACAAGAAACAACAGGTATTGGCAAGGATGTGGAGAAAGGGGAATGGAACCCTCTTGCACTGTTGGTGGGAATGCAAACTGGTATAGCCCCTTTAGAAAACAGCATGGAGTTTCCACAAAAAGTTAAACATAGAAATACCCTACAATCCAATAATTTCACTATTAGGTATTTACCTAAAGAATACAAAAATACTAATTTAAAGGGATACATGCATCCCAATGTTTATAGCAGCATTATCTGCAATAGCAAAACTACAGAAATATCAAAGTGTCCGTTTACTGATGAATAGGCAAAGAAGTTGGGTATATTATTGGAATGGAATATTATTCAGCCATAAAAAAGAATGAAATCTTACCATTCACAACAACATGGATGGAACTAGAGAGTATTATGCTAAGTTAAATAAGTCAGAGCCAAAGAAAGATAAATACTATGTGATTTCATTCGTATGTGGAATTTAAGAAACAAAACAAATGGGCGAAAGGGAAAAAAAGAGAGAGAGAGGCAAACCAAGAAACGGACTCTTAACTACAGAAAACAAACTGATGGTTACCAGAGGGGAAGCTGAGGGGGAGGGGACATTAAGGGAGGGTTTAAATAACTGAACTTGGATTAGCTGGATTAGTTTCTCTTCCTTTAAAATTCTTACTCATTTTATTAAATGTTCATGTCTTGGAACATTGATTAGGATCTCCAAAGACAAGCTTCCTGACACTAAAGAAAATGTGTTTTAATTTCAGCAGTAAATACAAAGTTTCAGATAGAGTTTTGTTTGATAATGTCCATTTTTTAAAAAAGATTTTAATTATTTATTCATGAGAGACAGAGAGAGAGGCAGACATGTGGGCAGAGGGAGACAAAAGCTCCTCACAGGGAGCCTGAAGTGGGACTTGATCCCCTAACTAGAATCACGCCTGAGCCAAAGGCAGACACCCAACCACTGAGCCACCCAGGCATCCCAATAATGTTCACTTTCTTCTATTCTTACTTTATAAGGAGTTTCTATCCTAGAAGGGCATTGGATTTTATTGAATATTTTCCTTTAATGAGTTATAATTTTTTTCATTTACTCTGTTAACAGGGTAATATTCATTGATAGACTTGTCTCCTCTAACCATTCTCTCATTCCTGGATTATCTCTGTATAAAAGAAAACCCAAATGGCTAATAACATATGAAAACCATTCAACTCTAACAATAATCAGAGAAAGTAATGCTGTGTTATTTTTTTCCTCTCTCAGCCTGGCAAAAATATCTAAAGTCTAACAATATCCATTGACGGCAGGTATATGTGAAAAATGGTTCTCACCTATATGATTGGTGAAGCATGAAGAAAATCTCTACTACATACTGGTTCAGTGCTCAAGGAAGTTGACTGGGCAGTAGAAAATCTAACAGACAGATGCTTTCCCATGTCCACAAAGCAATTTAATATGCTTTCTAGGCATCTAAAACACTCAGAAGATTTTCTAGAATGAATTTAAACAAGGTTTTCTAGAGTTATATTCATATTCAGGTTAGGACTATCTGCTGAAGAAGAAAAAAAAAAAAAGACCACTGATCTTTCCAGGTCAATGATTTGGGAGCATTTCCCTTTAATAATTGGGATACTGAACAGTGAGAGTTGACTCTTGATTAAAATCTGGAAGAAGTGATTACATATTAAGAGCATTGTTTTTATTATGCTCAATTACCTGTTGCCTGAGATTGTTTATATTATTTTCCTTTATACACTATACAAATTAGGTTAACTTGATACCCAAATATTTTTTTCTAACCTTTTTATGTTTACTTTTCAGAAAAGAAAACAGATGAGTAATTCCAAGTAACTAAATTGATAGCTGCAAAAATCATCTTTGGAAATTTGCTTGAACTAATTCTTATTAATGCTTAACATAAGAATGAGAAACATCTAAATCCAAAGCCAACCAACTTTGATTTGTGCCATCTCCATACAACTATTGTAGCAATCAGAAACTTACCTTAGACTCAAAACGATAAGAACACACAATTTGGCAAAGTCAGGGGGAAAACACTGGCACATATTCATTCCTGTGCTCTACTAAGGTGAGTTCAACAGCCATGTTGCAAAATTTGGTTTTATTATCCAATCCCTTTCATGGTCTGCATTTATATTAACTAACTCAATTTTCTGAGCCTTAAAGGCCTTAATGTACCCTTTCTTATGCTGAGTTTTAAGGTTAAACCAAAGCAAAGACTACCCTAAAAAAGCTTACATCATTTCCTACTTATATTACCCTTGTTTTTTCACCTTTTCTCTCCCATTTGGACATAAATATATTTCATTCTTCTCCTTGAGTAACTGTGTACAGAGATTGATTCACTCCTTCCATCTGTCTTTCCCTAATAAATTGCTATGTGAATATCCTGTCCTGACTTTTTAGTTTTTTTAAATTACTGATACCTTTGGCATTTAACATTTGATTACTAAATTGTTCACCAAAAAATATTTTCCATTGTTCCCTTCTCAAACAATATAACCAATTAAATAATACCTGAATATATGTAGATGAGCTCTAAGTAGCAATTTGAGGGCCAAAACAAGCTTCAAATTGATACTACTGTTAACAAAAAAAAAAACAAGCAAACAAAAAACTATTCATTTTTGACTTATCTAAGAAAAATTTTGCAAAGAAGAAAAATAGGAGATTATGAGAAGTGGTGTTTGAATAATATAAAAGTATACCTGTAATCATTTTCACAACCACATTTATTCTCCTTGGACCAAAAAGAATGCATTTATATTCAGGCAGTCTTAAATGAGCTATTTCACAGTTAATATTTTGAATGCAGACACATATTTTGAATTCAGACACATATCTCTTGGAATTATTGATTAAAACATCAAGTCAAATAATATTATAAAATTCCTTTTCTAAGAATAATTGAAATATTTAAAGATCATATACATATTATCAAAGCATTGGAGGTCATTCTTGACATATTCTATAATGAATGGTTTTAATTTTAAGCCAAAGGCTCTAACATCCCAAGAAGCTTATATTGTTCAAATTTACAAAAAAACTGAGGACTTATTTTCTACATAAAAGGAATCATTTTTTTAAATAAAAAATTTATAAAAACAGACTGTGATACCAATGTACTCTTTAATCACTCATTCATTCATCTAAAAATAGTCTCAGGGATCAATTATGTGTTAGGCACTGTAGGGAATAAAAATAGAAGTAAAACATGATCCTTTTCCTCTTGGAGTGTATAATATAACTAATGGGGGGGGATGGGGACACACATACATAAATAACCACAGTGTGAGACAAAAAGTGGGAATTTCTAAGATAGTAATAAAGAACTATTGGGGGAGGTATGGAGAGAAGATAACACACATAACTGAGAAAGTGCAAGGGGTGAGGGGAATTAGGGGACATCTGAACTATGCTTTTAAGAGTTAGGATTTCTCCTAGCAAAAACTAATTGGAACAGAGCAGCAGAAGGGTATTTCAGAAAAACAAATGGCTGATTATTAGTACACATACACACACACACACACACACACACACAGTAATAAAAGACAAACCAGGGATCTGGCCTAAAAATACAGTTGCCAAGTACTCAGTAATTGAATTGAATTGATTAAATGAAACAATCCTTGGGGGAAAAAATGTAGTTATTAACTATTTCCCTCAAGCTACACTATAAATCCAACAAAGAATGTTGTCCAAGATTTTGGCTAAGTCCCAGTATTCTAGAGGCTAAAGAAGATGGTAGATGATCTCCTTCCCCTGGTTCCCTCACCTACCCACTGATAAAGGCTTCCCCATCCCTTACAGAAGGCAGAACTCAGTGGAGTTTAAAATAGCTCCAAAACACTTCCTGCTCTATTCTAACTGTGCTTTCATTCCATTTGACTTAGACCAATTGGAATGTTGAGGGAAAACCCCATGAGGCATCAAGCATGTGAGATCATGTGTCAGTCCCTCAAAAATGTTTGTCCATCCTACTATGTGTATCCATCATTGTTCCCTACCCATGAGAAAGCAGAACATGTGGGGGAAATAGCTTTTAGCACATTGCCATTTCTCCCTTTTTAAAAATAGATCTAAATACTTCCTTACTCAACTTTTGTAACAATTCATCACAAATCTATCCACTTCTCAACACCATGAAGACAATGTATTCTAAACATTTTGTTTACATGATACAGTTCTATAGCTCTACAACAAAGTTGCTATTTATCCCATGACTTCCCTGAATTAAATATTTGCTGCATTGTAAGGACTCAATAAATACCCATGTAATGAATATTATATAACATAACCCCTTTTAAAAGTGTGCAATATTGTAAATTTGAGAACACTGTTTTCAGACTTCCCTTCTAACTTCAGTGGATGAGGATATATTGTCCCCATTCTTTCTAGCCCCCAGGGAAGAAGAAATTCTCACTTCACTAAACTACAAGGATTGCTCATTCTGCTTGGGTAAGAAGTTTCAGCATATTTGAGGTCAGAGGTGGAATGATGGGCAAAGATGAACCTCTGGGAAGGAACCAACAACTAAGTGGTCTGAAAAGGTCCTTAATTTCCAGCCAAAAGCATCAGTCCTAGAGAGGCCACCTGATTCCAAAATCTCTTGTTGGAAAATAGAAAAAATCTATAGCTAACAGCCTTTCCCTGGCTTTCTCACCTGTCTACTGATAAAAGCTTCCCCATCTCTTACACAAAGCAAAGGTAAGTGGAGGCTAAAATAGCTCCCGGAGACACATTCTGTTCTATTCTAACTGCTTTCATTCTACTGGTTCTAGATCAAAGGGAATGTTGAGGGAAAACCTACTTTTATTGGGAAGATGTTTCTTTGTATCTCAGCCTCCTCAAAAGGCTTTATTTTACTCCCCCAACACTGCCTTCCCAACATGTCATTTTCTATCTCATTTTTCTTTTCTTTTTCCTTAGTACTTATTACTATCAAAAGGAGCCTTATTTATCTAACATTTAACTGAACAATCAGTCAAACATATCCTGATCTTGTTTCATGGGTGTACCCTCTGTGCCTAAAACAATACCTGGCACACAGTTGGCTCTCAAATATTTTTGAGTGAAAAAATGAACAGATGAATGACTATTTCAACTCAGCTTCTAAAACTTCAAGCAATTACATCATCTCCCCAAACCTTCAACCTACTAATTATGAGTGGTCGGGAAGCAACGAGTTCCTGCAATTGCTTCTACTTCCAATCCTCTGAATTTATTTACATCTGGATTTCTTTGAGAATACACCTGAATTGCTGCATGGTTCCTGTTTTTCATTTCATTTTGCAAATTCCTAATGGACTGTGGATTTATTACACTGCACACAAGTACAAAAAGATTTACCTTTAAAACAGATAATGTTTTTCAGTAAATAATTAAATAACAAAATTATGAATATTCCTATAGAGCTCTGTTTTCCGTTCTAAAGCATTTAAATTAATGTGTAACATGAAATGTATTAACATACCTTTAACATTTCACCATCTAGCAACAATGAGTGAATAATCAGGAAATAAAAAATGCAGATTTAAGAGAGTAAATCACAATTCTAATTTTAAAGCAATATATCAATTTCAAGATCTGAATTAAATTTACAGTTTAAGCTTAACAGATCACTTCTTGAATGCGAAACTGTACATTTTCTTTTACATGAAAACTGTTGGATTCAACAAGAGTAAGTTATACCAGAACAACTAGCAGAGGCTTCTACTTCCTTTTTTATATACTAGAATTTTTTATCTCATCTACTTAAATCAGCAACTTAATTAATCAGTCATAATAGATTTTACAACTATATTTTATATGTAAATCAGCAACTTAATTAATGAATCAGTCATAATATATTTTACGACTATATTTTATATATTATCACAATAAAGCCAGAAGCATAAATGATATTATTTTGCTGATATTGTAATTTATTAAGAGTCATTTGTGATGTAAATTTGCCTATTTTTCTGCACCTTATAGCCAACCTATATATTCATTGTATTTATAACATTGGATTGCTTTTCATCTACCATCCCTTAGACCCAGTCTTAATGGAATTTTAAAAAGTACTGTATATCTTTCGGAGGAATATCATAGAATTTGGATTTCTTAGCTTTCAAAAAGTTCTAATTCTTAATAATAGTCATTCTTGAAAAGCGAAAAAAAGTGTGTGTGTGTGTGTGTGTGTGTGTGTGTGTGTATAAAATGCCATTTTCCCTGGAAGGGTCAACAACGAGGAGCCCTGTTTATGAGCCATATTAACACCAAACAGAGAGCTTAGCAATGTCTGTTTCTAAAAATAAACCCTGTATGTCTCTTGTTGTCATCATCAACCAGAGTCTTCCGTGCTCTGTGACAGAAAGCATCAAGGCTGCTTCTTTGCCTTTCCACAAGCATTATACATCAATACCCGAAGTCCTCCCTTTTCTGTCAAGGTGGCAGAGATAAAAAGAATTCTGCAATCACCCTAAGCACACATTTAAACATTATTGCCCCTTAAGAAGACAGTTATCATGTTGTTTTGGCAGCAGGAAGGAATCTGTGGTTTCACTTGTATGTTATTCTTCTTTATTTAAACTACTAGAAATAACACAAAAATGACAGAATGCTCTTTCTATAAATAATCATTCCAGTGTAGAGTTATATTAGGAGGTAACTCAGATGGCATGATAACGCCTAACAAGCTAATCTTAGACCTGCGATGCCATAAGATAGAAATACCGAGGCTAAGAATAACTGACCCAAAGGAGTCAGCCTGCCAGAGAGCCACAGACATGTGGGCATCTGCAGATTTTAATGCATTTAACGATCTCCTGAAAGCTTCTTTCCCCTGGAAGGCAATAAATTATGTTGGTCATTAACATGACAATCAATAATTCCTCCACAGCGTATTCCATAAAGATGGCTGAAGATTCCCACAGCCAATAAGATTATAAAAATTAGTTGATGGAAGCCAAGAAGTTGGCTCTTGAATAGTTAGTTGCATTAGTACCTAACTGGTGACTTTAAGGCAAAAATTTAACTTAAAATAAAATGTAATATCCTGTTGGTACAGACAAATATTACCATCCAGTTTTCCCCTAAAATGTCCAAATTGGACCCAAATTGAATCAATATATATTCAAAATAGAGTAAAATTTTGTTAGCTAGATTATTCTTTCAGCATAAGAATGTGACATAGCATGTTGAGATCAGGATTTGAGTAACAGACTTTATTGACTCCCTCCCCTCCCCCCATTTCTAGACAAGGACTGATGTGAGTATGATCCTAATATTTTGCTCAAAAAACACACTGAACATTTGGGGAAAAAAGAAACCCAAAAACGTTCTTCTGCTAAATTACATTAGTAATAATGTGCCCTTCTCAATTGGTGCAAACCTTAGCTTTATGACTTGTAAGATGTACTGTGAGCACTGGCAAACATGCCAAATGCATTGGGGATATTGGTTCTGTCCATCGTGTATGCTCATTACACTGCGTCATCATCAAGGCTCATAGAACTTTGGAGGTTGCCCTGACTCTCTCAGCCCTGGATAGTGTTAACTTCCTCCAATTTCAATATCAAGCCCTGGGAACATGAAGTAAAGCTCCTCCACCATGCCTTTAAACATAGTTGGCTATTTGTGCCTTAAACTTTTGAGGATTAAGAAGTATGCCTAGACATTTACCTATAAATATAGATGATTCTATACTTTCAGCACCAGAATTGAAACACATTCTCCTATGCAAAATAGTATTCTTTTTCTTTTTTTAAAAGATTTTATTTATTTATTCATGAGAGACACAGATATCTATATTTACTTGTTCATGAGACACAGAGAGAGAGAGAGAGAGAGAGGCAGAGGCACAGGCAGAGAGAGAAGCAGGCTTCATGCAGGGAGCTCGATGTGTGACTCGATCCTGGGACTCCAAGATCATGCCCTGGGCCAAAAGCAGGAGCTCAACTGCTGAGCCCCCTGGGCGTCCCAGGAAAATATTCTTCTCTTTGAGAAAAGGAGTCAGAGACATGGCAAATAGGGACAGAGACATGGTAAACAAACCAAGTTCACATCTGACCCTGCCAGTTCCTAGCCATGATCACCATCAGTAAATTCCTCTGAAACTGTTTCCATCTCTGCAAAATACGAATATTACTGTTAACTACTACAGATCTCTTTAAACTGAGGGAAGGATTAAATGGTAAAACAATGCCTCATACAGAAAAAGCTTCTGAAGCATTAGCTTATTATGTCAGTAAGAAAAATGACAGTGATATAAAATGATGAAAGCATATGGCTTCAACCACTGACCTAAACTGGGACTAAACAATTAGATCGGAGTGGAACGAGACAGAAAAACCATAAAATGATAACTGATTAGGATATTTTTAAATCTAAAATGACTGCTTCCTGACACAAAATCGTGCATTCCAAATACACAACTGAATTTTATTTGTAAGCAGATTCAAACAGCACAGGGAGGGAAAGGCGGGGGCAAACCAAAGAACAGACTTTTAGGGCAGCCCTGGTGGCCCAGCGGTTTAGCGCCGCTTTTGGCCCAGGGTGTGATCCTGGAGACCCAGGATTGAGTCCCACGTCAGGCTCCCTGCATGGAGCCTGCTTCTCCCTCTGCCTGTGTCTCTGCCTCTCTCTCTCTCTCTCTCTCTCTCTCTCTCTGTCTGTCATAAATAAATAAAAAATCTTAAAAAAAAAAAAAGAACAGAGTTTTAACTATAGAGAACAGTTGTTACCAGAAGGGAGGTTAAATAGGTGACGGGGATGAAGGAGTGCACTTATCATGATGATTACTGGGTGTTGTATGTAAGTATGGAATCACTAAATTGCACACCTGAAACCACTGCTACACTGTATGTTAACTAACTAGAATTTAAATTAAAACTTTTTCGGGCTCTCTGCATGGAGCCTGCTTCTCTCTCTGCCTGTGTCTCTGCCTCTCTCTCTCTCTCTGCATCTCTATGAATAAATAAATAAAATCTTAAAAAAAATAAATAAATAAAATAAAACTTTTTTTAAAAGTACCATCAAGAGTAAAATTTAAATCATGTTCAATTCCTAAAGAGCTTTTCTAGTTCACCCTACGTGTGGTTTCATAAAAACTTTCTGTGTAAACATGTTTTTATTAATGAAAGAACTCCCAGGCTACAATGTAATTTAATGGAAATTCAGTGAAATTTTCGTTTCATTTTGTTTTTAATTTTAAAACTAAAAAAAGAAAAAGCAAAACTATTTTAACCCAGTGTGGATTTATGTCATGCCCTACACATTGACCAAAACTTACCTCAAAAAATTGAAAAAGACATCTGCAGGGCTACAATTGTGTCAATACTGAATATAAATTATAAATTAAATGTTTCAATATAAGTGGTAGGCCATGACGGGAAGAAGTAAAAAAAAAAAAAATGAAGTTCTGGGGTATTTCCAAGGTTATCAACATGCAAAAAGTTTAATCATAAGTAAATGATTAGTTACACTCTGTGGTTTGGTGAATTTCCTTCTTCCTTAAATGTAGTTTTCAATGGATTTAATTATTGGGTATTTTCAAAAGCACTATAAAAGGCCTATCAGTTATTTTACTATGGAAAATTTTACATTAAAATAACAAACAGAACTGATACACTTCTAAAACATAAGAATTACTTAGTTTTGTATTCATAAAGCATAGCATCATAGAGAAATCCTAAATATAATGTTCTCTGATTACACTTAAAGTGTAGGTCGTTTAGTCTTGCAAAAATTCACTTAAATTAAATTTGTTTTGTGAAAGTGACTTAGCGGTGAGAATGGAACTTGTAGATACAAGGTATTTTCTCATCCCTTCATCTCCTGATTGTCAATCTCCCAAAATGAGAAAAGGGAAAACTGCCCACAGTAAGGACATCATGCATCCAAGCCAAACACTGGTACTTCATTTTCCTTTCAAGAATGGGACAGACCACAGCACTGCCACTCTGATTTGAAGCACATGCCAAAATATCTTTGAATTTCATCTACAGAAAGCTTATTTTTAAAGTCATTTTTTCATGGGCCTTTATTCCAATTAAATTGTTTTCAAAGTAATCCAATTCAGAAAAAAATTGTTAAAATGCAGTTACTATTCCAGATTGTTAAAATTGTTCATTACTCTGAAAATGTAATAATTATAACAACATACTGGCAAAGAAACTGCATTTTGAATATTTTAAAAATAATCCTCCTTCAGGGTACTGAAAAGTTTATACATTAGATAAGTTTCCCTTAATATTTTCTGCATCCTTCAATGCCAATATTAAATATTAAAGGCATATTTTACTCAAATTTATAATAAATGCCTGTAATACACTCATCTATGGTGTTGGCTTTCCTCTTTTCTAAAAAAAATGATTTACAACCTCACAGAGATTAGTATTCTTCCATAACTACTCTTTTTTTAGGGTTCCTTCTAACAATAGATAGTATTAAGAAAGGCTTTCTATTCAATACTAGTAAAAAATTATCAGTGTTAAAATGATGTATATCTTCATGAAAATAAAGTAACACCCACGATTTAACTGAAAGAAATTACATGGTCTACCTCCTTCATTTAATTATTTATATTTTAAGGAATACAAACTAAAGAAAATTACAAAGGAGGGTGCCTGGGTGGCTCAGTTGGTTAAGCATCTGCCTTCAGCTCAGGTCATGATCTCTGGATATTGGGATCCAGCCCTGCATGGGGCGGGGCGGGGGAAGGCTGCTCAATGGGGAGACTGCTTCTTCCTCTCTCTCTGCCCCTCTCCTCCATTTCTGCTTCCCCTCACTCTCTCCTCTCCTCTTCCCTCTCAAATAAATGAAATCTTCTAAAAAAATTCCAGTCACCAACATACACACTGTAGCAAACACTGCTGGTACCTAGCTAATATGCATTCTTCTTTACCTTTCTTCTTCCTAATAAAAACTTAAAAGGTTAGCTGCAGCATTCACCTTCCTAGGCTTAGTATGACCCTACGGAACTATCATGGCAGTCCCATTCTTTTGTGAGACTGGCTAATGTGTGGGTAGTTGCTGCTATTCTGGCCAATAAATTATGAAGGATGATTTGCTGGAGAAATTTTGGGGACAACTTCCTAAAGAAAACATCCAAGGAAGCAAAGTATCTTTCCTATGTCTCCAGACTTTGTCATGCATAAATAGACACGTCAACTCGTGCCTTCTGGAGGAAACAGACCTATGATGACACCAACTCTAAGGCCAACAGAAGGGAGCAGTTTGAGAGACCTGAATACTGTTGCCATTATTGACTGCCAGGTGCTGCCAACTACCCTGTTATTTCACTAAGTGAGAAATGTCCTTGTTGTTTGTCACTTTAAGTAGGATTTTCTGTTACCTGCAGCAGAAGACGATCTAATTTACCTGCTACTTACAATTAAACACCATTAGGAGTTTGGCACAATAACTTTGTGTGGGGGTGTGTAAGACATACTTCATAGAAAATATGGACATATTGTAAAAAGTCATACAAGGCGAAAAAGCGTGCTGATGAAAACAAGAGCCTCTCCCCCTCACAACGCTACTACCACCACACACACACAACTTCCCCTGAGTTCTTTCCATCTATGTATTAATTCTTCTGGGAGATGGATAGATAAACAAAATATACCTTCATAAAAAGGTATGTTATTTTTCTTTAAAAAACATTAAATTTAAATAATTTTAACAGAATTTAAAAAACTGGAACTGAATGGACCGTAAACATTCTAAATGCTTCCTTCCCATTATTAGGTAACATTTCCAAAAAAAGATCTTTTTAGGGTTAAATAAATTATTTAAAGAATCAGTGTTCAGAGTCTCTTAAAAAAAACAACAAAACAAAAACTTCTGTGTTCTTATTTTAAGCAGCAGGGAGTCTGTCCTTGCTCAGAAAGAAAATATCAGCACTTTCACACATCCCTTCATCTCACCTATCTCTAATGCCTCATTATTGGTTGTTTGTGAATATCACCCTACTTTATAAAATTTCTGCCCTATAACCACAATTTCATATTTATTTAAGTAGATTCCTTGCTTGCCCCATTAATCTTACTATGCTTTGTTACTTCTCAATTTCAATTTTTGCTTTTACATTCGTCTCTTCATTGTGTGGGCTTCATTGTCAAGCAGTCTAGTTCATGTTTGGGAACTTAACTTATGACTTGCCTACCCATTTTCTCTATTGTAATAGATCTTGCCTGGATGGAACATTGGGTTACACTTCTTTTTGAACTTCAAAGATTTTTTTTCACTATCTTCTGTCATTAAATGTTGGATATCTTTTTTTATAAAAAAGATTTTATTTATTTATTCATGAGAGACACAAAGAGAGAGTCAGAGACAAAGGCAGAGGGAGAAGCAGGCTCCCTGCGGGGAGCCCGATGTGGGACTCGATTCCAGGACCCCGGGGATCACAATCTGAACCAAAGGTAGGTGCTCAACCACTGAGCCACTCAGGCATCCCAAATGTCGGATATGCTTGATAAGCTTTCTTGAATCCCATACATTCCCCCTTATCCCCACCTTCCCCCAACCACAGATCTTTGCTTGAACCCCTGCCTGAACCCCTAAAAATTATTATTTGAAAATCAATAGCCCAGTTAGGATATGACTCTGTGATGAGCATTTGCAGCAAGACGAGGTCCCTTTCAATCTACAGATTTATATTTTTCTTTTCCAATGAAATAATGTTTCATCTTTTCACAAAATTTTGTTTCAATGCTTTAGAATATCAACTTCAGAGATACAAAAAATTTCTTTATTATCCTGTCTTTGTCTTTCTTATTAGTTGACTTCCATCCAATTGCTTTGTATCGATTTTCCTTTTTTCATTCCCTATGATGGTCTTAAACCTTTCCCTTTTGTTGGTAAAGAGTTTCACTGGTATCTGTTCTGCTTCCTGCTCTTTCTAATGAGTATTTTTGTTTTATAATTATCATGTTTTTTTCATTTCCAACTTGTTTCCCTAGATATAAAATATTCTTTTCCCCTCATGTTATTGTGTTATCGTATCATCTTTGAGCTCTTGTTTTGTGGAATTTACTTCTTTAAGGAGTTCTATTTGTGAGGAACAATTATTAGACTATTCCATGGCTTCAGTAAACTGATGATTTCTTCTTGGTGGAACATCTAAGATTAGTTGGAGAAGGATATTCCGTTGGAAAAAAACAAAAAACAAAAAAACTGTGGATCATTTTCCCAAATTAGAGTGTTGCTCTGACACCTTCATTTCTCCAGAGAGGCAGTGTTTGTTCACCGTCCTCCATTTCACTAGTTTCTTTTCCAGAATCATTTCTACTACTTCTCACTCACGAGAAACAACAACAACAAAAACTGAGGATATCAACTCAGTTTGCTTCTCTTCAGATTTAAGAATGTTAGAATTTTCAGGAAGTTGTCATCTTGACAGTAAAATTCTAAGGAGGCCTGGGATGCAGGCCCTGTGAGGGTTCCCTGTTTGGATCAAAAACCCACACCTCCATTTTTCCCTTGACTATTAGTTTCTGAAATATGTTAGATCATATCATTTTCTGTACTCCTTTAATGCTGACGTGTGTGTGTGTGTGTGTGTGTGTGTGTGTGTAGGGTGAGTATTTGCCAGCTTATGCCATTTTAGAATCACTTCATTATCTATCAGTGGTGAGAAACTATATAGTACATTTTCAAATTTCTCATCTTCAAAATCAAAATCCTCATTTTTATATTCAGAATTTGGGCTTATTTTAGTCTTCTAAGGGATATTATTGAATTTTCTTGCTTAATGGACATAACAATTATTCTACTGGTGTCATCCACAGAAATAGAAAATACTCATTCTTATCCCCAGCCTCAATGGGCCTATTTATAAATAGCTTTTTGATCACTACCTATCAGATATTCAAATTGATAACAGCCTTGTAAGTGAAGATAACTTGAGTTAGAGAACAGCAAAACAGTAATTATGGGAAATACCAGAAGTGATTCTTGACATGACAGGAGCATTTCACAGACTTACATTTTCATAATTAGATTCTGCTTTCCAAGTAGACATAAATGGCTACTGAATCTAAAATGTTCCTTTCCCCTCGACAATGCACACCAAAGGAAAAAAAAAGATTCTGAAAGGGTGAAGATATGTTTTCCATAAAAGAAATTCAGGATTTAGATTTAAATCCTTTTCTTTTATACCCTAAAATAAGAATACATAGAAAAAATATGAGTTTTCCTTATTTTAAATGTATTTTACATTAATGCTGTATAAACTCTAGGAAATTCTTTTATAGTAATAGTTCCAATATTGTCTGGACAGCTCTGCTGTCCAACATGTTAGGCAACATGCCTGGCAACAGGAGAACACCCCAAATTGTGCCAGCTACTGCTAAGTGACCTGAGTCAATATTTGTACATGCTTCAGTTTCTACCACAGTTATCACTTCTATTGGCCCACACAAGCCACAAAGGTAGAGACTGACCTAGCAAAATGTGTCACTCAGAATGAATTCCAAGATTCAATATTAATGAATTTTTTAACTAAAAACACATTAGCAGACTATATTCCAGAACCTAGTTCTATCTAAAATGTCTTGCCTAGCTGAGTCAATATTAGGAAAAAATGGAACCATATTAAATACTTGCAATTCAACAGTATATAAAGAACTCTGAAGAAAATCATCTTTATTAATGCATAGTATCCAGTTTAACTAAAATAGCAAATGGGAACCTCAAAGCAATAGCTAACAATAAAACAAAGCTTTTTAAAACAATTAATTCCAAGGAATCTGCTATTGGAGTTTCACTGTTCAATTACGTATTCTGCAAATTTTTTGCCTTTGATTATTATGTAATGAGACATTTTACAGGACACACATACATGTGTGCGCGCGTACACACACACATACATTACTCTGATTTACAGTCAAAATTTGCACATGGGAAGGACTAGTTCTTACCAGACCAGGATAACCAAAACAGAAGCCGATGTATCAGATAACTAAAGAGAACTTACTATCAAAACAAAACATCATTGTTCCAAGTGACATAAAATCAGATTCATCTATCTAGCTTGTTCAGCAAGACAGAGCATGGTATTGAAGAGCTAGAAACTCAGGTCCATTCACTAAAAATAGTTATAATAACAGTGAGTTGCACTTTAATAACATGTTGTTACATTTGAACCTCATAAGAATGCCAAGAGATAAACAAGAGGACATCAATATTGTTTAGTTTACAGATGAGTAACCAGTTACACAACTGGCTAGTAGCAGAGCTCTTGCTAGAACACAGAGCTCTTGACTCGTACAACAGTGTTTTCTCCACTATTCTGCGCGGCTACCAGATCTTTCAGATCCAAAGACTCCAACCATTCCTATGCATATCAATCACATCCATGCCCTGGGCCAACAGGGAGTGGAATGAAATTTATAGATAAATTAAGACAAACACACCCCAAATTTAACAATTAATTTAAAGGAAAATCCTACTGAAATGGGTTACTAGGATCACCATCACTTCCTCCTATCTCTACATCTGTGATTCTCAGAGTTCACTGCACCTGAGGTTTGATCATAAGATTTTTAAAAATTCAAATATCCAGGCTAGTTCACATACCAATTAAATCAGAAATTCTGCGGGTGTGACCAAGGCATGAGTATTTTGTAAAATATTCTTGAGGACTCCAAATTTGAGAGTCAGTGCCTCAGAGGAAGTATATAATAAAGACTAGAGGAATTTAAACTTAAGGCCACATTATATTAAACAAAGCCAAAAGTTACACAACATGGTAGCACAGATGCAAATTATTGCATGTTTCAAATTTTAAAAATAAACAGAACCTGGAGTTTCCTTATTTATACCAGACAGGTTTGGGAGTTGATGTCAATCTACATCACTTTTCATGTACTAGTTGGTGCTTAAAGGATGCTTCCCTTCCTGTAGAAGTGACAATAGTATGGACAGTCTCAAGCACTTCGCTGCTTGAAAATATTATTGCTTTAACGTCAGGGAAATGACAATCTCAACTGAAAAATGGAATAAAGTTACATGCGATTATCAAACACACTGAAAACAGTGAGGCTTGCAAACACCTGTAGCCTGTGGCAAGAGATCCCATGTCAGCAGCCTGTGGCTGCTTAAAAGGCACAGCTTTGTTTCAACCATGTTAAAGAAACATTAAACTTGTAACACAGAGGTAAGGACTGAAAAAACAAGTGTAGTACTGAAAAGATACCTAAGATAGTTATTTTTTAAAAGTCAATTCATCTTTAGAAAACAAAATGCTAAATTAAGTGACGAGTTCCATGTGAGACACACCAGCTGACCCTTCCCCAAGCTCTTGTCAACTTTACAGCCACAAAGATAATAGAAGGTAATAAACCATATTAAAATTCTAGTACGTTTACTTCAGATAAGCAGACACTACTAATTAATATAATTCCTGTCACGGAAGTGTAAACATATCAAATTACACAAACTTGATCTCTTATTCTGAGTCCATGAAAAAAATCGGGTCAAGAGAAGTATCTGAAAATCATCACAACTAATGGATTTAAAAAAAAAAAAAAAAAACTTGGTTCAGACATAGATCTGTCAATGGGAAGGTGTTGAGCACTGAAACTGACATCGTGCCAACCTGTGGAATATTTCCTTTCACATCTAGCTCTACCAAGTAAACGCTGCTCATGGTACATTCTTTTCATGGGAATCTACATGGTGATCTAGAATTCCGATTAAGCCCACATAGGAACTTAGGAGATGTAAGGGAGAAGTTTAAGCCAATCTAGGCGGAAGTGTTCCGAAGAGGACGGAAATAAAAAGCCCCCAAGCTTTAGGAACCGGCTGTAGGATTAAATGTGAGGAGCAACGATTACAACTAAGTGATATTGCCCGGAGAGTCTGCTCTTTTCACAAACAGAAATTGATCAAGCTGACAAGCTTGATCTGCTCAGCACATCGCCTTGAAGGCACAAGTACAGACGCTGAGAAACTAGAATCCGGTACTGTTATTCTCTTAAGGGTTGCACCTGCATGTAACACCTTTATGTGTGTGTTATGCCATCCATCTGCCTGACAATGCTAGACTCTGCAAATGTTTTTAAAGAAAATTAAAATAACCATCTGCTAATAATAATTTTTCTTCCATCCTAAATAGTTTCATTTTGGGCTGATGAGAAAAAGCCACATTAAAACTACCTTTGCAACTCTTAACAAACACATTTCAGAAGGTAGGTCTATAAATAGATGTGCTTCTGGATGCACACCATAAATATAAAATCATCCGGCTATTGCAGGCTGCAATTTAAACTGAAGCTCCAGTATGAACTTACCTGATTTTTAAAGTCCCATTAGAATAGCTTGCAATCAGTACAGATCTCCTTCTTCTAGTTGCATAGTAAGGCAAAGCACCCCCAACTACATTTCACTTATCTCAGTCCCATCCTTCATAAGAAGCTTTGAGATTTCATTCAGAAGCTGTCGTCCCTAAACACTGAATATGCACAAAAACGGTAATGGCAGGGATCTAAGTTAAACCCTACAGACGCACCAAGAAAATAGCAACATCAACATCAAAAAGCAGCAAATCCTTGAGAGGTGCTTTTTCTTAGCTGCATTTACCAAGTCAGCCTCCTTTCACACATAAAATGTCTCAGTTATGGAAGAGGATCTTACCTGAGCTGATCATACTGTGCATTCTCTGTTGAGCCAAGAGCTGCTCTCGTCCAGCCACCCCATCTGAGGAAAAACACGAGTCACTCTCGTAAATTGTCTGCAGCATATTCCAATCACTCTTACTTCAGCTCCATGAAAGATTCATCGCGGCTCAGTGCACGGGCCCCAGGAGCTACCCTCCCTGGTCCTCCCTCCTCCCGGAGGAGAGGCAGCAGCCGACCAACTTCAACAATGATTTCCTTTCTGTTAAGGTGGACATACACTTTTTTTTAAAAAGATCTGGACACTTTTCCTATGTTACCAACCTGTGTACAGAGCAGAAAGGACTGTGGAGATGCTATGGCTCTGTGGAGTTTAGGTGATCCCGGAAACTAAAAGCAGGTGGGAAATAGTAATGTGCTTCGGGGTTATTGCTTTGTCAGAGTAAGTAGAAAAATATTAACTCTACCCACAAGAAAAAGAAACCAATTAAACCTGGCTTATAGTTCTCCGGGCTGCTAGAGTTTCGTGGCAAGAAGCCCCAATCCTGCAAGTGGCTTCGGCCGATGCCCTTCTATCTGTTTGTGTATGTCTCTTCCCCCTCTCTGGTCTCTCTCAGCTCAAGTTGGCTAAAGCTAGTGATAATCCATTTGCATATGAATCAACAACGGCAGGGCCCACAGGCACAGAAATAGAACAATGGTCGGCCTGAGCCAAAAATAGGTCAAGCATGGCCGAGTGATTGGAGCCTGCATTAATGCATTTAAAAATACCCCAGCAAACCCAGCTGTCCAGCCTCTATCTTTCAAACCATAATTCTCTATTGCAGGGCCTTAAAAGCAATTAACTCTTTCCTCCCTCTCAGCTTGCTTTTTACACACTGTATTTCCATACTGGCGATTCGCCTCCAAAGAAAGGAAGGCAAAAAAAAAAAAAAAAAAAAATTAAGAATCATAATTCTAAGAGGGCAAATGCACATACATTTAATTTCATTTTATTTTTATAGTATGTGTTTTTGGAAGAGAGAGGAGAGAAGTGCAGAGCTCTGTATTGGTTCTAAAATAATACTGGAAGCTTTTGCTCATAATGTGGTTTCTGCCTCACCCACGCACAGCAATCCTGGTGTTCTATTTTTGTTGCCTGTTTCTCTGGCTACACTGCAGTTGGCTGTAGCACTAGAAGCTTTTCTGCCTTCTAGTTTCAAGACTGACAGGAGATTTAGTAGAGGTAGTTTGAGAAAACAAGCACACCCCAGAATAAAATGTTTATGAAGAACTAGTTTGATTTTTTACTTGCTATTTATGAAATGTTGTCCATTTCACAAATCCTAATGTGATCATCTTACCACCACCTATCAATTTTATTGCATCCAGTTTCTATTATATCAAATTAAAAAGAAAACACAGCTCAGATCTGAAAATGTTACCTCTATTTCAGCCTCTCGGGATAAATTCAATGTGGGAAAAGAAAAAGGAAAAGAAAGTGTTGATGCTGTCTAATGGATGGATGCAGAACCATTGAATAGATGCACCTGTCGATCAACCAATAAACATGGTCAGTCGCCAACTAGGAATATTCTGCATTCATCTCTACCTGAAACAGAGACCCCATTTTGCTATAGAAATAGCATTTATAATAGTTGATAGGCTCCCAGCCAACTCACACTGTGAAATTCACCTGTAGAGCAAAAGAACTGTACTATATATAATGCTAAACATGATATAGTCTCTGGTGTACACTTTTAACATCATTTCTATATGAGAAATAAATTCTGCATCACTAACTGGATTGTAGCATCTAGCCACTCCCAAAGGCACGCCCAAAAGTGATAATCCACTAGTCCTGAGACTTCTTCTCACTTTTCTAAACTAGATCAGCAAGGAAAATGTAATTCTTAACATATTAGTAGCAACAGAGAAGGAAAGGGGAAAAGTGGAATGTTTCAAGGTTCCCAGAACAAGCAGATGGAGGAAGGATCTTGGTCAACCCAGAGTGCAGAGCAGGGAAAACAGAACAAGGGGATGTAGTTTTGGTGGAAAGGAGGAAGCATCTAAGTCATTAGGCAGATAACTCACTGCTGAAGAAAGTGGCACTGAATCTTCCTTCTTTCATAGATTAACTTCTACCTCTTGAAAAATTATTTTCAGACCAATAAGTTATAAGATTATTTATTTATTTTTTAAGAATAAATTTATTTTTTATTGGTGTTCAATTTGCCAACATACAAAATAACACCCAGTGCTCATCCCGTCAAGTGCCCCCCTCAGTGCCCATCACCCATTCACCCCATCCCCCACCCTCCTCCCCTTCCACCACCCCTAGTTCATTTCCCAGAGTCAGGAGTCTTTATGCTCTGTCTCCCTTTCTGATATTTCTTACCCATTTCTTCTCCCTTCCCTTCTATTCCCTTTCACTATTATTTATATTCCCCAAATGAATGAGACCATATAATGTTTGTCCTTCTCCGATTATTTATTTTTAAAGATTTTATTTATTTATTCATGAAAGACACAGAGAGAGAGGCAGAGACACAGGCAGAGGGAGAAGCAGGCTCCATACAGGGAGCCTGATGTGGGACTCGATCCCGGGTCTCCAGGATCAGGCCCTGGGCCAAAGGCAGGCCCCAAGATTTTTTAAAAAGGAATTATTCCAAAGTGCATGTGACTTATGTTAAAAAAGAAAATCTTATGTTTCTGTCATTCAAAAAAATATTTAATTCCACTTGATATTGCAAACTTTCACTCAGTTAAGAAATCAGTATATAAAACTCAAGAGATGGAAAGACTGTGGTGGCAACTTAGCTCAGGGATGATGGAACCGAGCATAGCATTGTAGACCTAAGAGGAAATTTAGAGTTTGCTACAATGGTGTTCAAACTCTCTGCCCCTCAGGATGCCTTGGGACCTGGGAGTTGACTCACAGTGTTCTTCAGAAAGGGCTCTTCCCCTAAACCAGGGCAACCTCATTTTTATTTGTTTATACCGGAATGTAGAAGAGTTCTTTTGAATAACAGCTTCTTATACTAAGGAGAAAATAGTTGAAATCCACTCATTTAGGACAAACAAGCTGCCTATTTTACACACAAAGAAAGTACAAAAGGTGTGTTGAAGGTTACTCAAGCTAGGAAAACACTTATTAATGAAATTCTGACTAAGGAAACTTGCTTCATCTCTGGCAGGTGGTCTCTAATGCAGCAGGCTTCCCATCACATTCTCGAGTCTGCCATCCTGTCCCTCACTAAAATGATGTAAATAATTATCTCAGATATTTGGAATAAATTTTAACATGATTTAATGATGAAAAATGGAACCACCAAAAGTTTCAGAGTGGTTTTGAACAGAATATGCAAAACTAGTGATAAACATGTAACAGGGATAACACAATCCCACTAATGACATAATATACATCTTTGTCATTTTAAAGTTAAATTATACCCTCAAACTGCAATTAAGAAAAATAGCTTCCCAGCTTTTATCATCACAAAAAATAAAAGAAAACCCCGAAAGAGTTCATTATTATCCCATTTCTCAGAGGTTCCAGGAAAAGGCATTTCACATAAAATAGTGTAATGTGTCTTCTTCATGTTGACCAAGTTACTCTACTTGAGATTTGTTTACATTTCATCCCTGCATTCTTACAGTGTTTCCACCCCCACCCCCACCCCCAGTAGCAGTCTTGTCTTTCAGCTCTTAACAAGGAAAAGATAGTTTAGAGTGAAAAGACTTTGGACACTTATCATAAAATAGGTACCACTTGCTTCTCAGAGGAAAAATATCATTAAAATCACCACCAAGTATATTGATTATCATGGTTCTATTAACAACAACTTAAACATTAAGACTGCTGTATAATTCTTCTCACATGATCTCAACAATGTCAGTAAAAAAATGTCACTAAGTTTCTTTTTGGGCATTTATAAATAACTAGTTTTACTGACTTGGAAAAAAAGATATTAAGTTCTATATTATAAAAACTGTAACAAATGCCAGGCTAGAGTAAACAGGCATTTTTAAAAAATCTCAATATAATAAATGTTAATTCAATTTAATGAAAATGTTGATCTAAAAATTGATCTTAAAATCATTTTACATTCATCCAATAAACTGTAATATTATCTACTGATGAAAAATGAAACCATTGTCTAATAGTTTCTGAGTGTTGTTTTTTTTAAAAAAGATTTTATTTATTTATTCATGACAGACATAGAGAGAGAGGCAGAGACACAGGCAGAGGGAGAAACAGGCTCCATGCCGGGAGCCCGACGTGGGACTCGATCCTGGGATTCTAGGATCACGCCCTGGGCCAAAGGCAGGCGCCAAACCACTGAGCCACCCAGGGATCCCCTGTTTCTGACTGGTTTTAAAGAAAATATGTGAAACTAGTGATAAACACATGAGGGATACCAAAATGTCGTTCAAAAGTAATTATGATAATTCCAATTCTTTTTATGCAAACGCATAGGCAAAACAAAGAGGTGTATTAAAAAATCTACCTATATGGCATCAAAATATTTCCAGAAATATCCTCAGACCCCTAGCTCACAATGACCTTTTCTCAAATCAGTCTTAGATGATGGACTACAGACCCACTGAAAAGAAGCAAAGAAGGTAGAGTAACCTGATTTATGCTAAAACAAGAAGGTACCCTCTGCTCATCTGTAATCAAACACAGTACCATTTTTCATGCAGTACCAAATCCTATGATTCCAGAATCTAGATGCACTAAGATTTTAAAACTTGTTTGCCTAAAATATTAATTGTGCTTTATAGGAAAACTACAAATTACTCATCAATACCTGGAACTCCTCACTGGTTCCCTGATTCACTCATGTTGCTTCTCCCATCCTCACATGTCTCTAACTATTGTCACAGCAATAAAGTTACACATATTTGCCAAGGAACAGGAAAAATAGAGTACAATGTACTCCTTTTTATTTCAAATTCAAGGAGCTTATTTATCTGAATTTTCTGTCTCTTGGAGGAACATTGCCAATTCTTATTAAACAGTGGATATTTAATTTACAAGTGATTCCTCTCCACCGAAACAACCTAATTGGTTACCAAGTGGTCTTCTGATAAGGAAACCTTGTCTGGAGCCAAGGGCAGGTAATGGGTTTGAGAAAACACATCAGCAATGAAATTCCAGGGAGACTTTTATACAAAAACAAAACAATATCAACAAAAACTCTGTAATTGTTGACCTTGATTTGATTGATAATAATTTAACTTTTCCTTTCACATGGGATGGGTTGATCCATGATTTAGGCTATTTCTAAGGGAGTACAGAGCATCAGGGTCATCTGGGAACTTGGTAGAAATGCAATTTATTGGGCTCTATCCCAGAACTACTGAATCACAATCTCTGGGAGGAATCTGTATTTTATTAAGCACTCCAGCTGATTCTGACACACAACAAAGTGTGAGAATCAGTAGATAAGATCAACCTTTCCAAAGCAATGATTAGATGGCTAAAAATGTAAATGGATAAAGTATCTTTTCTGGGCTTAATTTTAAACTAGCCAGTATTACTAGAGAACAATTTTTCAAAATGAAAACCATTAAATAGCATAAGAGACTGATGAAAACCATGAATATTCAAGGTATAAAAAGGAGGACTGCCCCGAAAAGAATCTCTTCGCTGGCAAATGAGACCAGCATTGTACACTTAAGGCGATAGGGATGTATGCACTGCTCTTCTTCACTGAGCCATGCTGTTCTAGGTTCTATTTTTCTGAGTATTTGCCAGTTGCACATCAGTACCTCTCTGCAGAGCTCAGAGCAGCCCATCCAGGAGGAGACAGTAGTATAGCATAATATTCTACATGTAATATTTCATTGTTATTCATATTACCATAGTATCTTATTAAAATTATTTAATAACTAATAATTAAATTCAAATCAAAAATAAATCACAATTTTAAAAAGCTAGGTGCATTTCTGAAAACTTATCTTTTGTTGAAATCAAGTGAAATGTAATTGCACTTTCACTTTTTGCATTTATTTTTCTTGCCTTGTGGACAGAATAACCAGTGAAAAAGTTCAGACATCAGAATGTAGCAGAAATTATCTCACGTGGATTCCGTAATGTAATCAGAATATAGTACAATTTGAGCAGAGTATTCAGTATCTTTCTTTTTATAGTATTTTAAAGATATGAGCATGAAGAAATTAATATAAAAATGCATTTGTAGATACTACTTTATAGTACTGGATCTAGTAACTGCAATGATGGTAGAGTTTCTAGAAAAGCCTGGTTATAAACTGCATCGGCTCATGTCCACATGTTCTATTTTTAATTGGTAAATTCCATTGATTATACCATTCTGACTCAAAGTTCTGAAAGAAATATGGCTTCAGACTCAATCTTCTCTCTCTGCAAAAGTCACCTGAGAAACATACAACATAGTATTTTTTACACTTTGTATAATGGTACTCTGAAAATATTGCACATAGAAAAACTATTTCATATTAGTCTATGTACCAATATTCCTGAATGGAAATATTAGTATACACCAACAAGAAATCTTCCTTTTGCTTTAAATGGAAAGTACTGGTTCATGCTGGTAATCAAATATAATTTTCTTTTAAACAGCATGAGCTATGAAATACAAACCAACCTTGACTAACCTAGCCTATGGTTACTAAACTATGTATATGTATTTATGAGACCAGGGACTCTTTATAATAGAAATCTTAATTTCTTTATTTTAAAAAAAATATTTCTTTATTTTTTATTTAACAGAGAGAGAGAGAGAGAATGAGGATGGGGGAAGAGCAGAGGGAGAGGGAGAAGCAGGTTTCTTACTGGGCAGGGAGCCTGATTCGAGGCTTGATCCCAGGAGCCACCCATGAAATCTTAGTTTCAAGACAAAGCATTATTTTTGGCTACAGGGCTATGAAAATCAAAATTCTGAAAGAATTTCAGTTAAGTAAAATGAGCATTCTGATCTTCACTATTTGGTATGACTCAAAAATCTAATCTTGTATTATTCTACAAAGTAAGTGTCCTTCTTATGTAGCCACACCTTAATATTTATCATCTTATAAATAAATGGGATTCTGATCACCAAAAATCAATAGTGCTTTGTAGCACCTGGATGAACACCGTATTTAAGAGCTGGGATGGGACTGATTTCCGTATGCTAATATAAGTATAAAAGACATCAAAAAATCAGCCCAGAAATGTCATTTCTTGCCACAAAGATCAGGCTGATATTTACCACAGCAAACCAATACCTATCACCAAGTTAAATCAAGAGAATGCCAGAATGCTTGCCACTGAAAATAGGAACAACATTTTTTATATTGAAATTATATTCTGACTTCATAAACGATCTAATTGGATGCCAACTACCATATTTAAGAAATAGCAAGCACCCAACACTTATTTTTTGACTGATCAAAAATATTTATAGCAATGGTATATAACTAAAGTGCAAACATTTGCAATTAGCCATATCACTAAGTTTATCAGACATCCCATGGTTAAGGAACTTTTCCTATTTCAGGACTGTTTCGTGTAACAGATTTTCTTTTAGTTAACATTTGTCTGATAGATATTTTTCTATCACTTTATTTTCATGCTTTGCATCAGTTAAATATGGCTTTTACAGACAGCATATACCTGTTTCCACCCCCCCACCCCCCAGCCCTTTCATCGCAAAGAAAAGTCTCATACTTGGTTACTTCATAGAAGGAAACAGTGGCCCTTAGTGGTTCATCATATTCTCAAGAGCCCCCCCCCCCCAAAAAATGGTAAATCTATTCCATCTTTCAAATTTTGCTCATACATTACTTCCTTGGCAAAGCCTTTTCTCTAAGCAGTCATGAACTCTATCCTTAATTTTATAACAGGAGTCATTGGATATTTCAACAATTTGGTTACATAGCTGTTCCCCATTTTAGGCATCAGCAAGTCAGGAACAGAATAGTCATTCATCTATGTGCCTATTGCACACTGCCTAGCAAACAGTAGGCACTCTATATGATATGGGAATATATGTAAAGATCCATGATGTGTTTGATTTTTCTACACTTGGATTCATACTTATTTTCACAGATAAGTGTCAGGCAAACAATGTCTATCATCTTCTGCATCAGCTATTCCCATCTCACCAGCCACCATCCCCCAAGTCTATCTCTATATACTTTGTTTTCCTGTCTCAAAAGAGGTTACTTCACACACCTAATACCAACATCACCTTGGTCAGATAAGCATGATGATTATATCATACACAGTCCTTTTCAGGACAATATTGTAACCATAAGTTTCGTATCATCAATATAAAACACAGAGATTTTAATTTCTACCATGTTTTTTTCCCTAGGATTAAACACAGGAAATTTAAAAATTCAAGATTAGGGACACCTGGGTGGCTCAGCGGTTGAGCGTCTGCCTTTGGCTCAGGGCGTGATCCCAGAGTCCCAGTATCGAGTCCCACATTGGGCTCCCTGCATGAAGCCTGCTTCTCCCTCTGCCTAGGTCTCTGCCTCTCTCCCTCTCTCTCTCTCTGAACAAATAAATAAAATCTTTAAAAAAATAAAAATTCAAGATTGAGGGAATTTACTTAAAATCTTTCAGTTTCCACACTGAAACTATTCTTACTGAAAAGGAGTTTTGAAAAATTTAACAAGAATTCCTGTGCTCTTGAGGCTCTCCTGGGCTCTTCTAATGGCCAGCATGGCTCCAGGACACAATGACATGACTCTTCTGAAAACATCAAAGATCTAATCAAAAAAGTTCCACTTTATATTCTCATTGACTTGAAGAATTCCCTTTCAGTTTTAAAGAGCTCCTACATGGTCTCAGTCTATTGAAGGAAGGGCCTTATGTTCACATATTTTCTAAATCAAAGAGAGATATATTCTGAAAAATGTGCAAACTTCAGTGTCAGATATTAAGTTATGCTTGATTCATGAAAACCACAGGATATCTTTCATATGAAGGGCAACTACATAACACTCTAAACAATGTGACTTATTAAATGGAGACGGGGCTCTAGATTCAGACAGAATTTGACTTGAATTCCACTTCTGTCACTTAATAGTAATAAGCTGTAGAGCTTGGTTAAGTTACTTAACCTTCCTTAGTCACAATTCCCTTACTTTAAAATATTAACCTTAGCCTTACACTTACGGAGAACCAGAGCATTGGGATAAAGACCTTGAGAGGAAATGGGGGAAGAAAAAGGCTGAAAGAGAACAGGTCCTCTACAATTATCATCTGGACAAGATATTTGCTATATCTGCAAAGGGCTTCCATTGACAAACCTTTAACCAAGATGCAATCTATTTTATCTGCATCTGTTGTCACAGATGAGTTATTAAGCCCAACTGAGGGAGGAATGTCCTTCAAGAATTTCCTTGGATATGAAGCCCCAAGTATAGAATTAAGCGTTACTTGAAAGGAGGACCTTCACAGAGCAGCTAATGGTGCTTTCCACCAGGCAAAATTGGTTTCTTTGCTCAAATTAATATTTGCTGAATAATGTGTTCAAAGTGCCTCATGAATGTCATCTATGGAGCTTAAAAAGTAAGAAATAAAGAATATACACATCATGCCATGGAAACATATACCATGATGCTATATAATTAATATATGCTGATCATGGTCCTTATTGTTTCATACATTCTAAGTCCATGAGAGAAGAAAACAGTCATGTTGTCAACTTTTTATTTTCTTGGTTGAAACTGCTTACAGCAGGGTTCATATAAACATTCACTGTGTCTCTCTTCAACTTCATCCTTCTGTTCCCTACATCCTTTGCCTATTCTCTAACATTTCTTTCCTCCTACCCCCTCAAAAATACGCAACAAAAAGGGAAGGGAGTATTTATTTCCCCAAATTGTATCAACTGAAAAAGGACTAGGAAATCAAGATTATAAAATAAACATGGTAAAGATGAAAAAAATTAACATCTGCAGGGTTGCTTTAATATTTGGAAATATGAATATAAAATTTCTATCAGTATGACAAGAACATAACAGGTATTCATTACCCTGTAGTTATTATTATAGCACATTATTTTTTTAAAGATTTATTTATTTTTATTTTAGAGAGATAGAGAGAGCACAAGACCACCAAGAGGGACATAGAGGAAGAAAGAATCCTCAGAGCAGACACTCCACTGAGCATACAACCCTGAGATCATTACCTGAGTCTAAATCAAGAGTCGAACACTTAATCAACTGAGCCACCCAGTTGCCCCTCAGAGAACATTTTTATTTTTAAAGATTTTATTTATTTATTAATGAGAAACACAGAGAGAGAGAGAGAGAGAGAGAGAGAGGCAGAGACATGGGCAGAGGGAGAAGCAGGCTCCATGCAGGGAGCCTGATGCAGGACTTGATCCTGGGACTCCAGGATCATGCTCTGAGCCAAAGGCAGAGGCTCAACCACTGAGCAACCCAGGCATCCCAAACATTTTTAATACACACATCAAGAGATGAATAATTGAGGGCCTCCTTAGATTTCCATATTCTGAATGAAGATAATTTTTATTTCTCAAAATTAGCTATAATATCATAAAACAGAATATAGAAGTCCCCAATTTCTGCTATTTTTAAAGGAAAAAATGAGTACCTGTAAGTTGGATAAGAAAAATAAGAATGGAAAGTTTCATCACTCTTCAGGCTGATAAACAAACCATGTGTATTCAACAAGTCACTGATTCCTAACTGCAAAATAAGAAATGGAAATAATGAGCAAGAGGTGAATAGTATGTGCCAGTATTTGCTATGCTTACTTTGCGGGGTCAAATCAGGTATTTTATTTTATTTTATTTTATTTTATTTTATTTTATTTTATTTTATTTTATTTTATTTTATTAAATATTTTATTTATTTGACATAGAGCACAAAAGAGGGAGTGACAGGCAGAGGAGGGAGAGGGAGAAGCAGGCTCCCAGAGGAACAGGGAACCTGATTTGGGGCTCGATCTCAGAACCCAGGATCATGACCCGAGCCAAAGGCAGATGCTTAACTGACTGAGCCACCCACGTGCCCCTAAATCAGGTATTTTGATATGAGAAATAGGGATAGCAACACTCACATGAAACATAGAACCTTCACTAGGTATAATGACATACATCTGTGTTTGGGATTTAATAACAACCTAGGAGTATCACCAGTCCACAACGCATTATCCCCAGCTAATGTTTTCATTCCAGATGTCAGGGAATGTCTATTTAAAAATCAAACAGCTAACATTAGCTATTTCACCTGAAGCTATAACAACCTGTTTTTTTTTTTATAACAACAATCTATGAAGTAGAGACTATTGTCTTATTTTGGCTCTATCTGAAGGAAATTCTCTACAGTATATCCTGTAAGTAGAAGAGACTCAAATTCATTTATTTTAAATACAAGACTTTACTTGGATGAAAATTCACTACTTTTTGATTATTTAAAATGAATAATTATGTATTGACTTGAAGGAACCCAATTCTAGTTAAAGGAAACTAAAGTATAGGAGTTATTAATATTCTGAAGGCTAACCCATAAGAAATTTTCAAGCATAGGTTAATGCTGTTCCCATTATAAGCTAGGAAGAAAAAATTAGTAGGGAAATTCTTAGGTATTTAATTTTATTTAAAATATGTAGCCAACCCTTGAACTACATTGGTTTAAATTGCATGGGTCCACTCATACATGGATTTGTTTTGATAAATATAGTACTATAAATTTATTTTCTCTTCCTTATGACTTTTTAATAACATCTTTCTCTAGCTTACTTTATTGTCAGAAAACAGTATATAATATATATAACATATGTTACCTAAAACATAAAATATGTTTAAATCAACTGTTTATGCTATCAATATGGCTTCTAGTCAACAGTAGGCTATTAGTAGTTATGTTTTGGAGGAGTAAAAAGTTATATGTAGATTTTTGACTGCTTGGGTGGTTTGTGGCCTAACCCCCACGTTGTTCAAGAGTCAACCCTATTTCACTTGAAATCTGATCAACCATACCAGAGCATTCCAAGAAAAAAAATGTAGGCCAACATGAGGAATAAGAAATGAAAAATCCATAATTATTGTCAAGGTCTATGTTAACATGGCTAGCTTTCTATCCCATGGTATAACACTAGTCATATTTTTAATATCCAATCATTAGGGTAAACGTAGTCTTTTCACTACTTTCAAATGAATTATGGATTATCATAACATCTCAAGAATGTTTAATCATTAAATACAGAGTACACTGGCTGTCAGACATCCAAATGTATATGATTTAAATCAGTTGATAAGAAAAAGCAAGATTAAAATGGTACTCCAAATTATGAATTTGTGCCATTGAGTATAATGTACAGTCATGATATCTGATCAGTTTGTCTAATAATGAAATCCATTAACTTGGAAATTTTACATAATTACCAATGTAGCACCATTCTTGACAGAAAAGACAGGAAGAATCTGATTTGTAAAAATTTTAAATGACTAAAAAAAAAAAATTCCTAAAAATAAATAAATAAATAAATAAATAAATAAATAAATAAATAAATAAAAATTACTCCAGAAATTACAATGTACATCCAAGAGCAAATTTGACTTCTGGAATAAAGCTTCTTGACATGGTGGTGAATTAAATGAGAAGGCACAGGGATCCCTGGGTGGCGCAGCGGTTTGGCGCCTGCCTTTGGCCCGGGGCGCGATCCTGGAGACCCGGGATCGAATCCCACGTCGGGCTCCCGGTGCATGGAGCCTGTTTCTCCCTCTGCCTGTCTCTGCCTCTCTCTCTCTCTCTCTGTGACTATCATGAATAAATAAAGAAAATCTTAAAAAAAAAATAAAATAAAATAAATGAGAAGGCACAGTCAATACCCTGCCCACTCTTCATTCCAAGCGTACTCTTCATAGGATTTTCCTATGATCACAACAACAATGTCAACTGATACAATCCGTAAATGAAAACGTATACACTATCAAATAGATCTCCTTTTTGGGTTCATTTTAATTGTGTTTTTATTTTTTAACTTGCCTCATTTTTCATTAGGTTCTTCAGAAGCACTGCATCTCAACTGTATTTCAATAATTTTTAAAAATGTCTTAGGGTCACCTACCTGAGTGGCTCAGTTGGTTAAGTGTCTGACTCTTGATTATGGTTCACTCAATGCCATTAGACTGAGCCCGAGTCGGGCTCCATGATCAGGGTGGAGTCTGCTTGTCTCTCTCCTCCTACTCCGCCCCCCGCCAGTTGCTTGCCCTTTTTCTCTCAAGTAAATAAATAAATAAATAAATAATTTAAAAGATCTAATTTCTGATCTCTCCCTCATCTCAGCAATCACTGCCTATTCTTAGAGATCGGCATTCCATACCACCCTCTGATTTACTCACGTACAAATCTGAAGTCAGTTTTCTTCCTGTCCCAAGTCTAAGCACATATTACTTAACCATTAATGGCCATGCTTCCTTCCCCTACTTCTTTCATCTTTCTTTGTAACATATAACAAATATATAATTCAGTGCCTTTTCCTCTAACAAGTGTTCTTACTGGGAAAATTGCAGCAGCAGCTGAAGTATTCCATCTGACCAATTCCTTAAAAAATAGATTAACCTTTGTTCGGCTTTTAATTACAGAGTTTCCTACATTTATACAACAAATATTATTTCCTTTGACAAGTACTGGTCCCTTCAAAGGGTTCTGGGAAGAAGGGCCTTGGGTGTTCAGGCAAAGTGAGCAGGACCAATAGGGACTCTGTGTAACGAAAGTCTGAGAACTATAGGACCAGGCACACCTCGCTGTTAATGTTCACTTTGTAAACCGTAATCTTGTGGTTTGGGAATAGAAATGGCCTTTGAGTCCTAGCACTGTGTCCTTAAAAATATGCCATACTGCTCCAAAATAATAATAATAATACGATAAAATAAATAAGGGCTCAACATGAATTAGGAAAGAATACTATTCTTCCATAATTATGAAGGAGTATTATGAAAGAATCATATTCTTTCATAATTCATGTTTTTAATCCTTCAATACTATTTTTTTTATCCTTTTGTCACATCAATTCCTAATATTTGAATAGCAGAATAACATTTCCAGTACTTAGTGCTGGGAGACAACAGAAATCAAAATGAAAATGCACAGAAATATCCAGATGGGGGAAAACAGCGAAAAAGATAACCCTGGACTGTGGCAATAGGAGACACCCTGCAACAGTGTCACTGTGCATGCTGGCATCTACTATAAAACATTGGGGTCCACAGTTCTGCGCCTGTTACCAGTTCAGACTCCTTCTCTTCTTGCCAGAAAGAATAGAATCTGACTGTTTTTGTTGCTCTAACTTTACAGAGAAAAAGCAGAGCAGGGTCAGAACTAAAGAGGCTCGTGGCTACTTGATGGTGCCCCAGGAATACACAACTTGCAAAAGGCATTTGATGAACTTACTGCAAGAAAACTAACTTCTTTTAAAAATGGTACTGGTGAAGACTTGGCACTTAACATGACCCACAGGCACTTACAGACACACAGACCAATCATTTTTCTGCAAACAGTAGCAAGGTCTTGACATGAGGAAGTAACAACCAGACAAAGACCATCATGCCATAATATGGCCCATCCAGAACAGAAACTCTGGGGTTCAGGCTATACAAGACAAGAAATCCAGGCTGGATTTGGCTCCAACTGGTAAAGATGAGATAGGAACTGAAGATTCATGTCAAAAGTCATCATTTGTCAAATATAATTTTGCTTGGTTTAATAATAAGATAAATCATTGTATGGTTTATTAATGCACGTTAAATCATTTTCTGATCTTTCTGAAGCCTTGCATTAAAAAGACATTTTCTAGGTTTTGTAATGGATGCTGGGGTAAAATGTGACTACTGGAGACAAAAACACCATTACTCAAAGTAGAAAGAGCCAGGTATGACTTTATAGAACTGTGGCATAGCATTCAGTAGTTCACAGCAGTATTTGGTTAAGAATATGCATTTGAGTCACCAACCCCAAAATAATATTAAGTAGGTTAAGTTCTTTATTTATACTTTTTGACCACCATGAGGAAAATGACAGGCTATTACAATACATGCCATAGCACATCAGCTATAACACAATAATTATATTCCAGAGAAAATTCAAAGTCTGTTAATATGCTAACAAGTTTATGAGGTGATAGGATTATCAAGCAAACTGCTCAAAACCTATGTTATTTTGTAGCTTACCATCTTCATCATCATCATTATCATTCACATTTAAAATTGTGAGTTGGGGAAATAATTGTGAGTTGGGGAAATAAGTTGGATCCTTTGCACCCTAACCCCCCCAAAACCAAAAGCTACAATTCAGCTGGACCAGAGGCTGTCACAGTGGATTGATAAACGCACAAAACAAGGACTCTTATGGGACTAAGACTAGTTAGGACTCTTATGGAGGAGTGGTGCCGAGCCCATGCTGAGAGAAGTGGAGCACCTGGGGCAAGGGCTGCATTTCAGGGGGCCTTAGAGGAAGAACATCTTGCTATGAACCAACAGCTGAACAAGGCTGGGCATGTGCACTATCCTTTAAGACTTATCTGGTGAGCTATTATGAAGAGAATGCATTATTGGTTCAAGTATAAACTAATACTTAACAGAATAAAGCAACAAAGAGTAGTCCAACTTATTTATAAAAACATATGGCAGTTCTAGTACCACAGACAAGGGGAGATCTTCGATTAACAGTGCTAAGATAGTTGGTTCTGTATGTTAAATTATTATAGACCTAGAAATTAGATCTTTATATTAAACCACACACATGTACACACACACAATCACAAAATTAACTTCAAGTAGATTAATGATCTATATATGAAGAGTAAAATTTTTAAAAAATTAGGAAAAATGCAAAAGAGTATGTTCAAATCCTCAAATTAGGGATTGAAAATTTCAGTAAGACAAAAAACAGAAGCCATTATAAAAAATATTGATAAATATGACATAAGAATGTGTTGTGCAAACAAACCATTATAAAAGGAAAACATGATACATTGAAAGAAAACATCTACAGCACATTTAATCAGCCAGTGATTAGTATTCAGAATATAATAATAATATTTACAAAGGAGTTAGAAAAGATACAAACCAAAACAAAGTAGGCAAAAGATAAAAATAAGCATTCAGTGAAAAGGAAACACTAATGTACACTCTATATATAAAACATGCTTAAGGTTACTAATAACCAGGAAATAAAAAATTGATTCCTAAGAAAATATAGTTATAAATCTAAGGGATAGGTAAAAACTGAATCTAATAATACCAAAGATTAATAAGACTACTGAATAATAAGAACTCTTACACATTGACAGTGTAAGTTTATTTTGTCACAAACATTTCATTTAATGCAGGTGAGATTTTCTGAAGAAATTGCCATTTGAAGTGGCAACATTTTGTGTTTTCTAAGGCAACTAAATTTCATAAAATCCTAAGCGGAATCTTGGCTAAACTTACCTTTCTCTTCTTCTTTTTTTTTTTTTTTTTGCTTAATTTAAACTAAATGTATTCTTTTCAAGATTTTTCTCATTGTAATTCTGCTATCAACAATGAGAAATTACTATGGCACCTGAAATAAAAGTTGATTTCCAAATTAAGTAATGAAACATAAAAGGAAAGAGCTAATGTGCAGCCCATCATCTTGAGAGAGCAGCATAGAATTAGTAAATGCATAAATTGCACTTAAAAGTACAGTTTCCTTTTCAAAGATGATAACTACTTTAAGGAAAGCTTCATGTCTGTTGATAGCTTTCAGGCAATTAAAGTATTGACTGATCTTTGTCTCTAGTTTCAAAAGCAAGAACCATTAAATGCAGAAACAGTCATGATAGGCAAACATATTTTAACTTAACAAAATAAAACTACTGAAACTTATAAATATATCAGATAAGGCAGAAGGTAGGTATGCTCTGTGAAAGGTTATTAAGAGAACAAAGAAAATTTATAATTATTCTAATTTTCTCTTGATTTTCATGAATGTTTGAGATCAATGTAATTTAAGAATAGCGTAAATATTAAAAAAACAACATAACATTAAGTTCCAAAAATCATACTTTTGTAATCTGTTGTGATAAGACCCTCACCAGTTTTAAGTTTTGAAGATTCATGAACACTAGGAAGTGTGACTGGCAATGAATTTTGAGACCATTTTAAAGCTCTTCAATTATAAAAATGTATTTTACTAATAAAGAATCTCCTCCATATGAACACAATTTGACCTTAATAAATACCCCATCTCAATCATGTTTTGTAAATATAGTCTTCTGATTCCTGAAATAAATACATACGGATGAGTCGGGTTTAATTTGCTTATTTATACGTAAAACTAATGAACTCCTCTGCCAGCCTTGGATTAGAAATTTTGACACATTGGCTATTGGGATTCCCTGGACAGTTTTAGCTATCTATTGTCAATTGTCAAACTACCAGTTCATGTGGTCCAACTCAGTTCTTAGAGGCTATAATTATTTCCCTTACTTTCAAGTTCTTGGGGAACTCAAGATATTAGTGGGAACTGACTGCAAGATAACTAATTACTTTAAGCTACTGAATGAAAGATGCATCAGAAGGGATGTTATTACTATCTTTGGAGTTGGAGAAAGCATGGAGCACAACACTGAACACTATCAGCATCCACCTAAGTAAGCTCTGCTCTGGAGACAGGGTGTTCAGCCCCAGACGCTGGTGACTTCCTATAATTAGGAATAGGAAGTCCTAGTTTTCCTAGCAGCAGAATGTTTTCCTAGGAATTATTAGGTGACGATTTGAAAACCAATTTGGCATGGCAGATGATATCTCCAGGCGGCAACCTTAAGTAGCAAAACTTTGAAAACAAAAGAAGGGTTTAGCTAACTGTAGGCTTTGCTTTTCTTGGTGGGAATACAAAACTGGAGCCAGAGTTTAATTGTTCAAAAAAATACAATATATTCCAGGGGCTGTGTGTACAAAGAATGAGAAAACAAAGCAACAACAACAAAAAAGAGAGATAAGGTTATTGGCTGCTAGGGAGGAATATTGGGGAAGAAATAAGATATTTAAGGGGGATTTTTTTTTAAATGATGTTTTACTGTGTGGTATTCTCTAGGCTCTCCTCTCTTACTCTATATCAGTCTAAAACACTACTGCTTTAAATCTTAGAGTGAAAGGAGTTAAATTTGCCTTTTGGGAAATATAACAAAGCTCAGATCCTGTCTTATTGGCTTTGGGGACAGATCTGAGGCTCTCTGTGGTGGTCTTGCCACATCTGGGTTTCACAGGGGCAGATCCATCCAGTCATGTTATTAAACATTCAAACCATATAACTAACAAGCATGGGTTTCAGTCAACATTCTGCCATCATCCTTCTAATTATAATCTGGTTTCCCAGAATTTTCTGGTCAGAGGTCATGAGGGTATTGTCCCCTGGAGTAATACTTTTCATTGAGACTATTCATTTGACATTCTGGTTGAATCCATTTGTCTTTGCAGGCATCACTGATATGAATTTGCCAAAGTAATGCCATCCTGTGAGGACATGCTAACAGACATTTGTAGTTGATATGGTACCTATTCCAAACAATCTTTAATCAGAGTTTTCTATAAACATTAGCCCTGAAGAGTAATATAATTTAAATGTGATACATTCTTCTATTTTAAATTCAATAGCATCCAAAATCAAAATTTAAAAGTTCAAGTTTGGGCTGTCATAGAATTCTTGATCTCAAAGAACTGGCCCATTACCCATAATGGAAACCAAACATGCAATGGGACGTTTGCTTTATAAATATGTAGTTGAGTTTCAGGAGATGAGACCTAAAGTGTGCTATAGGAAATACACATGTAAAGGGACTCTATTACATATCATTGTATCACAGGACATTCCTAAGTAAGGACATTTTAATTTTAAGATCACATAGAGCTACATGCAGAGGAAATAATACTGAAATCACAATGCGATGCTCTGGAATACTAGTAATCTTGGTGGATTTTGCTGATATTTTGTTGTTTATGAGTGACATTACAGAAGCTAGAGCCTAACACAGTCATTCCAGAAGAAAATTTCCCTGCAATGAACAAAGCCCTTTTGTGCTTCTGGTAAAACATGACTCCACTAAGGCAATTAACTGTTTTAAAAATAAACTAATTCATTTTGGAGATCTGATGTATAATTATGCAGCTGCATGGACTGGGGAGGCATGGTGACTGGCTAAAGTGTTAGTAAAATTAGAAGAAAAAAAAAAAAGCATCTCCATGCTGACAGCTAAAGCTTTGATTTAATGTCCAATTGCCACCTTTGCATTATGAGGAGCTACAAAATGAACCTTTTGCTAAAATAATACCAAAAATTTCTGATAATGATAATAGGGTATCTCCAGGGACATAGGGGCATAGGTAACTAAAAATATTTATCCACAGCCTCGCTTTGAAGAAGCTTGGCATTCTCCGTAAAATCAACTCTTACATCTCCACAAAAATATGACTCAGAATTTAACTCACTCATTCCATAGACAGAACTGTTGCGTACTACTTCTAGAAGCAGAACATTTGGTGACAGGACGCTTGTGTGGGTTCAGGGGCAGGGACCAGAAGAGGAAATGGCTCTTGGTCCATTTTCAGAGATTTGTTATTAAGGCAGCAGCTTCCTTGGGTGGGAAGAGCCAGGCCTGGCCATTAACCACAGCAAGATCCTTCCAAGTTTTGTTGGGCAAAGGGCTCTCAACCTGATCATGACACCGAAACTGACCCTGCTCGCAGCTTCAGCTTCCACAAAACCCACAGGGTAAATTCACACCACATGATGAACGTTATTTTAAAATTCTACTAACACTTATTCGATTCCCTTTCAATTACACAATACACTTCCCACGAAGTGAAGACAGCAGTATTTGCACACTGTGTCTTAATAGATTTCCCTCTCTGTTGATCATTCTTTCTTTTTTTTTTTTACCTCTTTCTTTTTTAACTCCTTGCTTCTTTGTCCTTTCCCCTCCCCCACCTTCTCTCTCCTCTTCTTCCTCCCTCCTTTCCTTTCCAGTCTCTGCCTCCCCTCCTTTCTCCATCTAACCAGTAGCACTTTAACTCATTTTTCTTCCTCTGAGCATTCCAGATTCTGGCTATGAATCATGTTAAATATCTCTGTTTTTGTCCCTCTGACTTTCAGGTTTCTAGTGTTGCTTTTAGTTTTCTAATATCCTGAAATGAGATATTATGAATTTCAGCTCCACGTAAACATACAGAATAATCTTTATCTATTTCAAACTTGCTTTTAAATTATGTGAGAATGTAAATGTTTATTAAAATTTGGTGATGAGTCTGCTGCCTCACTGCCCTAAAGGAAAAATAAATTGTCATTCAAAGACAATAAAATGTGTATAAATAGAGGAATATATTAAAATTCTATGGTTATAAAATGTTACTTCCTCAGTATCATTTTAATGCATTCTAACAATTAGATGCAACCTTTATTTCTCCAAATTTCGCTTCCCTAGGTGTCTGATTTCATCAGCTTAGCAGAACCTTCCTTCCCCCAAAAATACTGTGGCTAAAGTCTCCCAGAGGAAAACAGACACTGCAGGGGCAGCTGAGGGGGCTTACCTGCAGGGGGAAAGCACAATTCTGCCTCAAATGTTCCTGACGTTTTGTCCAATATTTTATTTTGATCCTTTAAAGCTGACAGAAAAGGTGTAAGAATCATGCAAAGAACTTACATGCAGACTCACCAATTTTTATCATTGTGCCACAGTATGTTGCTGTTTTAAAATTGAATTTAACTTACACAGAATGTTTCCATACATGCATCCACAAAAAAGTCATTAGAGATATTACCAAGGCTCAATATCAGTGTCTGACAGAAAGACAAAAATAGCCTTCCCCAGGCAAATATTGGGTTGCCATCCCCTTCCTCAATGTCTTCTTAGAAGGCCTAAAATAACACAGGATAAGAAGCTGAGAAGCACTAGGGCCTCAGAGTTAAGACCTAATTATTTTATTTCTGCATTTTAAGTGATACGTGCGAAACACCATAAATTTATACAGGAACCTTCTTATTACTTTATGTTATTTATGACACAGCCAATGTGGCATAAGATTCCCTCTTAGACTCTATCCACAGAGGTCAAAAAGTTCCATTTTTGATGTTTTTAAAGACCATTTTATTTATTTTTTTAAATTTTTTTAAATTTTATTTATTTATGATAGTCACAGAGAGAAAGAGAGAGAGGCAGAGACATAGGCAGAGGGAGAAGCAGGCTCCATGCACCGGGAGCCCGACGTGGGATTCGATCCCAGGTCTCCAGGATCGCGCCCTGGGCCAAAGGCAGGCGCCAAACCACTGCGCCACCCAGGGATCCCTAAAGACCATTTTAAACTGCTGAAAATAATTTCACCAACATGTTGATCCATTAGTATGAAGCTCTAAGGAAAACATTATAACAAAGCTCTAATCAGCGAGAAGTAAACCAATGATTACAATAGCTATGAATAATTACAAATGTTGTCCAAGAAGAACTACTGGCGGAGGGAAATCAAGGTTGCCAGATAAAACTGGACACATCTTTTGGTATCACATTCACCTCAGAATTTTCCATATCAATTTCTCCTTACAGAATCAGAAGTCATTTTGGGCAGCCCGGGTGGCTCAGCAGTTTAGTGCCGCCTTTGGCCCAGGGCCTATTCCTGGAGACCTAGGATTGAGTCCCAGTCTGTCTCTCATGAATAAATAAATAAAACTCTTTAAAAAAATAAAGATCAGAAGTCATTTTGGTAGCTTATGCTATAGCTTGACTTATGCAGCAGTTTTCAGACCCAGATGCACAAGGATATGAGTGGAGATGAATTACTGTCCTGTAGAGATAGGTGAGGCTGACATGTATATAGGTCCTGTCAAGTGAGCAGAAAATGGAATTGGTTGAGTCTTACAAAAGGATGAGGCAAAAATAAGTTGTCTGAGTTAATGTGGAAGGGATGTATGCCTTATGCTAAGGCTCCATCATAATCACCACATGTTGTTTCCTCTCAGCCCAGTAAAATAATCTGCGGAGCTCTGCAAACACAGAGCTAGCAGAGATAATGAGAAAGGGTGACCCAAGAGCACAAGTATAAAAGTTGTGGCAAATCCCCGGCTCCTTTCTTTGAATGGGTATTTGTTTTCTGGGAGCAAAGATTCAGCTAGTCCAGTGATCTTGGCTTCCCACAATCCAGATACTGATTGGTTAACTTTGTTGTCCCTGGCTTTGATATGCCTCAGATGGGTGCATCTCTCTAGGTGGCTATGTGTAGGAGTGGTTGTGCTTCAAAGATAGTTTGAAAACTGCAAACTGGCCTTCATTCATCCATTTGTTCAATGAGCACCTAGTCAGTACGTCCAGGCATTACTCGAAACATCTGGGATAAGCTAAAGACAACCCATGCTCTCATGGAGCTTCTATTCTACTGTGGGGCAGAAAACAAAACATAGTTACACAAAGAAGTGGTATTCCAGATAGTGATTACTGCAACACTGAAATAAAACAGGGTAATAGGATATAGAGTAACTTTGGAGGCATGGATTATTTTTTTAAAGATTTTTTTCATTTATTCATGAGAGACAGAGGGAGAGGCAGAAACCTGGGCAGAGGAAGAAGCCTGATACAGGAGTCTATACCAGGACCCCAGGACCCCAGGATCACAATCTGAGCCGAAGGCAGGCACTCAACCGCTGAGTCACTCACATGCCCAGCATGGGCCATTTAGAAAGGGTAATGAGCAGGCATCGCTTTTAAGGAGGTGGACACTCAAGCTGAGATCCAAAAAATATGAAGAAGCAAGCCTTGTAAATATGTGGGAAAGGCATATTCCAGACAAAGGGTCTCTGTGTGTCTGCAGCAGAATGATGGCCAGTGGAACTGCAGCACAGAAAGGAGTGGCCAAGGGAAAGAAGATGATCTTGGACAGAAGAGCAATTCCTGTAGAGCACCCTGACTGAACAGAGAGAGAGTTTAAAGGATCGGGTATGGGGTGGTGTGGCTTTAAGTGGGAAAGAACTCCATTCTAAGAGCCCTCCCACTGTGGAGCAGGTCCTGGCCCATGCCGGGGGCAGTGCCTGTCTGTGGGGCAGCTAATCAGAGACAAAACCAGAGGTGACTAGATTAAAGGAAGCTGTCTGAATATTATCTGTGCCATTTCTTACTGTGGAATTTGATTTGAAAACTGCCAGTAACAATCTTTTCTTGGAAGTAGGCAGGGATAGATAGTATAAATAAATATAATCTAAAGGCAAAAACAGGACTGAAAATCAAATCTCCCAGCAAAAAGCAGCTAAAGCAGGGCTTCAAATCAAATCTTCAGGTCTAGAGGAAGTCTGTAGCAATTACAGAGCACCATCCACAGCAGAGCAGCAGTATAGACAGAAGTACTGGCATGACCTGTTAGAGGTCTCAGTCTGGTTTATGTTAGTAGCAGAATTTTAAAAAAAGGGGATGGGCTTTAGAAAACCAGAATCCAAACAGTCATTTACAGGTTATTTTTAAAAGGCACCCAAATTAGCATGTCTAAACTACTTGAGTCTTCCGAGCATCTCTTTATCCCACTCCCACATCCTTCTGGTAATAGTCTTTGATTTTCTTTCCATGGGATGGTTACATAACGGTACCCCCAACTCAGTGACCAAGTAATAAAACTAAAGAGCAGGCACCTGACCTTAATGGGCAAATCTCAATCTCTCTCCAAGAATTTGAAAACAGTATAGAACACAACATGTGCAAAGGCCCAGAGGTGGAAAAATGTTGGGAGCTGAGTTCTATTTGGATGGCATTCAAGAGAGAAGGTCCAGAGACACCTGCTAATGAGTTTTCACCTAATTCATTTTCTTAATAGATACTTGGTTAGTTGGCCATATTGATTTCTGTTGCTGAGAGTGGACAAATCTTTAGCGAATGTCATTATCAATGTTTATAAATGTCATCCTGCTTTGGAATCTGGTATGTCAGAACAACAACAAACTTGAGGGCAGGACATAACCCCCAAATTACTCAAAAGAGTAATAAAACCAAAAGGTACTGTGTAAAAAGCAGCAAAGCTGTGGCTAAGACTCAATTGCTTGGATATCAAATACATGGATGGTGAGGCCACCTGGATGTAGGGCAACATTACACCAAAAGTGCATTCAATTCATCTTCAAATATGTATCAAAATATCTACCCTCTGCCAGTCACCTCCCCTATTTTCAGTAGCTGAAAATACAGAAGTAAACAGGAAAGAAAAGGTCCTTGTTCTCTTTGAGTTCTCATTTTTAGACTTTGACTAAACAGAAATTTTGCCCACATACTTTTTCTGTCAATTATTTGAAATAGAGGCTCCACCTGATAAGCATATGATTCAAAACTTCAAAGTAATCAAGCTACCTGGAAATTCCTTAGGGATACTGTAGAAACAAATCCCTGCATGAAGTATTCTGGTAGGTAAAGGACATGAAAGTTCTCAAAATAAATAGTAAATAGTAATAATAATGGCAACTGAGTAAACATGCAGATTCCAAAGGTTTATCTCTCTGGAGTCTGATTCTGGGAGGTATGAGAACCAGATCTTTGCACTGTTGACAAATGCTGTACATGAGGGGTTAAGCAAACTATGGCAAATGTAACCCCGTGCCCATTTTTCCAAATATTATTGGAATATAGACAACCTCATTTGTTTACATACTCTTGATGATTGTTTTCCTATTAAAAAGTAGAGGTGAATAGTAACAGAGACTGTATGGACCACAAAACCTGAAATATTTACTATCTAAACCTTTATAGAAAAAGTTTGTCAACCCATGCCTTGAGAGATTCTCAGGCAAGCTATCTAACGTCTCTTTTGAAAGCTCCTTCTATTGCTACATTTTAGTAATTTTTCAAAAAAAAATAATTTTAATTTAATACTAAGAAACAGAAAACTCCATAACGTGTCAGGCATAGATACTCAAGGAAACATAATGATTATTATCCTTGCAACTTATACTAGCTTAAAATCAGTGATGTTTTATTTTTTGATTCTTGAGTTGAAAGAAATAACATACTTGTCTTAGAAACCAATGAGCAGTTATAAAACAACTTACTAATTAGTGACACACAGAGATCATCTTGGTTACATTTCAGACATATTTCCTTCTAGTCCTCCTTGTAACTGATTTATTAAATGCAAGAAGACACATATATAGGTGACACTATTATATTCTCAAAGCTGATGTTACTTATAATTCATTAGTTCTAAAATAAATAAAATGAGTAATACACTCTGAGTTCTCCCCCCATTAAACTGAGATATACACTGGAAGGGAATGTAACTTGCACATTTTAATTTTCACAGCAACCAGGATCCAGTCTGGTACATAGTTGGGACTGGTAAAATATTGATAGAATGAATGATAAAGATAGCTATAGACAGTTATGTTCTTACATAGGTCCTATTTGAGGGAACTTTGTGAATTGCCCTCATTCATGAAATACAATGTAGTACCATTAGGTTGTTACTATTGAACACCTACACACTTTCTCTTGCTCTTTTAAGCTCCTTGTTAGATGTGTCACCCTTTAAAATGTGCTTTTTTTTCCTTGTTAATGTAAGTCTTTCAAGGTCAACCTACAGTTTCCTAAAATAACATTATATCTGGTGTTTCCCAGAAATAGCATATACAAATATGACATTTAAAATTGCTCTTTGATTGTACTTGATGGTGAATAATAGTGAGAAGTTCCCAAATTTGAACATGAAAATGTAGTGCTGCTTTTCTCCAGAATGAAAGTAACAGATTATTATAGTAAGCTAACATTATTCTGATGTCTGATACACACACACACACCATGCCACACACCACATCACATCACATCACATCACATCACATCACATCACATCACATCACATCACATCACATCTATATAAGTAGCCTGGCAAACAAAAATCTCAGCTCCTTTTCGTAAATTTTGATTTAGTCACACTGGCCAATGAAGTAAAACTAGAAGTTACAAAAACCTGGTGGTCACCTATGGAAAAACTCCAAGGTCACCACGACTATGTTTGGGTCTGAATCAATATAGAGTGGGTTATTATAAAGCCTGAGGGAATAGCAGGGTAACTAAGAAGCACAAATAAAAGTCTAGAATAAGACAGATACCCAAGGTAACAATTATCTCATCTTTCTAAACACATCTAGTGACAATACAGAGATTTGCTTTAAATTTACTTTTGTATCATCTGTTTCCCACCTATATAGTTATCTGGAGGCTCAGAGGAAATGAAAAATAATCAAACTCTTTAAAGATGAAGATAACCCAGGAATCCTTAAGCACCAAATAAGGTTATTACAGATTCCATTCATTCATCATTTATGAATTGATTCTTGTGAGAAATAAATATTGACCTCTACAACATGCCAGGATCTTTGCTAACCTTTTGGGGTAAAACAGACATCATATCCATCCTCATGGAGTTTATATTCTAACCAGAAAAACAGATATTTAAAAATTTATACCTCCTAATGGCTAAAAATAAATAATTTGAACAACAAAATAAGTAAAATAATATCGGATTGTAACACACAAAATAAAAAAAGAATATAAAAGACAACATAGCTAAACACTTCAAACATATTAAAAAGGGTTTTGTGTTAAGAAAACAGAAAGGAAAAAATTTAATAATATGGATAAATTCCTAGAAAGGCAAAGTATATGAGACTGATACATGAATAACTAAGAAAAACTGAATAGTTATAAAACCATTAAAAATTGAACCCATAATTAAAATCTTTCCACAAAGAAAAGTCCATGCTTCAGCAGTAAACTGTGCTAAAAAATCAAAGAAGAAATAACACTAAGTTCTTCCAGAAATAGAAAATTTGGGGAATACTGACCAACTCATTATTTAGATATATCTTATACCAAATCTAACTAGAGGATTTCAAGACAGGAAAACTATAAACTAGCTTCATTAATGAACACAGAAATAAAAATCTTAGAAAATAGAAGAACTGAAAAACAGACATAAATAAAAATGGTAGCTTCAATTTCTTTCTTCAATAGTTATAGGAATCTTCAGGGAAATTTTAATTAAAACCACAACTATGCATCCACTGGCATGCTAAAATTACAGACAGTTGACCCCACATATTGACAAGGAAGTAGAGGCACCAGTACTCTCATGCAACACCAGTAAGACTATAAACTGATACAACTACTTTGGAAAACTGTCTGACATTGAGTATTAACTTTCAATGGACTCATATGTTATGTCACAACAATTCATAAGGCAAAAAAGTTATTCTCAAGGTACATGAGCAAGAACATTCTGTATCAGTGTAATTGATAATTGGTCAGAACTGGACACAACCAAAATATCTATCAACAGTAGATTGGGTAAATTAATTCTGATATCATGATGGAGTGGATATGATAGAACAACGAATATTAACAAACTAAAGTGAAAACAACACGGTGGATGAATCTCACAAACTTAACTTGGCATGAAAAACAATGTATACCATATAATTCCATGTATGTGTAGTATAAAAACAGGCGAAATGAAATGACATTGATGGAAATCACAGCAGAGGTTACTTATAGGGAAGAGGATAGAACAGGGATTGGGAAGGCATTTGATTGCTACATTAAATTGCTACATTGCTACATTGCTGGCATCATGCTGTTTTTTCATCTGTGGGGTTATAACTAGAATATGTTCACTGAGCACTTTTCTGCATATGGGCTTTACATTATTATTATTATTATTATTATTATTATTATTATTATTATTATTTTGGTTAAAAAAAAAGGTCCTGACATTTATCAGCACTTTTTAATAACAATAATAAGGTGAACCTGGTATCAGAAGAATTTTATTATGCAGATATATATATATATAAAGAATGGATGAAGACAGGAAGCCTAGATATGAGAAAAAGGGTAAGAGACTGCAACAAATAATCTATCAGGGACAGATTAAATGCTGGGGGGTGACTGTGGATATGGAATTGCTATAACATCATTACTTGAAATGTTAAGATATATCTTTTTATGACAAATTTCTTATTTCCAGCCTATTCTTTTTTAAATGCTAAGATTAGGGTGCTCTGTGGCACAGTCTGTTGGGCGTCTGCCTTTGGTTCATCATGATCCCAGGGTCCTGATATTTAGTCCTGTGTTGGGCTCCCTGCTCAGCAAGGAGTCTGCTTCTCCCTCTGCCTCTCCCTTGGCTTGTGCTCTCTCTCTCTCTCATGCTCTCTCTCTTTTTCAAATAAATAAATAAAAATTTATAAATGCTAATATTAGATGCTTTAAACTCTGAGGTTTTTGATAGGATCAATGATAAATAGATAGTATTGAATGATAATGCTAAGTACTTAGTCAAACAAAACCACTTCCTAATATAGTGACCATACTCTACTTCTCCAGGTCTCAGTTTTTCTCATCCTAATATAACAACACTTGGGAGCATTAAAAATGAGATAATCTATTTAAGATTTTTAACACAACATCCCCTACTGTGAAGTATCATCATCATCATCATATAAAACTGATTAAAGCCATATTAGTTTAAACATAGTTTCAGTCATCACAAATAATCTTTTTAATCAAATAATTCCATATTTTTCAAAATTACTTTTTCTTAAACAAAACAAAAAAGTCACAAGCATTCAAACCATAGTTGTAGAAACCTTTCATTCAGTCTTCATTGTACTTTGTAAGCAACAAATGGGCAAGGAGAGCCATTTTTTTTTCTTTTTGCCTGAGACTGCTCTTGCTAAAATTGCTTCAATTCCACTTAATTCTGTGGTTAGACAATACTGATAAGTTCTCCAAATAAAACAAATCACAGATGATTTGGTTTTGGTTAATGGGGAACAAAAATCAAATAAGAGAATATATTTTTAGAAGATTATGAAAAAATTTCTATCAGTAATGCAATGAAACTGATATTAAAATAACTGGGGGGCAGGTGCCTGGGTGGCTCAATGCTTGATTGTCTGCCTTTGGCCCAGGGCATGATCCTGGGATCCGGGATCAAGTCCCACATCGGCCTCCCTGCATGGAGCCTGCTTCGCCCTCTGCCTGTGTCTCTGCCTCTCTCTCTCTCACTTCACTGTGTCTCTTATGAATATATAAATAAAAATATTTAAAAAAAATAACTAGGGGGATGCCTCTTTAGATGCTGCCCTGGAGATACAAGTGGGCAATGTGTCCTAACAAAGTGGCAGTTCCAGTTCAAATTAGCCAGTAAAAAATAAGACAAAAGAAAAAATGGTTGCTTTGCCTAGTACCAATTGAGGTTATTTTTGTATAATAAAAAATAGGAATCCTATAAACCGATAGCAGAGGGCATAACACTGCTGCTGCTAACAAGATCATGCACAAATGTCATATTACTAGGTTACAATTCTGTAAGCATTTTAGGAAATATCGGATTTAACTAAAACTTTTTGAGCTTTTTTGGTCTCTTAATTGTGAACAAAACATTTAAAAATCCTCCAATGCATAAGAATCACTTTCATTAAAAGTCCTCTTTGTTATCACTTTAATTTATACTTAACTAAAATTACCAGTGTCTACTTCAGCACCGCATAACTCATTTTTATTTTTAAATTTCATGAATTTTATAAGTTTATAGGATCAATCTGTGTCAAGAAAAGATAATTTGCATTCTAGAAATCAATTTGGGTTTAGTTTCTAGCATTTCACCAAGTACTTAGGACTCGAATTTTTTTCTGACCACAAAGTCTTTTGTGTCTGAGAGAAGTGTATGTGTATATGTACGTACACACACATACACATACACACACACACACCTTTTTGTCAGACTTTGACTTTGTTATTCTTTTCCACAGCTAATAGAGCTCCCCACAGAAAGAGTGCCACTAATTTAATTTTCTCTTTTTGGCTTTTTTCACTCTTCTCTAGAAACCATTGTTTATTTTCCAGAGTCCATTAAACAAGTTGAGTTGACATGTTAGTCACAGTAGATCATTTGGGATTTTTTACAATTTTTCTGCTCAATCTACTTTACAAGAAAAGCTAGTAGCCTTTCTCATTTTTCTATTAGTTCGGGAAAATCCACCCTTGACACCATAGAATGAAATTGAAAACCATAAAATATAGAAACCTGGGAACTCTGCCCCCAAACGCAGCTGTCATATATAGTAACTTCACACAATTTCATAAAATTGAGCAAACAATTGTCTCTTCTGCCCTGCAACCAAGCCCGGCTACTGTCAAAAGCTTTGTTCTCTTTCTAATTCCACAAATGTTAAACTGCAAACTCAAGTGCTAGTGTTACTAGGAAGAAGAGTACCACAGAGATGACGGGCTAGAATTACACCTTGTACTCATGAGCTACTCCAATTATCAGAAGCAAACATACAGTTGACCTAATCATTTCAAGTTAACTTCTTCGTAAGGGGTGTGCAAACTGAGATCTAAAATATTTGGAAATAGGAAAATCTATGAGGTTTGAAGACTCTGTACATTAGATGAATGCATACCATTCTCAAGTATAAGGACTGGAAGATAGGCTGTAAGATAACTAATAGGCAATTTCCTTTCATTTTAATAAGGAAGTTATACAATGTAGCCCAAGGGGGCACGCCATCCTTGGAGAACTCTATTAGGCTTCAGCACAATTCCCCAAATCTACACTTGCAAATGTTAATTTGTAATTTGAACACCGTGAAAATTAAATCATCACACTAGGCAAGCTGATTCACTGGCAAGGGAGCAAAATTTGGAAGCCAAGGGCCATTTTCTATGGTTACCATTAGTCAATTACAGTCAGTAAATTGAAGCTTATCTTACTTGTTTTTTTTTTTTAAAAACCTGCCTCTCCAGAAAACAGTACCCACAAAAAAAAAAAAAAACTTGAAAAATACACTATTTGAGCATATATACTACCAAAATGCAATTTTATTTATTTGTTCAGCCTTTTCTTAGAAAATTTCTTTTACTCTTACTACTTTAATATAATTTTATGCTTTCCTACCCAATTTCCACCTCACAAGAGTATCTTTTTAAAATCATCTGAGAGCAAGAGAGTTAATTCTTAACACTTTAATGTTTAACTTATCTGTTCAAACTTTGTAGGAATTAATAGACTTCAGGCACTTGTAGTTAACGAGAAAAAGGAATCCAGGGGCCTGTGATAAGAGGTGAAGTAAATAGACAGAGTAAGGAGAGATGCCAAGGCCCAAAGATACACCTAACCAACCTGAGAGTCTTATTCAACTGGTAACCCTATGCCTCAGACTCGTGCCAGCTCCTAACAGCAACCCGTGAGCAGGAGCCCATGGCAGAACTGGGTCAGGCGTGTCTTGGCCAAAGTTGGTGCTGACCACAACTTTGACTAATAGCCTGGGAAGGAAAGTTACCCTCTCATGCTCAGTTTAACTCCAAAGAAACCAAAGAAACAGGATGAGGTCTTGCTCTACCTAGGAAGAAATGTAGCAACCAGAGACAGTTCCTATAGAAGGAGTTTTAAAAATGGTAAGTCGACGTGGAACTTCATTTTTTTTTTTTTATTGATCAAAAGTATTGTTAAACTGGCTTCACTGTGTTTGAACTTACAGATATTCTTCTGTCAGGTAGAAACTAGATCTCTACTTTCTAAAATAATTTACTGTTATTTCTTCCTTAATTTTTTGTTACAGATTACTGGAAATTTTTTTTGTGGAAAGATTTTTAATGATGGGTTCAATTTTTTAAATGAGTAAGATCTACTGGGGTAGGAAAATAAGGGTTTTAGCAGGAACCTTCATGGGAGTGGCAAACAAGAGTCAACATCTTTAGTTCTCTGTTACTGCTTTGATTGGAGGTCAAGGATTTAATATATATTATTTTGAATCTTGGCCAACTAAACAACAAATATCTTTTTATCTCAAGATATGATTTTGCTACCCTCAGCCATGATATAGAAGACTGCAGTGAGAAACTAAAATTCAGTCAATAGGATTGGCTATGAGCTTTTAAAAACCAGTTTTGGAAAATTTGTATCCAATCCTTAAAAAGACAGTAAATCTTACTTGCTCTGGAAACAAACCAAAAGAATATTACAAATATTAGCAGGTTAGTTAGTACTAGTTTTATCAAAAAGTGATCTGAATTCTATATTTATTGGTATATTTTGAAGGTCACATAATTTAGGGGACTTCTCATAGTTTCCTAGTAACCATGTTCTTGTAGAAACATTAGCCATATTTCACATATGCTCATCTAAGTTATCAAGCCTAAAAGAGCTCTCCTCTCGCTCATTAGACATGACTCTGCCTACTTAAGTTTCTCATTTCAATATATTCTTTTGATCATTTTCTCCAGGGAATCATGGTCAAACGTCCACATTTTAATTACCAGCACACTAACACAGAGTGGCTGCTCCTTTTGATAACGTAACACTTCCCTGGGGCAGAATGCCAAGGAGTTGTCGGCACAACTGCACCTACTCTTTGATGGCTAAGCAGCAACTGTCACAACACAACAAATGTAATTCAGTCCTAACATTTTTTATAAAACCCATCCCGGTGTGAGGCACGCCTGCCCATACACAATCTTCAAGTGAAAAAGTGCCATACTCCTCAGTGTCAGTGTGTGCATCTATGTGTAGACATATGTCCTGTTAAACTTCACAGGCAAGTCTCTTCTAATGGCAGAGGTCTCGCTCCCGTCTGACAAAATAGGACCTATCCAGTGGCGAAGGATAATCAATTTAAAAATTCTTGTCACCTGAACATCTGTGAGTTCAAACACATTGAGCCAGGCAAACAACACTTTTGACCAATCAATAAAAATGGAGCTCTTGGTAAACTTAGTATTTTTTTTAAATGTACTAATGCCTTAAAAAGGATCCCAAATTCAGTTGCTGAGAGTGAAAATTAATTAGAGCAGATTTTTATAACATGTAGTTATGAGACTATTAAGGTCCACATGCAAAAATCAACCAATTTGTAATTCTGATGAGTCACTTGCACAAAGGCAAGCAGGAAAAATCAGAAAGAAACCACTAACAGCCTAAGAACAATTAGAATATTCTTTTTTTTCAGTTAGAATATTCTTTTTAAAACTATTACGTGGCAATTAATTTTAAATGTTAAACTAAATTTCAAAAACAAATACCTTCATAATATCCCATGAATTTTATTTCCCAACTCATTCCTTGAAAAGCCTTTTCCCTTTCACATAATGGCAATTCTTTCTATTTTATCCTAAATGAAAAGGTGAGGCAGTAGAAATTGATGGGATGAACATTAAGCAGTTCACTCAAAATACTATAGAAGTAGTAGCAGAACTGCATACATACCTTTGAGTTCTGAAAAAAAATCAAAACAAAACAAAAACAACACTTGTATTCTTTCCTTGCTTGTTAGAAAAGGGTTAAGATGAAGCATAGACATACAAACTAATCAGAATCTCTCAGATCCAATTTTCATTTGTAAGGAATCCTGGGAAAGGAAGTCTCATTTTACCTACTAGCTTAAGATCTCAAAAAGTGTGGGCACGTGAGCTCTACTGCCACCTTGCTATAACATAAAACTTGAATATGAAGCCAATACCATAGGCAGCAAAACTGAGGATGAAGAACACCATTTTGTGACTCTGGAATACAGCTCTATCTGAAGCTGGTTCTACTTCAGTGTTTTCAGTGCTGTGAGCCAATATGTGGCTCAATTATTTGACTTTCAATTACAGTCAGTTTGAGTTGGACATTTTAAAATGTGCAGAGAGATCTTAAATGGTACATTGCTCCATATTCCATGCAAAACCCAAAGAACAATTTGACTGGTTTAGGTGAGGCGGTTGTTTAACAATACTTTGGACCAATCAACAAAATGGAGCTCTTTGCAGACTTAATATTTTTAAAAACTCATTAATGCCTTAGCAAGGAGAAAAGGGGTTGTTACTCGTATTTCATAAACATAGAATGAGAGGAAAGCATAGAGAAGAGCTAAACAGAGCCAAATCATCTTCAACTTAGTACAGTGTCATTCATAATCCTAGTTTCTAATATCTGTCACCGACTCCTTTTTCAAGTTTGTGAATCTTATGAATGAGTGTGGTGAAAATATTATGAGCTCAGAAGCTAAATATGATCTTAGTGACAACAACGCAAGTGGGTTAATTACATTATAGGATGAAATTATCTTCACAAAACTTATTCTAGCTCACCTATGCTTATTTCACAACAGATTATCAATGCAGAAATGAAATGTGGGAGCTATGTAATGCATATTTACATTTTTATCTAAGGAATTTTGGGACATAGAAACCCACAAATATTCATTAATAAGTTATACCTGCTTAACACATAAAAAACCTGCTTCTGCTTCTTTCAAGAATAATTTCCTCGCTTCTTTATTATATCCTTTGGTTTCATGTTTTCCAGTTATAGCTGATGTTTTCAAAGTTGACAATAACTGATGATAAAGGAAAATTTTAAAACAGCCAGGAAAACACTTTCTGAAGATGCTTTATGGCTCTTGGTAATCTAATTTGTGGGAAATGCAGAATGAAGCACCACAGAGTGCTTTTCAATAATTTATGGTGGAGATTCATCTCCTAAGTTTAGAAACATGATTTGTGACCCAACTGTGCTGTGAACCTATTTGTGTAATTAGATGGCTGGCTACAATCCCCAACCTGGCCCATTCTTCCTGCATGCTCTTCTGGGTTTGTAATAGATTCTTGGATCTATCCTTTAGAAATGAATAAATGAAAACAGTTATTTAGCATGTATCTTTTAAAAATTCTACTTATTGCTAAAAGCACAGGACTAGCTAGTAAATTCTCATTGTCAGTTTTTCCTTCTGAGTTTCAAGGAGAAGAGATAAACACTAATACAAAATTATTTTGTTTTCATTTCATTTACATGCTTGAATAGTGCAGGATTTTTTTTTTATTGTGTAATGAAATCACAACATCCTGACTAAAAATTCACCTTAAATGGGAAAAGGGACCAAGAATATCACAGCTATAAGTATTTCTAGTTCAAATTTTAAAGGATTCATTGAGTGAGACTTAGCATTGACAAAACCATTTTAAAAATCATCTTGAACTTAAAGTGAAAAAAGCCAGTTATATTATCTTTATTTTATTTACATGACTACTCTTAAGTTGTAGAATATTAAGTTACTTACAACAAACAGGGAGAAATTTGGTCTTTTTCCTACATTCACTTCCATGTCCCTGACACTGTTTTATGATCCAAATTTTCATCTTTAAATGAAGCAAGTAGGCACTTAGCTTTAAAAGAAGAAAAAGAAAAGACAACAGACAGCTATGAATTATGTATGACCTGTGTGCTCAGGGACAACTAATTAGAAATCAGTTAAGAAGAAAGTAAATTCTGATGCCATCCTTCTCCATTTTTAGGTAAAAGAAAACTTTTAGTTTGAATATTTGTTGTCAGCAAAAACTAACATCCACAATGAAAATTTATTTATAATGTTCTATTTTATACAGTTAAAGAAAAAATGATTATATTTAACCCAGTAATGAGATCAACGGAATTGTTAAATAAAACTTGTATAATTAATTCTCAAATGCCACTTTTTTTTAGGATAAATGCTGAAAATAACAGCTACATAAAAGGTAGAAGACAATTTAATTAGGGAAATAAATAAAGCAAGTTTCTGGTTGTCAAATGAGTAATAAGTAAAGTAAAAGAATAAAATTTTATTTTGCCTTATAGGGATTTTTACTTTTAAACTTTTTTCGTGAATATATTATGTAACATTAAAAAAAAGGATTTGGGAGTAACAGTCCAAATACTTGGATTTGACTTCTAACTTTACTGGCTTTGTGAACCTGGGTAACTAATTTAAACTTTCTGGGCCACAGATGCCTGAAATGGAAAGTGGAGGCAATACTTGACCTATTTATATTACCAAGTTATCTGAAAACATAACTAACACTTCGCAAATTGTAAAGCACTATCCAAATATAAAATGTTGCTATTATAAAATTTTCTAAAGCTTTAATCTCAAAATCGTAGTGACCCACCTAAAATTAGAAGGTTAATTACATTGCCCAAGAAGAACTGCAATTCATCCATCACCTTATGAATTCAGAGGTGTTTTTTGAGATCAAAACTTTTTTTTTTAAATCTCTAATTTTGTAAATCTCCAGCATTTTTATAAGACTAATAAGTAGACATGTCCTAGATATTTTTTTTGCTATATCTGAATTGGTTTTAATTATTTTATAATTACCACTTCAGAAAATTTTAGTAATTCCATAATTACTAATTTAAGCAAGTACAGTTTCTGAATAATATGTATGCTTTCATGTTGGATTATGAGGCTTTTAGTGCATAAGCTAATTCTGATAATATCTCTGTATTTGCTAAATATTTCTGCAATTCTATTAAAAAGGAACAATTTCTCCACATACTTAAGTTTCAGAATCCCTTTCCTCTTCCTTGTAGGCAGTCTAAGTGTAATTTTGGTTTTCATATATAGGCTGCTTGCACAAGTGTATCATTTAAATTGAATCTTATTCATACATGCTCATAATTTATTTCCTGCTTCCTGCATACAATAACTGACATTTACTTAAACTGTGTAAAACTATGGAAAATACAACAAAAAATAATTATTCTACATAGTGACAGTGAACCAGTTAAACTTATCAGTTAAGGAAAGCTTTTGACCAAAACTGGCAAATGCATAGCCAAATATATGGGAAGCCACAATCTCCCAGCCACTAGGTTAGCACTCCCAGAAAAGCATTCCCGATTCCTTGTCACCAAGCCTCAGCCTCTTTCTTAACATAATACTCCAGGAAGCTGATACCAATTCTGTAGATTTGATAGTCAAGGAGAAAAATATTTACCTATTACTGTATTAGACCACTATGTGCCTGCAGGAATCTATAAGGTATACTTTTGATCTGATTAACCAAATGAATTTTATCTCCAGGATTAATACATATTCCCCTTTGTGTCAATGCTGATGCTGGATCTTAGTGCTTTCATCATTATTATACCTAAAAATAGGTTATCATTATCAGAAATAGTCCAGTGTGAGAAATCTGTAAGAAATAAGAAGCAGATGACTATCTTCAGTGAAAGAAAAGATAAACTGCAAATTCCAGTCTTTTGACACAGCAGACATAAAAAAAGCAATTTTTTTACCAGAACTTATGAATAGAGACATTCCTAAGGAAGATTCTGATAAGAAGATATAAATTTATTCAATGAGCACTTTATAATTTATGTTGTAGAAAGTATCACAGTAATAAAAAGAGTAAAATCATGTTTAACTTACATTGGGAAACAAGGGTAACTCTTTATTAGCTTTCTCTGGTGGAGTGTTACAATATGCATGTCCAAATTTATATTACATATTGATACTGCTTATAAGCTGTTACTCACATGTTCTCTATGTGTAAATGGCAGGCCTACCTAGCTGTGGTTTCACACAAAGTTCTCTGGACAAATCTAGCCCAAACTCTAGCTTGTCAGCCCCAACTGAATCACATGGGCCTCAGCGTCAGCTTCTGAGATTCACTTTTGATATTTCTGGTTGTTTTCTAGGAGTATCACTTTTATAGATTTATATTGGTAAATGTTCCTACTGCCACTTCTACTTCATACTTTAGCCATATTCTAAGTGCTCATTTTGGCCTCTTCTTGCTCTTGAAAGATTGCTGCACAAAGCTCCATGCTTGTGTTACTACCATGGCATAGCCCAGGACTCAGGTCACTGCTTGGTGCTCTGGCCACACCCCTCCTCAATCTGCTGCTGGCCTCTGTCCTGTAACTTGATAACTTGCTCCACAGCCCTCACACCACCCTAACATCTCAAGGCTACTGATTAATAAAGCAGATGCTGACTCCATACTTCAGATAGATCCCACAGCAAAATTACTTTACACATAATACTTTTGTGCCACATCTCTTTTAGGTTCCACACAAACCTTAACGCCCTGGGATCTGCATCTACCCATAAGCATTGCCAGATTGGGGTGGATTCAGTGAAACCACCATGCTATTCTCAAACGCACAGTTCTTCCCAAGGCCTCACTTCCCTCTGCTCCCATGTCACTGAATCAGACTTCTTCCCTTCAGTGAATTCTTTCCTTGGGGTTGCAAAGTTCCTCCTAAAATTTGCCTTCTGTTGTCTAAACCACCTCATATCACACAGTTTTCCAAATATGCCAATAGAGCCGTAGGGCAAGCATGTTTTTTTCAGGAAGTACTTCTATCTCCAGATAAATCAGTGGCTACAAATAATGGGGAAACAGAGGATGTGTTGTGTTTAGAAATTCCAGATGTGGGATTTGTACAACCTGTAGTCCTGATCAGCTGGTCTGCCCTATTATTTATGAATATCTGTGTATGCATACAAACATACACATATACATGTATATATAAATCCAAATATTAATATATATCCACATGGAAACACAAATTACATGTAACCTCTACTGCTTTGTTTCCCCTTCTTGATACTTTCCCTTTATTTTATAGGTCTTAATGTATTGCACTCATAGGGGAAATATATGAGATACATGATCAAGACTCTCCTTTCCTTCTGATTAAGAAACTGACTAAGCATGAGGTACCTGGGTGGTTCAGTTGGTTGAGACTCTGACTCTTGGTTTCTGCTCAGGTCATGATCTCGTGGGTCATGGGCCTGAGCCCCAAGTTGGGCACCACACTCAGTGGGGGGTCTTCTTGAAGATTCTCTCCCTTCCCCCTCACACCCTGCACACTTGCATGCGTGCACTTGCTGTCTCTCTCAAATCAACAAATCTTAAAAAAAAAAGAAAGAAAGAAAGAAACTGACCAATCATAATCTCTGGAGCTCTGCCTCTTCTCAAAAACATAAAGAAAATAAGCATAGGACAAAATTTTCATACTAAATAATATTAGTTATGGTATAAATGTGAAGAAACAATGGATGTACAATTCAAATTCAGATCTCTGTGTTCAATAAGAAAAAGAGAACTCTTGAAATAATAAAGCACTTCTTAAAGTCTTAAATTTATTTACACATGGTTAAGTGAAGAATGATAATGATGGAATCATAGGTTAGTCTTACAAAATACTTGGATCATTCCAGGAAGTTACTAAAAGTGTCTACCCTATAACTAGCACTGTGCCAGAGTAGTGAAGAATAAAAATAAAGTGTACAAGCTCTGTTAAATATTCCTTTGTCACCAAAACAAAGCCATTTTTGGAGACATTTTACCTACAATTTGCAAAAAGCAAAGACTCCTAGCAATATTAATGGTGCTGATCTTCCATCTTTAAAACAATGGCAAAGTTGATGAATAAATATCAGGTCAGCACCTGAACCAGGAATCACAGATGTGGATGTAATTATTAGAATCAGATACCATCATACACTAATAGCCTCAGTTAGTGAACATTTAACAATATTCTTGTTGACTGCCTCCTCACATAACCTAGGCAATCAGAGTTGGAAAGACTTCCAAACACAGTAGATTCATTCATTCCACAGATCCCTTTGAAAAGCCTACTATCTGTCAGGCACTGGAGTGGCAGTCTGACTCTGGTTACTTCTCTACTAGCATCAGCTTGAATGTTTCCAACAAAGGAGCATACTCTTGAGATACTTGTTTCATTTGTTAACATCTTTGTTAAAAAGTATTTCCTCAACTGCAAACAACTTAAATTCCCCCAAATTAAGGAAGTGGTAAATACATTTTAGTACTTCCAGTCAGCAAACTGGAATTTTGAATTTCCAATTAAAAATATTGAAGGCAGGGATCCCTGGGTGGCGCAGCGGTTTGGCGCCTGCCTTTGGCCCAGGGCGCGATCCTGGAGACCCGGGATCGAATCCCACATCGGGCTCCCGGTGCATGGAGCCTGCTTCTCCCTCTGCCTGTGTCTCTGCCTCTCTCTCTCTCTCTCTGTGACTATCATAAATAAAAAAAAAAAATTAAAAAAAAAATAATTAAAAATATTGAAGGCGATGGAAATTGGCTCCAACAGAATGATAGCTGAAACATATATAAAAAGTATGTACTGGATATATTGGAAGTATAAACTGGAGACTTTCATTATCTGAGATACCAGAGGCATTAGTAAACTTAAATTTTACAATACATTGGTGCGGGGAGGAGTGAAAGTGGAGGACCTTTTCTCAAATTCTCAAAGTTAAATATAAGTTGATTTTAATATATGTTTAATAAAAGTTTAGTTATACTTACAACTCTGAGCTGCTTCTTACGATGGGCAGAGAGTAAATTAAATATTGTGTTGGGGGGGGAAAGGGGGTAGTGAAGCTTCTTTAAATAAAAACTCTTTTATTCTAATGCTACATATATACCGAAAAGCGAGCAAATCATAGGTGTAGATCTTGGTGAATTAACACAAAGTAAACACACACAAGAAACCAACCAGAAAAAGAAAGAAAACATTTTGAAAACCACAGCACCTCTTCTCATGTTTCTCTCTGTTGCTAACCATTTCTAAGCAACTATTATATAGACTTCAACACTATAGGTTGGGTTTGCCTGTTTTTTAACTCTAATAAAAATTAAATCATATACTAGGCACTTTGCGTCTCACTTCTTTCTTTCAACATTACATTTGTGAGGTTCACTGATATTGTTTTATGTAATAATAGTGCATTCACTGGGATGCCTGGGTGGCTCAGCAGTTGAGCGTCTGCCTTCAGCTCAGGAAGTGATCCTTGGGTCTGGGGACTAAGTCCTGCCTCAGGCTCCCTCGCAGAGCCTGCTTTTCCTTCTGTGTCTATGCCTCCTCTCTGTGTGTCTCACAGGAGTAAACAAATAAAATCTTAAAAAAAAATAGTTCTTTCACTTTCATTACTGTATGATATTCTGTTATATGCATGTATCACAATTTATCTAATTTTGAAGAACACTGTTTTATTTCCACTTCTGGGCTATTATTAATAGAACTGTTATAAACGTTCTTCTGTACATGTATTTTCGATAAACACATTTTGGTGCACACATTTCTACTGAGTATGATCTAAAGCACTGATGCTGAGTCGTAGGGTATGAATGAATACATTCAGATTAAATATAAACTATTTTGAGCTTAACTGTATCAGCAAAAAATGTGAGTTCCTTTTGTTTTGCCAAAATATTCTTCAGTTTTGCCAAAATATTTTTTAGGGCTTAATCAAATTTCCCAAGTGTTTTCTTACTTCTCTGACATACAAATTATTCTCCCCACCCCTCAATTGTTTTAAGCATCAACCATGCCACAAATTTTGCTGGTTCCCTCTGACTGCAGGCTAAATTCTACCAAAATTGCAGGAGCTCTGTTGTTCAAACATTTTTCCAACATCATCTCAGCATGTTAATAAAATCCTGCATCTTTTCCAAACTTTGCATATTTGTATTATATTATTCATATTTTATATTTTTAAGAGTACTTTCTAAATTGCATCCAAAAATTAACAGAACACTAAGAAGGAAAATGACCAAAAGGATGTATTACAAAAGAAAAATATTAAGTAAGAATATTTGAGTGGAAGAGAGTTTTATAAGTGCTCAATTTGCCATGAAATAATATCTTCCTTTTCTTCAGCCTAATAGCTGGTAGAAATCTAATAAGGAACACTCATATTTGAGTGTCTAAATATGAACACTCATATTTCACCATTTGAATACAATGGTGAATATAAAAAGTCTTGTAAGAAAATACACCAAACTATTTCTTGGTGGTAGTATCAAAAGTGACACTTTTATTTTATTACTTTCTTTCATTTGCACAATAAATATTCATTTTTTGTATAAGCTGAAAATATCCATAAGGATTAGACTACAAGTGAAATTTGTTTCCCTTTCAACATCTACTCATTGGCCTAAGTTATGCTTTATGTAACTACACAGAATAAATTTAGCTTATTTTCCATATGAATACCCTTGAAAAAGTTTGTAACTGTTATAATTGCTTCTTTATTATGGGACAAATAACACCAAATCCTCCTACAGTTCTTTCTATGACATGATTTCAGAACCCTCCGCAATTTCATTACTTTCCTTTGGATATGCTCTAGTTGTGTTCTTCCAAATTTATATTGTACTAGAAATATGTACATGATAGGAGTCAATAGAGACTTCTAAAAAATCAAACTTGTGAATTGTATAAAATTTACGGTAGTCTTACTAGATGCATATAATGATTAATAAAGTTCTTGCTACAATATTCCATTTTCATTGTTAATTATAGTTTATAAGGTCTATATAGGAAGACACGTCTCCTATTCCTGAAAACAATGCTAACTTTATCATTTAAATTTGCATGGGTAAGATCACTACTTTGATGTAATCCAAATTCTAGGCTATAAATGAGTAAAATGAGTAGTAGACATAACTGTATTTCTTTTTTTTCCCCTAAATGGACTAATAGAACAAACAATTCTACAATGATTAAGTTCAACACAACTTTTTAAAAAATATATTTATTAATTTGAGAGACAGAGAGAGAGACAGAGAGGGTAGTATGGGCAGGGTGAGGGGCAGAGGAAGAGAAATTCAAGCAGACTGCAGTGATCGTAGAGCCTGACACAGGGCTCTATTCCCCCGACCATGAGATCATGACCTGAGCTAAAATCAAGAGTTGGATGCATAACTGACTTAGCCACCCAGGAGCCTCAAGTTCAACACACCTTAATCTCTTCTGTTTTATAAATGGCATAACATTATTAGTATTTATTTTTACTTCTAAAAACAAAAATCCAGTAAAAACACACACACAGGGTTATATTACAGACCATAATTTATATAAATGTTTCTGTAAAATATAGGAACATTAAAATAATCAACATGAAATATATCTGCACATAATGATTATTTTAGGTGTCAATATATTTCATCACAAATCACTGTGAACTCTCTCCTATTTTTATTTTCATACCACTGACTCATATCTAGATTTGGATTTTTTGAAAGGTTAATTTTGCCATAGATACACTAGGGTCAATAAACATTTCCATTTTTTAAATACATCAATAACACTATATTAATTTTAGGGTTGCAAGAAAGAATCTATCAACCTGGGAATTCAACATTTATTTAAACATTCAAAACTTTTAAGAGAAATGTAAAGCTCATATGGTCATAAATATTAACTAGTTAATAAGTACACAACTATTCACTGAGGCAATCTTTTTGAAATATAGAGAGAAATTGAAGACAGACTTAATATTCAATATTAGGAGAAAGGTTAATCATATGGATAAGATGCAACTGTTAAATTGAGCACATTATAGCTTTCTACATATAAGGCTGCCTTTAATATTTCACATAATTTTTAAAAAGCATCTTGAAGGAAAATATGCACATCACACACACAGAGAAGCACATTTATAAATGCAGAGCAAGAAGTTTAAAAACCATATTAAGTGCCTTCTACAAGATGCAGCAGTAGAGGCAAAGAGGGAGCTTTTGTTGTTTTTTTTTAATTTACTCATAATATATTGCAATACATTTTATATGGAGGCCAGATAAAAGGAGAAGATCTGACTCCAAATTGTACCTCTAACCTGTTTCTTTTTTTAAGGTTGCCAAATTTATACTAAACACATTCTTTTTTATTTCTTTATTAAAACCTATCCTCCACCTCAGCATATGAAAGAATAGTGACCAATGCTGATGAATGGCTGGCTTCAGAGCAGTGATGTCATATACAACAACCTAGAAAACCATGAATAAAATCTGAATATAACAATAAACTATTTATTTTTGGCAATCTTCTGAATTCCAAATTAGATACAGTTCTCTAACTTTAGTGGAAGCTCTGTGTATGTGTCTGAGAGTGTGGGAGCCAACAAAGGGTAGTGTTTGTCCCACTGAATTTAAATGTCTCTGCATATTATCCTCTTGGCTGGCCAGATGACAGAGGCCCTTGCCAGTCCTACTCTTTAAATAGAGACCTACACTTTTTAAATAGAGCTTACTTGTTCCAGAGAAAGGTTTTCTTTCCTTGTGCTCAAATTTTACTCTTTAAGGAGCAAATGAGCCGCTATGCCATCAGTAGCTCATGCACATATCCAAGATGTGTCTGATTTATGAGCAGATTTTTGTGCAAAAGGTTAAATTAAAATCTTCTTTTTATTCTCTGCTTTTATTTACAGCATCTAATGAAAAGGTCAAACCATTTTCAGGATATTTCTAAATATTACTGTCAACTATCTTTTCACCCATTTAACTATCCATGCATAAAAGGAGTATTTGATTCAGAAAAGCTGCAGTTTCAAAATAATACCTTCATTTCTAGCCATCTGTAAACAGCTCACCTCCAGGCATTTAAGAATAGAGAGGCCTGCTTATAATACACTGAAAACAATCGCTGGCAGTGATGAACAGTATTCTGTTTAAATTTTCATTAAAAAAGGCTCAGAAAGCTCTGTGAACCTCAACTCATATTATCACAGGTACTTCCATTTTCAATGATGGCATGTGCAATCTAAAGCAGTTATAGAAGCTATCCAGTCCTATATATTTTGTCATTACATATACCATAACAATATAGTCACAGCAATTATGCAGTCAGCAGAAAATGGGCAACTTCTCAATATGTAAAGTCAATTAAGACCATCATATAGAACAAAATGTAAATATACAAATTACACAATTCATTCAAAATATATTCCAAGGGAAAACAAGGAAGTATTCAACAAAAATGATAAAGTAACTTAATGTAATTGAATTTATATTATTACTTACAGTTGTGTATTGAGCTAATAGAACTAATGTTACTTTCTATGATTAGTGAAAGCTGATTAGAGTTGATTAGATACATAATCTGTTGCCATGATATGATTATTATCTTAATAAAATGCAAAATTTATTTTTCTGCAGCTATGAATTCTTGTATCATTGATATGTTGAATGCAACCTCTTGCTTGCTATAATACATACACTGACAACCAGTGTATCTGTGATACCATCATCTCATTCCATATCCTTAAAAAGTGAATATATTTGGAAATAGCAATTTAAATACTAAAATAAGTATGAAACACACCGTGTTCAGAGGATAAAATATAATGATCTAGTTTTCCCCTTTTAGTTACAAGATATGCCACTCAGTATGTGGAAAATATATTGAGGCATCTACTCAGAGACTTATTTCATTACTGCTGTTGATAATAAATCATCATCTTCATTAGTAGTAGCTGCAATAGCCTGAATGAAGTCTTTCTTTTCTCCTCTTGCTGGACAGATATATACATATATACATATACAAATCATGGTATTTGCATGTATGTGTTTATGCATGTGCATATAAATGCAAACTTGTTTTTATTGTCATCCAAAGCATTTTTAGTTCCTGAGCCAGTCAGGCACCCCAAAAACATGTTATTTTTTTATAAATAGTCAGGAGCTCTCTGTGTATTTAAAACCAGTGTTTAATGTCTGTGTAAATTAGCAGAGCACCACACCTTCATGGTATTTGCATGTATGTGTTTATGCGTGTGCATATAAATGCAAACTTGTTTCTGTTGTCATCCAAAGCATTTTTAGTTCCTCAGTTCTATTTTATACATGAAGGATGGTGCTCTGCTAATTAACACAGACATTAAACACTGGTTTTAAATACACAGAGAGCTCCAGACTATTCGTAAAAAATAACATGTTTTTGGGGTGCCTGACTGGCTCAGTCAGAGGAGTATGCAATTCTTGGTCTTGGGGTCATGGGTTTGAGTCCTATGTTGGGTGTTGACGTTACTTAAATTATTTGTTTTTAAAAATGAATCATAACTAGCACCTGATAAGCCAAGACTTTAAAAAATTATTTCAATAATATTAGTGCTTATTTCCCACTTATTTAGCTCTCTTCCCTTCTTTGATGTCTATGTGTATGTTCCCTGTGCCATAACTAGTTTTCAATCTGGTTTTATGAGGAAGGTGAGACTTCTTCAATTGGTCTTCTTCAGCTTAATTTTATGTCAGGGAAAATACAGTTACACTAAATTACAAAATAATTTTCCCTAATAAAAAACTTTCTTGAGACAAATGAAAATGGAAACACAACACACCAGAACTTGTGAGATGCAGCAAAAGCAGTTCTAAGAGGGAAAGTCACAGGAAATAATACCAACATGAAGAAGCAAGAAAAATCACAAATAACCTAATTCCATATTTTAGGAAAGTAGAAAAAGAAAAACTGAGCCCAAAGTTAGCAGAAGAAAAAAAAAATATGAAATGCTAGAACAGAAATGGAGAACAGAAAAAACAGTAGAAAATTTTAACAAACTAAGAGTTGGTTTTTTGAAGAGATAAACAAAATTTACAAACCCTTAGCTAGACTAGCTATAAAAAAGAGAGAAAGGATCCAAATCAACAAAATTATAAATGAAAATGGAGACACAGAACTGATACAGAAGTACAATGGATTATTAGAGACTAATAAAAATAACTATATGCCAAAAAACTAGATAACCTAGGAGAAACGAACCAATTCTTAGAAACATTTAATCAAGAAGAAATAAACAATCTTAATAGATCAGTTGCTAGTTAGGAGATTGAATCAGTAGCCAAATACCTCCCAGTAAAGAAAAGCCCAGGACCAGATGGCTTCACTGGCATATATTTTACCAAACATTTAAAGATGAATTAACACAAATCCTCCTCAAACTATCCCAAAAAATTGAAAAGGAGGGAATTCTCCCAAACTCATAGATAGAACAAGAAAACTACAGGATCATCAACCATAATTAGTAAGATTTACTCCTGGGATACAAAGATGATTCGAACTTACACAAATTAATATGATATGTCACATTAATAGAATGAAAGAAAAGAATTATGTAATCATTTTAATGGACACAAACAGCTTTTGACACAATTCAACATCCATCTGTGATAAAAACATTCAAAAAATTAAGCATGAAAGTAACATATCTCAACATAATAAAGGTCATATATATTACACCTATAGCTAATACCATACTCAATGGTGAAAGATTGAAAGTTTTCCCCTTTTTTTTTAATTAATTTTTATTGGTGTTCAATTTACCAACATACAGAAAAATACCCAGTGCTCATCCCGTCAAGTGTCCACCTCAGTGCCCGTCACCCATTCCCCTCCAACACCCGCCCTCCTCCCCTTCCACCACCCCTAGTTCGTTTCCCCGAGTTAGGAGTCTTTATGTTCTGTCTCCCTTCCTGATATTTCCCAACATTTCTTTTCCCTTAAGATCAGTAACACTTATCCTGATGAACAGTGAGCAATGTATAGAATTGTAGAATTATATTGTACAACTCCACCCCACAATGTTTTCAATTCATATATTGCTTAAACTATACTGTGCTAGGCCAGTACTGAAACTAACATTGTTTGTTAATTATATTTCAGTTTTAAAAAAGACAAGATTGATGCATTTATTTTTTATTTTTTTTATTATTTTTTAAAGATTTTATTTACTTATTCATGAGATACACAGAGAGAGGGAGAGAGAGGCAGAGACGCAGGCAGAGGGAGAAGCAGGCCCCATACGCAGGGAACCCAACACAGGACTCGATCCTGGGACTCCAGGATCATGCCCTGGGCCAAAGGCAAGTGCTAAACCACTTAGCCCCCCAGGGATTCCCAAGAATGATGTATTTAAAGAAAAAAAGATCTAAAACAAGACAAGAATCCCTCATTTCACCAGTTCTATTTAACATAAAACTGGAAGTCCTAGCTGAAACAATCAGGCAAGAAAAAGAAATAAAAGGTATCAGAATTAGAAGGGAAGAAGTAAAATTGCCTCTATTTGCTGATAACATGATTATATATATAGGAAATCCTATGGATTCAACAAAAAACTGTTAGAACTAATCAGTGAATCCAGTAAAGTTGTAGGATACAAAAGTAACATACAAAAATCAGAAGTATTTCTACACATCAACAACTAAATTTCTGAAAAGGATATGGAGAAAATGATCCCATTTAGAACACATCCAAAACAATAAAATACTTAGGAATAAATTTAACCAAAGAAGTGAAAAATCTATACTCTAAAACCACATGACATTGACAAAAGAAAATTTTAAAAGACACACACACACACACACACACACACAAAACACACAAATAAAATATATCCAGTATATATGGATTGGAAGGATTAATATTGTTAAAATGTCAATTCTACCAAAAGCCATCTACAGATTCAATGCAATTCCTAACAAGTTTCCAATGGCATTCTTTTACAGATATAGAAAAAACAGTTCTGAAATATATATGAAACTACAAAATACCAAAGAAATCCTGAAAAAGAAGATCAAAGCAGAAAGCATCACATTTCCTGATTTTTTTCATTTCCTGATTTCAAACTATACCATAAACCTATAGTAATTTATATAGTATGATATAAAAACAGACAAACAAAACAAGGGAATAAATTGAGAGTCCAGAAATAAACCTATACATTCAACTAATACTTGACAAAGGAGTGAAGAATTCTCAATGGGAGAAAGGACAATCTCTTCAATAAATGGTGCTGGGAAAATTATATGTAAAAGAATGAAACTGAACTCCTTCCTCCTCACTTACACCACTCACAAAAGTTAACTCAAGATGGATTAAAGACTTAAAGGTAAGACCTGAAACCATGAAAGTCCTAGAAGAAAACATAGCAAAAAAGCACCTTGACATGAGTCTTGGTAACAGATTTCTTAGGAATCACACCTAAAGCACAAGAACAAAATAAAAAACAAATGGGACTATAGCAAACTAAAAAGCTTCTGCACAGCATCAGAAACCATCAACAAAGTGAAAAGAGAACCTATGGAATGAGAAGAAAATGTTTGCAGACCATGTATCTGATAGACAGTATCCAAAATGCATAAAAAAACTAACACAAGGGCAGCCCGGGTGGCTCAGCAGTTGGGCGTCTGCCTTTGGCCCAGGGCATGATCCTGGAGACCTGGGATCAAGTCCCACGTTGGGCTCCCTGCATGGAGCCTGCTTCTCCCTCTGCCTGTGTCTCTTCCTCTCTCTCTCTCTCTCTCTCTCTCTCTCTCTCTCTCTATGTGTGTGTGTCTCATGAGTAAATAAATAAAATCTTTTTTTTAAAAAAAGAACACAAGTCAATAGCAAAAAAAAGAAATAAAACAAAAACTCAATTAAAAAGTGAGCAAAGGACCTAAACATATATCCCCAAAGAAGACCTATGAACAACCAACAGGTGCATAAAAAGATGTGCAATATCACAAATCATTAGAGAAATGCAAATTTAAACCATACTGAGAAATCATGTAACAACTATTAGTATAGCAATCATCAAAAAGACAAGAGATAGCACATGCTGATATGGATATGGAGAAAAGGGTAGTTTTGTGCAGTGCTGGTGGGATTCTAAATTGACACAGCCAAAAAACAGTATAAAGGTTCCTCAAAAAATTAAAAATAGAACTATCATATGATCTAGCACTTCCACGCCTGAAAATACAACCAAACGAAACAAAAACACTAACTTGAAGAGATATCTGTACCCCCATTTCATAGCAGCATTATTTACAGTAGCCAAAACATGGAAACTTAAGTGTCCATTAATGGATAAATGGAAAAAGAAGTTGTAGTATATACATACCATGAAATATTATTCAGCCATAAAAAATGATGAAATCCTACCATGTGCAACAACATGAATGGACCTTGAAGGCATTCTGCTAAATGAAATGTCAAACACAGGAAGACAAACTCCATATGATCTCACTTAATTTGGAATCTTAACAAACCATCCACCAAATTCACAGAAAAAAGATATCAGATTTGTGGTTGTCATAAGCAGGGGGCAAGGGTCAAAAGGTAGATGAAGGTGGTCAAAAGGTATAATTTTCAAAATAGAAGACAAGTACTAGGGATATAATGTACAACAGGATGGCAAAAGCTAACACTGCTGCACAATATACAGGAAAGTTGTTAAGAGAGTAAATCCTAACAGTTCTTGTCACAAGGAAAGTTTTTTTTCTTTTTCTTTTTATTCTATCTATGTGAGCTGATGGATATTAACTAAACCTATTGTGGTGATTATTTCACTGTATATGTAAATCAAATCATCATGCTGTACCACCTTAAACTTACTCAATGATGTATGTCAATTATTTCTCAATGAAACTGGAAGAAATTTTTCCCTAATATCTAGCACATAAAATTAACACTAGGATGTAACTTACCTTGTCTCTCTGAAAATTTATAATCAAATGCAATAAGAGGAGTTTCTTCCAGAAAAAAATCTCAAGTCAATAAACCACTTTAGGTGAAGTAGGACTTTACCAACCCCAGCTAATCAGTGATTACTGATATTCTATCTCATTTCTATGAAAGCGAATTTGTATCAGGGCAGGGACTGCTGTGAACTCTGTTTCTATCTGTAGTACCCTAGCAAATGAGGGCCTCCCATTGAGTTGTGTTGGTTGAGGAGAACAATTCAGATATAAGGACTCAATCAACCATCAGTCTGAGTGCCTGGGGCTTACACTGTAGCTGAATCCCCAAATGTGCCCCTCGTGAATCATATTAGTCCCACATCAAAGTCATCTTCTCTAGTTTGAAGCTGTACTTTTGTGGCTGGGTTGGAAGTGAAGCAGCCTCTGGGGATGTGGACAAACCAGCTGCTAATTAACCAGTAACTGTCTTGACTATACAACCACTGAAAACTCTAGAAAGAAGGAAAAAATACAGATGTCCCATGGTACTACAGCATAGAGAATTATAAATAGATAATGCAAAGTGACAGTATGGTGTCAGCTACTTGCACTCAAAAGGATAAAACCTATTACAGACATAGTTTAGTTTGGATTACTCTGAAAATTATACTGTTTCAGCTAATGCAGGCTCTTATGTTTCCATTGAAAATTCACGATATTCAACTGATTGTGGGCCCCCTAATGGAGATGAAAGTGAACACAGGAATACACTAGACAAAGTAGGGACAGGAGGGCAGGGAGGATGATGTGCCATGATAACAAAAAGTACAAGCCTCAGTTCTGGAAAATAGGCTAGCAATTGGAGGGAAAAAATGTGTACCTGGCTTTTTCTACTACCTCAATTTCTTATTTACAAGTATCAATGTGAAGGTTAAGGCTACATGAACTAATGTATCTGCTAAGAGGGATAAGTGTGACACAGAAAAAAAAATACACTTCTTCTCATCCAATCCCCATAGCTAATACAGGCGTAGAAAATGCTAAATGCTGATGGGAAAGAAATCCTGTGTATAATATCAATGTACGTTAACATAATCATTGGTGGTCATCTATCATCTTTAGTTTTCTCTCACTTTGCAGAGACTCTGAATTGAAAACTTATGAAAATTAACTTCCCCTCTGTGTCTTTATAGCTCTTCTTCTTTTTTTTTTTTCTTTCTTTATAGCTCTTCTAACTGTGTAAGTTCCTCTCTTGGTAGAAGATGGATGGAAGAACGGAACCTTTATATAATCTGCCTTCTTTTATTTCAGGTTTCTACAATGAAGTCTCCTGAGATCTTCACCTCAAAACAGGTGAATATTGAAAAATTTCTTGGGAATGTAAAGTAATTTGCAACTTATATTATGCAATTGTAAAAGTAAAGCTGAGATAAATCACAACATATTATTTCCAAGTAAGTGTCATACCACTATGTGGAAAAAATACAGATTTACATGTGCATATATGTGTACATTTGAATACTTTAAAATCCTTCTAAATATATGTATTTAAAATTTTAATATTTTGCATTGCCAAATAAGTGCCAAAATATTAAAAACACATAAAATATAAAGGTAAACACAAAATGGAGAGAAAGACAAATGACAAATGCCCAAGTAAAATATTACAATAAGAGCTGACAGATGATATGGGTGTATGTGATGTAATACATTTTTTAACAAAAAAAGACTGGATATCTACATAGCAGTGGACATGAAAGAGACTATGATGTTGCTATGAGCAATAGAATGATATGGTCTTAGATATATAAATGTTAAATCTTGAAATGACTTGAGTCATGATCTTGGTTACTCCTCCAGCTTTTACGAAGATTTGATATCACTATATCCATCCTATAGATGAAGGAATGAGGTCCAGAGAAATTCACTGACCTGCTGCCAGCATCTCTAAGAGCAAAGAACAGTAAAGTTGGAACCAAAAGCAAAATCTCCTTTCACCTAACACATTGAATTGACTTAAAAAACATTAATCAGGAAGACTGAAGCTCAAGCAGCTTTCACGATAGACAGTATTTAAATATAAGATGATCAAGGCTCACAAAAGATCCATATGAGACTGCAGTGAGAAAAAGGATCACGTAATTATGTAAATTACAGAGTTTTATACATTTTGTCATGTCTGTCAAACCTATGTTTGCCATAATCGTTAGGCTTAGAGAATTAACCAGCATTCTGAGAGAAACAGAGACAGAGCTGGAGGGAATTGATCGAAAGTTTTATAAGTGCTATTTTTCTTACTATGTGTTGTGTGCACTCTGATACCTTCAATCCTGTGTTTAAATGCTGGTCTCAACCAACAAAACTGATTTCTCAATTGGTCTCCTTGTCAGTGAGAAAACAGTAGTAATGAAGGGTAGGACCTCTCAATTTCTTGGACCAAGAAATGCCCAGGGATTCATAGAAAAGAAAAGAGGAAGGTAGTAGTGGGCATAGCATCATTTTTGGTGTAGAGGCTGCTGGGAACCTGATAAAGTAGAAATGAGAAAGACAAAAGAATTTGAGTCTTTGAATAAATGAAAGATTACAGTAAGATTGACAGCCAGTTAGGGTTTAATTCGTTGCATTGATTTAATCAATTTTAAGCATTTCTAAGTTTAACATTACTATGAAGAAGTCAAACTATAATTTGCTTTCAGTATTTATATAAAACTATTTTTAGAGTTTATGAAAATGAGAGAGGAGATGAAGAAAAAGATAGAATGGAAGAAACAGAGCCACAGAGAAAGAGACAGAATGAGAGATGGAGAGAGTAAAAGCTCCTGTTCGTGGCATCCTTTCCATTTTAATTAATTTAATTTTAATTCTCTGGGATTACCAGAAGAGAAATATTTAGCTTTATTCAAAAACAACAGATCCAATAATGAGCCATGCAGAATAAATTAACTGATTGTTAAATGGGGCTATTTAAACTCATCCAAAATTACATATAGATGTACCATTGTACATAAGTCCAGATACTAAGGATGAAGTAATAGCATGCATGCACACACTTTATGTGTGGTAGCTGCAGTATTCAAAAGTAATTTTTGCTCTCACTGATTCCCTTAGAGCTTAACTTTTCTGTGATGTAGGCAGGGATAATTTAGAACTTCTGTTGGTTTAAAAATACTATTAAAAGTTTAGTCTCATAAAGTTAAAGCTATTTAGAAGTTTAGGGAATAAAAAGTATAAGTAACTCAATATCCCAGGACTAACAACTATTAAGAGTTTTGCTGTGTATCCTTCCAGACACACACACATATACACACACACACAGCATATATATATAGCATATAATTTATTTTCACTTTTGCAATGTCTTAGACCTTTCCATGTCTAGATATACATCTCTATACCATTCTAATGATAGATATATCATAATTTAACCCTTCTCCATCTGCTTTGTGAATATAAATAAAAAGCCTTTATGCATGAATATGAACAAATGTGTAAATATTTCCATACCATAATTAATTCTACAAAGTTCAACTGATTGCAAAAAAAGTATCATATTTAAAGTTTTGAAATAATAAGTTGGCCCCCAAAATGTTTCCAATAACATATTTGAATGCCCAGTTCCTGATACCATTACCAACACTGAGTGACACCAAACTTCCAAAAAGTTCTACCAATGCTTCGGGATGAACAAAAGTAACATATTAATTTTTCTTCCTAAACATATGTCACATGTTTATTGGTCATTGAATTTCTTCTCTGAATTATGTTTGTGTATTCCCTGTCCATGCTAATACTGAGTTTGGTGATCTATAGGAACACTTTCTATATTTATGATGCATATTTATCCAGCATCTAATATATGTGCTATATGTATTATCTTTCTACAACATGTGAAGTTTGCAATCTTTTTCCTTTTTTTTTTTTTTTTTTTGCTATCTTTTTCTTTATGCCTTCTGAAGCACATATTTTGGTGGTAGAAATTAAAAAAAAAAAAAAAAACAGATTACAGATGAGCACATAGAGACTCCAAGAACTGACTTGTCCATGGTCGCATAGGTATATATTGGTGATTCCGAGAGTCTGACTTTGGTTGGCTGAAGTTTCTCTGGCTAGAGCTCAAACAAACTACAGTAACAAAAAAGCCGTATGATATTTTTGGCAGGCTTTATTTCAAGGTTCTTGAATATATTATACATATATAAACATGCACACATACCACACACACTAACCATACACTCTTTTAAAATTCTTCTTTTACTCTCACACATAAAAGGCTACTTTCCACAGATCATTTTAGCTTCAGATGAAGTGAAACTAAGTCTAAAATCAATTTTAATTAAAATCAGCTCAAAAAACTTGATATGGATTGCCAGTGCTAGAAGGAGATTTACAGAGTTTTAAGCTAGTAAATAAAACCTACAGTCTCACTGCAAGAGTGCCTTAGAAATCCCTCTGGCCTCACATTAGCCTCACCCTAAAGAGAATCATTAGCAAATGATATGTATGTAAGTGATTAGTATAGTTAGATTTGTTCATCAATAAATGATATGAACCAGAGTCTGAACTTCAAGACCAGCATGCTTATTATTTCTGTCATATCAAATCTATCCTTTACCCATCCTGTCTTTCCTCAATAAATAAACAATGCTACACCATCATCTACATTTCATTATGGCTACTGCTAACACAAGATAATCTGGAGCTATAAATTATATATTAAAATAAAGCCTCAAAAAAATAAAGCCTCATTTGGCAAATGTAAAATTTTTATCAAAACATAATCTACTGAATTTACAACTTTAAAAGATACAACCACTCTTAGCAGATGTTAAATATTTTACATTCTTTTCCTTGCACAGAATTTAAATGAAATGTATATGTGAGGCACCAAGAAGAGTCCCACATGACAATTCCACAATTTAAAATCATTAAGACAGATGAATTCCTAAATATCTATCTTGAAATTAGTGTGAAAACAAAATAACCACATATGAATTTTTTAATGAAAAATGAATGGAACTTTTCCCCACTTACCATACTATTATTCATAGGAGTTCCTAGTAGGATTATACCAACTATCAACAACTGTAGATTTTTCCCATTAAGACTACTTTCCAAATCATTTGAAACAGGTGACCAAAAAATAGTCTTTACACAATTTTATTTGAGGAGGAGTAGAAATTCTACTTTCTAATTCAATTAAATTTTTCAATGAATAAGAACACTTAAGACTTTAGCAATAACAGATCCTATAAAATCTACTTTTTTAATATCATTTCAATATCTTCAGAAAAATAAGAGTCATCAATAGAAGTATTGTGCATTTATTACTATTAGTACTATTACACACAATATAATAGTATTATTAGTATGGTATTAATAGCATATAATAACTATTATTAGTACTAATTAGTGTAGTACATATATTATTTAATTGTAGTTTATATAGTCTATATAACCATACATTTTGATCCTGTGCATAACATAATCCTTCTTTCCAGATGTTTCAAGCACACAAATTGAACATTCAAATTTCCAACATAATCCTCAGTGTTCAGTTGGTGGAAAGAAGCATTATTCCTGGTTCCAGGTGAAGATGCAAACAGAAGTACGTTAGAATGCTTTAACAAAGGCCCCAAATCTGAGAGACTGGGGATAGCTTGCATCACCAGGCTTGGGATGGAAAACCTATGTCAATTTTCACAAATGTTTCTCCATTCATCAATTTAGCTTTACTGAGCACCTGCCATATGCAAAGCCTCACACTAGGCTCCGGAAATCCAAAGGTAAATAAGTTAAAATATATGTCCTCATGAGACTTCACAATCTATCAGAAAAACAGATTAAGTATAATGGCTACACAATGACATGGTTCTCCTCAACAGAGGAATAGATAAGGGAGCTGGCAGGGGTACAAACAGCAAGAAGGCATGGATGCATATTTTACTCAGGACCCTTCAAATAGCATTTGCCCACAAAGAATGTGAGGAGGACTATGTAGGAGGTGAGGATGAAGAGGTAAAAAGGACACACTATAGAATTCTCACTTTATGTTGTAGGCAATGGTGTTCTTTCAGCACAGTGTTCTTTCTATATATGCTAAGTTCTCAATAAATGTTTGTTGAATACACTGACTGAATGATTTTCTCATAATAGATAAATCAATGCTGAAGGATAAAGAGATATATAATTCACAGTCATACTCAGAATTGCAAGTACTGTACAGTATCAAAATCAGTACATAACTCCATTCTTGAATACAGCAAGCCGTTTTTTTTTTTAAGGATTTTATTTATTTGAGAGAGAGAATGAGTAAGGGGCAGAGGAAGAGGGACAAAAAGACTCCCCACTGGGCAGGAAGCTGGACACAGGGCTCCATTCAGGACCCTGGGGATCATGATCTGAGCCAAAGGCTGACAATGGACTGAGCCACCCAGGCACCCCAGCAAGCAGCTTTATAATGTTTATTTTTTAAGTCATTATAGGGGTATAAAGGATTAATAGTAATATCGGCAGCAACAATATATACATCATCAAGGATTTATTATATGTATTTAAGCCTTCTGTTTTCAAAGCCCTATCATAGCTACTATCTTATTTGGTCTTTCCTTGATTTGGAGTTCACAGTGTTACTAGGGATATAGTGCTTATGTTTTAAAAATACCTATAAAATTAAAGCATGGCAGCTTTTGATTACGTATCAAAATTGGTGTCATAGACTAGAGAGAAATAAATGGTAAAATTGCATGGTTTGACCATATCATGGAAGTCAATTCTCTAATTCTCATGGCCCTTGGGGCTCTTGAAAATATAAGAGAAGGTATCCAAGGATTGCTCTCACTTCTGTGACCTCAGAGAAGTAACAAAGTCAAAGACTTTGACATTTAATATATTATTGTGTGTGATCACTATATCTAATCATTAATTAATTTCATCCCTTTGTAGGTTCCTTAAGTTCTAATTTTATTGCAGTTTGTATCCACAGTACTTCATGTATATAGAAGCAGTTTCTAAAATAGTGTGTGCACCATAAAACCAAACAGTGGATTGTGGGACATGATGCTATGGGGCGGGGGTGTGGACAGGAAAGGAGCAGGGTGGAGGGAGAGGAGGGGAGAAGAAGAGAGGAGAGAAAAGAAGATAGGTATGTCATGGGGAGGCAAGGTTAGGCTAGGCCAGAGCAGAATAGAACATATCACAGTGTACTACATATGGTGAAGTTATTATGTAATGAAGCTTAAGTTTCAATTATATGTATGTGTGCAAGTAATCATAATTTAAAATTTTTCATTAGTGTAGGTTGTTATCTACAAGTTGGAGAAACACCAGTTTAGGAGGATAAGTATAAGCTTTAAATTCAGACTGGGTCGGGGCACCTGGGTGGCTCAATTGTTAAATGTCAGCCTTTGGCTCAGGTCATGATCTCAGGGTACTGGGGCAGAGTCCCGTATCGAGCTCCCTGCAGAGAGCCTACTTCTCCCTCTGCCCATATATCTGCCTCTCTCTCTCTCTGTGTCTCTCATGAATAAATAAATAAAATCTTAAAATTAATTAATTAATTAATTCAGACTTGATCAACTTCTAGCTTTGGCATAGCTCGCCCTATGGTTTTTGGTTTTTGTTTTTACAACTGATCACTTGGAAGCCTCAATTTCCTAAAACTGAAATAAGGATGTAAAATAAGAATGATATTCTTTAGATTATAGAACTGTTACAAATTCAAATTTTAAATGAACTAATGTATCAAATATCTATTAGAATTATTGGGGTACCAAGGTGGCTCAGCCAGTTGACATCTGACTCTTGATTTGGGCTCTGGTCTTGATCTCAACATCATGAGATTGCGCCCCACACTGGGCTCTGCACTGGGCATAAAGACTACTTGAGGTCCTCTCTCCCTCTCTTCTGCCCCTCCCTCCCCCCCAAAAAAATTAATAAATATTTAAATAAAAAGAATTCCTAACACCCCGTAAGTATTCATAAATTATCAATGTTATTTTATGGTAGTCCCTTAGGTAATTTTACTTGAATGCAACTGAAATAATTCTTTCAACATTTCCATTAATAGTGAAAACATAATCTAAGGAGTAATCTAGTCTACTGAGAAGAGTTTACATTTGATGTCAGCTCTCAGACTCAATAGGAAATGTATCTATACAGCATAGGAGTTTCCATGATTTGGTGCAGAGAAATTCTGAGTTTCTGCGTCTACAAGTTTGTATTTGCATTAATTTTTGCATTACCTGCAACAGCATGGGAAAATTATATCAAAGATGTGGTCTGTATCTCCCTTTTTGCATTTTTATTGCAAACATCACACCATAAAGACAAGTTTAAATACATACACATACACACATTCGTGCGCACACACAATCAAACTTTCACGGGCTATCTGCAGTTGAGAACACAAAAACAAGCACCAGCATCCAATGGAAAGTAACTTTTTTATATGAATGAAAGGATGGGTAGCATATTTGTAACTAAAGAGAAAAAAAATATTCCTGAGGCATAAACACTTGCCTGAATTAAGGAGGTGGTAGTGGGAGACATAAGACAAAGCAAAGATAGAAAGCAGAAAGCAGACAAATAAATTCATGTTACTTTATTACTTTTTTTTTTCATTCAACAAATAGGAAGTATTTACTGAATCCCTACTCCATGGCAGGCATTGCTCTAGGCATGCGGGTATGGGGATATAGCAATTCCAAAATAAGGTCTCTGCCTTGGGGCACCTGGTGGCATAGTGGAGTGTCTGTCTTTGGCTCAGGGCATGATCCTGAAGTCCTGGGATCAAGTCCCACATCAGGCTCCCCACAGGGAGCCTGCTTCTCCCTCTACCTACGTTTCTGCCTCTCTCTGTGTGTCTGTCATGAATAAATAAATAAAATCTTTAAAAAAATAAACTCTCTGCCTCTATGAAGTTTATGTTTTAATGAGGGGCAAGAGACTACAAACAACTAAAGACATACCCTGCTGGTTGGTGATAAGAGCTGTGAAGAAAGTAGGGTAAAGGGAAAGGGAATGTGAGGTGGGTTGGGCTGAGGTGCAGGATTGTTATTTTATACAGAGTGGTCAGGAACAGCCTCTCTGAGAAGGCAACAACTAAGCATAGATCTGAAGATTAATGCAGATATCTGGGAGAGATGATCTATGTATTTAACGAGGAGGAGCAGCAAGTATAAAAGCACCAAATTTGGAGTATGCTTGGCATGTTGACAATACAGCATAGAGGTCAGAGTGGGAGGAATGAGTGGCAGTAGATGAATGAGAGTGAGGGAAGAGCAGATTCTTAGAGGTCCTGGGAAGCATTTCTGTTTTTACTCCAAGAAAGATGAGAAACTACTCGAGAGTTCTAAGCAAAGGTGAGGCATAGTATGACTTCTAAAAGCTCACTGGGGCTGCTGCTGGTTTTAGAATCAACTAGGGCCGGCTGGAGGCCATGGAATTTGGAGCAGAAGCAAGATCAATGAGAAGACTATTACAATAATCCAAGAGCCATAGTACAGGCCAGGATCAGCAGGATTACAGAAGAAGTGGAGCTACCAGGAGTCAGTGACAGGTTAAACTGGTTGTGGAATAGGCAGAAAAAACAGTCAAGGAAGGCTGCTGGAGTTAAGACAGATGTAGGAAAAGTGAAATTCTAAAATGAAAGAATGAATGAATGATGCTTGAAAAGATAACGAAGGAAAGGGAGGAAATAAGAAAGGAGAAAAGGAGATTTAACATGCAAATATTTACACTTAGAGAACTCAGGATAAGTTTTAACTCTGCTAATAACGAAATATTCACTGGCAGGTGGGTGGTTAGGCAAGGTGCTGCCATGGAAAAGATGAGGCTCCAGGCATAAACAAGCACCTATGTCCCTTTAAGGGCTTACCTTACTACAAAAAGAATTTAGGAATAGAACAGAGCCTTCAATTTGAAATAGTTATTAGAGGCAAAGCATATCAGGAAGTTGTCGTGCCCGCAACAATTGGTTGTTACTCTCCAGCCGGTTAATGCCAGCCAGGCAATGCAGGTAATTTTAAGGATCAAAGAGTTGAGCTCCTACAGAGAAGCAAGTGCATACGTTGCCAATATTTCATCATTCAGAGCAACATTCCTTCTTCTCCTAATATGAAAGCTATAAAAGGAAAAGGGGAAAAAAAAAAAGCCTCTGAAAGTGCTATTGTTAAGACCAAAAACTAATTAGTCATTGCTTCCCAAAGTGTTATGTGAAATGTCTCCAGAAATAATGGTCTGCTTTCTCAGATTTTATAGGTTTGCTGAGTCTAGTGTTCTCTGGAATTTCCTGTTTCCCTTGCTAGGGAAGATTGAGTAAACTTTACAAGTCATCTTGAATAACACAAACCTTTCAATAAAGGCAATCATTTGTGGATTCATAAAGTATACAACTAGCCTTGAAATAAGGATGAGAGTGGTAAATAAAAGCAATCCCAAGATTGTGTATATGAGTGTGACTAAACTTTTTGGTTATTATAAGCCTGAGGTATTCATTTTAGACTCTTTGAAGATGATGAATGAAAAATTCACATTTCCTTTCAGGGTGTTCCCATGTCAAATAAATTATGGTCTAAAATGGTAACCCAATGCCCTTAATGTTTGTAAATAATTTGCAACAATTGAATCGTTAATTATATAGCTATCCTTGGATTAAAAATTTGCTATTTGATATTAAGTGTCATTGTCATTATATGTTAGTAAAACATTCAGATCCTATGCTTCTCACTAACGTTTAAAAACGGTATTAGCATTTGTGTAAATGCTGCCACTGATATGGAAACTCACTTGGAGAGTGACAAATGACTTTTGCACAGCAGCTGCCTTCAGAGGTTCCCAGAAACAAAAAATAAGTACAAAATATTGACATTTCTCTTCTAAAGCTCTTGATGCATACCAATCCATCCCCTGAAATTACTCTACCTGATTTAGTTACATGTGGCTCATAATTATACCTGACTTATTCATAAGAAGTATTATACATGTGTTAATACCAAAAGTCAAATGAAAATAATGAGTCTTCAGGTCTACAAATGTGTATCCATATATCACTGCACTAATATATATGGGATCTATTCCCTACTGAGAGCTAACAATTAGTGTCCAGAATAAAAAAAGTATTTCTCTTATCTAAGTTGAAAAATACATGCTGGTTTGGTAGAAGGCAAGTTGACTTAAATTCATTACAAAGGGATATAATTACCTAACCACAAAATGGACCTGTTATATGACATGATGATTCCATCTACATACATACAATCACAAAGATAGTATTGAAGAGACTTACAGTTTATTCCAGAAAGAGCGCAAACTGTGATGAAGCTTGCCAGGGAAAAACTTTCTTTCAATATTTTCTATAGATATAATGTATATTGGGTATTTAATTGTTAAGTCTCCAGAATCACAACTCCCCATGGCACTTTCTGCTTCCTGCAAAAGCACTGATAATTTAGTAGTGACTGAAAAAGGAAGATTCTCCTTTGGAGCCATGAGTAAGAATTATTTTGATGTTAAAATATGTCACAGAGATCATCTACTCTGATGTTTTGAAAACACAAAATTCAATTTAGCTGACAAGCTTTATCAGAAAGCAGGTCTCTCCCCAACACGTGGTACCTTTCCACTCAGCTGTGAATGGAGAAATATGTCATGCACCTTCAGCTGTGTTTTTCTCTTTCATGGTCAATCAAATAAATACCTACTGAATAATCTTAGCTCTTATGCAGCTTTCACAACTGAGTTGGCATACATCTCAGATGCAAACTGTCATTTTACAAATATTTCTAAATTTGCTTAAAGAAATTTCTGAAACAATTTTGTTAATTTTGCACTTAAAACAATTTTAAATCTACTTGAACACAATTCTGCAAGTTGTCTACGGATTCATGTCCAAGTAATTTTACTAAAAGCAAAGGTTTAACTTTCTAAAGGGTGTTTGACAACAAAAAGAAAAAAAAAGAAAAGTAATAAAATTACTTTCACATATCTTTTCTAGACAACCCACAGATTTTTGTCACATAACATGAGTACCATGTAATCTGAATACACAATTATATGATCATAAAATATGTTTCATTTAGCTACTAAAGGTTAATGGGGAACTATATCCCTTAGATTTTTTTGATGATCTTGTTGTAAAGGTCATATAATTATGTAATATCTATAAAGGCAGAATAGAAATAGTGCTAAATGCCTTCCATTTCTAAGGAATGTTGTAAATATACAGGATAGAAAAACAACTTTAAAAAATGAAATTTAAAAAAAAATAAAAAATAAAAAATAATAAAAAATGAAAATTTTATATGAACACTATATATCAGCAATCATATAAAGCAAAAAATTCAGAAATTTATACATAATTTTATATTTTTCTACTTATTTTTCCATCCAAATATTTAAAGGAAGAATGTTATTACTCTTGCTATTATAAAATGTGACTGAAATAACCAAATTCAAACTGAAGGAAGGCCCTATCTCCTCAAAATATTCAAAAACAATTTCTATACAGGAAATTTAATAACTATACTGATGGAAAGTAGGGAAAGGGAAAATCTGTCTTAGTGACTGTTACATAATTTATATAACTACTTAATCTTCATACCAATCTGATGAGGTAGATACAATTATTCTCATTACACAAATGAGGAAAATAAGACCCAAACAATTTAAAATAGCAGGCCAAAATATACACAGACAAATGTATGGTATTTGAGCCCAAATCCATCTACTTCCAATTTCTTTACACCACACCATGATGAACAGGATGTTATAAAAAAAGAACTCAGTAGATTGTCAAGTGAATAACAGTGAACATTTGGGAATTGTCTGACTTGGGTGAGAAATACAACTGTTTATTGTTACATTAAAGATCAATAATATGGAAGATCAAGGAATGACAAACTCGCATTGCAAGATTAAGAGTGAATACAAAATTACAACATATTTATAAGTAATATGTATTGAAAAGAGCTTTATAATTAAGGAGTTTTTAAAAAATTAATTCCTTAATTATTTTGGTAGTCTCAATGCCCAATGTGGGGCTTGAACTCACCATCCTAAGGTTAAGAGTGGCATGTTCTACTGACTGAGCCAGCCAGGCACCCCAATTAAGCAGTTTTCTCATTCTGTTCAAGGATATATTTACACCTTGTGCTAGATAGTCTCCAAATGTGATGGCAAATGCCTTTCCTCCTTGTAAATGTACACAATTCCTCCCAACAAGAGGTAGAGTCCATTCCCACTTCCTGAATCTGAGTTGGCCTTGTGTCTTGCTTTGATTCATATAATGTGGTGTTAGTAGTACTATGAGAGTTCTGAGCCAAGCCATTAAATAGTTCTAGCCTTTAAGATGCCTAGTACCTCGGCTTTCACTCCCTTTGAGATCCAGCCTCCCATTTAAAAAGCTTGGGACTCATTCAGAGGTCACGTGGAAAAAAGCCCCCGGAAAATAAGAGGCCCTCCTGGACTTGCCATCTTCAGCTCCAGGTGAATTTCATGAGAGCAGAGACAAGCCATCCTGCCAAGAACTAGCTAAAATACAAAACTATAAGAAAATAACTGATTGTATTTTAAGCCCCTATGTCTTGGGGTGATTTGCTACACATAATGGGAAAATGAATACAGTGGTTAGTTAAATCCATTCTTTTAAGCTACCTTTTTAAGCATCTTATAATATCTGATGAATAAAACTTTCTTCTAAAGGGACATTTTACCATTTGCAACAACAGTGGATGGAACTAGAGGGTGTTTTACTAAGCAAAAGAAGTCAATCAGAGAAAGACAATTACCATATGATTTCACTCATATGTGGAATTTAAGGAATACAACAGAGGGAAGGGAAGGGAAAATAAAATAAGACGAAATCAGAGAGGGAGACAAACCGTAAGAGATTCTTACTATAGAAAACAAACTGAAGGTTGCTGGAGGGGAGGTGGGTAGAGGGATGGGGTAAGTGGGTGATAGGCATTAATGAGGGCATGTGAGATAATGAGCACTGGGTGTTATATCCAACTGCTGAATCACCAAATTCTACCTTTGAAACTAATGATACATTCTATGTTAATTATTTAAATTTAAATAATATAAAATAAAAATAAAACAAAAAATTAATAAAGGGACATCTAGTACCTAGAAATGAAACTCTCTTAATATTGTAAGAGAAGTAATTAGGGATTACCAATTTTCTGAAAGAATTAAGCCTTAAACTAGATACATATACATTCAGATATATATACACCCCAAAAAAGAAAAAAAATCATCAGTTATTTGTTGAAGTTTTCACTCAGCAAAGACATACAAAACTAAGTTTTAAACATTCATAAAAATAATCAATTTATTTTTAAAAATAAAAACAAAAGATACCTGTTCTGAATAAACTGTAGTGCTCCAAGTAATTGGGTTGTAAAAAAACAAAACAAGTATTAATAAAATCCACTAGTTTAAACCTGTTATAATTTTAGTAAAGTGTATCTCAATTACCCAATAGCAGTCTGCTATAAAGTGACTTTTGATAGAAAACTGATGTCTTTGCAGCTTTTAGCTCAGTAGAACCCTTTCTACATTAGTCTTGGGAGGCACACACAGGACTATTAGATTTGAAGTTTTAAGACCTGGCCCCTCCCTCCTCACACTCAGGGCTGGGAAGAAGCGGTGGAATTATTAACATGAAATTCAGATAGGAAATGAGTCTAGAGAGAGAGAGGAAAAAATAACCTCCAACCCAATCCATTTTGAGGTTAGTGGCAGCTTTTTTTTTTTTTTTTTTTTTTAACACTAATGACAGGTTGGGCTGTAGCCTGCTGCTACTTCTTTCTCTCTCCAAGTCCAAACCCCACGGTGATTCCTTCCTTTCCCATGACCTATTGCCAGACTTCTGCTTTCTTTCCCCACAGGCTCGGTTTCCCCCTCCTTTGAAGATTCTGTTTTATAAAATCAATGCCTCATTCTTGCCCATAAGAGTGTTCTTTGGAGACCACCATAAGTAGTCAATTGACGGAAACTGGGCAGAGGAGAGTTGATTCAGATTTTCCACATGTGTCTAAGCATTTGTTTATAATCTACTCACAATTTGCATATGCATTCTCCAACCAGGTCATTTCACCTGCCAATATTAAATCTTTTGTTTACTGATGGCTTCTCTTTTCTCTCCTTTCTCCCCAGTGATCACTGCCCTGTATTTTTTTTTAAGATCGTATTTATTTATTCATGAGAGACACAGAGAGAGAGGTAGAGACATAGGCAGAGGAAGAAGCAGGCTCCCAGCAGGGAGCCTGATATGGGACTCTATCCCAGGACCCCAGGATCACGCCCTGAGCCAGAGGCAGATGCTCAACCACTGAGCCACCCAGGTGCCCCTGCCCTTTATTTTTTTTAATAAAATGGCATAGGATAGCAAAAAGTGATTAGATGGGGGAAACTGAGGAGAATGAGACTGTTTCTCACCATTTTATTGTCTGCTAGATGAATCCTAGGAAAAGAAAAAATCTTTAGCGTACTTTGAGAGAGAACATACTAGAACTAAAGCATGCACTTCCAGATGTGAGACTATGTCCTCTTTTCATCATCAGGGAAAGTAAGCAGAATCAAAGAAGAATGAAAAGATCTACATTTAGACACAGTGAGAAAACTTGAGAATATTCAGTGGCTCCTAAAATCAGATTACAACAGAGAATGACATTATGCCAGTCACAGGATAGCCAGGGTCAAGGTATTAAAGATCTACCCAGACTGGGAGCGACCATCACCGAGATGCCTTCTGGGGGTAAGGCTGGTCCAGGGCTCAGCCTCCACAAACAATAACAACCGGACTTTCAAGATTTAGTGCTGTCCTTACAAGAGACTGTTTTCACTCAGGGTGCTCATTAATCTTGTGCATTCACCCTGAGCTTAATCACGTGGCGAGCTAAGGTTAAGAGTCTGTTCTTGGGGAGCTAACTGCTTACTTGTGAGGTAAACTCACTCATCCATGACACTGAGCTACCAAGAGGGCAGTGAAAGAAATAATTTAGGAAATTATGCCCTGGAAGTTCCACATTATGAACATGTGAATCTGTCTCCCAGCTTCAAAGTTACCTCATTTGGAAAAAAGTTCCTTGTATCTTTCCAGACATTAAAAAAACTGTATTTTTGTTTCTTTGTGTCTTTAAGAGATGTTGTATCTGCTAATTTTCAGGCAAATTTTGAGATAAAAAAAAAATTGAGGGGGAATTGTTTTGAAATTTACGTTTCTTAAATAAACACTTTTAAGCTAATTCATTTTGAAAAATTATTTTACATGTGGAATTATTCCCTGAAAACACTAGAGAATCAATTTGCTAAAATAACAATATTTCTTTTTTTATTTATTTTTTTACAATATTTCTACAGTCTGCTGACAAGATAGTTTTCATTAAGAATACACAAACTTGAGGGGTAAAGTGGAATGGGACAGAGTACAGAAAAACTCTGAATAGTAAAAATGAATGCAAATCAGGCTAGCAAGTGAAGGCGACATAATGGATGTCCAGCCATGTCTAAATTATAGCAGTATCTTTGAATTGGGTGTCATCTCTGCCTGGAATGCTTGCTCTTCCATCAGATCTTTGTGTCAGCCTCTTTCTCACTCAGGTATCCACTTAAATGCCACCTCCTTGGAAAGCTCATCCTTGCCTGATTAAAAGCAGGCTTCCAGGCACTCCTGATTATTTAATTTATTTTAATTTCTCCGAATAAGTATTACTACCTGGTGTTTTTTGTTCATTTTATTCACCTCCACTCCAACTCTCCATTAAAATATGAACTCCATAAGAAGAGAAATCTTATCTTTCATTTTTTTCACCACTGAAGTCCCCAGGATCCAGTGGAATGTCTGACAGAGATTAGGTATTTTACAAAATCTATGGAGTCAGTGCAAAAACAAATGAATGGGTGCTTTCAGAAGAGCTTACTTTGTTTGCAGTATCCATTCTGAGTTTTTATAGTATGAAAAATCTGTATCAAGAAGAAACTTTGGTATCTCTGATATCAGGCTGTAGCTAAAACCATGAAAAAAGCAGAAACTCTTTTTACTGTAGATTATTATGCCAGGACCCATACTTCAAACCCAGAGAGATTTGCTAAGATTTTACTATTCCAGACGACATGAGCATAGAAACTGACATGGTTAGCTCTAGCAATCACAAAAAGTAACACAACAGAAGTCAGTGATTTCTGCAAACAAAATAACTACAGGGAGTACACCTAATCCTGGGCCTGAAATTCTGACTGTCAACAGTCTAGAAAGATAAATAAATCATCCTGGGTCATCAAATAGTGTGCTTGTCCCAAGGGCAAGAAAACCACATTTAGGAAGAGAAGGTTTGTTCCTACCCAGCCTCCCAAACAACTGTGGCAATTTATCTCATCTCAGTCGTTTATGGGTTTTGTGTATCTCATTGAGGTCCACTTCTCTGTTCCAAACATTTCTGTAGAACAGCAAATCTTTTCGTTTTTACAGAACAGGGGCTGGTCTTACGGAGCTTGTGCCCGAGGCTGGAATCTGCAGGTGCAAGCTTCTGAGATTCATGGGCAGCCATCCCCGGAAATCTGCACCCTTCTCCAAGTGCAGGAAACTTTCCACAGTCATGGCGTAGGCTTGTAATTTTTAATGAACCTAGCCAGTGACATATCCTTACAGCTATTTTTATAAAGAAACCAGAACATTTTTATAAAAATGGAAATATTTTTAGGAGAACTTAGCAAAAGAAAAGATTTATTCTTCAAAAAAAAACCCAGGTTCCCAACCCTCTTCAAGGTATAAAAGGCTTATTTTCAATAACAGAGTGTAATTTATCATTAGCAGCATTCGCCTCTGTATAATAATGGGAGCAACAAATGGAACAAGAATAGAGTCATTTGCCCATCTTTGGAGATTCTGAAGTATGTCGAGAGAGGAACATATTGCCACAAGTTTGAAAATACTAAAAAGAAAAAGCATCTTCTCATTTGGAGTCAGGGGAGCATGGTCTTCTCCTGACAGAGACATAAGTCTTGTGTATAGCTTTCCCTTAGCTGTGACATCGTGAGCAATTACTTAAATACTTTAAGACTTAATTTCTTTATTTGTAAAATAAGAACAGTGATAACCACTTCACAGAGTTGTGAATTGTGAATGATATAACATATTTCTTAGAACATCAGTAACTGACCCTTGTGTTTACTATTATTATCCTGATTGAAATATTATTATCATTATTAAAACCATCATTGAAAAGCATTTTTCTCACTGGCTGATGACTAGTTTTTTGTTTTTTTTTTTAAGGTTCTATTTATTTATTCCTGAGTGACACGGAGAGAGAGAGGGGCAGAGGGAGAAGCAGGCTCCATTCAGGGAGCCCAATGTGGGACTCAATCCTGGAACTCCAGGATCATGCCCTGGGCCAAAGGCAGGCGCTAAACTGCTGAGCCACCCAGGGATCCCCCTGATGACTAGTTTTACGTGTCGGCTTGACGGGGCTTAGGGATGTCTAGAGTAGTGGTTAAATATTGTTACTGGGTGTGTCTATGAGGGTATTTCTGGTATAGTTTATTAATCCATAGACTCAATAAAGGATGCTCCCTCACCAATACTGATGGGCATTATCCAATCTGTTGAGAAACTGAACAGAACAAAAGGCAAAGGAAAGGTCAATCTGCTGTTTGTAGCTTCAGCTGGGGCATCCATTTTTTCCTGCTTTCAGACATCCTGAATCTCAGGCCTTAAGATTCAGGCCAGAACTTTCACCACTGGCTTCGCCATTCTCAATTCCTTAGACTCAGACTGAATTATGCCACCAGCTTTCCTGGTTCTCCAGGTTTCAGACACAGTTCATGGGGCTTTCTACTCACCATAATTAAGTGTACTAATTCTTATAATAAATCAATCTCTCTGTGTACATATATAATATTATACATATATATTAAGTACTCAGTAGTTTTATTTGAAATATAATTTGAGTTTTTTATTTTTACAATGCAGTTTGCAGTATGATACCTCAAACTAACATATTGCATATACAGGACACGAGACCCAAGGTTACACACACATTAAGACACTGGCCATATGTTCATTATAAAGAGAGAAGGAGCAAAGTTAATTCCTATTTTCTAGTCATACAATAAAGATAAACCATATTGGGAAATAATCAAAATCAGTCATCAGTTTCCAAATAATGTTTGTAAGCAATGAAGAAAAAATTAAGTTGCACAGCTGCTATAGAGTAAAGAAAAGAAGGAATATAAAGATGGCCCAAGCTGGCTGTGCAGACGTATCCCAGGGTCTACAAAGATTCTAAATGAGTTGTATAGGGCAAAATGCACTATCCTCAAATATAAGAATTCCCAAGAATATAAATAATACTTGATTTCTTGAATAAAGTTTTATGGTAATCAATATTTGTAAAAAAAAAAAAAAAAGTAGAGGTAAAGTATTTCAGCATGCCAAACAGTCGTTTCCAAACTGTTGGCATACCTAGGATAGTAAAAGAAAAATTTTATGGGGACTCAACATGGATGGACCACTTATATGTACTTTTACCAGATAATGACTTAAAAAAAAATCTTTACTACCCATCTGCTATCATCAAAAATTCAATAAACATGGAATTTTATCACTAAAAATGTAGGAAGGACATGGTCAAAAATAAAGTCTTTTAAATGGAATAAATTTGGTTTTATGAAGAACTCCCTACATTTTTCTATAATCTGGTGAAATCATCCTTAAACATAAGTACTCATCCATGGATATCACTTTGGGAACCACCTACATAATGTTAGATTGCCCACAAAAATTTTATTTCATGAATTTATTGAACAAAATTTTAGATGTTTGTGTGGCTGTAGGTTTGGGTTTTTTTGGGGGGGGGTTGTAAGTTTTTATAATTTTAAGAGAATTTTTTTATTTTCTGAAAAGAAAAAAATAATATAAAGCTTCATCTAACAGCCAAAATACTAGGATTTATTCTACTGAGTTCTACGCTCTGAGACTGAAACTTCAATATTCAGTTTCAAAGTCTTCTCACTTCAGCTGTTCACTAAGTGTCAAAGAACTTCTGTTTTCAACTTATATGAAATAACAAGAACTGAATTTATCCTTCTGCCCGAAACAACTAAAACTCTAAAACAAAACCCAAAACTAAAACAATGGTTTTTAAGATCCTGAACTCAAAGTAACATGGGATACTAATCCTAAGAGGTGGAAGATAAATGAAGTGAGCCCCATAACTGTCCATGTTTGTTGCCTTGAGAGAGTTTCTAGATGATGGCACAGGGAAGGAAAGCCAAGGAGGAGCCTGACGGTCTATTAGATGTGAGGAGACAGATCTGAGATTCCAAGAAGTACAACTAGAATTTTCAGGACAGAGTACCAGAAGGATCAGGGCTGCACATAGCTAAAACTCTGAAAATTGACAAAGAGTATTCAGCAGAGTAGCAGTCACAGTACCAGCACATATGCGTGAGAAAACTGCTTGAGGCATGGGAAAGAGCCTCCTGAAAACCCTAGAGGCAACTGACCAGCACACAGGCTAGGACTAGTGCCTGCTCCCATCACCCAGGCCAGTGTTGTATCAGTACCAGGAATAATCAATCCAAAACTAAATACTAGTCTAATCTTGCGAAACAAATCTTAAAAGCAATACCTGTAAGAATAAAACTGTTGACATGTACCTGTACTGTTTCCCAGAACAAAGCAAGATTTTAAAGAATATAAAAATATCCGAGCGCCTGACAGCCCCGATGGCCCAGCACGTCCTGCTCCCAACAAGTTAAAAATCACAGTAACTAGCTTCCAATAAAAAAATTAGAAGGCATTCAAAAAGCGCAGAGAAATATGACCCATGATGAGAAAACCAACTAAATGAAACTGACACAGCACTGATACAGATGTTAAAATTCGCAGACAGGAGATTAAGACAGTTATTAAAACTGTAACCCATATGTTAAAAAAAGTTAAGCAGAAATATGAAAGATATGAAAAAGAAACTGAACTTATGGAGGTGAAAATTACAATATGTGAGATAAAATATACACTGGATGGGATAAATGGCAGAGTATACAGAGCAGAAGAAAAAAATCAGTAAACTCAAAGGCATAGCAATAGAAACCATCCACAAAGAAATACACACAGAAAAGGAATAAAATAATAATATAAGCACTAATGAGCTATGGAATCATGCTAAGCAGTCTAATGCATGTGTAAGTAGAGTTCCCAAAGGAGGCTGGAAGAAGACAGAAAAATATGTGAAAGAAATTATCCTAGTTTATGAAATCTACAGGCCCACAGATCCAAGAAACTCTGTGATCTCCAAGCACAAGAAGCATGAAGAAAACTAATCTGAAATATATCATAATCAAATTATTCAAAACCAGTGATAAAGGTAATATAATTTACAATCCAAAGTAGAAAGACATTTAATCTACAGAGTAACCAAGAATGAAAGCAGTTATCTCATTAGAAACAATATGAACAAGAATGTGTCAACAATTTGCTTAAAATCTGGAAAAAAAGACGATACAGAGGTGACATCACTACAGAGTCTACAGACATTACAAAAATACTAAGGCAATATTATGAACAAGCTTTTCAAAAAGTTGGCTGATTTACGGGAAATGGACATATCCCTTGAAACACTAACAACCAAAGTTCACTAGGAAGAAATAATTAATCTACATAATCCTATATCTATTATGGAAGTAGACTATTTAGTTTAAAACATTCCCACAAGAAAATTCCAGCTGAGATGGCTTTACTTGTGAATTCTTTAAAAATTTTAAAGAAAACTTAATATCAAGCCTAACAACTCCTCCAAAAAACTGAAGAGGTACTAATACTATCCAACTCCTTCTATGAGGCCAGCATTACCTTCATACTAAAACTTGAGTAGGATACTACAAGAAAGGATATAGATTAACATCCCTCATGAACATAAATGCAAAAATGATACATAAAATTTTAGCAAATTGAATTAAACAATTTATAAAAGGAATAATAATACATCATAATAAGGTAGGGTTTATCCCAAAAATGCATGAACGATTTAACATTTGAAAATCAATCAATATAATTCCCCATATAAACAAACTAAAATTTTTAAAAGCTTTTATTTATTTGAGAGAGAGAGAGTACAAGAGGGAGTGACCATAAGCAAGGGGGAAAGGCAGAGGGAGAGGGAGAAGCAGACCTCACCCTGAGTAGGGAGCCCAATCGTGGGCTCAATTCCAGGATCCTGAGATCCTGACCTGAGCTGAAGACAGATGCTTAATCAACTGAGCCACCCAGGCGCACCAACAAACTACATTTAAAAAAAATTATTTTTAAAGATTTTGTTTACTTATTCATGAGAGACACACACACAGAGAGAAAGAGAGAAAGAGAGAGAGAGGGAGAGACACAGGCAGAGGGAGAAGCAGGTTCCCTGCAGGGAGCCTGATGTGGGACTCAATCACTGGACCCCGGGATCACAACCTGGGCTGAAGGCAGACACTTAACCGCTGAGCCACCCTGGTGTCCCAACAAACTACATTTTAAAACTCTAATAATACATTAAAGATACAACAGTAGTATTTCCATACTAAGAATTCACAAAATGTGTACAGATATTTTGAGTTACTTCAGGTTCAAAACTTTTTTTTTTTAAGATTTTATTTATTTGACAGAGAGAAAGAGAGCACGTGCGCACAAGTAGGCAGAGGGAGAAGGAGAACCAGGCTCCCCATTGAGCAGAGAGCCAGATATAGGGTCCATTCCAAGATCCTGGGATCCTGACCTGAGCAGAAGGCAGACACTTAACCAATTTAGCCACCGAGGTGTCCCCAAGATCAAAACTTTTAAATTATCTCTGAAAGAAATACATTTGCAAAACTTTGAGTAGATACAATTTCTAGAAAAATCTGATACTGATACTGTATAAGTTCCTCAAACACTGCTTCTAGGCATTTCCGAATACAGAAGAGAGGAAGGAAAAGAAGGAGGGAGGGGAAGAGGGAGAAAGGGGAAGGAAGGAAGGAAGGAAGGAAGGAAGGAAGGAAGGAAGGAAGGAAGGGATTCAAAATAAGAAAAACCTTGAATCAGCATTCTTTTAGGAGATTAAATTTTCCCTCTAATTATTCTGAGAATGAAATAAACCTAAAAGATAAACAATGTTAAAGAGTGTGTCTTTGTATAAAAACCCAAAGAGCTTCACCGATCATTTTATCTGTCAGCATTAAACTCCTCACTGTGACTGCTACTGTGCCAAAGCGTGAAGACAGTAGAGACTGAGCAGTGGTTCCTGAAGGAGGCATTGAAGGAGGTGAAGCAGAAGCAGGTACAGTCGAGAGGTCCTAGCAGTGGTTAGTTATTAGCCATTCTGGAAATATTTCAATATTTTAACAATTGGTTCAATAGTACCAGTGTGAACTGGCTGAAATATTAGCCCTGTGTACGTTCTAGTTTAGACCGAAAAACATAAACACATTAAAAAGTTGAGAACTTTCCATCAGCATCACCTTCTAATCTACGAAATAACTCAATTAGAAAGTCAGGAAAAGCTGTGTGCCAGGACACAGGACATCAGAGCTCTTGCCCAGCTTGGACCAATTAGCAGCTGTGTAAACGTTGTCAAGCTACTTAATGCCTCTGAGCATCAGTTTTCTCATCTATAAAATTAGGAGAAAGAGACAGGAGAACAAAGAGAAGAAAGATTGGGAACTACAAAGTAAGGAGAAAGGAAAGAAGTGGACGGTTTACAGAATGAAGGCAAGAAGCAAGAGGAAGGGCTTGGAACATATGGAACTGGGATAAAAGCTGAAGGGACTCAAAAAAGATTATTCTCTAAAATAAAGATGGAGAGAGCAAGGAGTTGAGATAAAAAAATATCAACATCAACCATCCTCCATTCTCCTATTAAATAATAAATTCAAGCTGGGTAGTCCACAAAAATAAGAAGTACCCTTCTCTTCTTCCTCTTTCTTTTTTTGAATATAGTTTATTTCACTTAGCATTACTTTTTTCAAGATTCATCCATGTTATACTACGTATTAGAACTCCATTCCTTTTTATGGCTGAATAAGATCTGATCATATGTATATACCACATTTTGTTTATCCATTTATTTCTCTTAAAATTTTTTATTGAGATAAAACTAACATTTAGCATTATATTAGTTTCAAGTCTACAACATAATGATTCAATATTTTTTATGTATTGTGAAATGATCACAACAGTCTAGTTAACATCCATTCCACACAGTTACAAATTTTGTGATGTAGCCTTTTGCTTTCATTTAAGTTATATTTTTTCTTAATTTTTCTAAGAAATATATGTATTCACTATAACAATGTTTTCTCTATATGAGTCAACATCAATGTTTTTAATACATTGCTCACATATTTAGTCTCCTCATTAAAAGGCTAGACCATATAACTTAGAAAATCAAGATGCAAGATCACCTCTTTACTTGTAATTTATTTCTTTCACATATCTAAAGATATTTTAGGTAGCTTATACAATCCATTTTTGGCCAAGGCAAAAAAATCAAGCATGATGATGGAAGAGACATACTTATCTCACATTGTTTCGTAAGAATAAGTACAAAAGTCCCTTTGTTGTTGTTGGTCCTTTAATGGACATTCTACTCAATCCTAAATTTAAGAATTTACCCTGTGAATCTTACAAAAGTGGTATTATACAATATAATGCCCATATCTTTGCTACATCTTTACAGGAGTACAATGAAAGTACATTTTTTTTCTTTAACAAATGAAAGAAGTAATGAAAGTTCCATTTACTTAAATATTTTTCAAGTTTTTGTTTCAATACATTTAAAAAGTAAATGTTAAATAACCACATTTTAAGATGCTTAAGTATTTTAATATCTTAGCAGCATTCTAGTTACGGTACCTCAGTCTTAAAACATCATTTATTTACTCCTAATTTCTTCCCTCTGGCCTTCTAATTTCCTTTGAAATGAAGTTTCTTATGTGTGGTCTTAGTCTAAAGTGAATTTATTGGCAGTTTCATTTAAATATTATCACAACAGGCTTATACAATATTCAAGGCAAAACACAGAATATTAAACTACCTTCAGATTAACACTGACACAGCATCTTCCACAGAGTTCATCATTACTATCTAATAACACAAATACTAAATATCTTGAGTTTTAGGCTGCATAAACATCAGCCTCAGTTCTACACTGAGATAGGAAATATTTTACCCAACTTAGGTGTCTAAGTAGACAGAACATTGACTCTCTAAGCCTATTCATCATACCCTTTGTTATTATCTATTCCTCTAAGTATCCACTTCTTTCAGAGATTTTGCTCAGCAAGTAAATTTTCTAACATAAGAATTAACATGGTTTTTATAAACAATGTTTTATAAACGAAGATACATGAAATAGCCAATGGAGCTCGTAATATATATGAGAGAGCTTATCATAGTCTGTTAATGTGGCAGTAAAGAATGAAAAAGCTCAACAGGTTAAATCTTATGTAGCCCTAACGGGAGTCAAGCTATTAACGTTAGGACCTTTAAATATTAATAATAACACACAATTTTAAGTTGGTGCACTCTTAGGAATCCAGAGATGGACTCCAGGTTGCAACTGTTACTTTTAAGAATCCTGTTCTTTTTCTTATAGGTTTTTAATTAAACCTAGAGACCCATTGGTATATTATAGTTATCAGAACTTTTTCCTCAAATTAAATTTGCTATGTCTGCAATTCCTCCCTGCTCTACCTTCCTTTTGTGATCTCACTGCATGAAATACCAATTCATAGTAGAAATATTTATAGGAAATTATACACTATTATTTTGTATGTTCCTCAAATTATGGTGACACCGTCCCTATTGAGTTGACAGTTAAAACTAATGAATGCTTTCAAAAAATACAGTAATAAAAATATATTACTGACTCAGAATTTTTATAGTTTAAGTCAAATCACATTTTTAATTAGTTAATCTGAAGATGACTTTAGTTTATAAACTTGAAGTGACATTGTTATAATGCAGTTTAAACTGTTTTAGATTACATGAGTTCCTAAATTTTTCAAATCAGTACTCTCTTAAATACAGATAAAGAAAAAGAAATGATCCATTTCATTATACTATTGTTTTAAACTCTCAAGTTTTCACTAGAGAGAGTCTTCATTTTTTTAGACTGTCATTTCTTCTAATACGTATATAACTTCTTTCTTACAGTTGAATTACGAAAACATGGCGCTGTATGTCCCTATTGCAAGTGGCATATGGTTTCTATTTTGAGTAACCTTTGCTTTGTTTTCTGCCTATAGTAAAGAGCTCAAGGTTTGGACCAAGTCATACATGGGTTTGAGGCTCTTAGTGATGCAAGGCCCAGCAAGTTACTTCATCCATTTGAACTTCACGGCCCTCATCCAACAGGAAAAAAATCATTTCTCCACCGCAGGGTTCCAGAAAATCAAGTGATCAAACTAAACCATTCTGAGGCACATAGCACAAAGCCCACCAATGAAGCTACAAACCATCACTACCATTATCCATTATAGTCCTGTAGACTACAGAAGACTTCCTTTGCTGAAACCCTTGCCTCAACTGGTACACTCTAGTATACCTCTGACTCGTACATTCCACCTGTATTTTATTTATGATTATTAAAGTACTCTTGGTGAGCTATTTTTTTGTTAGTTTTTCTGGCTAGGAAATAATATATATATATATATATATATATATATATATATATATATATATATATATGGCATATCCATATTACTTATTTTTAGATAAATGTTTCTCCTAGACAGGCACCTAATAAAAGGCCAAATACTGAAAGTAAGTTCCAATAACTCCTGTAGGATGATTTGGATCTTTTCTGGGAGGTGAGGTACCCACCAGCACTCTGCGGATACACCAAGTACCCTAAAACTGGAACTTTGGCTTATTAACTTATTAGCACTTAACCAAACATTGACAGACAAGCCTATGCTGCAAACTGCTTCTTGCTGAGCAGCTTAGCGCCTTTTATTCCTGGCAAGAAATAGATTTCCAAAACCAGGCTTTGATTCTCAAATACTTCTTTGACTGAATTCTAATTCTCTAGAGCTGCTCCTCCCTTTTTTACTTTCTTAACATCTTTCCTACAAAATGGAGTTTGCTTCCCTTACTAAAACAGTGCACTTTTGGTAAGGCTTATATTTACCACATTTTTAAAAAGACTATTTACACTTGATAAGAATATCATTTGAAGTACTCTTTCAATTAAAAAATTTCAGAGAGAAGCCTATTCCCACCTTCTTGCATTTCATCAGGTCCAAAGAAACTATAATTTTTCTTTCCTGAAGAAAATATACTGAAATAAATATAAAAGAGGGTAAGGTGAAGAGAACAAATATTTATGAGCTATAATTCCTTTTAACTTTATTGTGTATCTGTTGCTCTTTTGTCACACATTTGAAAATGAGATCTTAAAAACTATTTTTAAAAGCCACAAAATTCTTTAGTCATCATAAAAATATAGTTTAACAGTGTTGTGTGTGTGTGTGTGTGTGTGTGTGTGTGTGTGTATAATTAGAAAGAATGCTTCAGTAAACATTCTCTTTCCAAAGTACTATAGGTTCTTGGCACACAGGGTTTTGAAGAAAGGTTCTTATGACTGATGTCAGAACTAAAAGCCCTAACAGGATTGTCTATCCAGTACAATTTTCTTTCTTCATTGTTAGCAGTGATGCATGTCCCATTGGTTTTTAAAGGAATATGCTTGAAGAAAGTTTCTGTTTTTCTTTCTCAGCAACAAACGGACGTAGTACCTTCACCTTAAAACATTATACGTATACCAATAGAGTGAAAACACTAAATTATAATCCAGTAATTCAAAAGAGCTGTTTTTGGATCATGATTTAACACTGAAAGAAACAAACAGAAATTCTCCCAAAAAATAAGAAAAATGTTGATTTAATGAAACAGGATGGAAAGAAAATAAATATTCGCTATATTTAATTTTCCCACCTTTTCTTAATTAAAACTAATTGACTTCATCATGTCTCTGTGTTAAAATAAACTATAACACTAATTATGGAAAGTTACTTAAAAGATTTGGGGGAAAATTATTAAGGGAGCCAATATTTGAGGGTCCCCCCTTCTTCCAAAACCACATAGAAAATATAAAAAAGCATAGCTTCCCCAAAACTACAATCCTATCACTTTTCCCACAGTTTAGTTTATTGTGTGGAATCATATCCCTAACCACAGTATCTGTCTTTATATTTCCTGATAAAAAAGTAGACTCAAGAAAATAAATATGCTAATATTTAAATATAACACAAATGTAATTAAGCAAACACTGTCTTCTAAGGGGAAAGATGAAAACATCAGATTTACAGCATTTCATGCGGTAGAAACAATTGCTGCAACAAGAGCAGTTTCTGAGGGTTGAGAGGTGAATGTAGACGGTGTCACTAAGCTTTCAGTTAAGTCTCAAAGAGGTACCACTGTGGCTAATTATTTTCTTCTATGCTTCTGTCTATAAGCATTACACTTTTCACTTTTCTATGAAAAAGACCCATAGTTAATGAGAACCATAAAGATTCCTTAATCAGCTTATATTGTGAAAGAGTATTAAAGTCTCCACTTTCACAACAGGCACATGAAATACACACTTTTATGATATATTACTAGCACAGGAACTTACATCTCTCTCCCCTTGAACCACCTGCAAATTTTAATAGTCATGTATCGCCAGGGTACCAGAAACTCATAAAAGTTTAACCTGCTAATTAACAAGTAGGTAAAGTTCCAGCCCTGTACCATAATTCGTTTGCTTCCAAGGCATAGTCAGCAAAACCTAGAAAATATTCCCTTGATTTTTTTTTCCAAGGCAGTTATATTTCAGGCATGATTCCTTACCCAGGTCACAAGAAGTAAAAGCACACAAATATATATCAAAAATCATGTCTTTATGGAGGGCATAAAGTTAGTGAAAATATGGAGTTCTAAAAATGGATTTAATTCTCTTCAAAAAAAATCGCTACCTGAAGGATTTTATTTGGACTCGGTCACTCTGGTTCCAAATTCAATCTGTTCCTTTCCTAGTGTGGCTGCACTATTGGTAAGTCTGTGTTGTTTGTTTCGTTCCCATTACCAAGAGGCTGCATTAGAAATTATCATACATTTACTGGGACTGTTTGTTCTTAGGTGAATATCTTAAACCATGATCTCAAATGTGGAGCCCACAAAATACAGCAATTTAAAGAGAGCACTGCAAGAAAGAAAAAGTCTCCCAATTCTTTCCTGTAACAATGGTGATGGCTACTAACGACATTCCGATAAGATGACTTCAGGCTATGTAAGTTTCATAAACGGCCCATTAGTGTCAAGCCCTTGGTCTCAGTCCCAGCACAGCTAGCCATACTAGGAATTACTACCATATTAAGAAATTGGTTATTTTTCTGAACTTACAATACCAGGCAGAGCTATTTTCTTTTTCTAGTGTTTTATTTATGTGAACTGGCTTCCTTAGGGGGTAATTAAAAGATTTATGCCAGAAAGCTAGTGGAGGTATTATATGATGTCTGACTTTTCTGTACTGAGAGAATATCTACATACATAAAGGCCAACAGACAGACACAAGTTAGGATGTGGTTCATTCATTCATTCTTATTTCATTGTGTGCCTTCTATAACCTAAGAACAAGGTACTGTAAGTACAGGGATTAAAAACAACACATTCCTTCCCTCATGTATCTGATCATCTAATGAGCACAAATCATTAGGCTGGTTCTTCAACATCTGCTGATTTTAACAGAATTCATTCCTTCCTAGCAAATCCACAGATTAAGAATAATCATAACAATAACTGGCATGTGTTGAGTACAAATTTGTACCAAGCAGAATGGAAAGCCTTCTATGTATCATCTCACTTAGCCCTCCCAATAATTCCACAATGCAAATATTATGTAAGTACAATGCTGAATAACTTGACCATTAACACACAATTGAATATGACCAGAGGTAGCCTGGGTGGCTCAGCAGTTTAGCACAGTCTTTAGCCCAGGGCATGATCCTGGACACCCAGGATCGGGTCCCACGACGGGCCTCCTGCATGGAGCCTGCTTCTCCCTCTGCCCCCCACCTCTGTTTCTCATGAATAAATAAATAAAATATTTTTTTAAAAAAGAATATGACCAGAATGCAAATCCACTTCTGGTAGATCCCCAAGTATTGGTCCAAAGCATTTGTGCTTATTACTTCATTATCTCTACCTGAAAAATGATTTAGGATCCAATCTTAAAGGATTTCAATCTACCCCAATAATCGAATTTTCTTACATATCTAGACAAAAGAAAACATAATCAGATTTCCTTCAACAACTGAGGATAGCAGCACTACTTTCCTTTAACACCTCCAGAGCGCCGTCCTAACCAACGTCTAAAAACCATTTTGCCAGCTTTACTACTATTCTACGAAACCAAGGCATCCCTGGTGCTCTAACATTCAACTCATAAATGCTTCATAGAATTTTAAGAATTTGAACCATATGTAATTTACTAAGTGCCTAGCCATATTGTGCTGGTAAGGACTGTGAGAGCCATGGGATGGTTTTTGTTTTGTTTTGAGATTTTCCTCCCTGAACTGACCAGTCATGAAAGGATGGATATGCACTTGGAATCCCCTGTTCCTATTGCCTGTTCACTCATTTTCAGATTCTTGTTTGCCTACATAGTTGCCATTCCACTTTGAGGTTGTTACAGCAGCTTGAGACCTCAGAATGGAATCAACAGAGAAGCCAAATTTAAATGTACAACATTCTTTGTCCCTGGTAAACAAAGGATACCCACTACAGGGGACATTCAAGGGTTCAAGGAACACTTTCCTTTGGCAAAGAAGAAGTGATTCTTGGGTCACAAACAGAAATAATCAAATAGAACCCAGAGGTTATTCTAGAAACAGAGCAAAGAACTCAACACATAGGTCAAAAAACCCATAGATTGGGAAAGTGGTCCTCTATAGTTATTTGATTAACATATGTCTTGCCCTTGAAAGCAAGAGCTTTAAGGGTTAAGAACTATTTCTGTCTTGCTTACCATTGCTATACCAGCCCAGAGCCTGGGAAATAGTAGGTACACAATAAATGTTTACAATGGAGGCCAACTCACCTACAGTTCACTGACTAACATTTCTTCATTTATTCATTTACATTTGTTTACTCAATTCATTTTGGCACTCAATTCTAACAAACATACATGGAATAATTACCAAAATCAGGCACTCTGTTAGACTCTGGGGCTACAAAGGCTACAACCAAATATATAGCAGGCCCTGCCTTCAAAAATCACACAGTCTAGAGGAAAAACACAGGAAAGTAATGAGCGTCATAAAGTGCTTGTTATATGACAGAAAGAAATGTGGAATCACATAGAAAGAAACTAATTAAAAATAGCTGTTTTGCCTCACACCAATAAATTATTAGTGATCAAGTCATGAGACTTCTATGCCACTCTATAGTAGTGATGATTTTACCATAAGTGTGACTGGATTTCTTTATAGTATCTTCTTCACATTTCTATTTGAAATAAAATGGCAAATTAGCAATCTCTTACTATGTAAGGATATACCTCACTGTATTTATATATACTTCACTGGGAAGTTTAAGTCTGTATGCACAGTCAATATAATTCCCTACTCCAAATTTGTAAATAAAGAAATTTTGTATCCAGCTCGCAAAACATGCAATCAGATGTACAATAAGAAATGAAATGTAAACATATTTCCCTAGCCACTAATTTGCTATCAAGCAAGGGACTTTAAGGACCTAGCCGGCTCTGACTCACAGCTATGCAATTCTATGATTGTGTTTGCTTAAGCCACAAGCCAGTGTTTTATATAATCACTCTGTTTAGAACATCATATTTCCCGTGGATTTTTTTTAGACTTGCTATGCCACCCAAAATTTTCTCTCTGAAGGTTCATACAATGTATATGGTGTGTTATTGACTTTTCTCTTGGAAGAGGCACCCAGCCAATGAAGAAGGGCATGAAAGCCACCATTCAGTCAGCTATCTTAGGTGCCGTTAACACTACAAAATTCATTCCAACCTCAGCAATCCTAAATATTAACCAGTCCCCCAACTCCAGATTCATTATCCACATTGTCATAAGAATGAGTTCTTTCAACCAACAATCTTATCACACTTCTCACATATCTGAAGCTTTCTGATGATATTTCATCACAAACAGGATAAAATTCAAGCTCCTCATCTTAGCAAACAAAAGCTTCCATAAACTGGCCCCTGTCTCCTACCCTGGCCCACCCCTTACCTCACCCAATCATGCATTAAGATACTTAAGTTATTTACAGAAGAGACTGTCAGGAGGGGAAAGAGACAAGGAAACAAATAAGTGTCACAAAGGATTATATGAATAAAGTCTGATGGAAGGTGAAAGAGGAAACAACAGATTGAGAAAATCAAGAAAGACTTCTTAAACATAAGTTTTATTTTAATTGGGTCTCTCAGAATAGTTAAAATCTGGATAGGAGAAAATGGGAAGAGGATCAGAGGAACACCTGTATAAATAAACCCCAGAAGTAGGTAAGGACATATTGTGAGCTAGGAGTAGTAATCCTGGCTGAGAGAAGTGCAAGAAACTGAAGAGTGTGGAATGAAAATGACAAGGAGGATAGGATAGGGCTCAACGCATGGGGTTCTTTGAAGTCTCGTGCATTTAATGAGTTTAGTCTAGAAATGCACATAAGGCAGATTTTCAAGAACAGCTTTGACAAGAGGAAAGAGTATTCTTTGTTGCTGATATAACGCTGATGGGGCATTAGTGATTTCCCGGTATAGTTACCCCCATTCCAGCTCCATCACTTTAAATATGGCTAAATGGGTGGCACAAAGTATTATGAGGCAAAGCACAGAGATCGCAGGTTAGAGAAGGTCAAGGAGGGTTGGGTCATGCCAACCTCCAGCACTTCTTCCCAACTCTTCTCCCCAACTACCAAGTGTGATAAACATCTGTAGAATCTTGTGAAGCAATCACACCCAGTAGATGTGTCAAGATTAAGGAGGAGCTGTCCTTCTTTGAGTACAAATCTCTTTCACAGCACCCTGGAGGAGACCATCAGATCATTTTATTTGGGCCTGTTAGCCTATAAATTCATTAGCCTGTAAATTCATATCTGCGTCATACTTTAAGCAAATGTACGATGTTTCATAAAGATTCCAACTCTTAGTAATGTTCAAATAGCAAATATTTCACATGCCACAAGCAGAAGGGACTAAAAGTAACGAAAGCTGGGTGAAATATAAGATTTATTTCCTCCAAAACAGCCACAAAATGATTAAGTTTAGATTTAAGAGTTTCCCATCATTTTCATACCACAACTGAAGTTTCCCAGCCTAGTTTACACAAATTGGACTGCTGTGTTTATTTAACATCTGATAGCTTAACCTAAACACTCAGATCTTGCTCCATTAGGAAAAGAAAACCTAAGAGGAAAGTTACTTTTGCAAAATGCAGACTTGATTTACATGACACAATCTCCAGTTCTTGAAGATCAGTGGAGGCCGTTCTTCCTTTCCTGGGCCTGGCAGCTAACTGGCTTCATCACAGCTGAGCTCCTCTGCTTCATCCATCCAACAGAGCCCTGATTCAGCTCTGTCCTGTTCTACTTGAGTCACATAATTCCACATATCAATCAAAGCAGGGCTCTCCATTTTTCTGTCTCATTGGTCAGCACCCTTTCCCATTCCAAAACTGTCTGCTAACCTCTTGCCTACTCTTCTTTGGCTCCCGTCTACACCTCTTGGACACCCTTTCAGTGAATGTCCACATGTCCAAGGTCATCCGATGTGAGGGAACATTGCCAATCTTGGGGCTCCCAGAATAATACACTCGTCTGAGTCCACACCCATCCTTTATAAATCTGTCTGCCCAGATTAGTAGTAGGATGTGTCTTTCTTCTGTCAATCACTACCCCAACCAATTCTATAGCAGTGGATTGGCAATAGCAGTGTATTGGCAACTTTTTAGTTTTTAACCTGATGATCCAAAATATCTCACAATTACACACCACACGCTTTTACTTTTGGGTGGTTGTTGTTAAATTGAGTTTTAAAAAGGGAAATTGGTTCTCTGGCTACTTCTGTCAAAAGACTTATAATTGTTTTTGTCTTTTTAGCTTCATCCAAGGCATGGCTCCCAAGTATCACATTCTTCCTTCTACCTAATGTAATATCTGAGTATCCATATCAGCCATTGAAATAAAAATAATCAAATCCCATAACCTCTCCAAATCCCTACAGTTTTTGATTCTCCCTTTGGACTCTGAGGGTCCCTGGGTGTCTTCAAAGAACGGTGGTAAAAAGTGGATCTGTACCACCACCACCACCACCACCATCACCAAGCAACATTGCTGTTATGCACCTTGAATTTCCCCAGCCAGAAGAAGTAGAGACAGGAATAGGACTTCAAGCCTATCTGGATCAGTGCTGCCCACTACACAAGTGCCTGGCCCTGTTGGGCAGCCCTGCTCCCTCCCAACTTCTTTCCCAGAAGGTGGCCTGTGAATATCCTGGAGATATAGAAAGGGTCTGATATTCCTTGCTGCCACACTCTGCATGATGCGCAGCAAACAGTTTGCTGAATTTCAAGGGAAGAGGCCTGATTCTTCTTGATTAGAATGTTTTCCTAATGTTCCTCTGAGAAAATGTGATGCTTGGGGAGAGGGAGACTTGGATGTTGTTTGATGAAAACCACTTTCTGAATTACTATGATATGGGTTGCCTCACTCACATTTACTACTACTATGAGGTTCCCTTGTCAACAAAACAACAAATAAAAGTTAAGTTTTATTGTGTTTTAAACAATGAGTGCCATTTGTATCTAATTTTTAAATCTATACTTAACCGAAATTTTCCAGACACTATGGTTTTTCCTTCAGTACCTTTGTATCTCAGATTTTTTGTTGTACTGGTAGAAATCTTAAAGAAAAAGTGTCATTTTTTTTTCCTTTTTAGTGATGCTGGGGATAACTCTCACCCTTGTAAATTTGGTACAGAAGGGTGGATTTTTTCCATATTGTTTTACTCAGTACCACCTGATAAAAAGCTTATAGAAATTAGCTTTGCCACACACCACTGACCTGCAGAGTCATTTTTCAGCTTCATGAACAAGTCCAAAGGAGAGGAAATTATTTTTTATTAACCAGGTACTAAAAACTAAAGCCTTTTATAAGGGTTGCTTGCTTCTTTCCACTGAGACCAGTAGGCAAAGGAAAAGAAATCCAACTGCAATAACTTTGCCCATAGGCGGCTTTATTAAAATCTATAAGGTGAAATTTTTAATAGAATCAAATCATCATAAAATATGTTAGGTATTTATGGTAAATACAACTATTATTATACACCTTCCTCCTGTGACACCACCCTTGGGAGAAAAGGATTTTGTATGTTTCAAAAATGTGCTATTGTAAGGTGCACTTGGGCTCCTCTAGTTAAGGTCAAGTTGCATTTTCCATTATAAACCTGTTTCCAGGGGTTCATTACTTTGTCATAAAAATTTGCTTGGGGCTGAAATATGGCATAGAGAGTCTTAGCTCAGCAGCACATTATTTTTAAAAATGTATCAAAATTGGCTAAACTCAGTTTAGTCACACTTAAATGATAAAATTATGATGGAAATATATCTGAAAGAATTCAGTGGGCTAACACAGCTCAGCCATTGAGTTGAACAAAGGATCACACCCATAATCTTATGTCTTTCCACTTGTCAAATCTTAAGGACCTATGAGGCCCACCACAATTCTTGTAAGCAAGAAAGCTGGAAAATATTATAAGCTGTTAAAAGACAAAAGAAGAAAAATAAACAAACTCAATTCTAAGGCAGTGTTTTATTTTCTGAGGTTTAAAGCAAGAGTCATCAAAGGACAAAATCTTATTTTATGTCATCAGAAATTATCTGAACACTAACATACCATACCACTCCATTTCGTCTCTATCCTCTTTCACACAGCTGTGCGGATATGTACTTGAATGCACCTGTTCTCTTTCCATTCACATCTATTAGTTTCCTGAACCAACTTTTATGCAGTAGGTTTGGGAACCTACTCCCTCTGTTCGTTTCTTGTTCTGCCCAAAGGTAGGAAACATTTTTTTTTTCCAATACAGCATTACCTTCTCTCCTTGAAAGAGTTGGGGGGTGGGGGGTGGGGCAATGAGGTAGAGAAGGCATTACATCCAATGTCAAAAAAAAGATAAAAGAAACCAAAGGAATTTGGTTTTGGACAAGATGACAATCATCAGCCTAAGTTAATTCTACCATCAAAATAAGCCAAAATGAATCAGCAGTTCCAAAAAGAACATGCTCACTGAAGTACTTTTCCCAAGTAAAATTCCAGTATTTCACAGTCTTTAATGTATTGGCTGAACACAATTAACACCACTAATCAGACACCTGGAATTTTTCAGCCTGGTCTCAATAAAGGGGTGTGAAACTTAAAGGCATCATCTCTTAACAGTGCCAGTCAGGTGTAAAAATTAACACCTTGACCTCTATCCTTTAAAACAATTTACAGGGATAGACTTGGGTTCAAATAAAAAGGCAAGAGAAGCCTCAAAGGGTAAATAAAATTACAGTGGGGAATGTATGAGGAGGGAATGGGAGTGGGGGGATATCAACTCCTCTTTGTTTCTAAACTATTGGGGATACGAATAACCTGTTTTCACATCCCACATCTCATACAAGGAGATGAGTCCATGTATACTACTTCTTGTTTCCTCTACAACAGCACCTTGCTAAGACCTGCGTAGTTCTTACCGTTTCAGCATTTGAGATAGGTTTTTAACGTATTTATTGTTTGCTTCCCTCACTAGAATGCGAGTTCTATAAAAGCAGTGACTGGGTTTTTTATTAGTATCTATTCCCAGTGCCTACTGCCTGCCACACAGTGTCCCTGGATAAACATTTGTGGAAGGAAAGGAGAAAAGGACTAGGGAATGAAAGGGAGTTTGGGAGACATAACAATTTGATAGTCAGGACAATCTATGTAACTAGTAGTAGTATTAAAAGATTGCCTTTTTCCTACAACCCTCCAAATAGAATAAAAAGTATAATTCAAAATATTGTAATTCATCATGTGAGAACATATAATCAAAGGCAGAATCAACTACTAGAATGATATATAAATTTTCTTTTCTTTTAATTAAAGATTTTATTTATTCATGAGAGACACACAGAGAGAGGCAGAGACACAGGCAGAGGGAGAAGCAGTTTCCCCGTAGGGAGCCTGATGTGGGACTCAATACCAGAACTCTGGGATCACCCCCTGAGCCCAAGGCAGATGCTCAACCACTGAGCCACCCAGGCATCCCAATATATAAATTTTAAAAAGAAGGTATCTCCCAATTTTTGTCACCTAAAAAATTTATTAAATGTTACAGAATCAATATGACATTCTATAGCTCTAGAATCTTTGAGGAAAAATTAAAAGCTTCAGGCTTCTTCTCTGAAATAATATAATGGCCTTGGGGGAGCAGTGGTTGAAAGTTTCAGGCTAAAAAAGTCTTATACGAGTTGGCAATGTCAAGTTTCTAACACACAGAATATATCTTTTATGTCATCATAAGTAATATCAAAGAAATCTAGTCTCTGAGGAGAATGATCACACCTGAGAACACTCTAACAAAGAATGCACTCCTTCCCAAAAAAGTGCAGAGATATATACCATAATTTCCTTTTGGAAGGCTTAGGTTGCTAAAAATACAAATGTGAAAATGTTTGGCATAATTCATTTCTCCTGCAATTCCACCATCTACATACACAAAATTACCACATGAAATAGCCATACACATATGTACCTCATTTTCCAATAGAAAAAAGGTACAAAGTGAATCCCAATCCAATAATTAATAATACTGCTCTATACTCATGTAGCACTTCACACATTATCTCTTTTACAGAACATAACCTGGTAAAGTTGATAAAATTATTTTAAAGTTACATTACTTACCAGGTCAAACAGCTAGTGGGAGAACCATGGTTCAAAGTTTGAACTTAACTTCAACTACCATGCTCTGTCCATTTTATCAGAGCTGCCTCCATATACCAGAGCATTTCTACAAAAATAATACCAGAGCATTTCTACATATACCAGAGCATTTCTACCATATACCAGAGCATTTCTACAAAAATAATCCTCTTGGTAGGATGTCAAACATAGTATAATTATCCATTTAAATCCACATTACAGACACATAGATTAATGGAACAAAATAGAAAATCCAGAAATGGACCCACAACTAATGGGGTCAACTAATTTTTGACACAGCAGGAGAGACTATTCAATGGGAAAAAAAGACAGTCTCTTCAACAAATGATGTTGGGAAAACTAGATGTTGAGCAATGTGCAAAAGAATGAAACTGCACCACTTTCTTAACACTATACACAAAAATACATTCAAAATGGATGAAAGACCTAAATGTGAGACAGGAAACCATCAAAATCCTAGAGGAGAACACAGGCAGCAACCTCTTTGACATGACTGTAGCAACTTATTACTAGATACTTCTCCAGAGACAAGGGAAACAAAAGCAAAAATGAACTATTGGGATATTGGGACTCATCAAGATAATAACCTTCTGCACAACAAAGGAAACAACAAAACTAACAAGACAACTGAGGGAATGGGAGAAGATATTTGCAAATAACATATTAGATAAAAAGCTAGAATCCAAAAATCTATTAAAAACTTACCCAAACCTAATACCTTCAAAAACACATAATCCAGTTAAGAAATGGGCAGAAGACATGAATAGATATTTTTCCAAAGAAGACATCCAGACGTCTAACAGACATATGAAAAGATGTTCAACATCACTAACCATCAGGGAAATACAAATCAAACTACCATGAGGTATCACCTCATACCTGTAAGAATGGCTAAAATCAACAACACAAGAAAAGCAGGTGTTGACAAGGATACACTGTTGGTGGAAACTGATGTAGCCACTCTGGAAAATAGTGAGGAGGAGCTAAAAAAAGCTAAAAATAGAGCTACCTTATGATCCAGCAACTGCACTACTAGGTATTTACCCAAAAGATACAAAAATACTGATTCAAAGGGACATGTACACCCAATATTTATAGCAGCATTATCGCCAAATTATGGAAATAGTTCAAATGTCAATTGACTGGTGAATAGATAAAGAAGATGTGGTACACACACACACACACACACACACATCCTTTGACATTGTGTCAAAGAAGACATTGTTTATGTGTGTGTGTGTATATATATATATACACATACACATACACAATGGAATATTACTCAACCATAAAAAAGAATGAAATTTTGGCCATTTGCAATGATGTGGATAGAACTATTATGCTTAGTGAAGTTAGTCAGACAAAGACAAATACCAAGTGATTCCACTCATATGTGGAATTTAAGAAACAAAACAGATGAAGATGGGAAAAAAAGAGACAAATCATAAAAGAGGCTCTTAACTATGGAGAGCAAACTGCAGGTTGCTGGAGGAGGGTGGATGGGAGGATGAGTTAAATGAGTGAAGACATTAAGGAGTGCACTTATAGTAATTAGCATCAGGTGTTGTATGGAAGTGATGCATCACTAAATTCTACTCCTAAAACTAATATTACACTATATGTAAACTAACTGGAACTTAAATAAAAACTTGAAGAAAGATAAATAAATAAATAAATCCATATTGTAAAATACTATAATCTTGATGGAAATTTTTCTGTAAATCATATTGACTTATCATGATTATAAGATTACTGATAAATTTCCTAATATCTACATATTTAACTCAATGAAGCATTAGTCGAATCTTATTAAATTATGGTAAATGAAGTTTTGAAAACTAAAATACATAACTAACTAAAAATACATAAATAACTCTTACTGTTTGATTTGTAAAGAGTTCTTTAATAAAAGAAATGACACATTTAGGGGTTCTCTTAAACCTTTACCTTACCTTCTCCTAAGTAGGAGCCCTCTTACAATTTGACCTGCAAGAAATCTGCAGAGTGTAGTTCTTACACGGTGAGTTTCCAGTGAAGAAACCAAGTTAAATTTAATAGTCCTCAAACCTGGAATTTGCTTAAGAATAATTTGTGGAACTTTATACACATACACACCCCATTCCCTTAAACTCCTGAGTCAGAATTTCCAAAACAGGGCCCCAATATATACATTTTTCAAAGAACTCCACAGGTGATTTCTGATTAAGAATCAAGATTCAGGGCAGCCCGGGTGGCTCAGCGGTTTAGCGCCACCTTCAGCCCAGGGCCTGATCCTGGAGACCCGGGATTGAGTCCCATGTCGGGCTCCCTGCTTGGAGCCTGCATCTCCCTCTACCTGTGTCTCTGCCTCTCTCTCTCTGTCTCTCATGAATAAATAAATAAAATCTTTAAAAAAAGATAAGAATCAAGATTCAGAACCATTTCTATAAAGTAGAACATTCGTTTCCTCTGACAATTTTTTGAAAAAATATTTTACAGCATCACAGAAAGAGGACACTGAGCAGTATCTCCAAAGATTTCAGCCTTTGTCACCCCCCAGCATCTCAAATACCTCCCTCTCAAAATGCACCTTCACAGCCTCCATTTTAGTTTGTTAAAATCAACAAGGCACTTAGAGAATTTTAGTAATAAACTTAAGATGGCCTCCACAGCTAAGCATCCCTTTAACAAACAAGGTATGATTGTAAAGGATGGACTCCTAAATATTGAAGGCCTCCCGCAGAAATGCTAAATGGAGATTATTTAAAGACAAGTACACAGAAACCTGACGCACTCATTTTTAATGGGGAGGTAGACTGTTGTTTATTTAGCTTTTGAAATCTATCCTAAATTTGGCTTTATGGAACTAAAAAAAGTCTAGCTTTAAATTAACAGACTGCTTTCTACTGTCCAAGGGATAATTTGAACTTCACTGAGACACGTCTATGAATGGAAATAAAAATAACTCACATTAAACTCTAAGTACTTCCCCACACGCATTTCACTTGCCACAAGGCCCATTGTTTCATGCGTTGCTTTCAAGCAGCCCGTAGGAAATTTTCACTGAAACAATTTCCCATAACCAAGAAAAGGAAGGCCAAAATGATTTCACTTAAAATATATATACTTCCTAAGCTTTCAGCATCTCGGGTATTAAAAGCAGCTTTGTCAGAGTAGCAGGGATGGGAAATGAGAGGCTCTCTAAAATTCGTAGCTTTAATTTTAGCACACTCTTCTGTACTTCTAAACAAAAAACTACTCCAGATAAAGTGTTCTGCTCCTTGTTCCCACCTCATCTCATCCATTCTTTTAAAAACCTATTTTTTTCTAGCTTTACTGGGAAATAATTGATGTACATCACTGTATAAGTTTAGGGCAGGCAGCATAATGGTTTGATTTTACCACAGATTGTGAAATGATCCCCACAACTGGTTCAGCTTGCATCCATCTTCTCATATGGATACAGTAAAAAAAAAAAAAGGAAAAAAAATTCACCTTGGGACGAGAACTCTTAAGACTTACTCTCTTAACACCCACAATCACACAGCTGTGTTAGCTATAGTCATCATGCAGTACATTACATCCTAGTACTTATTTATAAGTAGAAGTTTGTAACTTTTGATGACTTTCCTCTAATTTCCCCTCCTCCACCTCTGACAACGACAAGACAGATCTCTTTTCCTAAGACCTATCCATGTTGTTGCAAATGGCAGGATTTTCTCATAAAAACTTAATTTCAGGGTCACCTGGGTTTCTCAGTGGTTGAGTGCCTGTCTTTGGCTCAGGTCATGATCCTGGAGTCCTAGGATCGAGTTCCACATTGGACTCCCCGTGGGGAGCCTGCTTCTCCCTCTGCCTAGGTCTCTGCCTCTCTGTGTCTCTCATGAATAAATAAATAAAACCTTTAAAAAAAAAAACTTTTAAACCTGGAAATATTTCAAATATCCAGAAAAGAAATAAAAATAAAATGAGAAGCATGCTTGATTTAACATAGATTAATATTTTGCCACACTTGCTTCCACTCCCTTTCGTTGTCCCTTCTCTTCACTCTCCAGGGCTAATCACATCTTATGGAAATGGCCCTGATATCAGTCCAACAGATCTCTCCTCCAAAATCCTTTTTCTCCTAATTTCCATGTTGACCAACTGAATGTTTTATCCCTTGTACAAGATACATCTTACAAACTTGACTGGTTTAATTCACTATGCACATTGGCCTGAGTTAATTTCTTTTCTTTACTGCCTGCCAACCCTCAGGTTTTCTCTCTCATCATAAGTCAATTTGTTTTTCTTTTTGAAAACATTCATTTTATCTAAGTTTGAAAAATTAGGGCACACAGTTTTACATACCTCCTTATGACTTTAAAATCACTATCAAAGCATTGTTAGATCCATTTGCATTTCTAATAACATTTATATAAACCTTCATACTTTTTAATATAAATCTTGGCAAAATTTTAAATATTTTCAATTATTTTTTTGTCAGTTATGTCCAAGCCTACATCCAGCACCTCCCATCTGTCGTGCCTTTTGAGCATTCTAGTGGAGTCTTGACCCTGAATGTCACAATCTAGCAAATAAACAGGGTCAGCAGAAAAGGATGTTCCATTGTTTCTTTTTGCCCTCTTCTGGCTCTTTTTTAAGATAAATTGATTCAGAGGAGACCTTCTCCTGTGAAAAGTGAAAAGCCATGTCTGCTAGCAAATTAAAAGCATGAAATGTAAATCCTTAACTTGAATGACTTCATTATCTGCCAATAATTAGTTAGAATATAAAAAATGTCAATAATAAAATGACACAGATGTATGATACACAGAAGTCAAGCTCTTCTAGGGAAAATTATAGTATGTGGACTATAGTGGTCAGGAAAAGTGACACCAGGAGAACAGGAATTAAACTAATAATGTAATAATTACAATAATAGCAACTGTCTTCATTTACCAAACACCTATGCATGTCAGTTAATGAGATTAGCACCACCTATGCAGAACATCTATATATATATATATATAGTGTGTGTATGTGAAAGAGAGAGAGACAGAGAAAATGTATAACTGAGCATTCACAGCAAATCTGTGGATCATGGATGATTGCAGTTTGCCAGGGGATTTGTAGTCCAGGGAGCCTAAGCAACCCGCCCACGTGACACAACTTGTAAGTTGTGGTAAGGGGATGAGAACACAAATCTAAAAACTGCTCTCTTCTCACTATATCTTGGTCACCTCACTCAAGAAGGTGTTAGCTGCTAAGTGATGAGGTTGGGAAAGTCATTTTATATGAGGGAAAAGTATGGAAAAGTAAAAGGTACAGGAAGGAGATAGTGACTAATAATAGGCATTGCTAACTGAGAGCTGCATCCCAGGCTCATCTATGAACCCCAAACCTGTAAAAACTCATGTAATCCCAAAAAGAACTTCAGGAGGTAAAAGGTACTACTGTCCATTTGACAAAAGAAAAACCAGGGAATTAAAAGATTAAGTAACTCACCCACAGTTGCCAAAGTAGTAAGGAAACTCAGGACTTACATCCAGGTGTCTTACTCTAGAACTGCCATTCTCAATAAGTAATAAAGACAAAAAAGGGGAGAAATGTTTGCAAGGCCCTTTTAATGTCATCAAATGTAGTTCACTATTTCCAAGTGTGTGTTCTGGGGAACACTATTTGCTTGGAGTATCACTAAGTGGTGTGTGAATAATAGGATTTGATGGTCAATATGTGAGGGGTACTCAGGGTTAAACCCAGGTAACTAAGTCACTTTGTGGTAGGAATTCTCAGAACCTTTAAATGTGCCACTGTGCAATTTTAGATTACTAAGAAAAAGATATAGTGCACAATGTTTTTGAATCTTCTTTGAGCAAGAAATATTATTATTCTGCAAAGAAGCTGGAGAATTTTAGACTTCTCTATAGTTGATGTAGCTGATTGTGGTGAACTCAAAACCAGAACTGAAGATCTCTAGCTGCCAGGGCAGGCCTTGTCTAGGCACAAATAGTGAAAGATCTTAAAATATATACTAGGGAAAAGATAAGCAATTGGTTTTTACGAGCAGGAAAAAGCAGGGTACAGAATATATAATGAAGTGGAGAGACATTAGCAGCCATTGCAAAACTACTGCAGGAACTCAGAAACGGCACGCAAAGTGGCTAGCCTAAAAAAGGTGACAGAAAAAAAGAGCAAGAATAATAAGATCATACATTTAAGAATAGAAATAAGCCTTGAGAGTTTCTATGAACCTACAGTTTCTGTGAGAGACAAGACTTGCTGACCCTACTAGGATCTTATCTAAAATTCTGAAGAAGCCTGCAGGTTAGCATAGAAACCTCCTCTGCAGTTCTATCAGCTGATTCCAGGAAGCAATAAGCTACCAAGAGCTACATGAACATCATCTCATCATTACTGGAGAATTACTTTTAAATACAGCTATATTTTTTTCCCAAGAAAGCCAAGAAAAATGGTCAAATCTTGAAAAAAAAATTTGGTTCTCATGCTTGTCTCTTTCCCCACTGCCTCCCTTCTCAATTGTGTATGTGTCTGTGTGTGTGTGTGTCTTTGTTTCTCCAGGGGCAAGCACAATTGAGATCTAAAAATATTTTTTTCAAAACAACTACATTAACTGATGTGTGTAGAGAACGTTATTCATGTTCACAAAATGCCAAAATAAATTTAAAAACGATATCCTCAGGAAGTCACACAGTCTTTAAATCATGCAACCATGGAGACCAACTTTTATTAAATCCCTCCTTTTCCTTTGCTACCTTCAAAAAAAGCAGAATACTTCTATCTCCAGAGTATCACATGATATTAACATTAGTTCACTGTTTCTTCTTCACCTTTTGGTCCTTTATCATGAAGTCATTAAGTCCAGTTGCCTCTCAGGTACTCCTTTTCCTCTCCCTTATGCATACCTTTGACACACATAAATTGCTTCCTACCATCTTATGGCAGAGACCACTAGCTAACTACTAAAAGCTTCTCTCCTCCTCCACATCAGGCCTCTCCTGCAGTAAGATGAAATGATAGCATACTCTCCAATGGCACATGAGCAGAAGTGACCTGTGCCACTCCAGATCCAGCCTCTACAGAATGACCACGAGTGCCCCTCTATGTGCTGTCTCCCTTGGAGTGCCTGGGCAACACTGGAAGCCATGTGCACAAGATCTCAAAACTACCATCCATATGGATCCGTGAGGCACTCCGGAGAGGAAAGCTGTTGTGCTGATTTAAACTCCTCTGAGGAGGACCCTTATGGACTAAGGACTATAAAGACTCTTATGTAAGTGACAAATTAATCTTTACTGTGATAATCCACTGACATTGTGTGGTCTCTCCGTTACCACACCTAGCCTAGCTTAACAGAAAAATGAATTGATAACTTGAAACAATGAGAACCATAACAAAGGCCCCAGATTTTGATATTAGCTTAGTGGTCAGAAAGAGGTAGCAAGACACAGATATATAGCACCAGGAAAGCTGGAGATTTGTGCCACAGAAAGAACAGTTAGTAAAACATAAGCCTACAATTACTCAAAAAGTAAGTGCTTAGTGAACTTGCAGCTCTAGGAGAAGCATTTGCAAAAGGCCACAACATCAGCGGGTGTTATTTGTTCCTTGCTGCTTAGTAGCAGGTCTAGCAAGAAAGATACGAGCTTAGGCGAAAATCAAGGAGTTTGGAGACAGAAATGAAAGGGAGTAGAGTCTAGAAATGTAAGACTTTGGAGAACTAAAAAATCAGACAGCTTCTGATCCTCAAATAGCAAAAATAAATATAAGTTCATATTTGACCAACTCTGAACAACAACTGTTAAAAATCCCCAGAAAGACTTTGGGACAGAAATAAGACTGCAGCTAGCCCACCCCAATGACCTGCCTTCCCTTTGGTCCACAGGGATTCAAGGTGGCCACCACAGGACCAAGAAAGCAGTGCAGGAGATGGGAGAAAAGAAAAAGAGTAGAGTTAGGAACTGCATTTAGAAAATCACTGAATTGACTGGAAGCAGCATATCAGAAGCCCACTACATTTCTAAAAGAATTGCTAAGACAATTAGGAGCCCACTATAAAGACTTAAATTATCTGATTACTATTCCCATAAGGCACTCTGAAGCTACTCATCAAAAACCTGTCTTCCTTCATGTCTCTTCTCTCCTCAGAAACAAAGCAATCATGGGGCACCAAGCTTAGGCTTGTGGGGAGTGTGCTCTGAAAGCTATGTGACCCCTACAATGGGCATCTTCCTCATTGTTCGTGGAGGATCATGAACAAGGGAGAGTTTTCCAGAGGACTTGGCAGGGGCCACTAAGAACATAAATAATATACTCTGGAGACAATTTTGGGAGTAGCATCATTTGATTTTGTTAGCGCCACATACAAACACACCAGGGTGATTTGGGTCAGAATATCTACCTTGTTTCTGTAAAACATGCCCACATAGTTAAACGAAATGAATCTTTGCTCCTGGACAAGATGAACACGTTTCCTATGTATAACTTAAAATAATGTTACTAGAATTCAAAAATAAAATTTCAGGAATCTTTTAAAGTACAGGAAGGTCACTTAGTTACTGTGATCAAATGTGAATGGAAGTTTTTTTCTCTTCCTTTCCCCCACCCCATCCCACCCTAGAGTTTTTTTTTCCTTTCAACCTAATTTAAAACATGCAAAAAACATTAAGGTGTTTTTCAGATAACGAGTTCATAGAATCTGTTGTTTTACTCACACACACACTAGTCCCTAGCAAAGCATATAACCATATTTTGCTATTGGAGTTAGTATTTAAAGTATCCAAGAAAGGAGATGCTTTTGTTCAATCATTTATCCCTGTACTGATTACCATTATTGTCTTATTTATTTTTGCCACTGATAGGAAAGATTTTTTAAAATTCACACTGCCTTACTTATTTCTAAAAGTCTAAAGATAAGCAATGTTCCTACACCATTGGCTTGGCTAGGAGTACTATTTCAGTTGGAATTTCTCTCTGTTCAGCCTACCTCCTTCCTCATTTTCTACAAGTAGTCAAAATAGCAGAGTATCACTTTTGGAGTGACATGGCATTTCAGGAAAAGCCCACACGACAACTGTTTAAAATATTCTTTGCAAGCTTTTGACTGAGAAATACAACACAGGCAATTTAGAAAAAGGCTTTAATTGTGCTAAGATTCTATAAAAGCAGAAGAGAATAAGAAGTGGGAATTTTTTTTAAATGGACGGGGTTATGAATTTAGCATTTAACTGAGCACCTTCTGTGTGCAAGACTTCTCACTAGGTACTGGCTGGAAATATAAACATGAATAGAGCAAGAACAGTTATGAACAGAAAAGATGTCACAAGGCATACCATGCCACAGACCCACCCCACACTGAAACACAGAAAAGGTTAAGGTCATAAAAACAGATTTTTTTTTTTTTTTTGAAGCAAAGATAGAGACAGACACTCAAGAGCTGGAGATATAGTCTTCCTCATTAGGTCTTTTATCCTCAGAAGCTAAGGTCACCATTCCTTATCTATCAGCACAAATAGATCTGAAAGTAACAATCTCCATAAAAGGCCAGACACGAGAGGGGTGCAAAGACATGAAAAGATGGGCAACTGCTGGAATGGGGGAAGGGAAGAACAGGGAGAGATTGCTAAGTGGAGAGGACCCATGAGGGACATCTCTGCCAAAAGTAGAGAATGGATTTGACCACGTGGTGTGTCCCAAAAGACTAGTACAAAATTCCATGAGTAGAACTCAGTAAAAGATGTTTAAAGGCTAAAGAAGGCAATCTAGAATCTTCTTCACTCTGGGGACTGAGTATGAGTGGGAACAAATTGCTTGAAGCCAAAGAGACTGAACATTCTCTTTTCCAGCTGTGACTTCATCATGATAGGTCACTTTGGATCTCCTAACAAGGTTTCACAACAGGGACGGAGGAACCACCATGCACACTGCAATGTTAAATGGGACCTTCTTATAGGTGCTTAATTTCTGTCCTCTAAGAGGGTACCAAGTGCAGGGCATGCTCAAGATGAGAGGAGCGGGGTCTCAGGTTATGGTCTCAAGGTTCTTCTGGCCTCAAAAGATAGAAGTGCCACACATAGGGCCAACACTTAGAGGCCATTTAAAAATAAAAATTACAAAATGAGATTCCCAGTGCAAGGGATTCATTGACAACAAGACTCCATTTAAACATGTAAAACTGCAGTTAATGTTAAGTAGA